>NC_136601.1:23983571-24583571 GCF_910589615.1 Taurulus bubalis
CTTCCACACGGTGATGAATTCAACGATCCACTTCCTGTTGAAGCTTCTAACGGCACGGCCGAAGAGTGCCGAGAGTGAAATGCCTCAAATGAGCACCGAGCAGCACAGCTGAATCATTTCCATGGTGCTGGTCTGTCACATATCACATGAACCATGCGATGCTGCAGCTGTTACTGATGTTAGGCTGATACATCTCAAAGCCCTTCATTAGAGCCCCAAGTGCACTTTGGACATGAGCAAAATCAACACGTTTCACTTGATATCACCCGGCTACAGTTTGGCCAATTTGAAATGCTTTTGAAACAAAGTATAAGATTGTCTCTGTGTTTGTGTGTGTGTTGAACAAACTGATGAAATTTTTTTTTAAAAAACTATATTTATTTTTATTTGACAATTTGTTCATATGATAAACATATTTTTAAAGCTGCACCAATTGAATGTTTTGCTCACACATTCCTGACTTTTTATTGATTCATACGGTTTTTATGGCAAATAAATAATTGTCATTTACACATCTAGCAGACACAGAAGAACATTTAAATTCATATTTAAATACTTGAATATTGAATAAAACGTGTGCCTCTTTAGCTGAGTGCAGAGGATTCATCAGAACTGGAAAGTCATCAGTTTATTTGTGTGCTATAAAACCAAACTAATAATGTCTAATGAGGTTTTATGAGGCTAAAACGCTACATAGAGCATTGAGTGAGTCTCACTGAGTCACTTCTGTTTTGGCTGTAAAACAATAGATGAATTATTTTTAGGGAAATAACTCATTTCCCTGTGTGAATTTGATCAATATGGTCCAATAAGATTGGATGTTTAGGGGAGCTAAACTTGGTTATTCAAGTTAGCAAAATGCTCACCGGAAGTCTTCTTCTTTGGATTCGGCAGATAAAATGTCTCTGTTCTTTGTTATTAATGATCCTTTTAAAATATATTTGTATGCTTCGCATAGTCCAATAATGTACAGATTTCCAATCCCTTTCAGTCTATGGTGCGCATGGTCAAAAGTAGTCATATACGGACCTGACCTGCTCTGATAATAACAACTAATAATTAACCTTCTGATTCTTTTAGGCAAGGCAAGCTTATTTGCAGGGCACATTGCAACAACAAGGCGATTCAAAGTGCTTCACATAAAACCATTAAAAGCATCAAAACATAATGCAGAGAAAACAGGTTAAGACGGTAGAGAGCCGGTAGAGAAACGATTAAGAAAACATAAAAAAAGTCAAAAAGCTAAATATATATATTTTTAAGTAGGCTTCTATCCTGAGGAGAATCATCTTAAAACTGTAATTATTAAGTATATTTTGTAATAATTATCAAGAATCAATTACTATATAATCTATATATATTTTTTTTTCATCATATTTTTTGGCCATATCCTCAAGACATTGAGTTGGGTGATTCAATGACACACACCCGATGAACCTGAGCTTGAAACGCTCAGCGGATGAAGGAAACCCGGATAGAAAAGGAGCACTTCACAGCATTGTGGAACAGATGAGCTCTTTCACACCCCAAGCCGTCATTTCATTCACCAGCAATATCAAGATATTGATTGTGCAGCTTTAACTGTGATTGAGATCCCAGCTGCATTCATCAGACATGAAGTCACAGTCCGCCTCGGATCGGGCCTCATCAAGGCCTGGCCAAGGCAGCCGGCACGCGAGAGAGAGAGAGAGAGAGAGCGCAGCTGACATTTGAGTTTGACTGAGGATGGAGGCGTGACCCGGAGGTGCTGGAGGTGGTCAGTTAGAGGGCGGCGGGGGCGTTCGCTCCATTGTTTCCCCGTGTAGGATAAATGTCACGGCGGCGAGCGAACACGAAGACATCACCGGGAACAAAAAGCCCACCGGCATCCTCTGGCTGGTTATAAACCCGCTGTGACACACGCCTCTATATGTGCTATTTATAACTGCATTCCCCCAACATGCGTTTGCGAGCGAAGAGAGAGGCCGTCATATATTTCATCTGCTCATAAATGTCCGGCGTTATGAGCTCCTATTGACGAAACATGGACCGCAGGTGCAGAGCGGCGGTGCGCTCACTCTGTGTTTTCCCTGAGCAAAACACGCCTGTGAGCTCAGCAGGCGTTGAGGTCCGGTCCGGGTGCGCCACGCACGCCGCTTTCACGGTAATTTGCGGCTTCTTCAAGACAGGACCTTGAATTACGCCGGCACAGCGCGGGGCTCCGTGTACCTGCTGCCTAAGCCCCCAACCCCCTCCCCCCAATCCCCTGCTGAATGAGAGGCTGATTAGCAATGCATGGGAACCCGCTGCAAAATGGCCGCCGCCATTGTTGATTCTGCTGACGAGGTCGGCTCGCTGCATGGCCGGCCGGGCGAGAGAGGGAGAAGAGGGACGGGGAGGCCGGAGTGAGGGGGAGGGAGAGCGCTTTGTGAAATGGAAGGAGAAAAAAAAATGACAAGAAGAAGGAAGAGTGGAGATCGAGTGAAAAGAAATGAGATTGTAGATCAGTAGATGAGTGAGAGGAAAATAATTCCCATCCACCAAAAGACCGTCCTGTCCATAAGCTTCAGTGCTGGGTGTTCTTCATGGCCGGCGGCGGCGGCGGCGGCACGTTGCTTCAGGCAGCGATGAGCCTGTCCACACGGCCCAGGAAGTACAAGATCAATGAAGGCTTATCATACACCTAAAACGTCCAACGACACAAACAATATGATCACACGGCCGTGTCCTGGAGTATTCCACCAGCAGGCTTTGTCTGTTTGCCAGATGGCTAATTTGACTGTTTCCAGTACTACTGAATGTGAAGAAGTTATGTGAAAGCATGGAATGACAAATAAATGTGTGAACCTGCATGAATATCTGGCATGAACTACCATAAAAGTCGGGTTTCTCGCCGCTACTACCTTCGGTCAGTGTCCCCGTTTGCTCCCCGCTGTAGCCAGCTGGCGCTCATGCTAGTTCCCCGCTAACTTCCGCTAGCTCCCCGCTAGCTCCCCGACAACCACCGAAGGTAGCGGCACCAGCCCCGACTCGACACCCGACTCGGGCAGAGGGGACGCGGGCAGTAGCAGCAGCAGCGGGAAGCTAGCAGCAGCGGGAAGCTAGCAGCAGCGCTAGCTAACCCGACTTTTACGGTAATAGTCATCAGTTTGAATTCATTCAGTCTAACATTTTGCAGTGTTCCTTCCTCTTGGCAGTCTCTCACTCACTGATGAACCTTCAGAAGCCGTGCACTCTGAAGCCCACAGCCACTCTCTCAACAGCTCAGCCACTCACTGATTGTCGTCTGTCATAAAAAACGGTGGTGATGAGGAAAAGGTGGGTTTTTCCCTCTGCAAGTGAACTCAACACTGTACCCGGCTCTGCTCGCATGAGAATACTGCGACTCTCCATTTGACAGGCCTGTGTTGTCGCAAAGCTCCTCTCCTGTGGTGAAGTCAGACTTAAAGCCAAAGCTTTATCGGCATGTTCAGACGTATTACACAGTAAAACGGGATTTGCAGTGTCTATGACAAATCAGCGTCTATGTGACAAACTTTTAAGGGAGGGAGAGGGAAGAAAAATCTGATTCTCTCTTCAAAAAAAAAAAAAAAGCAGAAAAATATAAGGCTATTAGCCAGCACATATTTCCCCATAAGCCTCTTAGGGTGCAGAAAGACACACCTAGGATGCCAGGCCGCTCCCTCCGGAGCTAATCCCGATCCATAACATAATCTCGTGTTAGGTGATCAAACGGACTAGAGAAGAACCTGTGAGGAGGAATTGTAAGAGCCACAAATCCGCAGGAACAAATCTCATTATAGCGAGAAACCTCTGACTTTCCCCCAGCATCAACCATATTTACTGCTTCAGGCTTCCTGTTAAAAGAAGTCCTTAAATTGTCACAGTTTCAGCCAAACGGGAAGATATAACAGCTCGTAAACGGGAGCTGTTACGTGGGTTTGTTGCTGCCGCTCCTGCTGTCACCGACAGAAGTCTGTGCATTAGTTCGCTTCTTCGGAGGCTAAAACACATCCCACTGAGGCTGAATTCACACGGCAAATTAGTATTTGATTTGCACCCTGTGAAGAAGCTGCACTGTTGTACTTTTCTCACCCGCTTCTGAACTTTCAAAAGGAAAATAAATGATTATGCACCAAACAAGTATCAGCTGGGTGGAATCAATTGGGTGTGTTGGCACAGCAAGAGGGGCTGTAATTGATTGATACATGAAAACAACAACATCTTAAAAAGCAATATGAAATGAATGAGTCACAATGCAGACGTCAGTGGTTACCCGGTGACGCCAAGAGCAGCTTTGGCTGTCGGCCTATGTACAACACATTACATGCATATTGTAACTCCATGTTATATGAATATAGGTTTACATCCACACTCGCGATGTATATATAACAGCTGTGCGGCTATTTTTCAGCTGGCTAAGGTGAGACAACTCATAGAATGTGGAGTTACATTACGTAACTAATGTTCTTTATCATTTAGGCTTTTCCCTTTAAAACCTGTTGAGCCTTACGGGACCCTTTTACATCAGGTCACAAGGTACAAATCAAGAAACAAACATGGTATAAATCACAAAAAGAACATGTTAGGTATCAAATTAAACATACCAATCAGGGCTACAATAATATATCATCCCCATGTACAACCTCTAAACACAACTCAAACAATACATATGATTTGGGTTAGGTTGAGAGCTTAAAGAGCTACAAGGGCTTCTTTGGGTTAAGCTGCAGCCGACGCCCCACTGTCACACCAAAGTCAACAAGCGCGTCCACCAGTTCACCACCGTGATGAAGCAGGAGGGTAGCACCCTGTCAGCTCTGTGTGGAGGAAGCTGCAGCACTGCTGCTGCACGAGAGTGGGACAAAGCGTACGTATCACAAAGGTTCCCATGCAGCGCCCAAACCCCTGATGAGGAGATTAGCAGCACACCGTTAGACGCGTGTCGGATCGGCAGCGCTTTCTGCCGCCGAGCGCATTTAACAGCGGGCGATTAAGGAGGGCTTAGATACATCTCCAGAAACCGATATGGAAGGGCACAGAGAAGTCCAGGATGCCGCTGTCACCCTCTGAGGAGGGCCGTGGATGAGGAGAACGCTCTGCTGGAGAGCAGCTGGCCGAGGTTGCGCTCCCGCTGCACGCTGACAGTGAGACCAACACTGGGTGGAGAAAGCCGCACTTTCTGAGGGCCCTGAAGAGCAGCTAGGTTTGGATGGCTGTTGGAGAAATGAGGCCGTGAAGGGGGCAGTGCAAACACCTTCATGACTGAGCGCTGGGATGAACCCAAGAGCGACTTTTACAGGGTGAAGCATACAATACGATATAGAACGGGTGGACACGTTAGAAAAAGATAAAAGAAATACGTTTTTTTTTTTTTTCCCTATTTGTTGGCATTTAGCCATTCAAATACACACATGTTCACTGTTGTGAAAAATTCATTCAGAGTGTCAAACAAAAGGACATTTACCTCAACACTTGTTTCCCATTAACAGAGCTGTATGAACACAGGCTTTCTATTTTCAGAAGCTAGCGGACCGTGAGGAGACATTCTCTGAATTCATGGGGGAATTCATGACTTTTAGGGGAGTTTTTCCTGATCCGATGTGAGGTCCCGGGACAGAATATGTTGCATGTGTACAGATTGTAAAGCCCTCTGGGGTAAATTTGTAATATTTGATTTTGGGCAATACTAAATAATTTTAATTGAATTTGACAAAAAGTATATACAATTAGAAGCAACACTGGCTTTTGTATTGTATTAGTTTATACTTATTAAGTTGTCTTGGCAACTTATCTCATGGCTCACACAATATTAGGCCAGTTAATTAATAAGCTATGAATGAAGGTATTTAGTCCCACGACCCTGCCACAGCAGCCCTACAGTGTGTTACAGTTTCCTCGTGTTAGTTGGTTTGCGGGTGTCAGGCTAGTGAAAGCGAGCTGAACTGAATGTGAAATATGTGCATCATCACATCCTGTGAGCTTGTTTAAAACGGCGCCCCCCGGCTGCGGTAGCGAGCATCCACAGCACGGAGAGCTCTGCAGGGCAGCGGCTCGTTAACATGATGGACGCACAAGCTGCACCACAAATATCAGGTGTCATCTCTGGTACATCAAGTCTGAGTTCTGAGAGGCCTGCTGGCAATAACAAAGCTGTATGTTCTATCATATGTGGCTCTGCTTGTCTTAAATCATTTTTTGTGATCTGTGACAACTGCAAAAATAGCACTTTAACCCTATGAAAGCTTGTTTTTCATTACCTTTACAGGCTCATGGCATAGTTTCTATATACCATAACAACCCCACTGTCCCAAATGCTGAGGAGTTAAATGCAGAAGCCAAATTCCATGTTTGTACCTGTATGTATGCCATTGATTTCAGTTCTTTAAATTAAAGTGATTAATTAACAGAGAGTCCTGCTAATCAGTAAACACATTGTAAGATATAATAAATTACCTTAATATAAGACTAGTAGGGCTGTACATTAAAAATATTTAACTAAAAACATTTAAGCATACTATAGTTTACATACAATTCAACACACACACACACACACACACACACACACACACACACACACACACACACACACATTCACAATGTCGACTTTTGAATTCTTAATCAACATTCCAATGCTGCTCATATTTAATTTTGTAGAGATGAAAAGGCAGCAAAACATCCCTTCATTTTTGGGCCAAGTTAAAAAGTAAAAGGTTTACAATAATGTAACTTTAGTTCTACACTAATACCCGGCGACGGCCACCTCGGGCTAGCCAAAGGCTTAGCTTTTACTAATGCTAGCTAGCTCACTGGATTGTTTGCGATAACACTGGCCTGGTTCCAGAAGACAGAGCTCAGATATGAGTGTGGTACTAGTAGCTGCGGTTCAGGCCAGAAAACAGCAACACAAATGGTGTTCCAGGTCCTGAACTTGGTCCCCGATGAACAGACAATGCTACAGCTAACATGGTTATAGCTGACTAATGTACCAGCGGGTACAAAACCTTCAACTCAACCTTAACATGCACATATTAGTGCACAAACAGCACTCATTCCTGATGCATTACTTTATCATGTGAGCTGCATATGTCGACTGTTTACCTCACTTTCCTGCCATGATAGCTTTCTAGAGGGGTACAATCCCATATCTGTATTCCAACCCTTCTGTGGCATCTGATAAACCTTAAAAGGCGTTCATCTATTGGACCAAGTGGACTCCCTGCATCGCCCCTGAAACAAAACGCCCCCACTAGGTTTCGGTCTAAACCACAACCTAGGCCGCCAGCCGGTTTAGTGGAGACCATGTTTTAAAAAACCTGCCATGGTCATCGTCTTTGACAGGAAAGGAGTCCATCCTGCTGATGCCGGCAGTGTGTGCATGCTGGGTCATGACTGAAAAGGAGGGCTGCAATTTTTGGGGCCTAATCGGTTACGAGCGATAGGCGATACAAGAGGTGGAAAATCCCCAAATCTGTTTGCTGATTTGATTCACTTTGCCCTCCTCAGCTCAGTCTATGACTAGGTAGGTTCAGCTCAGTTCCAAACTCAGCCTTTACAAGCGCTGCAGCTCCGCAGCATATTATGTTCAACAGGGATATCACATTATGATTGGAGCATCCTGTACGGCACATCCACCAAAACCATCAACAAACTACAAAACATCCAGGACTCTGCTGCCCGTCTGCTCTCCCACTCCCACACCAGAGACCACGACACCCCATTCCTTCACAACCTTTTAATGAGGAAGTAGTGTTGTGAATCACGTCCACAAACTCTCACTACTAAAAGCTACCGATTCGTTCACTTCACGTTGTGGATTAGTTACATGTACTGGCAGGTTGGTGGAAACAGTGCTGCTCTGCTCTCCTTGTGAGAACGCCATACTCTGTGATACGTCCAACCTTTGAGAATGAGGACTTCATCATCTCCCAGCTCTATTAGCCAATCTACTTTATATTCACAGTGAATCAAATGACTCTCCGTGATGTGAGCGCGCTACCAGTCCCATGTTAGGAGATGTCAAGAGGATCACAGGCTCCTTGGTCGTGACTTGTCACAATCTCTGGCTCACACTGGCTGAGTAAGAAACCCCCGAGTGTGCCTGTTACCACTTCTGCCGCTCTCATCCCAGCTGTGCCGGATGACATCCACAGGTTTTGAGAGGCAGTTGAAAGATGGCTCCCAAAATGGTTCACGCCCCGCTGCTCTCGCAGTCCCTCTGCAGCCCTCACATGCTGCAGTTAGCCTCATCATGACAGCTCTCCTCCTCTTTGCTCTTCCAGGGCTTCTCGCGGGGGAGAGGGTCCGCCTCAGGGCCGTGGTGACCCAGCCGAGGGTCACATGAACAGTGCTGTTAAAATAGGCTCAAAAGTATTCCCAAACAAAGACATTTGTATCTGTAACTCTGCATCTGTGCCTCTAATTTACAACCTATACGTCCTCATTTGTAAATAAACACAGACAGTTGCGCTTTATAACATTTACAATCCTCGTATCGGTTTGTGAATCGTGGTCCAACCCTGTCTCCTAAAAATTACGTTCCTCCAGAACTAATACGCATTCCCAATTACGTTTGATCAGAAGCGTATCTCCTCCCTGATCATGTTTGTGTTTGACGTATTACACATAGGTTGATTAAACACGTATGTTGACTATACACGTATTTTTGTGTTATTGTTTTTATGTTTGTGTTTGACGTATTACAAATACGTTTATAATCGTGTGTTTGTGTTATTGTTTTCTTGCTTTATTTAAGCATATTTTAATTTTTAAACTCTGCGGAGAAAAAAGAAAAGAGGGGCGGGGTGAGGCCAGTGAGAGCCGGCCAGTGAGAGCCGGCCAGTGAGAGCCGGCCGGCCCGGGAGGCGAGCACCGGGGGGACCGGCTGATGATACAGACAGTTAATGTTCTCTTCTTCCTCTTCTTAGTCTTCGTCCTCTTCTTCTTCCTCCTCCTCTTCTTCCTCTTCTTCTTCCTCCTCTTCTTCTTCCTCTTTTTCCTCTTCATCCTCTTCTTCCTCCTCTTCTTTGTCTTCATCCTCTTCTTCCTCTTCTTCCTGCTCTTCTTCCCCTTCTTCCTCCACCTCTTCTTCCTCTTCTTCTTCCTCTTCTTCCTCTTCTTCCTCCTCTTCTTCCCCTTCTTCCTCCACCTCTTCGTCCTCTTCTTCTTCCTCTTCATCCTCTTCTTCGTCTTCTTCTTCTCCCTCTCCTTCCACCTCTTCTTCTTCCTCTTCTCTTCTTCCTCTTCTTCCTCTTCTTCCTCCTCCTCCTCTTCTTCCTCCTCTTTTTCATCTTCTTCGTCCTCTTCGAAATCTTCCTCTTCTTTTTCCTCTTCTTCTTCCTCCTCTTCTTCATCCTCTTCTTCCTCTCTTTTCTCTTCTTCTTCCTCCTTTTCTTCCTCTTCTTCCTCCTCTTTTTCCTCTTCGTCATCTTCTTCTTCCTCCTCTTCTTCTTCTTTGTCTTCATCCTTTTCTTCCTCCTCTTCCTCCTCTTCTTCCTCCTCTTCTTCTTCCTCTTTTTCCTCTTCTTCTTCCTCTTCTTCCTCTTCTTAGTCTTCGTCCTCTTCTTCCTCTCTTTCCTCTTCTTCCTCCTCTTCTTCTTCTTTTTCCTCTTCGTCCTCTTCTTCTTCCTCCTCTTCTTCCTCCTCTTTTTCATCTTCTTCTTCCTCTTCGAAATCTTCCTCTTCTTTTTCCTCTTCTTCTTCCTCCTCTTCTTCATCCTTTTCTTCCTCTCTTTCCTCTTCTTCTTCCTCCTCTTTTTCCTCTTCCTCTTCTTCCTCCTCTTCTTCATCTTCTTCTTCCTCTTCTTAGTCTTCATCCTCTTCTTCTTCCTCTCTTTCCTCTTCTTCCTCCTCTTCTTCTTCCTCTTTTTCCTCTTCTTCTTCTTCTTCCTCCTCTTCTTCTTCCTCTTCTTTGTCTTCATCCTCTTCTTCTTCTTCCTCCTCTTTTTCCTCTTCTTCGTCCTCTTCTTAGTCTTCGTCCTCTTCTTAGTTTTCGTCCTCCTCTTCCTCTCTTTCCTCTTCGTCCTCCTCTTCTTCTTCCTCCTCTTCTTCCTCCTCTTCTTCCTCTTCTTAGTCTTCGTCCTCTTCTTCTTCCTCTCGTTCCTCTTCTTCCTCCTCTTCTTCCTCTTCTTAGTCTTCGTTCTCTTCTTCCTCTCTTTCCTCTTCTTCCTCCTCTTCTTCTTCCTCTTCGTCCTCTTCTTCTTCCTCCTCTTTCCTATTCCTCCACCTCTTCTTCTTCCTCTTCGTCCTCTTCTTCCTCCTCTTTCCTATTCCTCCACCTCTTCTTCTTCTTCTTCGTCCTCTTCTTCGTCCTCTTCTTCCTCCTCCTCTTCTTCCTCTTCTTCTTCCTCTTCTTCATCCTCTTCTTCCTCTTCTTCTTCATCCTCCCCTTCTTCATCTCTTTCCTCTTCCTCTTCCTCCTCCTCCTCCTCTTCTTCCTCTTGTTCCTCCTCCTCTTGTTCCTCTTCTTCCACCTCTTCTTCTTCCTCTTCTTCATCATCCTCTTGTTCCTCTTCTTCTTTTTCTTCTGCTTCCTCTTGCTCGTCCTCTTCTTCCTCTTCGAAATCTTCGTCCTCTTCTTCCTCTTCGTCCTCCTCTTCTTCCTCCTCCTCTTCTTCCTCTTCTTCCTCCTCTTCTTCCCCTTCTTCTTCCTCCACCTCTTCGTCCTCTTCTTCCTCTCCTTCCTCCTCTTCTCTTCTTCCTCTTCTCTTCTTCCTTTTCTTCCTCCTCTTCTTCCTCTTCTTCGTCCTCTTCTTAGTCTTTGTCCTCCTCTTCTTAGTCTTCGTCCTCCTCTTCCTCTCTTTCCTCTTCTTCCTCCTCCTCTTCTTCCTCCTCTTCTTCCTCCTCCTCTTCTTCCTCTTCCTCTTGTTCCTCTTCTTCGTCCTCTTCTTCTTCCTCCTCCTCTTCCTCCTCTTCTTCCTCCTCTTCTTCCTCTTCTTAGTCTTCGTTCTCTTCTTCCTCTCTTTCCTCTTCTTCCTCCTCTTCTTCTTCCTCTTCGTCCTCTTCTTCTTCCTCCTCTTTCCTATTCCTCCACCTCTTCTTCTTCCTCTTCGTCCTCTTCTTCCTCCTCTTTCCTATTCCTCCACCTCTTCTTCTTCTTCGTCCTCTTCTTCGTCCTCTTCTTCCTCTTCTTCCTCCTCCTCTTCTTCCTCTTCTTCTTCCACCTCTTCTTCCTCTTCTTCATCCTCTTCTTCCTCTTCTTCTTCATCCTCCCCTTCTTCATCTCTTTCCTCTTCCTCCTCCTCCTCCTCTTCTTCTTCTTCTTCGTCCTCTTCTTCGTCCTCTTCTTCCTCCTCCTCTTCTTCCTCTTCTTCGTCCTCTTCTTAGTCTTTGTCCTCCTCTTCTTAGTCTTCGTCCTCCTCTTCCTCTCTTTCCTCTTCTTCCTCCTCCTCTTCTTCCTCCTCTTCTTCCTCCTCCTCTTCTTCCTCTTCCTCTTGTTCCTCTTCTTCGTCCTCTTCTTCTTCCTCCTCCTCTTCCTCCTCTTCTTCCTCCTCTTCTTCCTCTTCTTAGTCTTCGTTCTCTTCTTCCTCTCTTTCCTCTTCTTCCTCCTCTTCTTCTTCCTCTTCGTCCTCTTCTTCTTCCTCCTCTTTCCTATTCCTCCACCTCTTCTTCTTCCTCTTCGTCCTCTTCTTCCTCCTCTTTCCTATTCCTCCACCTCTTCTTCTTCTTCGTCCTCTTCTTCGTCCTCTTCTTCCTCTTCTTCCTCCTCCTCTTCTTCCTCTTCTTCTTCCACCTCTTCTTCCTCTTCTTCATCCTCTTCTTCCTCTTCTTCTTCATCCTCCCCTTCTTCATCTCTTTCCTCTTCCTCCTCCTCCTCCTCTTCTTCTTCTTCCTCCTCCTCCTCTTCTTCCTCTTGTTCCTCCTCTTCTTCTTCCTCTTCTTCATCTTCTTCTTCCTCTTCTTAGTCTTCTTCTTCCTCTTCTTAGTCCTCTCTTTCCTCTTCTTCCTCCTTTTCTTCCTCTTCTTCCTCCTCTTTTTCCTCTTCTTATTCTTCCTCCTCTTCTTCTTCCTCTTCTTTGTCTTCTTCCTCTTCTTCCTCCTCTTCTTCCTCTTCGTCTTCTCCTTCTTCCTCTTCTTCTTCCTCTTCTTTGTCTTCATCCTCTTCTTCTTCTTCCTCCTCTTCTTCCTCTTCTTCCTCCTCCTCTTCTTCCTCTTCGTCCTCTTCTTCTTCTTCCTCTTCTTCTTCTTCTTCTACCTCTCCTTCCTCCTCTTCTTCTTCCTCTTCTCTTCTTCCTCTTCTTCCTCCTCTTTTTCCTCTTCTTCTTCCTCCTCTTCTTAGTCTTCGTCCTCCTCTTCTTAGTCTTTGTCCTCTTCTTCCTCTCTTTCCTCTTCTTCCTCCTCCTCTTCTTCCTCTTTTTCCTCTTCGTCCTCTTCTTCATCCTCCTCTTCTTCCTCTTCTTAGTCTTCGTCCTCTTCTTCCTCTCTTTCCTCTTCTTCCTCTTCTTAGTCTTCGTCCTCTTCTTCTTCCTCTCGTTCCTCTTCTTCCTCCTCTTCTTCTTCCTCCTCCTCTTCTTCCCCTTCTTCCTCCTCTTCTTCCTCTTCTTAGTCTTCGTCCTCTTCTTCCTCTCTTTCCTCTTCTTCCTCCTCTTCTTCTTCCTCTTCGTCCTCTTCTTCTTCCTCCTCTTTCCTATTCCTCCACCTCTTCTTCTTCGTCCTCTTCTTCGTCCTCTTCTTCCTCTTCTTCCTCCTCCTCTTCTTCCTCTTCTTCTTCCACCTCTTCTTCCTCTTCTTCTTCCACCTCTTCTTCCTCTTCTTCATCCTCCCCTTCTTCATCTCTTTCCTCTTCCTCCTCATCCTCCTCTTCTTCTTCTTCCTCCTCCTCCTCTTCTTCCTCTTGTTCCTCCTCTTCTTCTTCCTCTTCTTCATCTTCTTCTTCCTCTTCTTAGTCTTCTTCTTCCTCTTCTTAGTCCTCTCTTTCCTCTTCTTCCTCCTTTTCTTCCTCTTCTTCCTCCTCTTTTTCCTCTTCTTATTCTTCCTCCTCTTCTTCTTCCTCTTCTTTGTCTTCTTCCTCTTCTTCCTCCTCTTCTTCCTCTTCGTCTTCTCCTTCTTCCTCTTCTTCTTCCTCTTCTTTGTCTTCATCCTCTTCTTCTTCTTCCTCCTCTTCTTCCTCTTCTTCCTCCTCCTCTTCTTCCTCTTCGTCCTCTTCTTCTTCTTCCTCTTCTTCTTCTTCTCCCTCTCCTTCCTCCTCTTCTTCTTCCTCTTCTCTTCTTCCTCTTCTTCCTCCTCTTTTTCCTCTTCTTCTTCCTCCTCTTCTTAGTCTTCGTCCTCCTCTTCTTAGTCTTTGTCCTCTTCTTCCTCTCTTTCCTCTTCTTCCTCCTCCTCTTCTTCCTCTTTTTCCTCTTCGTCCTCTTCTTCATCCTCCTCTTCTTCCTCTTCTTAGTCTTCGTCCTCTTCTTCCTCTCTTTCCTCTTCTTCCTCTTCTTAGTCTTCGTCCTCTTCTTCTTCCTCTCGTTCCTCTTCTTCCTCCTCTTCTTCTTCCTCCTCCTCTTCTTCCTCTTCTTCCTCCTCTTCTTCCTCTTCTTAGTCTTCGTCCTCTTCTTCCTCTCTTTCCTCTTCTTCCTCCTCTTCTTCTTCCTCTTCGTCCTCTTCTTCTTCCTCCTCTTTCCTATTCCTCCACCTCTTCTTCTTCGTCCTCTTCTTCCTCTTCTTCCTCCTCCTCTTCTTCCTCTTCTTCTTCCACCTCTTCTTCCTCTTCTTCTTCCACCTCTTCTTCCTCTTCTTCTTCATCCTCCCCTTCTTCATCTCTTTCCTCTTCCTCCTCCTCCTCCTCTTCTTCTTCTTCCTCCTCCTCCTCTTCTTCCTCTTGTTCCTCCTCTTCTTCTTCCTCTTCTTCATCTTCTTCTTCCTCTTCTTAGTCTTCTTCTTCCTCTTCTTAGTCCTCTCTTTCCTCTTCTTCCTCCTTTTCTTCCTCTTCTTCCTCCTCTTTTTCCTCTTCTTATTCTTCCTCCTCTTCTTCTTCCTCTTCTTTGTCTTCTTCCTCTTCTTCCTCCTCTTCTTCCTCTTCGTCTTCTCCTTCTTCCTCTTCTTCTTCCTCTTCTTTGTCTTCATCCTCTTCTTCTTCTTCCTCCTCTTCTTCCTCCTCCTCTTCTTCCTCTTCGTCCTCTTCTTCTTCCTCTTCTTCTTCTTCTTCTACCTCTCCTTCCTCCTCTTCTTCTTCCTCTTCTCTTCTTCCTCTTCTTCCTCCTCGTTTTCCTCTTCTTCTTCCTCCTCTTCTTAGTCTTCATCCTCCTCTTCTTAGTCTTTGTCCTCTTCTTCCTCTCTTTCCTCTTCTTCCTCCTCCTCTTCTTCCTCTTTTTCCTCTTCGTCCTCTTCTTCATCCTCCTCTTCTTCCTCTTCTTAGTCTTCGTCCTCTTCTTCCTCTCTTTCCTCTTCTTCCTCTTCTTAGTCTTCGTCCTCTTCTTCTTCCTCTCGTTCCTCTTCTTCCTCCTCTTCTTCTTCCTCCTCCTCTTCTTCCTCTTCTTCCTCCTCTTCTTCCTCTTCTTAGTCTTCGTCCTCTTCTTCCTCTCTTTCCTCTTCTTCCTCCTCTTCTTCTTCCTCTTCGTCCTCTTCTTCTTCCTCCTCTTTCCTATTCCTCCACCTCTTCTTCTTCGTTCTCTTCTTCGTCCTCTTCTTCCTCTTCTTCCTCCTCCTCTTCTTCCTCTTCTTCTTCCACCTCTTCTTCCTCTTCTTCTTCCACCTCTTCTTCCTCTTCTTCTTCATCCTCCCCTTCTTCATCTCTTTCCTCTTCCTCCTCCTCCTCCTCCTCTTCTTCTTCTTCTTCCTCCTCCTCTTCTTCCTCTTGTTCCTCCTCCTCTTGTTCCTCTTCTTCTTCCACCTCTTCTTCCTCTTCTTCTTCATCCTCTTCTTCCTCCTCTTCTTCCCCTTCTTCCTCCACCTCTTCGTCCTCTTCTTCCTCTTCTTCCTCCTCCTCCTCTTCTTCTTCCTCTTCTCTTCTTCCTCTTCTTCATCCTCTTCTTCCCCTTCTTCCTCCTCTTCCTCCTCTTTTTCCTCTTCTTCGTCCTCTTCTTAATCTTCGTCCTCTTCTTAGTCTTCCTCCTCTTCTTCCTCTCTTTCCTCTTCTTCCTCCTCCTCTTCTTCATCCTCTTCTTCCTCTTTTTCCTCTTCTTCTTCCTCTCTTTCCTCTTCTTCCTCATTTTCTTCCTCTTCTTCTTCCTCCTCTTCTTCCTCCTCCTCTTCTTCCTCCTCCTCCTCTTCTTCCCCTTCTTCGTCCACCTCTTCGTCCTCTTCTTCCTCTTCGTCCTCCTCTTCTTCCTCCTCCTCTTCTTCCTCTTCTTCCTCCTCTTCTTCCCCTTCTTCCTCCACCTCTTCGTCCTCTTCTTCCTCTCCTTCCTCCTCTTCTCTTCTTCCTCTTCTCTTCTTCATTTTCTTCCTCCTCTTCTTCCCCTTCTTCCTCCTCCTCTTCTTCCTCCTCTTTTTCCTCTTCTTCGTCCTCTTCTTAGTCTTCGTCCTCTTCTTAGTCTTCGTCCTCCTCTTCCTCTCTTTCCTCTTCGTCCTCCTCTTCTTCTTCCTCCTCTTCTTCCTCTTCTTCTTCCTCTTCTTAGTCTTCGTCCTCTTCTTCTTCCTCTCGTTCCTCTTCTTCCTCCTCTTCTTCTTCCTCCTCCTCTTCTTCCTCTTCTTCCTCCTCTTCTTCCTCTTCTTAGTCTTCGTTCTCTTCTTCCTCTCTTTCCTCTTCTTCCTCCTCTTCTTTTTCCTCTTCGTCCTCTTCTTCTTCCTCCTCTTTCCTATTCCTCCACCTCTTCTTCTTCCTCTTCGTCCTCTTCTTCTTCCTCCTCTTTCCTATTCCTCCACCTCTTCTTCTTCTTCTTCGTCCTCTTCTTCGTCCTCTTCTTCCTCTTCTTCCTCCTCCTCCTCTTCGTCCTCTTCTTCTTCCTCCTCCTCCTCTTCCTCCTCTTCTTCCTCTTCTTAGTCTTCGTTCTCTTCTTCCTCTCTTTCCTCTTCTTCCTCCTCTTCTTCTTCCTCTTCGTCCTCTTCTTCTTCCTCCTCTTTCCTATTCCTCCTCCTCTTCTTCCTCTTTTTCCTCTTCGTCCTCTTCTTCTTCCTCCTCTTCTTCCTCTTCTTAGTCTTCGTCCTCTTCTTCCTCTCTTTCCTCTTCTTCCTCTTCTTAGTCTTCGTCCTCTTCTTCTTCCTCTCGTTCCTCTTCTTCCTCCTCTTCTTCTTCCTCCTCCTCTTCTTCCTCTTCTTCCTCCTCTTCTTCCTCTTCTTAGTCTTCGTCCTCTTCTTCCTCTCTTTCCTCTTCTTCCTCCTCTTCTTCTTCCTCTTCGTCCTCTTTTTCTTCCTCCTCTTTCCTATTCCTCCACCTCTTCTTCTTCGTCCTCTTTTTCGTCCTCTTCTTCCTCTTCTTCCTCCTCCTCTTCTTCCTCTTCTTCTTCCACCTCTTCTTCCTCTTCTTCCTCCTCCTCTTCTTCCTCCTCCTCCTCTTCTTCCCCTTCTTCGTCCACCTCTTCGTCCTCTTCTTCCTCTTCGTCCTCCTCTTCTTCCTCCTCCTCTTCTTCCTCTTCTTCCTCCTCTTCTTCCCCTTCTTCCTCCACCTCTTCGTCCTCTTCTTCCTCTCCTTCCTCCTCTTCTCTTCTTCCTCTTCTCTTCTTCATTTTCTTCCTCCTCTTCTTCCCCTTCTTCCTCCTCCTCTTCTTCCTCTTCTTCGTCCTCTTCTTAGTCTTCGTCCTCTTCTTAGTCTTCGTCCTCCTCTTCCTCTCTTTCCTCTTCGTCCTCCTCTTCTTCTTCCTCCTCTTCTTCCTCTTCTTCTTCCTCTTCTTAGTCTTCGTCCTCTTCTTCTTCCTCTCGTTCCTCTTCTTCCTCCTCTTCTTCTTCCTCCTCCTCTTCTTCCTCTTCTTCCTCCTCTTCTTCCTCTTCTTAGTCTTTGTTCTCTTCTTCCTCTCTTTCCTCTTCTTCCTCCTCTTCTTCTTCCTCTTCGTCCTCTTCTTCTTCCTCCTCTTTCCTATTCCTCCACCTCTTCTTCTTCCTCTTCGTCCTCTTCTTCTTCCTACTCTTTCCTATTCCTCCACCTCTTCTTCTTCTTCTTCGTCCTCTTCTTCGTCCTCTTCTTCCTCTTCTTCCTCCTCCTCCTCTTCGTCCTCTTCTTCTTCCTCCTCCTCTTCCTCCTCTTCTTCCTCCTCTTCTTCCTATTCTTAGTCTTCGTTCTCTTCTTCCTCTCTTTCCTCTTCTTCCTCCTCTTCTTCTTCCTCTTCGTCCTCTTCTTCTTCCTCCTCTTTCCTATTCCTCCACCTCTTCTTCTTCCTCTTCGTCCTCTTCTTCCTCCTCTTTCCTATTCCTCCTCCTCTTCTTCTTCTTCTTCGTCCTCTTCTTCGTCCTCTTCTTCCTCCTCCTCCTCCTCCTCTTCTTCCTCTTGTTCCTCCTCCTCTTGTTCCTCTTCTTCCACCTCTTCTTCTTCCTCTTCTTCATCATCCTCTTGTTCCTCTTCTTCTTTTTCTTCTGCTTCCTCTTGCTCGTCCTCTGCTTCCTCTTCGAAATCTTCGTCCTCTTCTTCCTCTTCGTCCTCCTCTTCTTCCTCCTCCTCTTCTTCCTCTTCTTCCTCCTCTTCTTCCCCTTCTTCTTCCTCCACCTCTTCGTCCTCTTCTTCCTCTCCTTCCTCCTCTTCTCTTCTTCCTCTTCTCTTCTTCCTTTTCTTCGTCCTCTTCTTCCTCTTTGTCCTCTTCTTAGTCTTCGTCCTCTTCATAGTCTTCGTCCTCCTCTTCTTAGTCTTCGTCCTCCTCTTCCTCTCTTTCCTCTTCTTCCTCCTCCTCTTCTTCCTCCTCTTCGTCCTCTTCTTCCTCTTCGTCCTCTTCTTCTTCCTCCTCCTCTTCCTCCTCTTCTTCCTCCTCTTCTTCCTCTTCTTAGTCTTCGTTCTCTTCTTCCTCTCTTTCCTCTTCTTCCTCCTCTTCTTCTTCCTCTTCGTCCTCTTCTTCTTCCTCCTCTTTCCTATTCCTCCACCTCTTCTTCTTCCTCTTCGTCCTCTTCTTCCTCCTCTTTCCTATTCCTCCTCCTCTTCTTCTTCTTCTTCGTCCTCTTCTTCATCCTCTTCTTCCTCTTCTTCCTCCTCCTCTTCTTCCTCTTCTTCTTCCACCTCTTCTTCCTCTTCTTCATCCTCTTCTTCCTCTTCTTCTTCATCCTCCTCTTCTTCTTCTTCTTCATCTTCTTCTTCCTCTTCTTCATCTTCTTCCTCCTCTTCTTAGTCTTCTTCTTCCTCTTCTTAGTCCTCTCTTTCCTCTTCTTCCTCCTTTTCTTCCTCTTCTTCCTCCTCTTTTTCCTCTTCTTCTTCTTCTTTCTCCTCTTCTTCTTCCTCTTCTTTGTCTTCTTCCTCTTCTTCCTCCTCTTCTTCCTCTTCGTCTTCTACTTCTTCCTCTTCTTCTTCCTCTTCTTTGTCTTCATCCTCTTCTACTTCTTCCTCCTCTTCTTCCTCTTCTTCCTCCTCCTCTTCTTCCTCTTCGTCCTCTTCTTCTTCCTCTTCTTCTTCTTCTCCCTCTCCTTCCTCCTCTTCTTCTTCCTCTTCTCTTCTTCCTCTTCTTCCTCCTCTTCTTCCCCTTCTTCCTCCACCTCTTCTTCTTCCTCTTCGTCCTCTTCTTCCTCCTCTTTCCTATTCCTCCTCCTCTTCTTCTTCTTCGTCCTCTTCTTCGTCCTCTTCTTCCTCTTCTTCCTCCTCCTCTTCTTCCTCTTCTTCTTCCACCTCTTCTTCCTCTTCTTCATCCTCTTCTTCCTCTTCTTCTTCATCCTCCCCTTCTTCATCTCTTTCCTCTTCCTCCTCCTCCTCCTCTTCTTCTTCTTCTTCCTCCTCCTCCTCTTCTTCCTCTTGTTCCTCCTCTTCTTCTTCCTCTTCTTCATCTTCTTCTTCCTCTTCTTCATCTTCTTCTTCCTCTTCTTAGTCTTCTTCTTCCTCTTCTTAGTCCTCTCTTTCCTCTTCTTCCTCCTTTTCTTCCTCTTCTTCCTCCTCTTTTTCCTCTTCTTCTTCTTCTTTCTCCTCTTCTTCTTCCTCTTCTTTGTCTTCTTCCTCTTCTTCTTCCTCTTCTTCCTCCTCTTCTTCCTCTTCGTCTTCTCCTTCTTCCTCTTCTTCTTCCTCTTCTTTGTCTTCATCCTCTTCTTCTTCTTCTTCTTCCTCCTCTTCTTCCTCTTCTTCCTCCTCCTCTTCTTCCTCTTCGTCCTCTTCTTCTTACTCTTCTTCTTCTTCTCCCTCTCCTTCCTCCTCTTCTTCTTCCTATTCTTCCTCTTCTTCCTCCTCTTCTTCCCCTTCTTCCTCCACCTCTTCTTCTTCCTCTTCGTCCTCTTCTTCCTCCTCTTTCCTATTCCTCCTCCTCTTCTTCTTCTTCTTCGTCCTCTTCTTCGTCCTCTTCTTCCTCTTCTTCCTCCTCCTCTTCTTCCTCTTCTTCTTCCACCTCTTCTTCCTCTTCTTCATCCTCTTCTTCCTCTTCTTCTTCATCCTCCCCTTCTTCATCTCCTTCCTCTTCCTCCTCCTCCTCCTCTTCTTCTTCTTCCTCCTCCTCCTCTTCTTCCTCTTGTTCCTCCTCTTCTTCTTCCTCTTCTTCATCTTCTTCTTCTTCCTCTTCTTCATCTTCTTCTTCCTCTTCTTAGTCTTCTTCTTCCTCTTCTTAGTCCTCTCTTTCCTCTTCTTCCTCCTTTTCTTCCTCTTCTTCCTCCTCTTTTTCCTCTTCTTCTTCTTCTTTCTCCTCTTCTTCTTCCTCTTCTTTGTCTTCTTCCTCTTCTTCCTCCTCTCCTTCCTCCTCTTCTTCTTTCTCTTCTTCCTCCTCTTCTTCCCCTTCTTCCTCCTCCTCTTATTTCTCCTCTTTTTCCTCTTCTTCTTCCTCCTCTTCTTCGTCTTCGTCCTCTTCTTCTTCCTCTTCTTAGTCTTTGTCCTCTTCTTCCTCTCTTTCCTCTTCTTCCTCCTCCTCTTCTTCCTCTTTTTCCTCTTCGTCCTCTTCTTCTTCGTCCTCTTCTTCTTCCTCTTCTTAGTCTTCGTCCTCTTCTTCTTCCTCTCATTCCTCTTCTTCCTCCTCTTCTTCTTCCTCCTCTTCTTCCTCTTCTTCCTCCTCTTCTTCCTCTTCTTAGTCTTCGTCCTCTTCTTCCTCTCTTTCCTCTTCTTCCTCCTCTTCCTCTCTTTCCTCTTCTTCCTCTTCTTCTTCCTCCTCTTTCCTATTCCTCCACCTCTTCTTCTTCGTCCTCTTCTTCGTCCTCTTCTTCCTCCTCCTCTTCTTCCTCTTCTTCTTCCACCTCTTCTTCCTCTTCTTCTTCCACCTCTTCTTCCTCTTCTTCTTCATCCTCCCCTTCTTCATCTCTTTCCTCTTCCTCCTCCTCCTCTTCTTCTTCTGCTTCCTCCTCCTCTTCTTCCTCTTCTTCCTCCACCTCTTCTTCCTCTTCTTCTTCATCCTCTTCTTCCTCCTCTTCTTCCGCTTCTTCCTCCTCCTCTTCTTCCCCTTCTTCCTCCACCTCTTCGTCCTCTTCTTCCTCTTCTTCCTCCTCCTCCTATTCTTCCTCTTCGTCCTCTTCTTCCTCTTCGTCTTCTTCTCCCTCTCCTTCCTCCTCTTCTTCCTCTTCTCTTCTTCCTCTTCTTCATCCTCTTCTTCCCCTTCTTCCTCCTCTTCCTCCTCTTTTTCCTCTTCTTCGTCCTCTTCTTAGTCTTCGTCCTCTTCTTAGTCTTCGTCCTCTTCTTCCTCCTCCTCTTCTTACTCTTCTTCCTCCTCTTCTTCCTCTTCTTAGTCTTCGTTCTCTTCTTCCTCTCTTTCCTCTTCTTCCTCCTCTTCTTCTTCCTCTTCGTCCTCTTCTTCTTCCTCCTCTTTCCTATTCCTCCACCTCTTCTTCTTCCTCTTCGTCCTCTTCTTCTTCCTCCTCTTTCCTATTCCTCCACCTCTTCTTCTTCTTCTTCTTCGTCCTCTTCTTCCTCTTCTTCCTCCTCCTCCTCTTCTTCCTCTTTTTCTTCTTCCTCTCCTTCATCCTCTTCTTCCTCTTCTTCTTCATCCTCCCCTTCTTCATCTCTTTCCTCTTCCTCCTCCTCTTCTTCTTCCTCCTCCTCCTCTTCTTCCTCTTGTTCCTCCTCCTCTTGTTCCTCTTCTTCCACCTCTTCTTCTTCCTCTTCTTCATCATCCTCTTGTTCCTCTTCTTCTTTTTCTTCTGCTTCCTCTTGCTCGTCCTCTTCTTCCTCTTCGAAATCTTCGTCCTCTTCTTCCTCTTCGTCCTCCTCTTCTTCCTCCTCCTCCTCTTCTTCCTCTTCTTCCTCCTCTTCTTCCCCTTCTTCTTCCTCCACCTCTTCGTCCTCTTCTTCCCCTCCTTCCTCCTCTTCTCTTCTTCCTCTTCTCTTCTTCCTTTTCTTCCTCCTCTTCTTCCTCCTCTTCTTCCTCCTCCTCTTCCTCCTCTTCTTAGTCTTCGTCCTCCTCTTCCTCTCTTTCCTCTTCTTCCTCCTCTTCTTCCTCCTCCTCTTCTGCCTCTTCTTAGTCTTCGTCCTCTTCTTCTTCCTCTCGTTCCTCTTCTTCCTCCTCTTCTTCTTCCTCCTCCTCTTCCTCCTCTTCTTCCTCCTCTTAGTCTTCGTTCTCTTCTTCCTCTCTTTCCTCTTCTTCCTCCTCTTCTTCTTCCTCTTCGTCCTCTTCTTCTTCCTCCTCTTTCCTATTCCTCCACCTCTTCTTCTTCCTCTTCGTCCTCTTCTTCTTCCTCCTCTTTCCTATTCCTCCACCTCTTCTTCTTCTTCTTCGTCCTCTTCTTCGTCCTCTTCTTCCTCTTCTTCCTCTTCCTCTTCTTCCTCTTCTTCTTCCACCTCTTCTTCCTCTTCTTCATCCTCTTCTTCTTCATCCTCCCCTTCTTCATCTCTTTCCTCTTCCTCCTCCTCCTCCTCTTCTACTTCTTCTTCCTCCTCCTCCTCCTCTTCTTCCTCTTCTTCATCATCCTCTTGTTCCTCTTCTTCTTTTTCTTCTGCTTCCTCTTGCTCGTCCTCTTCTTCCTCTTCGAAATCTTCCTCTTCTTTTTCCTCTTTTTCTTCCTCCTCTTCTTCTCCTTCTTCCTCCGCTTCTTCTTCTTCCTCTTCTTCTTCCCCTTCTTCTTTTTCCTCCTCTTCTTCTTCCTCTTCTTCTTCTGGAGGGGAACGGGGCACCAGGGGGGACTCTGGAGGGGAACGGGGCACCAGGGGGGACTCTGGAGGAGAACGGGGCACTATGGGGGACTCTGGAGGGGAACGGGGAACCAGGGGGGACTCTGGAGGGGAACGGGGCACCAGGGGGGACTCTGGAGGGGAACGGGGCACCAGGGGGGACTCTGGAGGAGAACGGGGCACTATGGGGGACTCTGGAGGGGAACGGGGAACCAGGGGGGACTCTGGAGGGGAACGGGGCACTATGGGGGACTCTGGAGGGGAACGGGGAACCAGGGGGGACTCTGGAGGGGAACGGGGAACCAGGGGGGACTCTGGAGGGGAACGGGGCACTATGGGGGACTCTGGAGGGGAACGGGGCACCAGGGGGGACTCTGGAGGGGAACGGGGCACTATGGGGGACTCTGGAGGGGAACGGGGCACCAGTGGGGACTCTGGAGGGGAACGGGGCACCAGGGGGGACTCTGGAGGGGAACGGGGCACTATGGGGGACTCTGGAGGGGAACGGGGCACGATGGGGGACTCTGGAGGGGAACGGGGCACCAGGGGGGACTCTGGAGGGGAACGGGGCACCAGGGGGGACTCTGGAGGGGAACGGGGCACTATGGGGGACTCTGGAGGGGAACGGGGCACCAGGGTGGACTCTGGAGGGGAACGGGGCACTATGGGGGACTCTGGAGGGGAACGGGGCACTATGGGGGACTCTGGAGGGGAACGGGGCACAGATGGTGCACAGAGACCCAAGTGCAGGAGGGAGAGACTGGAGGCAGGTTTCAGAGGTAAAAATCCAAAACGGGCTTTAATTAGCATAAGGTCCAAAACAAAACATTTCATCAGGGGTGGCACACGACATGAACACCACGGAACAAAGAAACCAAGACAATCCGACAAGGGGACAGAAGACAAACAGGGTACAGGGCAGACAGACAATCACGGACAATCACAAGGGAGGAAGTGCAGGACCACAGAGGACACACAAGACAAGGACTTCACAATCGGACAAGACACCAGACAACCCAACATCGTGACACTGTTCTTCTTCCTCCTCCTCTTTTTCTTCTTCCTCCTTTTCTTCCTCTTCTTTGTCTTCTGCTTTTTTTTCAAAGCCTCAGGGAGTCGCAACAGAGGGGCTAAAGACCGGAGCCGCGGGTTACCGACTCCTTCTTCCTCTTCTTCCTCCGCTTCTTCTTCCTCTTCTTCTCCCTCCTCTTCTTTTTCTTCCTCATCTTCTTCTTCTTGCTCCTCTTCTTCTTTCTCTTTTTCTTCCCCTTCTTCGTCCTCTTCTTCTTCCTCTCTTTCCTCTTCTTCCTCCTCCTCTTCTTCCTCTTCTTCGTTCGCCTCTTCTTCATCCTCTTCTTCCTCCTCCTCTTGTTCCTCTTCTTCTTCTTCTTCTTCTTCTTCTTCTTCTTCCTCCTCTTCTTCTTCTTCTTCTCCCTCCTCTTCTTCTTCTTCTTCTTCTTCTTCTTATATAGTATATAGAGTATATAGAGTATATATAGGAGAGGGGAAAGACAGGTGAAGGGAATCACAATCAGGGGACACACATGGGGGTGGCTGAGGGCAGGTGAAGGGAATGACATAATCAAGACACACATACACACAACCAATTAACACAAGCCACAGGGCGCTACACGGGGGAACTCATGGTTGGTACCCTGCTGCTGCTTAAGGCGACGTCACAAGCTGATCATCCTTCCTGAATGCCTTTCGCTATCACGGCCTACAGAAAGACAAGCAGGAGAGGAAGAACGCACATACTCTTCTTCTTCTTCTTCTTCTTCTTCTTCTTCTTCTTCTTCTTCTTTTTCTTCTTCTTCTTCTTCTTCTTCTTCTTCTTCTTCTTCTTCTTCTTCTTCTTCTACTTCCTCTTCTTCTTCTCCTCCGATGAAGGGCGGGGGCCTCGTGGTTGGTACCATACTGCTGCTTTCGGCTTGTCCCCGACTGTCTTTATTCTGTAAGAGAACAACATTAGAATCAACAGTGTCAAGCATCCTTTGTGCCAAACATCTAATTCTACAAATAATAATACAAATCTGTAAATATGAAGCCTGTGAAACATGCCACTTGTCGGCGGAACAGCCTGGTCCACAAAGTCTCCTCTTCCTGGTTCTCTGCTGAGGGCTTGGCGGCACTAGTGAGAGACAAAACCAGTGAAACTGGTACGAGTATCTACAAACCTCTTGTTAAGGAAAGTCAAAAATACTCATATTTCTGATGCATAACTTGACATAAACAGTGTAGACACTGGAAAACTAACCTTCTGTTGAGAGCAAAGTCGATCCCACGTGGTTGTAGATCCTGTCGTAGCTAACGCTTTAGCAAGTTGCAAGTTGTACTCTCAAACTACTGGGAATGATTCAGAGGTAGCTGCTTGTTTAAAGCATAGCAAAGGACTATATGACAGTTCCAGAATGATCAAAGCCATATCAAAGTTCCGGAATTCTAAACTCTATGACACGCTTATGTTCTCTTGGTTTCTATGGTAACGGACATTCTAAAATGTCAGGTGGCTCTGGTGCTTCTGTTTTGGCCTCTGAGATAAGTTTAAAGGATGCAACAGGTCAAAAAGTATAGACCATGAGTCTTGTGGTTAATAAATCCCATTAGAAACAGAGCAAGTTGTCCAGAAACACACAACATTATTAAAATATCAATGATTTTTTGATTTTGAGCCATATGCAAAAAGAGTAAAAGGAGTCAGAGGCCAAATAATAGTGAATGTGTTGTCTGGCATATTCAGTGTTTCTAGACCAGAACCATGTGCCACAGATAATTAATTCCTCAAAATAAACTGTCCAGTAGTGCACAGTTGACATTACAGTGTACAATTGAATTTAAATTAATTAAATACGTTTAAACTCTAACTTGGCCTTCAAATGCTCACTTCAAATGTGATGATGTTATGTTTGAGTCTGTAAATGAATATATTTAATTGCCAAATTCCTATATTGGTTTCTGTTCACACTTAAAAACAGCTATTTTAATTTGGTTTGACTGAAAGTTGCAAGTTGTTAGGATTTAGTAACATGAATGATTCTCATTTAAAATAAAAACATGAACACTGCGAATAAATCAAGCTAGTCTCTTGTTTGAACAACACATTTATACCAGGCACATTTGTAAGATGTCATTATCAGTTATATGAAATGAGCCCTTTTATTGTAAACATATTCTATAGTTGTGTTTTTCAGAACATATCATCTTAAATTAAGTCTTATAATTGAAGAACGAGTGAACAAATTGTGCAATTATTCCTTTATTTACCTCATCAAATCATGTTATATAGAACCATTGTGAGCATAAACTTCCCAGCAGGCATTGCATTACAGTTAAATCGCTCCAGTAATTCCTTACATCTTCCTGTATGTAGAAAATTACAAGATGGAGTGTCTTTTTCTAGTCATATTATTTTATCTCTGGCCAAAATGAAAACAAGTTAGTTATGAAACATCAAACTTAGTGTGATCAGAAATGACATGAGGTCCAATTGTAAGTGCACTGTAAAAAAAAAAACGCCTGTGAAATCCACATTAATTTACTGTGTTTGAGAGCAGTAAACTAGTGTAAACTACTTCCTAGTAAAATATGAAATATAACTGGCAGGAAACCAAACAATGGCATGAAGTAAAACAAACTGGGAAGCATGGGGACAAGTAAATACAAATACATACACACATCTCCATCCTGGTGAAGAAAGCTCATAAACGGCTGTTTTTTTTACAGGAAATATGGAAGGCAAAATTCCTGTGCTCTGTTCTTGTCAACTTTTATTAGGAGGAGGAGCAATAGAAAACCTTTAGAGCAGGATAACACACGAACATCCAGCATATCATTGGGACCGATCTAACATCAGTAATATTGGTGACAAGAGGTGCAAAGATCTCAAAAGAGATTACAATAATATACAATTATATATATATATATATATATATATATATATATATATATATATATATATATATATATATATATATATATATATATATATATATATATATATATAATACAATAATACCAGCCTGTTCACCCTGTGGCCTACACTGGCAAAAGATACAGAAGTATCAGCTGCCTTACCAACAGATTTCCGGGCAGCTTCTGTCCTCTGGCTGTGAGACTCCCCATCAAACCTTTTAAAAGCCAATCTATTTTTAGGCCTTTTCCTCGAAAATTGCACTGGGCTTTTTTGTTCAAAGCCTCAGGGAGTCGCAACAGAGGGGCTAAAGACCAGAGTTATCGACTCCTGATCTAAATGTTGAGATGCTTGTCTACACTCTCTTCTTCCTCCTCCTCTTCTTCCTCTCTTTCCTCTTCCTCCTCCTCTTCCTCCTCCTCTTCATCTTCTTCATCCTCTTCTTATTCTTCATCTTCTTCTTCCTCCTCTTCTTCCTCCTCTTCTTCCTCCTCTTCTTCTTCCTCTTCCTACTCCTCTTCTTCCTCTCTTTCCTCTTCCTCCTCCTCTTCTTCTTCCTCCTCTTCATCTTCT
The DNA here is from genome assembly GCF_910589615.1 of Taurulus bubalis. Classification (NCBI taxonomy): domain Eukaryota; kingdom Metazoa; phylum Chordata; class Actinopteri; order Perciformes; family Cottidae; genus Taurulus; species Taurulus bubalis. The sequence goes on from NC_136601.1 coordinate 24,010,091, forward strand.
TTGTCCTCTTCTTCCTCCTCCTCTTGTTCCTCTTGTTCTTCTTCCTCCTCTTCTTCTTCCTCTTCTTCATCCTCTTCTTCATCCTCTCCTTCTTCCTCTTTTTCTTCCTCTTCTTCTTCCTCCTCCACTTCTTCCTCTCTTTCCTCTTCCTCCTCCTCTTCTTCGTCCTCTTCTTCCTCCTCTTCATCTTTTTCGTCCTCTCCTTCTTCCTCCTCCTCTTCATCCTCTTCTTCCTCCTCCTCTTGTTCCTCTTGTTCTTCCTCTTCTTCCTCCTCTTCTTCTTCCTCTTCTTCTTCTTCATCCTCTTCTTCCTCTTCTTCTTCCTCTTCTTCGTCCTCTTCGTCCTCTTCGTCCTCTTCTTCCTCCTCCCGTGTGATCTAACTTTCACACGGACAAACGAAAACAAAAATGAGTAGTTTCCATCCATCTTTATGTCTAGGATGTTTTTGTTCTTCTATTGGTAATTTCCTTTCAAGATAAATTCTGGTTGCATAAAACCTTTTTTAAATGCACTTTCGACTTGCACATAAAAAACACAGTAAGCAAAAGGACATTAAAAAAATTCTTTGCCAGAGGTTGAAGAGTTTGCATATTCAAAAGGTGAGGGAGAAATTTGAGCTGACAAAGAGGACTTGATCAAACACACCTGATGTTCCAGGAGCTGCCTCTTCCTCCTCAACGATGGACTCTCCGGAAGACACCCCGGGCAGCGGCGGTCTGCAGCTCGCCACAATAATTAATAAGGTGTGTTCATGTGACTCAGGCGGAAAGAAATGATTTGTAAAATAGATCAACATGTCACTGGAGTCACTGATTGGCTGCGGGTACTTTCTGGCCGCAGATTTCCAGACATTACGTGGCAGCTCGGCGCTACAGGTCTGCACTCCACCAGAGAGACAACAACCTGACATAATCAAGGACCTAATTGAAACATCCCCAGTTCAAGCACAGACGAGTCCTCGTCGCACATCCCCATAGTGGCCACCGGCACAGTCGCAGGTCACAATTCTGGCCAAAGATTAAATGAAAATAAATACCTCTGAAGCCTTGAGTGGCAGGTAAGAAAAAACAAGAATACTAATAGTTCTATTTAAAACATGGGGTCGTGTTGCCCCTTGTGGCCGGAATGAGTGTTGCAACAATAAACACTTGGACAGGAAAAATTAATCTGACAAAACGATCCTGTCAAAACCATTTTCACCTGTTGGCAAGTCATGCACACAGGAGAGAAAAGTATTTCTGGGGTGCCGTAGAATACACTTTATAATTGATTAATTGTAACTCAACATTACTTTTTGTTCTAGTCAGAATTTGAACAATTAGCCAGGGACGACAAGCGCGCCTACTTGTTGTCCTCTGTTACACCACCTGACATCCATCACGGTTATGTCGATCAAGTCATCCAGAGTTCAGAGTCCCAAAGTGAAACTCAGAAACTACTGAAAGGTTTATCTCACTAGCTAACGCAGTCTAACAGAAGCAAGGCGATTCATAAAGCCAGTATTTCATGAAGAAAGGGTTCATTCTATTGCGTATGAATTCTACTTTTCATTTATGAGACCAAAGCTCATGGAGGTACATTTCTATGAGGTTTGGTCGAACTCAGACCAGAACCTGTGAAAGTCCCGTTTTTATAAAACCCTTGCGCTTGCCGAGTGAAGCATTCGCTACCGATCCTGAACTCATTCACGGTTTATATTGAAAGGAAGAATTGAGAACTTGTTAATCCGGCAATAAAACGCACACAAACAGCAGGAAAGAGGGTTGTGGATGTGCAACACTTCTTAACTACTGTACATTCACGCTATATTAATCCCTTTCTCCTGTGGTCCATTGAATGGCTGCGCAGCTCCTTTGTTGACCTTGCTGTTTAAATACATGATGAATAGAGCATGCGATGCTGTACAATGGTTTGTTCAGTCTTTTGTGCGAGCTGTTTCCTTCTCGGCGTATTGTGGCTCAGTGAAAAACCTTTTTGTTTTGTAGAGGCAAAGAGAAGCTTAGCACGCATGCCAAACAAGCCTCTCCGGAATGTCATCACACAACATCTGATAAGTATCTGCTTTCCAGTGACAAATGATAAGAGCGGTTTGAGCAGCCTCTGAGGTTTTGTCCTTGCAGTATTTTGAAAGCTCGCCAGGACACGTAATGTGTTCAGAAATCCAAACGGTTATTATGAGTATTTGTCTGTATTTCAGAGAGTTTCCCTTTGTGAACCGTAATGGTTCCTGCTCAATGTTGATACATGGCGTCCCAAAAAAGCTGGGCCCGTAATCCAATTAGAGACACTTGGCTGGTGGAGCTAATTAGGGCCGGGGTCATTGTCTTCCATCTATGGATCAAGTCTCATGGACCAGCGAGCTAACAGCCTGAGCACTGGCCCGGACATCTGGACGCAACATGGGATGCATAGTCTCTTTCCATAGGGATGCTAATTACCTCCTTCAATTCATCCAGGCGTCGACCCGTACCTGAGTCGTCTTTTTATCATCTTTTATGAACAGGGGACCCTGAACCTCAAACAGTGTCTCTCTGCTGTCTTTTCAAAAGCGAAGGCCTGGATTTCCACACAATAAAACATAATGAAATGGGCTTGCTGAAGTGGCTTGGTCCTCAAGCTTTTCCTGGAGCCGCACTCCGTGCTCGGGCTTGCCAAGGTCAGGGCGTGAAAAGAGCTCATCAAGGAAGCAGGGCCGACCTTTGTACCTCGCACAAAGGTAATTGGAGCCCGACGGAAAGAGGACACATTCAGATTCAGAAAGAGAGTGAGAGGGGATTCTTTTGGACTTATTTCCACTCTGTTCTCGCTTTGCATTGATCAAGTCATGGAGAAAAAAAAACACAAAAAAGCAGCGGCAGATGCGCAGCGTGTTACCGATGCACGCATGCATTACCATGTCGAGGGGTAAAATTGTGAGTGGAGCAGGACAACGAGATAAAGGCAGCCCCTCTTACTCCTTCTCTTCTCTCCCGTCTCTCTCTGGACTTCCAGCCGGCAACTCAAATCCAGCCTTAGAGAAGTGTGGTCCAGTCAAGCAGCATAAGAGGATTGGAGCTCAGATACCACTTGATTAGGCCACAGAGAATGGAGCGATGTGCTCAGTCCCAACAGGATTCCCATGGCACTTGACTGAGGACACACAGGCTTTAGCCCAACATAGAGAAACACGCCATGACCCACTGCGCTTCTTTTTGTGTGTGCATATGTTCAACATGGGCAGTAGGATCCAGACAGCTTTAAGCCCACTCACTTTGTCTGCACAGAGTGCAGCTGACACTAACTCAATTACTATAGGATGCAGCCGACTTAGGAGACACTCTCATTAATGTCAGCTTGGACACACAATGGTTGTTGTTTTCTCAAGTGGATAGGGACTTGAAATATAGATAACATATGCAAACATTATGCGTATGTGTTTTTTGAAGAGAGACGGGGTGTGGACTGAGCTGCACTCTGCTGCACTGGAGATGGAGCTTGAATCCAGAACCTAAAAGGCTCAATGATACCTTGATCATCGCATGGAGGTAATTGTAGGTGACAGCTTATTAATCACACATGGATATAGGGTGCTGTTCTATATGCTAACATGTGTCCTTGATGCCTTGTCATGCCTCTTTTGTGTCGTAGGGTCCAAATAGACTTCATCAAAGGATATACTGATGTTTCCTTGGTCTCAGCTGATGTTTCCTTGTCTCCTCGAGGTGCATTGATCCTCAGTGAAGGTGAACGGAGAACAATTTAATAGTGAAGCGAGGAGAGAGTACGCGAGAACGCGTAAGTAAGCAATCTAAAAAAGCGGTAACAGTGACCTTGCTTGTCTCTAATTTAGACAATCTGAAAACAGCTATGTTTCCCTGACCTTCAGGATATACTCCAACCCTTTGGAAAGACACTCTTTCTTGCTGAAAGCTAGATGAGAAGATTTAAACCACTCTAAAGTCTCAAACGCAGAATGTGAGTTACTTAGCTTAGCTTAGCATAAAGACTGGAGAACAGTATCTAGCCGGGCTCTGTCCAAAGATAACCAAGGACCAAGGACCATAGGGCATAGGTGGGACCTGTAGGGCCCACTACACCCACTGGAGACTAGATGACAGCAGACAGACAGACACAGTAAAGATGAGCATTTAGCAGCTAAAGAGAGGGAAGAGATCTTTCTCTCAGGAGTTGGTGGAAACACAAACACATCAACAGAAGGATATTAACCTGATGAATAAGTCTTCACACGTTGAGGTTGAAAGTGGACACACACATCCACTGTAATTAACATCCTTTTACCACACTGTGGTTGCTTGACATGCCCTCTATGAATGTTCTGACAGATTCAACCCAAGGCATCAGGAATTGCTGGTGGATGACTAACAACAACAAGAACAGTTTTCTACGTGGATGAAATAGAGAAACAATCACGGAAAATCTTCAGTGTTGGATGTTATTGTTTATGGTTGCATTTACATTTGAAAGATGATGGGACTTAAATGATTTAGTGTTGTAAGGGGTCATGTCATCCAACCTGCATGTGCTACTAGATGTGTTCACAACAGCTTGTTCAAAATACTGAGGTCCATACACTACAATTTGAAGGTAAATATGATCTTGAACTTTTGCTCTGACAGATGGTAGAGGAGATAATGTTAGAAGTAGCATCTTTTTCTGTGGTTCATCTACTTTCACTTTGAAATGTAAATGTATTTTAGTGGAGTTGCAGTGCTTTTTGCATTTTGTGTATGAAATGAACCGAATCACAAGAAATATAAGAGAAAAGGTTTCATATCAAACTGCCTCAAGGGGTTAAAATGCTCTGCTCTCTTACTTCCTGGAAGGTGCACAGTGTTTTGGATTTTCAGAGTCTTCTTCTCTCAGCATGAGCCATTATTTTCCTTTGGACCACAGAAGATGACTGTTAAAGAAAAAAAAGAGAAGTTTCAAGCATCTAAACCCGTCTTGATCATTTTGCCCGTCTTGTTTCCTCGGTTGCAACTGTAAGATGTAATATTGATCGCTCAAGGAGTTCTTGTGTAGATGCGATATGATTTACTTTTACGCTGCACCCACTGCATGTCTTCAGCAGGCCTTAAGAAAACATCAGAGAACTGTTTTTTTACTGCTGGATCTCCATATTGGCATGTCATCGCTGGAGAGAGCATTTGAGAAGGAAAAATATGGATAATAATTAAGGTGAAACAGTAGCTTCAAACAAATCTCACATTACACAAATTAATAAACATTTGTAAAGTTATCCACAACACAAGGGTAAGTAAAAAAAATGTAAATAAAAATCATTTCTTTTGGATCTTGTTTTTTCTTTTTTATGAGTAGAGATATTGGCATGAGCAAAAATCAATCCCGGAAAGTTTGGTATCATCAAACGAAAGCCTTTTCGTCACCTGTCTTATATTACTCGTTCTCCTCCATGTCACCTGTGAACCCACTAACTTTTTCACTTTCTTCACCCACTTCTTTATTGTTCTCAAATCTCATCAGTTCTCCTCATCACTCTCCGTGCTCTTGCTCCTCAGTCCAGTCCGTAAAGCAATAAACGCAATATCGAGGACAAGCTGCTGACTGCCAGTGAATATCAAAGGAATCACACGTTTTCTCTCCGTCTCTCGCTCTCGCTCTCACCTGAGCCCCGTGAATGACTTGTGTTCACACAGCTCCACCTCTCTACACCCTGACGCTGAAAGTGACAGTCGGTGACGGAGGAGGAATGTCCTGCTGGAGACGTGGCTCCCTATGCTGCGTTCACACCAAAAGCGCCTGAGTTTACTCGCTCCACTTTAGGTGGTAAATTCACGTCATTCGCCTTTTTGCGGCGGAATGCCATCCACCATTGAAATAACCACTAGTTCTGCTTTATACTTGTTGTGGAAGTCCCACAAACGTCAGAAAATCAAACGCCATTCGCGTCTGTGCATTGACTTTGCATGAAATTTACTCATGCAAATAATTCGCAAGCAGGTGTGAACGCAGCATTAGGATACATTTGTTATCAAATCAAAAAGATCTGTCTGCTTGCATGGGCTAATGGGCCAGTGGGCCAGAGTAACTCAAGTCATTGGAAAGTGGGCCATATCAGAAATGTGAAATGAATGTGGGGAAAAAATATGACTTTTCATAACTTAAGGCAGTTTGAATGTTGATTAGTCTTCACAGGGGCCAGTTAAAGGACTGATATGGTGAACAATGGACACTTGTAAAATAAAAAGCCTGGGCAGATGGAGACACAATCAATCAATCAATCAATCAATCAATCAATAAGTAGCTGTTGAACCCAGAACTGGAGGCGGCCGTTAGCTCCCACCGAGTCATGTGATTGGACCAGAGCCGCTCAATGAGCAAGAGAACAGCAGCTCCGTTAACGGGGAATCTCTCCGCTCTACAGGCATGCTGATGGCTGTTAATCAAATATCAATGATGATGTAACGGTCCATATCTCATAGTGTAATTAACTTTACACTGCAGAGATGCACATATTTTCACAAATAGCATTTGACTAAAAAACAAAAGGCGCAGCTGTCCTTCCAGCCTGAAGGCCTTCATACACGGAGGCTTGTTTGTTTGCACTTATTTTTGCACTTCTTTTTACTTTTTGAAACTTTTGTTTTTTGTCATGAGGACTTAGCCACATCTCAAATAAGCCGCTCCTACCTCAAGTCAGTGTCCCCGCTGTAGCAAGCAGCGCTAGCTCCCTGCTGCCGCCGCTATTGGCCGCTGCTGCTGCTACTGCCCACGTCCCCTCTGCCCGAGTCGGGTGTCGAGGAGCTAACGCAGAGCTAGCAGGAGCAGCTAGCGCTCCGGCTACAGGTAGTAGCAGCTTGTAACCCGACTTTTACAGAACTTTTCCGAGTTGAATGGAGTCTTGAGGCAGTTTTCTGGATTCCGGATGAGGGGAGCTCTGTTGTATCAAGGACCCTCTGGCTAACCCTTCATGGAATTGAATGCAGGACCCAGAATTAATTTCAACTCTGCGCTCAGACTCGGGTCAGGTTCGAACAGAAATATGCGTCCTGACACTGGAACAATTTTATTGCTTAAGCGACACCATTATGATTTAAGGAAAAGGTATTAGTCACAAGTTAGCTGGATTGTCTGTCTCTATATGAGCCCTGAGATAAACTGGACATCTGTCAGGTGAACCTTGCCTTCGCCCAATGCCAGCTGGGATCGGCTCCAGCGACCCTGAACAGGATAAAAAGTTCAAAGGGAGAAAAAAAAAACACTTGAAAGACGATACAGCATTGCTTAGCGTTAGCCTGCAGCTGCTCTTTGAGACACGGCCCGAGACGGAGGTGATAGAGAAACAGCAGAGCTGCAAAATCCTCCTGCTTCCATTTGTCCTTTCCCTGTGAGTGATCTCATCAAAAAGCACGGCTTTGACAGACGAAACTTCAGTCTGTCGACTGAAAAGGAGACTGCAAAAAACAATGGCGAGTTCAACTGCGGCCTTGCTCTCCACTTCTACTGTCTACATCCCTTTGGAGAGTAAAGATGGAGGCGCCGACCAACAGGGACTTCATGGTGCATTCAGGTGTACGTTGTAACCTCTGAGAAATTATTTTTTGTTGGTCAACAGTTTATTCCCAATTGACTGGTGAAATTGTTATTTTCACTACATATTCAATTACATTTTTACATTTGACTATACAGTGTGGTACATTCCCCAAAAAATATGCTGCTTGTTACCATGTAGCCTTTAATGAAAACTGTGGAGCCCATATGGGCTCTATAGCAGATATTGTTATACAACTGTATAATTCACTTCTTCATTTACTCATAACCAGTAACATATAGACGGATATTTACACATCCGAACACACAACTTACATTATACTCTTTTATTATAACACCAACATTATTCAAATAGCGCTAGTGGTTTCAGATATACACCTTTTTTAGTTTTGGTATGCAATTTTTGAGCAGAGGCCTAAAAATAGGTGGGTTTTCAAAAGGTTAAAAATAATATGGACATGTAAATGACAGTTTTGAGGGCATGAAATCAATAATCCTTTGATCACAGCATAAAAAAAACTGAATGGTGACCTTAAAATCAAAAGTTGAATCAAATCGCTACGCCTCCCACACACACAAGGTTGGCGGCTTCATTGCCAACTGGCTTAGAGATGCTGGCTGTACGACAATGGCTGTTTGGGGAGAATGATGATATCAGAAATATGGTCTGATTGTCCAAAGTAGGGGGGCGGGGCTTTGTAGCTAAACTGGAATGTTTGTGTAGACATGGTCCAGTGTGTTGTTCCCTCTGCTGGAGATGTGGACATGCTGGTGGGATTTAGGCAAAACGGATTAAACTGAGGTTGGTTTGATTTAAATCAGCAGCTTTAATATCAATATAATTTTGTCATGTGTCTGCTCATGACCTCATCCAGGATCTGAAGGAATGTAAACGGCAACAACAAAAACACTGGTGAACTCTCTGGGCGGATAATACGGCTGACATCTGAGCATTACATCATCGACATCATGGAAACACTGTCCATCGACTCGTCTACGCTTGAGCGCTAAACACACATTGTAAACACACATTCCTGTTTCTGTAGAGATGTGTGCACAACAGTCTCTGATTTCTAAGCCTGAGTCTTATTTCATCCATCGTATTCCCCAGGGAGCGGACGTTAGTGAGGAGCATGCTGGGTAGTGGAATGACCTGAGGTCCTAGCTGCTCAGCTCTTATCTCCTCCCTCCCTTCCGGGGTCGGTCACACCACTTTTGATGACGTTTGGTTCGGCCGATCTGGCTGAGCGGCCAGAAGTTTTTGTGGGCGGTGATCGCCTCAAGATCCTCGTACTTTCTATTCCCATGTTCATGAGTGTATGGGAGCTACCAGCATCCACATCCGTGTTGGCAGTTGTAGATTGTATGTTTGTTTAAATAGATTTTGCCATTCAAATTAAATCATGTAATATGTATATCCCTATATTAGAGGAAAATGGGCAGAAAATGAGCTAGTTGTGCTGTAGATCGAGTAAAATCCCAACAAAGTACTTTCTTTTGGCGTAAATTACATTTGTGTAACCACATTTTAACCCAGATTATTTCCGTCCTTTTCTCTGATTTGCATCTTTTTTCTCTGTATAACGTGTATACAAACTCAACATAACAAGCCCTGAGGATAAGTCAGACATGAAAGTGATATCATGTGCCTTCATAAAAACATGATTAAACCTGTTCAAGGATACATCAGACAGAGTATGCTGGCCTCTGAGAGATTTGGGAGGGGTAACTGGGGGGTTGGGGGGCGTTGGGGTTGGGGGGCGTCAGTGTTAGGGTTACACCCTAACACTGACGGTCCCTGCCTGGGTCTGCAGGCCACAAACACCCATCTAAAATGTACCTGGTTGTAACTGACTAATGGATACAAATGGTCATCATCATCATCCTCATCCCCATCATCATCCATCATCCATCATCATTGTTATATCATATCATCATCCCCTATATTACCATATATTAATGTCAAAATGACATTCATCAAATTTTCATCAATAACACCATGCACATTGGTATCATCATTACAGTGAGGAACCTCATTATCATCATCATAATCCTCACCTTCATCGCTTTTTTCACCATCACCATCTCCATTATCAAAATTATCATCACCATCATCATCCTTATTATCATCACATCACCATTATCATAACCATCATCATCATATCCACCTTCATCGTCATAGCCATTGTTATAACATTATCATAACCACCATCATCATAGCCATTGTTATTACCATTAACATAACTTCATCATCATAATGGCCTTTGCCATCAGCATCATCTTCATCACTACCATGGCGATGCACATACACAGGTGTTTGAACGAGCCCGCAAGTTGAGCCACGCTTATATAGACATGCAGCAGTGTGGACAAATAAAGTTGCTTTCCCTCAGATCGTACACACACACACACACACACACACACACACACACACACACACACACACACACACACACACACACACAGTACAGGAGTATCAGTAGCAGCCAGAGCTTGTCTCTGTATATGATCTAATGTTTTATGATGCTGCCATCCATTTAAGTGACCCAGGCTGCCATCAATCTCTGCACTTTATCAACAAGCAGTCTGAGATTCTTAAAGTGACGCTCAATTAATTTCCAGCAGGACTATACAGCTTCCTACCTCGCCACTCACAAAATGTCCTGTGTGCACAATTTATGAGGGACCTCCATAAAAGGGGAAGGTATTGTATATCTTTCACGCTACACCACACACAGATGCACATATTTCCCAGAGCCCAGGATCTGTCTGTCGCCCGTCCACATAAATATGCAAATCTACCAATGAGAGTGTCGTATAGTCACATGGCCCGGTGTGTGAGGTAAGGCCTCGACCAAACCTGTGTCCCATCTCCGCCATGGAGAACAAGGCCAACACATAAACATAAAAACACATTTTCAGAAGGTGAAGTTGGGGGGAGTTAGCGCAAACAGCAAACATACACATATGTGCAATTGTGCACAAGTATGTGAATAACTACAGATATCAGAACCGTATACGCACACAAAAAGAAAACCTTCCTGTGGAATATAAAAGAGACGTATTGGGCTGGATATTTGGCTGGAAGGCCACCGGTGAGATTGTTTCGTGTTGGGGCTGAATGGTTGAATGTTATGCACACATGTAGTGTAAAGAGCACTTCACAGTATGTACATGTACATGTACTGCATTCATCTAACAAGCAAGTGGGGAAAAAGAAAATTCTCAGCGTGTGGTAATTCAACCTTCGAGTCAGAGGACAAGGTAGGAGGAAAAAGAGAAAGCTTTCTTCATAGTTCTATAGGGGCTTAGACGCAGGTATTCAACACAGGAAGTGAATGACGTGTATACAATTTTGTTTTACAACAGCCATATTTATCCATGTGACACATGTCTCCTCCTGTGGTCACTGATGTCTGACATTGCTGAAGCAGAAATGGAGCATCCGAATGTTGCTCACCCAGAGAGTGTGTTTGACTATTTTAACAAGTTTAACAGAAATCAGCCCATTCATCAGACAATGAAACCAGCCTCTCCTCCAGAGGCTGTATTGTATTCACATATTCTGTGTCTGGTACGACACATAAATGTTGCCCCCGCACTCTGTCGAGATCATCTGAACCCTGAAGCAGTTTCAGGGCCTTTTTAGTTTGAGTCACATTTTTCTCTCGGTGGCCTTGTTTTTCACTTCAATGTGAAATTCTTGCTCCTCTATGGAAACAGCACAACCACGGCTAAAAGTAGAGAGAAGGCAAACATGTCTGTTGAGCAGTAGAACACAGTTAAATTGCCATAAATAGAGAAAAAGGAATACACGCAAGTTGAATTTCTTTGATCATTTCTTTGACAAAAATTGGCAAACCATGGAATCTACATCGAGAAGTTGTTTCCAAGGAAGAAAAAAAGGAGGCTCCACATGAGATTTTTGGTGAAATACCTCAATTTAAATCTTCGTTTCGGTTGCTTTTTTTCTGATCGAAGCATTGGTCACACATGATGTGTTCGAGGACCTTTTGAAGAGTCAGTTTTCACAGCTTCTGGCTCTGATGAAAGGTTTAGTTTTGGCGATTGTTGAAAGAAAACGTGGTTATTCCTTCCAGCCGGCAGGCTTTGTTGGAGCAGCTGTTAGCATAGCCTAGCACCGACCATTCCACACTCCATTCTGAAAACAAGCATTTCAAACTTACATATTTTAACTTGCTGAGCCTAAACCCTGTTTTCCTTTGTTAATTTTTGCTTTTATTCCACATGAAAGGTGAGACATCATGTTCCTGTTTGCATGTTATGGTGGTTGTGCTTCTAAATTTGTGATAAAACATCTGAGTTTGTGGACCTTTATCAATGTTCTTTGGATTCATGGATTCATATTTAAAGAGCGCAAAAAAAAAGAAAAAAGGTGACGGATTCCATCCCCATGGCCAGTCGACCTTTTGGGTTTTTTTCTGGTATGTCACGTTCAACATCACAAATGCACAAGAGTATAGGGCGCTACTTTATGTTTCTCTCTTTAAACCCTCAATCCAGAGTTGTTGATTGTTGGAAAGCTTTGATGAGCTTCACTTCCATGAGTTGAATGAAGGGTTTGGACGAGCAGCGAGGTCAAACTACTGCCTTCTGAATGGAGACTGGTAATTTTGAGGAGAGATTTAATTGTATGTTTTACTGTTAATGAATTACAATAATTGTACAAATCCATGTTGATTTTATTAATTATATATTCACATCAACAGACGCCACACGGCATCCCTCTGGGACAGGACTTCTAGCACTGAGCCAGGTAGATTTAGATGTGCAACATTAACAGACTGAAGATACGTGGTAAACATGACTGCTGACGCATTGGGACTAAAGACATTTCATTTATGACAAGTCAATACAAATATGAGTTTCCTGGAAGAGATCATTCCAGCTTTATCATCCAGAGTTGTGTTTGCTTTGGCCTGTAGTCTCTTGTTTACTCTGCTTCTTAATCCACATTGTGCTGGGATTACTTTATGTATTGCCATTGGTAGGTATGTAGTTAATATTCCATGCAGATCAGATTATGGGATAAAAGATCTGATAGGAGATCTATCTCTGTGCTGGCCAACATTTAGGACTGTGTGGATTATACAGACTGGTTTGATGTTGTTAATCCACTAGTGACGATGCGGAAATGTGGTTGAGAGCTCAGGAATAAATTAGTATTTCGATCATTTATTAAGACTAGTTTTTATTTGCAAGGATAAGAATGAGCTTTTGCACTCACCACAGTCCTAGCAAGTCTCTGTTTTTCTACGGCTGTATATATTTGCACGTTTTAAAGTGGATTTTTTTTTGCAAAATTGAACTTTTATTCAAAAAAGAAGAGAATTACAAGTTTAAAAATAAAAATTGAGCTATGAAAAACAAATCCCTCAAAATCCTACTTTTAATCTCTTCTGGAATTTGACATGAACTGATGCAGAAATGTGTCCATAAGTACAGTTCTAACATTCCATCTTATCTCCACAGAAAACACGGAACATCTACTAAGTCCTCGAACTGAAGAGTAACGCGATAAGACAACCAGAATGGTAAATTAAACCAGGCTTGAATTATGAATTCTGTTTTCCTCTGTAGCCTTTCTCTTCGCTACCGGGCTCAGGGGGCGTTCAAGAGCTCCAGGTGTTCAAGGGCGGTCACAGAGCTACTAAACATGTCGGGACGTCAGCTTCAGCAGCTTCAGCCGGCGGCTGCAGGAGCATCAGACTAACACACCGTGGAGGTGAATGGCACTTTAAATTAGGGAGGAATCGGTCCTGATGCTGACATCGGATACGAAGCCGACACCGCTCATCTAGCTGGATCGGGTCGAGGTGATTTCAATTGAATTCAATTCAACATTATATACTTGTACTTTCACATATGTTTAAGTTTTGATTATTTAGTGTTTAAAGGGTTTGTAATAATTAATAGTGATACTTACTACAGTGGCGGGCCGTGGATTGTGTACCCAGGCCTGCTAGAACAGCTGATCGCGGCGCACCGCCACTGACTTACTAATTCTAATTAAAACTTTTTACCAAGTTGCTTGGTGATAAAAAAATTTTATGATGAATAACAATTCATTACATTTATACATATGTATTTACTTTTTATGTTTCGGTTGAAAAAGTCATGAAAGCCGTGTTTGGGTCAAGCTGCATGATGTCACAGGTTAGTCATTTAACAGCAGTCGTTGTATTTAAATGACACAGACTGCTCCAATGCTTTGTAAATGTGACGTAGTGAGAATTACTCGTGTCAATCATTAGTGCACTGTTAGAGGCCGAGTACCTTTAGGCTACAGGTTGCCGTTGATGATACGTTGTTGCATACATAACTAAATATGCTATTTTTGTGGCTACTGACCTCACAGCCTCTCACCTTGGAAAGCTGAAGCTGACTGTGCTTCAGCTGCCAGAGACCCGGCTGACAATGCAGCTGCTGGAGGAGAGGCTCGTTTCCTCTGCTGCCCGTGATGTACGGGCCAACTTCTATGCAAGTGTTCAGAGGGTTTAGTCAGAGGCCACATTGTGACATGCTGTTGGTGGTACACAGTATGATGGAAGATTTTCCTGCATCATATCTGTTAAAAAGGAATGAAGTCTCTGAATCAAAGTTGTCTTAAGTCCATTTATTGCTGCAGGAAGGAACAGTCTGTCACAGCTGCTGGCGCAGCCTGTAACACAGAATTCGAAGAAGCAACGGTCATCAGCCCATTTTATAACACCATGAGGTCTCCGCCTCCACCCCCTCAATGAAAGAGACCAGAGTAGCTGAGTCTGTTCGAGAAACATGAACCCCCACTGTTCCCGCCAACAGAACTTACATTCCCTTTGTCCTGACAATCAACACCTTATCTGTTTACGACCCCTCCAAATACAAGTGAAGGAAGATCAACAAGCTCTCTGATCCCAGTACATCTGCTTCTTCCCCCATTTGGTACCCCATCTCTGAGGGTCATTTAAGGTTCAATTAAGACTCTATTAACCTCACAATATTACAACACTATATTTTCCCATTACAGCAGGTTGAGTGAAACCTCTACTGAACCCTAAGATGAGGGAAACTGGGTTTCAGGTGACTTGTTCCCATGGTGACTGACTGTGGACCTCACCGGCCCGCTAGTGTAGTTTCTCTCTGTCTCCTCCCTCTGACAGAGACAGACGTGTTTCATTTCCTCTTTCATTCCCTCCGTATCACAGCATTCATCGTCTGTAGAATGTAAATCCTGGGTGGAGGTTAGTTTGTTCCTCAGGAATCTCTAAAGTTACTGTGTTTTTACGTCAGCTGTCACATTCCTGTTATGTGTTAATGTTTCTGAGTGAGTGCAGCTGCAGAATGGAGTCTGAAAAGTGAGTTTTTTATAAATCGGCTGCGTGGAGTGAAGTCATTATTTAAGTAGCTGACATAACACTCTGAGTGTTGTTGAGACAAGATGCAGATAAGAACGTGTAACATTTAAAATACAATGTATTTGAACCTTTAATGAGCCAAAACATTATTGTGAGTCAGATTGTGTCTCCTACATGTCTATCGATCGGTATCTTTTTTAATTCTAAACAGTATTTTTCATCCACAGTTGGATGCCTAAAGCTGAACATATATATTTTAAATGTAGACTACAGACTCACACACAGCCAGATTCCTGCACTTCATCATAGTCTAGGAAATTAATGGACGATACAGAATAAAACCTAATTGTGTTAATTTATTGACTTTTTCCCCGCTTTTCCTCAGGCTCCTTTTTAAAGATGAATGTGCACAGTCCATATAAATGTATATTACATGTATATATATACACACATATCTTGCATGCATTAATATCTCTACTTCCACTAATTCACATGGAGGCCTGCCTGTCTCTGAGACCACAAACTAAACTGTTGGATGTTTTGGTCCCATGTTTAAGTAAAACTAGTTGCCTGTATTTGTTCCACTTGTTAAGTTTGGCATTGCTGTATTGTTGCTGTGCGTAACATTTATTCTATTATTTTATTCTGTTTAAACTAAAACACATTTGTAAAGCACATTCAATAGTTTACTGAACGTTCTAGGTCACAATATTTTGGACAAGAGAAGTCTACATCCCATCCTCCTCTGAGGTGGAACCTGATCCAGATCTCTGCGTTAAAGTTTGAAATAACCAATTGCAGCATTTAGTCCGGATTAATTAAAGGTATGATTTGATAATCAAAATCTGAATCAAAATCTGAATCAAAATCTTCAGGATCAGGATTCTTGCTTTGAAATAAAAAAATCAGATCATAATTTTATTCAATCCTGAATCAGTTTGACATTGTGGATACATCCTTCAAACACATATTGTAAAGCCTTCTGTCTGCTCTCTCAATTTTTTTTTTTATAGAAATAAAAAATGAGATCATATAAGAACCGTTACAGGAGAACATTCCTGCCGTCAGCAATACGGCTTTATAACAAGTCACCGCTTGCTAGTTCCTCTGTGGACTAATTCATCACTGTACCATACATACTTGCATTTTGCACTTTCTACTGTTTATCTAAATTACTTAATTTGAATACACTCTGCGGCTGTAAATATAAATATATTCTCCACTTAGTTGTCTTCTATTCTATTTTATTGTGTATATTTAAATATATATATATATATATATATATATATATATATATATATATATATATATATATATATATATATGACTTTATTTTAATTTGTATATATCTTTCATCTCTGTTGCTTCTTTATATATTGATCTTTTATCTTGTGTGTTTGTATCTTCACTTGTCAATTGTAAGGCGCTACTGATGACGACAAAAAAATGTCCCCTTGGGGATTAATAAAGTATATATTCATTCATTCATTTTCATTCATTCAGGGAGTGTGATTAGTGACCGTGTGGGCTTCATGGTAACACAGAGCTGACAGCGATGTAATCAGTTCATTTACACAATGTGTGGAACATTCCAGAGTTGAATAACTGCAGTACAGAATATTGCGTAAACAAATAATCAATTGTATAATGTACATTCATATGAAGAGACAAAACAATACATGATAATCATATAGTTTATTAATGCAACAAAACTAACATTTAGAGTGAGTTGTATGTGTTCATAATGTGAGAAGCATTCCACAAACATAAATGCTACTGATGTCATACCAACATGGATATATAAATGCACAAGTGCAAACAAAATAATACATGAGGTAAGCAAAAAACCCTTTCATATATATGAATACATTTTGATTGAAAAGAGGATACCAATTTTTCAAAATAAAAGTACAAAAAACAATAAAATACTTTTTGGAATAAAAATAACAAAATGAAAATAATTTCTAATGAAACTGTGGCATTTTGAAAATGAAAGTGAAGAAATCATATTAAATAGAAATCAAAAGGAAAGTCAGCAACTGTGGATGAAAGCAGAAAGTAAGACGACCTTGAGTTGTAAATGTGTTGTCAAGACTGAACCTTCAATGCGTTAAGATGTTGTGAGTCATTTATATGTTTTAAAGTTGTATTCGTCAACATCCTGTTTATTAATCTCTAGTACTGCATTTAAAAAATATCTACTTTAAAATATACAAAGGAAAATACACACACACACACACACACATGGGCACACACAGGGACAAACACATGGACAGTGATCTCCTCAGTTGTGTACATGAATAAACGAGGTAGCTGCTCCTGTAAACCAGAGCATGAAACCACGGAAGCAATACATGGAAATGATATTAAAAACAAAGACGGGCAGAAGAGGTTAAGCTCCTCTAAAGCTCCACCCTCGGCTGACTGATCCGCTCTCCTCCCATTCTGCGAGAGGGAATTGGATATTATTGGAAAGAAACCCGAGGGAGCATGAGAAGTGAACGAGTGGACCAATGTGAGGACTCTAAGGTCAGAGGTCAATCTGTGCTTGATTAGATCAACTGTATCATCTCTCCATCCATTATCTGGGACCGCTTATACTATTCAGGGGCGGGGGTCCAGGGAGGCAGAGCAGACCCGGACCGGTCTCCGGGCCTACAGGCCTCTGGATCACCTCCTCAAGCAAAAATGTTTTTGGGGGATTTGTGACCAGCCCGGATGACTGTCGCATGACAGCGAGCCTCTAAAACATGTGTGTGTGTGTGTGTGTGTGATAGCTGCTAGTTTTCATGTCCATGCGGGTGTTCAATGGTCCCTTAAGTGCTTGTCACGCTCGCGTAGGCGCTTACTCAGGCGATCCCCAAGGGAGAGCACTCAAAACCAAACAACAAACAGCAGAGGAAGAAGAGAGACCGAGTAAAGAAAAACAACAACAAACACACACAAGCGCACGCACACACATGCGTGAAACAAAGTAGAGCAAATGGAGGAGTAAAGTGACGCCATAAAAGATGCATCATCCCCCCCCGCCCCTCCATCTCCATCCTGTTATTGCGCCCGGAGGTCTGCCTGCCTGTCACTCTCGCAGGAGTTCTGACGCCTGTCAGTTTGTAAAAAAAAGCTAAATGAAATAAGTGGCGGTGGTTAATATTCTTACTGCGGTGTAAATCGGCGCGGCACTTTTACGAGCCTGCGTTGAGTTTCATTTCCATTCTTTATTGGCACCAGCCACAGTTTCAGCAGATGCCAGTTATTTACGGCCTCCTGACAGCCTCGGTCCCGATGCATTGGTCAGTTGGGCTTTTTTGCCGTCGCCCCCCCGTAAATTCACCGTGTTGTTCTTCAAGTCACGCTGTCTCATTCCACACCGGCAGAGTGATGGATAGCAGCCTGAGCACTGGTATGAATACACTGTCTCCACGCTTCGTGCTAAACTCTTCTCCACTACGATCCACCTCGCCGAAAAGCAAGGTTGTCCAATACTCGCATGGTTGAAAGGTGGCTAAGACCAGCCGGTGGCTTCCGATTGACTTTGCTAAGCCCCTCCCACAAATCCAATCCTCCGTTAGCATCCATTACAAGGCCCAGGAGGCCTTTGCGTATGGAAACTGCAGTTCTGACAGCAGATATCCTCAAAGTTGAGAGGTGATTATTTCTCACCTTTCTGAAGCCCAAAACCTGAGAGGAAAGTTGTCGGAAACGATGGAGCAGTGTATTGGACCGACTCCACCGAGGACCAAGAAGACCGTCACCGTGGGCTGCGAGGACGGATGCTCACAATAAACAACGTTGGCAGACAAAGGCGGCCGCATATGAATTATTATTAATGTATGACATCCGGCGTGTGGATCAAGCCAACGATGGGTGAGCAATATCCTGCTGCACTTTGAACAAATGATCATTTTGTTTTATATCCCATAATGGAAGCTACAGGAAGTCGTAACTAACCGTTGACTTAGCTTTCAAACAGCACTGCGCTGACTGACCCTGCCGGGGCCGTTGGTCTGGCACATGAGTTTCTCGCATTAATATCTCCCACTAGTTTTGCTGAAAACGGCAAACTGATGTGCTGGGTGCGAAAAGAGTAACAGTAACCGAGGTACCATCCCTTCACCAATAAATCCCCTAATACGCTAATCAGAGGGGGCGTTTGTTCAGCCTGTGCATATCTAAAACACGTGGATCAATACTGAAGAAAAGTGATAACAAATCCTGGGAGGTCATGTGGGGAATAATGTTCAGAGTCCAAAATGAGTTATAATAAAAAAATACTTAATAAAAGATGATGACAAAGACTGTTTATGCGATCCCGATCGGGGCCACTGACCCTCAATGAAATCCAGTTCACGTCTCGGGAATTAAAGGGACCGTGCTTAAAAAAATTCTCTTAACACCTTCGTACAGTCTCTGTTTGTTCGTTGGCTCCGCAGTTTCAGGGGCGGAGCTATTCTTCTTCTCTTCTCGGAAAAGGGTAGATTCTGCACTCCAAACAATACTTCCGGTACCTCAACTTCCGGTGTTTCAATGTTCAGCTCCGCCGCCTTCAGGCGAATAGGGGAACTACGCTTCCTTCTCAAAAGACAGTCCACTGGCTCCACATACAGCACGCAAACTTTGTTTTAAAATCCATTCACACATTAATCATTATTCAGTATTAAAACGTGACTTTCTTATGCATACAATTACATTTCCTTCATAATAATATACCTTATGAATTATCATATCTCTTATGCATTGTTATGTACACATAAACATTTATTTATTTTACATGTGCAAGTCTAAATTTGACAAACTAAACTTTTAAAACTCTACAATACTGAGAAGCTGAGCGTGCTGACGGAGTGGGTGAGGACATGTCTGTGCCATGACACTATTCGAGTCTATTGACCCTCTCCTTGTGTTTGGATCATACTGAACATATGGATCAACTGCAGAGTTGTGATTCATGCTAGAGAGTTTGGGGAGTGACTGTGGATCTCCATGGTGACTGTTGTGAGTGACTTTGGCTGCCGTCCTCCCGAAGGAGCGAGCTACCTTTCAAACCCTCCAGGAGGGCATTTGATAAAAGAAAGAACGTTAACGTTCTGCTGTCACACGGGCGTCCTTTTCAACTATACACTGTACATTCCGTTGTACACTGTACATCTATTTATAGTTCGGTACGAGTGCCATATATTTATGGAAACCTATGATTCTTGTGATTCCAGCTGTCCATTTCAAGATCAGACCACCAAAGCAGCTACAATCAATACTTTTGTCAGACAACAACAAACAAACAAGCGATTTGAAAATCAAGACAACTCACCGATGACGCCTCATATTGATCCATAAATCCATAATATTCCAACAAAATGGCATTGTTACGTCGTAAAGGTCCAATAAAAATAAATCCCATAAAAGATTTAGTCCAAAACACGTGATTACATCCATAAATATCCACCAACTGGCGTTGCATCATTCCACTGCAGCTGAAAGTTATGAACGAAGGCAGTTTTGTTTTTAGCAGAAAGTCATGTTTGCATGTGAGCACAGCTACCAGCATGTTCGCCGAAATCTAACCGTTCCAAGGAGACCCCACTTGAACCAATAGGAGCTTCATGTCCTGACTGACAGGCTACATTACCCAACCAGAAGCTACGTTGAAGTTCAGGCTCAGCCTCTATTTTCTTACGTGTCTCAAGCCTGTCACGTCGTACAGCTCAGATGACAGGCGTTTCGTACAGCCAATGAAATTGCCTAAACAACGATAGGCAGGAAGAGGGGGGGGAAATAATCCCAACAGCCTTCAATTTGATTAGAAGAGACAGCTGCTGATAGAGCTTCAGTCTGAAGTGTAAATTAGCATAAAAATGCATTTATACTTCATTTAACGTAATCACGGCGCGGCCAGGATTACATTTCACCCAGATACAACAGATACGTTTTTCTGATTGGCTATTCGTGCAACCCATTTCTTTATTGATTGGCAGGGAATTCGGGGGAGACATGCTTGATTCCTCCATGGTGAGGGCAGCGCGACCAGGTCATATTTGCGCGCTGCGGCACATTAAATAGCCTAGAGTTTTTTTTCAGCGTGAGAAATACGATGTGTGGCGGGAGGGCGTGACTTAAGACCGAAATGCATGACAGTCACGCTCAATGCGTGAGACATAAGCGCCCTGAGGTATATAGTATATATATTAGGAATATTTTCAGTCTCAAAATGAAAAAACGCCTAGACATTTCACTAGAAAAACATGTGTAAAATGTTCATTTTCTGTAATATTGTTATCAACTTTTTATTTAGACTAGAAAAGGCTTCAGGCTATAGTCCCATTGTGTTTTCCAGTCCATAAATCACATTCATAGTCATCTACAAGCATCTATTTACAAAGAAATGTTCAGACAGAAATAAAAACCTCAAACTCATATAACTCAGTGTCAGCAGCACTTAAAGTGATTCTGACTATTTAGGGAAAAAAACTTCAGATTGTTACCTTCCAAAAGAGACCAAGACCATGCATTTACTCCAAATAGTTCAAGTACAGCTTGCAATTTACTTTGGGTATACCTGGATAGGCGTTTTTCATCAAATTTTACAGGAATCTTAAGAGGTTTTTAAAGAGAGAACAACATGTCAGCTTCACACTACTTTAAATGGACTTGTTGTCCTCTTGGAAGGTTTATTAAATCCAAAGTGCTTTAAAGTGTCCACACAACATGGCCCATTATTGCGGCACATTGTTATTGCTATGTCACAGTTATACTTTGCCGTGCTGCCAGCTAACCGGCGTTTGTTATTTACTGGCTGTGGAGCTGCGAATACCTGCTAATACCTGGTAATCCCAGCTATCTCTGGTGAACACATCTGCTGCGTTGTCCTTTCTGCACAGACCTCCCGTCCCCACAGATCCCATCTCGTAGGATTTCAGGACAATCTCATTGTGTTTGGTGATGCACTCAAAGCAATGACAGTGTTCTTGGTTTTGATATTGGTATGTTTATTATTAGACGTAGCGGAGTTTATGATTGCAGCAGATTACAGAGGGGTAATCTAGTTCTATCAATTCTGCCCGACAAGGAAATCTCTTTTGAATACAGCGAGCAGACAAGTTATGAACAATACCTGCTGTCAGACTCATGAGGGGATCAATTTGGTTTAAATGGAAGCAGATTCTTTGAATGTTGTCCACGTCTGATATGAAATACGTGTGATTCTGGGCTACAGGAACATGTCTGAACTTGTTGGTAGTGTTCTTGTTTGCGACCTCTATGAGAACCTCAGTGTACATGTAACGCCGTGTTCTCAGTAAATCGGCACGGACGCCTCGTCCTCTCACACAGCGAGCGATCTCTGACGGATGGAGCCGGGGAAAGTGTCCAGATGCTGAGATTGTGATTCCTCCCTCTGCTGATGATACGAGTCTGAGTTATGTTTTCTAAGTTGTGATTATTTCCTCATCCAGTTCAATCATTTCCACTCTCTGTGCATGTTGACTGCTGACTGAAGGGAAAACAGACACAGAAACTTAAATTACATCAGCATTGATTTAAACCAATGAAAATAGATTGGAGGAGGAGCAAATACTGAAGCCAGGGCTAGCATTATCTTTTGTTACACCGAAAAGGGTTGCGAATTTTTGTAACGCTTTTTCGCCTAACTTTACTCATTGGACTTTATGTGGTTAATTAGCTTTCTCGCTTTTTCTCTGCGGAAAGGGGGCGCGGCTTATCTCCGTGGCTTTACTCCGTGAAAACAGTTACCATTTCCACCATTCACCATTCGGAGCGGAGCTTCTCAACGCTGATTGTCTTTTGCAACTCAGCGTCGGCCGAATTTGAAATATTTCAACTCGGGCGAAAAAGCGGAAAAGCAGAAAAGCGAAAAAGCGCTTTTTTCGCAACGCTTTTTTCGCAACGCTTTTTGGCAACGCTTTTTCGCAACGCTTTTTCGCAACACTTTTTCGCAACACTTTTTTGCCTCATTCGCGCCGCCTGGCGAAAACATTTTTCGCAACTGTTTTGGTGTGAACGCGGCATTAGCCTTTTTGCTAATGCACGGTGAGCACATCCTGGTTGGGAAGGACTGGAACAATCTGACGGAAGAGGTGTGAAAGGCCGTCCAGACAGAGAGCAATAACTATAAAGATAACTGTAAATATGTTGTTGTAACAATGATTCTAACTCTAGTGGAGGGAGGAGTCCACACAACAACTAAAACGACGATGAGGGAAACGATACCGTTAGGATCCCTTTTCAGAGCAATTTGATGAACAATAGAAACACTGACAGCCAATCAATACACAGGAGGGGGATTTGTGAAATTATGTTTGAGCATATTTCCTATCAGCAAAATGTGTTCTTATTAAAAAATGATTTTAAAACTCTCTCGATGCCTTCCTCTGTGGTGCTGAAAGTCACAGCTGTTCCAAGTCATATTATTAATCTAAGTTTCTTCCTCTGCACAGCGTACAGTAATAGGGGTCTTCATATTGGAGAGCTTGCCTCCTCTCGTCACGTTACTATTCCAGTCATCATTCTGCGAGTGGACGGCCCATGAGAGTCCACAGAAACCTAGCCTGTGATGCTGTGACCCCGCTCCCATGGTTGGACGCGCTCTCCAGCCCCGCGGCCCTCTGGGTATTGTTCTCTTTGACTAATTTGCTTTAATGCTCAGTGTTCACACAGCGGTACTCTCTGTGGGTTTACAGCAGACTTTCCATCTCAACTGTTGCATATCGTACTCTGTTACACTCACATCAAGCTAGCGGGACATGAAAGAGCAAATACATGTTACGTATGTCAATACATAAATGAATAGTTCAAGTTCCATGAATGATAATGGTATAATAACTGTATATTAATTACATGTATTATGATAATCTACAATAACTAATGCAGTGTTCTGTAGCAAAATGAATTAGTATGCTAAACTTAATTTAATTAATATAATAACCCCAAATGTAATTTCAGGGGATTTGCAAATATAATAGAGTAATTTCTCTAGTTGCCATCAATCCAATAGCTGTTGGGCTGTTTCAAGCCAGACCAAAGTGGACCAATCAACACTAAAGCCTAACTATCTGCCTTTCTTATTGAACCTATACATTGCACCATCCAGGAGGTTGTCTGATTCTAATCTGCCCAGAAACCCATAACCTGAAGCTCCAGATAGTACGTTCCACAGAACCATCTGAGAAGCCGTCATTGAAAACTTGAGAAGAGCCAAAACACCTCTTCCATGGTGTTTAGCGCCTGTGCGTCAACCCTAAACACAGGCGCAGAGATTTAGAACTAACAGTCACTTCTCCATCTTGTCAAACACACCTAAGCCCCGCCCCCAGCTGCCTGAACCTCCTTGACGCTGATTAATCACATTACTTGGAGATTGACGAGATGAATTTCTGTGTGATTTGTGATCTTGTGATTCTCATGTGATCTTCTGATTTTTTAAGAATCCAGCTCCCGTGCAGAGTTAACCAAACTACCCCTTTAAAAGTGACTTCTCAGAGTATGATCCAGAAACGTCTATTTGCAACTTCACTCCAAGGATGTCCGAAAACCTAGCCAAAAGAGAAGCTGTAGCGAAGCTCACTGTGTGTTCCAGACCGGCTGGTTTCTGTGTGCTGTGATATCTTGTTAACTGAGCTGACGGGCTGCACAAGTGTTCTGGAAAGTTTCACGGCTGACCAAACTGTCTAAGCATTGATCTCTGCAACCCCAATCCCTTCCATCCCGGTTCCAACAATCAATAAGACTTTCTCAGACACCCCCGATGTGCACAGATAAACACACACATACAGTACACCCACTCTGCCCCTGACACATGCTGCATTTCTCCACGCTCTTTTAAAATAATCTGTCATTTGGCATTTCTCCCTTTCACTTTTTCCGTCTCTTGTTTTCTGCTGATTGTTTAACAGGAAACAAAGACAGCAGCCACCGGGGGAGGTGGTGAAACAGCCGCTCCGCTCGGCACTCAGTTATCCACGAATGTACTTTTCATTTCATCTCTCCCCCTCAAAAGACGAAACTCATGGTGTGTTGCTGTGCTGTTAGTGTCTGCCTGTTACTCTACCCCCTCTTGGCGCAGAGCAAATGCCAATCCAAATCCACCCGTTTTTATTTACTTAGCTCAGCAGCGGTGAAAAACGACCTCTGCTCTCCTTCCAGTACAATTGGATTGGAGGCAAAGAGCTGGACGCTCAGCTCACAGGACATTACTGAATCCCAGCTGCAAGAAGGAAATCAGTTTGACCATGAAAAGCAGTGTGGCGGCCGATTGGACGGCCATTGGCTTTCATCCCGAGGGAGAGAAGATACTTATCAGAGCCAGGGAACCACTGGCTGGAGCCTGGAAAGAGCTTTGGACTCTCTGCTAGTGGCCAGACAGATTAGCGCCCTGGGAGATCTGAGAGCTGCTTTTTCCATTCGGGCTTTGGAAACTGTATGTTCTTCTGGGAAGAAAAAAAAGGAAAAGGATTGTGGTCAACGTGGACGAGGCGTGGGGACACTTTAAATGCAATGCAGTCAGGCGAAATATGTTTCTGACCTTTTGCTGTCCCTGTTCACGCATCAATTACAGCATCTCAGTCCCTGATCCCTGTTAACTGTACTTCATCTATGACAGAGGTTAGTTAAACTAACACAATGAAGACAATCTCCAACTGTCAATGGCTGCATTGATCCCATCATTTATTAAACCACCCACGGAAATTGTAATGTGTTTTTGCAACAACAGCAGTATTGTGTAACGTAATGGGAACCTGGGAACCATCCTGAAAGTGCTTTTTTCTACAGGCGGACCTGGAACTTCTATTTGTTCTGTGTTTCAATCTTTATTTACTCTTAGCCAGCAACATATACACTAATATTTGCACATCTGACCAAACGCTCACAAGGGTTGCCTTTATTATAACACCAGAATTATTCAAATAGCCCTTGTGGTTGCAGAGATACACCCTTTTTAGTTTGGGTATGCTATTTCGAGCTAAATCCTAAAAAATGTCTTGGGGCTTTAAAGGTTAATAAAGATTCTGATGCAGTTTTCTTGTTTTTCATAGATCTTTAAATGCTCAATGCTGCAATCATTTATTTATTTTTCATCACAGAAGCCATATCTATTTATTTCTTTATGACATGATGGGAAAACAACTTTTTGTGTGAATCTAGAATTGACGGTTTCCCCAATTAAAATTCTCAATAGCTGTGTCCCCAGCGGTAATACTAGATTTGGGGTAGATACGTGTGGGTAAAAGCTTTGACAACTGTTGTTTCTCAGTGGAAGTGTTTTCCAGGTGGGTGTTGAGGAGAAGGTGCCAACACATTAAAAACAACTAATATTACAGGTCTTAGGGGTCATAGTAAGTGGTTCAATACATCAGAGAGAGTTAGACGGTCCTCGGAGTCCTGTGTTCAAGTGCCACAACACAATTAGCCGTTCCTGATGAAACCCGCTTTTTTGCTTTTACTCATTTTGGAAAAAGAAAAAAAATATATTAAATACTTTGTGAAATCACCAACCTAACCTTTTCATTTTCAGTTGAATGGTGCTTTCCCTTGAAACTGGAATTGGAACTACACAAGAGACATACTCAATATTTTTCTGGCATACATGAAGATTACAGATGAAGGTAAACACTTATTGGGCCAATATATATGCCGTATATTCATGTTTCCCAGAGGAAAATGTTTACACACATTATTAAGGACTTACTGTGTACGAAGTATTTTATTAGAAGTTGGTCAAGCTGGATCTACTTTTGTATGCTATTGGGTAGTTTATATTATTTGATATGTAAGTAAGAAAACATGTATTAGTTCACTACAATTTAGATTTAACACATAATATGTAATTTGATAAAACATGATACAATGTACAGATTATTACAGTAGCCCTGAGAGGTAAGAGTAGACACAATTGTTTGTCAGGATCATGACCCTTGGGTATTTAGAACATGGGATTGTGGTGCCTATTGTGGCCGGAACAAGTATGACAACAACAATTATCCTTTATCATTTTATTTATATGAAATATTTGTTTTTCCCCCAATAACAACCAGGCTTGTTTTTTACTCAGTATAATTAATAACATTCCCACAGGACAGAAAACAAGTTAGATCAGGTATTTACTGCATACATCATTTAATTGCACTGAATGGGTATGCTATGCGGGTATGTATGTGGATGGTTGTATATATATATATATATATATATATATATATATATATATATATATATATATATATATATATATATATATAAGCATTTGTTGGTGTAGATGTTCATGTATGTAAAGGGTTAGCATTTATACTCACTATAAGATAAACTATTGATACTAATACTACTGTTTTGATTATTTATTTATTTTATTATGTTTATTTCAAGGATTTCTCTGTTGTGTTGAAAATGCAAAATACAAATAAATAAAAAAGGTACATGTTCTGAGACTAGGAGCGTTCCGATGTTCTCTCAGCGTACAGCAGAGGTTCTGACGAAGCTCACAGGGTTTACCTGAGGGGGAACCGAAAGGAGGGCGTTGTCATCTGTAACCGCTGTGAGAGAGCAGTGCAGAGGGCACGCTCACATGCACTAAATGGTACGTGGCCGACCCGACATTCTCCTCTATAGCTTCACACAGACTTCAGGTGTTTTCTGCTATATTAATGCTCTGAATATTGAATACAGCAAGTAGCCCACATGTATATGTATGAGTACATGTGTATAGTTACATTCCAATGCTAGTTTACATGTTGAATATCTCCAAAAAGCCTTTGTTTTTCTAATCTGAAGGAAGTTGCATGATGAGGTCTCAAGAGCATCTTTTCACACATTCACCTTAACAATGGAGCCTCTGAGCCGGTCAGGCCTAGCCGCCACTATATGTGCCTTCATCTGCATTATGATTAGTACATCATTGGTCCTTCCAAGAAACAACATTCCTAAAAAACTAAGTCAGTACAACAGTTGTATGAGGTGTCACAAAGTCACAAAGGAAGTAAGTCTGGAATATATTGTGCGAGTGTGAAATGGTAATAGTATTCTTGGAAGAATTGGCTCTGGGCAAGTTATTATATTCTGGCCATGCTACGTAGGAATATGTGAACAATGGATATGCTGGAGGAAGTAATTATGAAATTGTGCACAGTTAAGCTATATGAACAGGTTTTCATTATTACGAAGAATGAGTGATGTGCTACAATCATGGGTTTCATTTTGACTTTTGAAGAAGTCTGAAGAATTGCATTCAGCTCAAAGCGTGGCTCGTGGAAGTGATAATAAATTGCACTTAAGGGACCTACAGTGTGCAGACCGTTACTCATATTTATATTTTCATTTTGACTTTCACATCCAATATACTGCAGTTGAAATACAGTCAAGTGAACATGTGGCTGGCTATGCTGTGATCTCCTCAGGTTCCAGTTCCGAGGCTTAATCTGCATTAGTCTTTAATGTTTGAATGCACCAAGCTCCACCTGATGGTCCGGCCCCACAAGCTGCTTCCTGTTTAACAGCACACTTTCTCCCCTCGCTCTTGTTCTTGGTTTGTCCTTCACCGAGGAACCGACTTATCGGAGCAGCCCCATATGTCTCCCTCTCTGACTTCACACAGGCAGGAGCTGCAAATGTAAATCAGGCTTGCACACTGCAAGGTGTGAAATCAGATGAAAATAAGTAGTGAGCTGTAAGCAGCTGAGAGATGAATGTGAAAATGAGTAAAAATGAGTCTCTGACTAATTCCACTCTTAGCTGGAGGTCTAG
Source organism: Taurulus bubalis (assembly GCF_910589615.1). NCBI lineage: Eukaryota > Metazoa > Chordata > Actinopteri > Perciformes > Cottidae > Taurulus > Taurulus bubalis. Next base: position 24,038,702 of record NC_136601.1, read on the forward strand.
AACACACATATATTGTGCTTACGACGTGCAGCCTTACATCCTCCAGTCCAGTCCAGGAGACTGAGGGGACAACGTTTGGTGCGATGTGTACGATCTGACCAGGATGTCGGTGGAACTTTCAACAGGAAGTGAAGACGCCACAGTAACACCAAACATGTCTGTGCATTGCGCTGCAGAGTTATCTGCTGAAATCTAGAGCCGACCCACCGGATTGCAGAACTTTCTGCTGTTCCACACACACAGGCTGTCTAGCCAGAGGAAAGTTTGCACTCCACTCACTTTTTTCACTTTTTATTTTATAACTGTCCATTCAGATGCATAGACCCAGTAGCAGAGGGGAAACGCTGCCCCTATTGGTTTGGAGTGGGTTTGCTTGGTGTTACACATTGCACCTTTAAAGGCTAATGCTGCGTTCACAACAAAAGCTTTGCGAATTTGAAGTGCGAGTAGATTACATGCAAAGTCAATGCACAGAAGCGAATGGTTGCGAAAAAGCAAATTTTCCGCCGGGCGGCGTGAATGATGCAAATTTGCGCGATTTGACATTTTCCAACTGCTACCTGGTCCTGAAGGAGTGCTGGTAGCGGCCGTCATTCAGACGCTGTTGTGGGACTACGGATAATATTATGAACCCAGACACCATGGAGTTTGATGTTCCCACGTATGTGGAATTTACACAACAAGTATAAAGCAGAACTAGTGATTATTTCCATGGTGGATGGCGGAAACGGTAACTGCTTTTACGGATAAGCCACGGAGATAAGCCACGCCCCCTTTCAGGCGCGATTAACATTCGCAACGCTTTTGGTGTGAACGCAGCATAAGATCATACATTTGAAGCCTTGTAGTGACATATCTTTTCTTGCTTAACTCTGTAAGGATGATATTTCAGATGCCATAGAAACAGGCTTATGAGGTTAATGTTGCACCACATGCATCTCCTTCCAGCTCAGAGGAGTTATTGTATCTTCAACTACTTTGCGGTGGGATGGGGGGGGGAGAAACAACGCTTGCTTCAGGAACGGGGCTCGCAAGCTGCCAACAGTTTACGTTCTCCACTCGTTAGACGCTCTGATTGGCATAATCAGGTTACATCGAAGCTGAGAGGAAGAGGCCATCAGCAGGAATTAGCGTCACTGTGCTAAACTTACGATCAGTAATGTCAACGGGATCCGTATCAGATACGACGGAGGGAATAAAAGAGAACACGTGGCCACGAGTCCTCAGTTTGGGATCCCACCTGATCAACCAGGAAGTGGCTGCCTGATGAAATCTAACATTAACAGTGTCTTTCTAAGACAAGCATGGGAGCAGGGGGGTAGAAAATAGCAGTGGCAGACAGATTTGAGGTGACAAGGCGCGTACAAAGCCCTGTCAGGAGCCTGAGATGTGAAGAAAGGCTGTCAAAATGCAGGGAAGGCTGGCATGCTGTGGTCTTTTGAAGGAGCTTGTCATTACAACAAATTGTGTCTTCAGGTTTGATTTCTAATTTAGCCGTCTATTTACAGCGATCATTTGAATATTCACTGCTGATCGTGTTTTGCATGTCGTCTTTGGGACGGGGTTTGGTGTATTTTGGGAGGAATCACAGCTTCGCACCGTTTAATTACCTGCTTGCGCTGACTTGTAATTGTAAGTCGGAGCGACAGCGTCGGGCTGTTCAGTCAGCTTAATTTTTAGTTACCATATTGATGTAATGTCAAACACTTTGACTACGCTGTTGTTCAGCCAGGTAAAACTTGAACTAGATGGAGAGCTGATTGGACAAAAAAAAAAAGAAAGACACAGCTGCGATATTATCCTGAGAAAACCATAAGAGCTGTAAAAACGTGGGAAGAGTTTAGAAGAAATACTCAGACAAAAAGAGTGATAAAGGGAAACTGTGCAAATACTAATTCGCACAAGCAAGACAAAACAACTCAGTGTACATGTGTACATGTCTGCTAGAAGCCAAGTGGAGAACGAATGAATGAAGAGAAGGAAACAACAAACGAATCAGGATGATGTGTGAGAATTATCAACCACACATGTGGGAAAATAGAACACAGAGTGATGATGAGTGCAAAGGTGTGTGTGTGTGTGTGTGTATACCATGTTCGTGATCATCTTTAAGTTTTTTTAGCTCTTGCAATTTCAGCTTCCCACAAGAGTTCATTCATATGTGAAGAATTGTTGTTTCCTTACAAATGAGAACTCTTGAAATGTGATTCATGCGTAATTTACCGTATTTACACCTTGAGAGAAACTGTACATTTGATTAATTAAATATATTTTATATATATATATATATATATATATATAAAATATATTTAAATATATATATATATATATATATATATATATATATATATATATATATATATATATATATATATATATTTAAGACCTACTGTAAAAGAAGAAAGAACATGTTCACGTCTCAGAAGCTCCACACAGACAATCTGAAGAGCATGGCTGTCTTATGGACTTTCAGGTCTTTCAAGGTTAATAAAGAAATCTAACAATTAACCCAAAAAATGAAGGTTTTAATAAAAAATTCAAATAAACTAGAACTGTGTGTGTTTGGTTTGCGCCATACAAATGTTGATGACAACTGTAACACAAATAGAAAGCCTGACACAAACAAGCAAATTAGCAGTTGTTTTTAATGATTGAGAATAAAGATGGACAGCCTAAGTGGGACCAATGGTGTGGTCTCCCCCACTCCCACACTCCAAAAGAAGAAATAAAGCACTGTTGCTGGGCTAATACTATTCTTATTTTTGAAATCCCTTTTCAATCACTTTCTGAGCTGATCTAATTAGATTTATAAAATCTAACAATTGAGGAATAAAACAAAGTTTTTTTTTATTTCACTGAGCAGTGAGTTAATATTTCACATTCATGTGAGTGCATGATGATCATCGTAGAGCGGAGACATCAGCCGCTCGGGTCCATCCCCGCCTCCCAAGGCTCACAAGTCAACTTGATGAGCGAGGGCTTTCTGCACGTTCTGGGTTCCACGTGGAGAAGACTGAGACTCCATACGTGTGCACGTACCGATGCACAGCTCGTGCACACGGCGGCTGTACAAAACGATCCATTTAGCTGTCAAATATGAACAGCTGATTATTTTAAAATGCTAAACGAGGAGAGCTGGTGTGGAGGGAGAGACAGCGAGAGGTTCCGACTGAATAATTGATCTCTACCTCCATTATATGATATATCACATTATGGTCAGACGGCGTTTATCATTCAGAACAAAAAGAAAGGCCTACACACACACACACACACACACACAGTATTCTTGGCCAGACAACAGTGTTTCCATTCTCATGCTCCTTCTCTCCGTGGCGGTTGCGGCTGACGTGGAACCAGCCGGCAGGTCTTCCAGTGTTTTTCTTCACGCTTGCATTCCTCTCATATGGGATGCAATGAGAAAATGATTCCAACGTCGCCTGCTTTTTAGCAGGTCCTTTAAAGACTCCCACTTCTCCCACTCGGTTTAAGCTGTGGGGATTAATGAGTCGTGCTGCTGCTCGGAGCTGCCGCTAACTGTGTAGCGATCCGCTGGAGGTTGCTGAGGAGACGGCGCCTTTTCTGGGAGAGAACTCGTCCTTCCTATCAGCACATGGCGCCATGTTGATATTTTACCTGTGTCTATACAGACATCCCGCCTTTACTTTCAACTACCGTAGCTCAGGGAAGCTGTTTTAATTTTTTAACATTGTTCTGAACTCATGAGTTTGAATTAATTGATGACATTGACTTATCGCCCAGCTCTAAGTGTTACTGAGGTGGTGATTAGGTCTCGGTGTGACAGGAAGTCAGACACACTGAAATCAATCAACAGGAATACTTCTGTTATTCACATGAGCATGAGAGAGACACACACACACACACACACACACCTGGGCCCATCAAGGGGTCTGAACGGTGTAATTAACAAGGTATCCTGGGTCCCTGCCTCGCCGTCTAATGAAGCACAGCTAGTGAAGTACAGGTTGCACGAAGCCTTTTCCTGACGGTTTAACCCTGCTATCACTCCCACCACCTCCTGTGAACACACGTACATGCCCAGCCTCCTCCGAGGGCATCGGAACCAAGAGGCCGGCTTGTTTTCGCCTCTGACAGGTTTGTGTGTTCATTTACTGCTATTCTTCTTCTTCTTTTCTACCTCCTAGTGACATTCAGCTATGCATCTCTGGGCAGCATCGCAGGACTTCAAAGTTGTCTATCCCCCGACAAACACACAAATCCGGCTGTGTGTGTGTTGCTTTTCTAGCCAGAGATAGGCTGGATGTAATGGAGCAGGCATTAGCAGATGCCCAGCAGAGACAGGCTCACAGCGAGCAAGCTGATTTAGCTTGAAAGAGATGGCCCTCTGCAGAAGGGTGGGAGAACAGCCACACACACACCAACACATTCCACAAACTCCCCATCGAGCTGAAAGCGTACACCCACCCACTCTCTAGAGGCTGCGGTTATATTTACCTCGGGCAGAGTAAAGGCAGAGGAGAAGAACTGGAAAATTAAGGCGAGGAGGAGAAGTTTCTGGCCGCTGAGAGCGAGTGGCGAACGCTGGAGACAGAAGCTCCCCGGTGACCAGCCCAGCCTGGTGGAAATGCATCACTGCCTACATCCTCAGCGCTACAGGCAATATTCTCTCCCCCTGTCTGGCTCAGAGCTGCTCTTCCTCCGTTCATTCTTCTGTCACCCATAATAGACAGATTGTATGAAGACATCCTGCATGAGCCCAACACTCAAGCGTCTCGTTGGGGTCTCTTTGAGATGTACCCTGATTCACATCGATGTATTAAAATAAATCCGATAAGAGTGAAGTCTTCTTCTGCTTGCCAAGGAAAGCTGCTGAATAAAAGCCTGTATACACCAGGGGCGTTTGTATTTATTTCTGTGCACTACATTTTTTATATGAGTACTTTCACACAAAAACTTTATTTTTTTTCCAGTGTGGCCAGTTTTTTTTTGCTTCCGCACCCCAAGTAAAGACATCAACAAATCAGTGTAGATAGACACTACAGTGTAGAACAACACGGAGGCCATATTACTCATTTCCTTTTTGGCTCTTAACTTGGACAATAAAAGCCCACGCACATATACACTGCTCCATCTGAATACATTCATGTCCCATTAATGCACTGTACAGCTTGGCTTCTTACCCCGTCTCAAGTGGTGAAACGTTCCGGTAAGCGCTGTAATACGTGGTTAACGTTGTGAAACGTCAAGGGTAACGCTCCGATATGTCGCTAACGTTGTGAAACAGTCGCGGTTAGCGCTGTAACACGTGGCTAACGTTGTGAAACGTCATGGGCACCGCCACGATATGTAGCTAACGTTGTGAAACAGTCACGGTTAGCGCTGTAACACGTGACTAATGTTGTAAAACACCGGCGGGAAAGGTTTTAACAACAAAACCAATTAGTGAGGATGGGAGAAAAAAAAGCAAAGAAACACGTGGTTAACGGTGTGAAACGTTGTGGTTAGCGTTGTGAAATTCTGTGGTCAACGCTCTAATACGTAGCATGGTCTCGCTAAAAGTAAGAATGTTTGTAAAATAAGGCACGGACATAACGTCCATTACTGCTAATGCGTTTGCAGAGAAAACTATTTTCACCTTGAGTGCATAGCAAGGTTTAAGGTTCTTTCAACTGAGACAAGGTTTTCATTTGTCAATGTCTGTCCACACATAGCTTTCATCATCTGTGAATGAACAGGTCAGTAATATAACAGTACCGACACCCCTAACACAATAAGACTGAGATACACTTTTCCGTTCACTTTTATTATATTTATCGTCACCGTTCTGCACCAAATACCAAGGCAACTGTCTTGTATGTTGGCAATAAACCTGTGTCTGATTCAGATTTCTGACACTGCATTATGTGACACCTTGACAGTGGCAGGAAGCGGCCTCTTCACACCGGTTTTAAATTAGTAGAGCTAGCCAAGAGCTGCTGCTGCTTAAAACTATTACACCAACAGTGCACTATCCATCAGGTTTTTTTGTATTCATCTTTTTACTATAAGACATGGCACCTGTCACCCATGTCTTGCCAGACAACAACAAGCCGGGAAAACCCTAGCAGGCAGGCAGAAGCATCCAGGGCGTGGGTTCATTACGCAGCTCATCAGCAGCATGCCTCTCCTGGGTGTCTTCAGCATGGTTCCAAACTAGTTTAGTCCACTTGGCAAGGATCTGTAATAGTTTGTATTTATGCCAGCACAAATTGTCCGACACAGCACAAATAAGATCCCCTAATACAGTAACAGGGTTTACATTTCCAGCAGTGGAGGAAGAGAAAACGAGTTTCGCATCCCTCTGTGTCACTGCCTAGCTATTTGTGGCCTTGCACTTTTTGATTAGTGCGTTTTTGTTCTTCTCCTTTTTCGAAAGGACTAATTTAACTATCTCTTTCTTCATGGTTTGTTTTTGTAATAATTTAATAAAGAAATGTGTATATTTTGGAGCTTATATCAGAGAAGCAGAAAGAGGGAACTAAATGTGTTTTGTTTCTTGTGAAGTTTACTTTTTGATACTGACTTTGTAATTAGAAGTAAATATAACTTTTTTCTTGTGTTCCATTTTTGGTGGTATCATGTTCCTTGAGTTGACATTGTTTAATCAAATCAGATGTTTTCCTTCTACTCAAAGATTAACTTTGGTATTTTTCCAACCATGAAATGGTTCTGGCATACAGCTCACTGTCAATGTACGTCCACTACATCCTGGAAAGAACCCTAAAGAGAAACAAAACGCCTTTCTGTACCTTTCATTTTATATAATTGGTGTGTTACTGTGGTATTCTCTGGTCTGCCACCACTGCAAGAAATGAACAAGAGATAGTCAGGAAGGAGGATATCCCCCCTCCTTTGCTCCACCCCGCTCAGATGCAGGCTGAGGCTCAAACCCTCATAACCTGCAGAAACACTGCACACTTTCATCAAGTATCACTGTAATAGAGGGAGACAATGTTACCGCCGGAGGTGGCGGACCGCTGGCCAACATGCGACTACCAGCCAGGTTGTTCCCTAGAAGGATGTCCACGACTTGAATTTGCAGGATGCCGCCCATAGTGACCTTTCTGCATCACAATACAATCTCCAGTATCAGTAAACTGTGAGAAAGGCAGCACAGAACTCACAATGAACAAATCAAAGGCCACTATCTCGAGTATTTTTACCAGTACATTGACAGCACTCCTTCCCAGAGACACATGGCAGTCAGACAAAAAAGCTGAGAAATCAGACTGCTCCAGGCAGTAATCCACTCCAGGTTCCAGCTGCTCACAGAAATAACTGACACAGGGAGAAAGAACAGGAATGACATTTTGGACAGGAACAGCCAGAGCGGCAGGTTTGACATGCTCACCACTGAACCCACTGTTGGCACTGGACTTAACAGGGCATTCAGCCTTCCAATGTCCTCTGTCCTTAACAATTAGGACAAAGTTCACTCGCCTCAACTTGCAGAGATGGAGGGTTGTCACAACAAGTATTTTCTCTTCTTTATCATGTTTTCAGACAGCCCTTTCTGATTAGAAACTGAACTGAAGGTAAACTTATCTCTGCTCTTATCAAAGCCAACAGCATATTACATACAATTAAACTGATATGGATTCTTTAGGTGGATCTTTCTTTTAGGTGTTTAGAATGTTGCTCTGAACTCCATCTACTGTAGGTAATAGCTGTCGGGAGAAATACCTCATTCAAAACCCCACAACTATCCCTTTAAGCCATGATTTTCCAGTTACCCTTGCTGAATTTAGCCATGACTCCGCCATGACTCCTTTCAACTTAAGTTACCACTGAGATTTATAGTGTGCAGCCAGCCTGCTCCAGACCAGACTAACAGCCAGGCTTGATTAATCCCAATGCCTTATCTGTTCAGTCAGCAGGTTTTTTTTTACGGTTCTTTCATACCTGATAGCATGAAGAGCGGTGGCGATCTGTCTCGGCCTTGCATCACTCCCGCCTTTTCACCTGGATACATCTATCCGCTCTGGAAGACAGATCCATCAAGGAAGGATAGCAAATCAAAGAAGTCAAATTCTGCCTTTTATATACTCCGCTAATCCACAGAGTCCCAGTCACTTTCGGCGGGATCTGGTGTTAAAGTTAATGCTATGTCTGCAACAGTCCAGTTCCCCTTACTCAAACTCCAAAGTCCTGTGGTGGAGTCAAGGCCCACAGAAACCAAACCAAACACCTGTTGTAGCGCAGCAGAGAAAGTCTGTAACGAAGTGTAGGGTAGGAAGTGTCTCTCCACAGTTGTGATTTACCGGTCAGGTGGTTGATGGTGAAAGTCACCATAGCCTCCTCAGAAGCAAAGGTGTAGGGAAAACAGGATGGAGCAACTTGGGATGAAAGGGTCGCAGCCCTCAGAATGTCCAACATAACGCTCTGGGGCGCCTCGAGCTGCTGCAGGACCCCTTCGATCCACTTGAAGTGGAACTGTGGGGAAAAAAAGTGTACGCCGGGTCCATGACTGTCCAGATTGTACTGTAACGGGTAGTGGCAAGACCCATGTGAAGAACAAAGGAGACTGGGAACAATTGGTGATAACACAGAACATGAAAAGGCAGCACATGAACAGTACAGTTCAGGAGCCGGCAGGAGACAGTTGTGGAGGCAGAGGATCTGGAACCAGGACAGCTAACAGTCCAAGCGGGCAAACCAATAGGGGACAGGCCGAAGGTTAGTCGAGGCCAGGTAGAAGATTGGGAAGCAAGCAGGAAGGTACTCACAGGAAACACACACAATGGCAAATGTGACGACATGGTGAGAGTCTCTGGACCACCGGAAACCACAGGGGAGTAGACGGGAACACTCACGCTGCAGCGTCATCGTCGGATGGAAACGCCAAGCAGGCACAGGCACCGGGAACCACGGGCACAGAAACACATCTATCTCAAGGTGGGAGACAGAAGGGGTGAATGGAAAAGTAGTTCTCCCTACGCCTCCAGACTCTCAGCCTCTGCAGTGTCAGGGTCCTGTAACAAATATTATATTTTCCATGAGCACCACATCACTGACTCCTTATCGATGGACCAAATACGTATTTCCACAAGTTTGGCATGTGAGCTGATTTCCACAATAGAGATCTTCATGATTCCATCAGTGAGTTTATGTTTGCCGTAAACAGATTGTGAATGGTACCTCAGTGTCATCACGAGCAATGATTAAACACTTTATCATAAGTAATCATCATCATGAAATTGTTTGAGACAATGATGGAACATGAAACGACCATCTAACGATAGCTGACACTCTGGATTAAAAGCACTTCAATGCCAACTATTTCTCTGTACATTATAATTGTCTATTCGTAAACCACGACATGAAACACTTTGCTTTTCTCTGTGAATTTGAGGAGACTCCTCCAGCTGCCCACTGAGTAGAGCTGGCAGGGAATGTCACAGCGAGGCCCACAAGGCTATCTGTGATCTGTGTGTGTGATGACATGTTGGGTCTACTCTGCCAGTAAAGCAGCAGGGAGGATATTTAAGCTGAGAATTATCTTGCCAAGATGCGTTTGGATCTGGGGAGAGCTTTTGTTGCAATTGACAACGTGCAAATAAAGCAGCATTTCGAGAGTACAAAACGTGATATTGTTATCGCTCAGACCCCTTCGCGACTGCTGCAAACAACTGGCTCGTCCACAGAACGAGGATGCATGAATTCCTCTGGCTTCCAAGCACTTTGGAAAAGAATGCCATTGTTCTGCTGTTGTAGAAGTGAGTCAATAATGTCTGTCACACTGGCAGCGGCAATTATTTCACTCCTACCGGCAGCTGTCGGTTTTCACAGTCGTAAAGATAGCGTTCAGAGGCACTTTGCTGGGGAAAGAAATGGAACGCAATGGTGGGTAAAAAAATCCACTGTGGTGAGTGACAGTGTTGTTAGATTCAACGGTGAGTTTTGAAGCTTGCTCTTCAGCTTGTTTTCTCTCACTGGAGCCTGAAAACATACAAGAAAGGAAGGCAGGTAGGCCACGGGCAAAATGGCATACTGTACTGAGGGAGAGTGGGGAGGAAGAAGTGGAGGAGACGCTGCTGGCTTCCGCTGAAGTGGAGGCAGCCTTTCCCTGAAGAGGATCCATTCAAAGACCTGAGCTGTACGAGCGTCTGCTGAGATGAAAGCCTCTTGACAGAGGAGGCTGGAGGTCGGTCTCAGTGGTCGGCATCGCATTGTTAAAGTTCAACCTAGCAGAAGCTACTCAAATTGTCTGTCCACTCTCTGCTTGCCCAGGCCCTGCCCTCCTCATCTAAGATGACCGACTTCCCACGCTCACGGCCACGATTCACTTCCTCGTCCGTATAACAACACGGAGCGGCAGACTTCAATCCCGCGGTAGTCTAAGGCGCTGGGAAAGAGAGGAAGGGAGAAAAGAAAAAAATCTGGGAGACATGAGGGATGTTTGATCCGGAGACAAAAGGAGCAAGGAGGAGGAGCAGCAGCACTACCTTTCCTCAGGCCAGTCTGTCAATTAGCCGTGTTAAACCTGTCAGCCAGAAAGGTTTGTAAGGTGGAGAGAGGCAGGAGGCAGAGGGGGGAGGAGGGCAGGCTCAGAGACCGAGGGGAGAGAGAATGAGGATGGAGAGCAGGAGTTGACTGGTGTCGGAAGAAAGGTGGATGGAGAAGAGAGAGCAGGAAGCTGAGTGGCCTCTGTGAGAGCCTCGCTGGCGATTCGTCTTCCTCTGTCAAAACTTTTGTCTCGTTCACAGGGAGAATGCTCCATGATCTTTCTCATCGACTCCCACGCGGAAACAGGAAAGGCTCGCTTGTCGTTTACCACGACAGAAATGTGAGACGTGCGGGGGAGGAGGGCGGGGTTGTGAAACAAATTGAGGTCAATCTATGCAGCTCACAGGGAAACAACGTGTAGCAGGCAGACAAATACAGTATCTGTGGCATTCATACGCAGTGGGGATTTACATAATGTGACAGTGCATTAAGAAACATCCGGGACACAGATCATGCCTCTAATCCCGGTCGACACAAAACCTACTCACCCTGTCGAGCCCACCTGATCCTGTTGCCCAATCATCCCGGAGTACATTCTGTTTCAACCTGGCAGCTCATTTTTGGGCGAGATTGCAGGGTGTATACACCCCCCAACTAGGGCTTAAATTGGATTTGCAATGGCCCTATATCATATAATTTATGTAATTTGCATTGTGCTCCTTTACTCTGCCATTATCGTGATTGAGGGATGTCCATTGTGGGCAGATCAGAGAAAGTGCTTTGCATAGGGTTCCCAAGCAGTGATCTAAGCTGGGAGGGAGGTAAGACAAAACAATAGTTCAGAACCACTACGATTAGATTAAGAAATCCTTTTTTGAAATAAAGGCAAAGCCGTCAGAAACAGATGGAGCGCTTGTGAAATCCTTGCCAATCATTCAAGTCAAAAACAAGATTATCTCCAGTAGGGGAGAAGAGAAAGTGGTCCCTCGTTTGTTATTTTTCAGCCAGTCGCTCTCACTGTGATAAAGCCAGACTATCTCTGCTTCAAATACCAGCCCGAGATGATGTCAGGCAACAGCAATCCTTCTTTGGCCCCAACAGACGTGCGTAAATGACTAATGATCCTATCAAACTCGCGCTATAACAGAAATGAAGAGGATGTTGGAATAACAAAGTGAAGATAGTCTGGCTCCTTTTGTGAAGCATGTGTTTTATCTACCCTCCATACATCAAGCAAATGTTGTGAGACGCTCTTTGTGATTTTGACAAAGTTAGTACGGAAGCACAGCCGCCCTGCTGAAGATGTGCCGGGGCTGTAAACACCGCAATTAAGTCCTCAAGCTGTCAAACATTACTTCCGTTTTTTTACACCCTGTATGAGTATGACGCCAAAACACAGCACCTGTGCCCTGTTCTACGGAGCAGGATTTGGGGTTAGCGAGGTAACTTCAGGGTTAAGTCTGGGTTAACTCACTTTTAGGTGTCAGGTGTTATGAAAGCACTGCTTACTGACCAATCAGAACGCAGTTTATGGATCGTTAGATATTATGACACAAATACGAAGACGTTAGAGTCGTAATCCAGACTGAAAATAACACACTTTAAACAGACAAGTGAAGGAAGGACAGCTGGTAATAACTCACTGACTGCGTGATTGTGTGAATTAACAGATTTATAATATCACTGTCTCATCAAGAGCACGATAGATCTGACTATAATTACATGGGTTTATTATGTTAAATTAATGGGTTGCAGATGTATTCTGATGGCGTGTATGACAATATTTTAGCCTTATTTAGGCAGCTGTCACCCCGGCGGTGTGAAACAGACTTGGGAGCAAAAGGGAGAAAAGAGAATCTGTATATATTCTCATCATATATTCTTATCATATATTCACCTATGTGTCAGCTTCTTGTGCCATGTGTTGCATTTTGTACGTGTCCGAGTCTTGTCTTACAGTTAAATACTAGATGGAGGGTTACTTTGCTCCAGTTACTTTTTGTTTTGCTGTGGGTGAGTATAAATTATGGAAGGAAACCTTTGTAGTACTTTGAACTATTTTTGTATACATTTTGTATTGCTTTATTTATTGCCAGCAGACCTCCCTTCACCTGGGTGAAAGTCCTGTATTTGTTTCAATGACATAGAGCGCCATAGTTTGGACCTCGGATTAAGTAGGATCTCGGATCTAGCTGCTGTATCTGATTTATTGGGAGTAAGAATGGTTTGGCCACATATATACAATTAAAGGTACATTATGATACATTTTGCCAGCTAACACCATCCAAATAAAACATCAGGGAATGAAGATCAGGAGGGTATATTTGACTCTGTAAAACTGGTGCCAAGTGTTTATGCCAAGTCCAAGGTTAGACTATTAAAAGAATCAAATTCAGAAGCTCACAACCTTGATATAATCCTGATATAGCAACGTTTTACTGTAAACTGAGCATGCTTTGAAAAGTTGAGTGCAGATCCACCATTTCCCAAGTCAATGGTCAGAGAACCGGAGCAATAGCAGACTGATGGAGATAAGAACTTGTATTGATTCTATGAAACCAAATAAAGGAGAACTGAGCCAAGAAGTTTATACACAGTGGTGAACCGATTCAGTGAACTAAGTCAGGATCCAGCTCAACACTACAACTTGGTAGAACTCAAATTGTGAGCTGCATTTTCAAATGAGCCACAAATACAGGCAACACGTGAATTACAGAAACACAGATCAGCAACACACATAACACTCAGGACATTTCATTTTATTTCATGATATTTTTCAGTAGACGTCTGCTGGTGCAGCTGCTTCCAGAGTTCACATGAGACTTTTAAATTAAGGGACTGGAGTCTACAAACAGAACACAGAAATGCTGATCGACTCCAAAATAAAGAAAAAAAAACACTAAATAGGACATTCATATTATATTATGTAAAGTACAGCAATGAGTAACAGTATATCACATTATTTGCATTTTATTTTCTTATGATTTGGCAAATAAATTCCTCCAAAAAAACATAAAGAGTGCAGACATGTGACTGAGTCCTTACACTTTGAACATTCCAGTATAGATGTCCTAAATCCCAGTTCCGATCACAGACCAGTACAGATCACATCCAGGTCTCTGCAAACACATGAAGACATCCGGATTAGAGATTTAAACTCCTGAACTCATTCTCCACCCTCCAAATATGATATAGTTTTAGTTGTTTGTTGTGTAGCAAAGTGGGAAAGCAGAACTGCAATCGGCATTTCGTCAATAAAGTAACCGTGTAACGTGTACTTTACTCATTAGCATTAGCGCTGGACTCACAGCGACTGTGTTCTCTGTACTGTTGCAGTCTGGAATGCGCACATTTTCCACCTACTGGTTGTTGTTATTTGGTTAAATTATTATCCAAATTCTCCCTCTGCCGGCACTTTTACTGCTGCGGTAATTGCGTCAAATCAGAGCAGTAACATCTGTATAAGGTGCCCCTCCCCCCCACACACACACACACACACCTGGTGCCCATAATTGCTGCTACATGTCAACACTCACTGTTGACTGCAATTTTGCACATTTGTAAAGTACAGCCCTTAAGGAGTGTTTGTGGAGCAGCATTGTTAAGTTTGCAATGATTATCTCAATGTCACTGTCAACTGCTGATGCTGCTTTATTAGAACAATTGTCATTGAAAAAACGTGACGCTTGCTTATTTAGCCTCAATTTGCTCAAGCATTCTCAATCTGTCAGTGCTTTCTGAATATGCAATGCAATAAACTCGCTACACTTTGTGATGACATTCATACAGCACATCATACTTTACCCAAATACATTTAGGGAGGAAACTGAAATAAGTTCTCTTGTTGTCCTCAAAGTGCCACATTCTTAACACGCTGGAGTTGTAGGGATGCTGGCAGGATGGTGGGCGTACAAAGCTCTTGACATTGACTACGGAGAAAGAGTGCTGCAGGAATAAGTCTTAAAACCAGGAAATGAGTCAGTGTTTTTGCACTTCTTCCACTGCCTCGAAGCCAATGTGTTTATGGTTTCGATGTCTGAGAAAAGGTCTGGGGTTCACACAAACTGAAGAGATTTTAATGTTGTTTTAATGTTGTACTCAAACTCAATGTTTAATATCAAAGGTCAGTAAATCCCCCTTTGGGGAATTGACAAGCTTTCGTGGTGAAGTCATGTGACCGAAGTGGAGTTCCTTTAAAATGCCTCACGTTAGCTCTTTACTTCTGATTGTACTCATGTTTCAACAATCATAACATGGGTGTTCATTTGTGAAGATTATCTTGATGAACTTGTAAGTATCATAAACTTTTGTTTGCCACAGAGCTTAATTCCTGTAAAAATCCCCAGTGTGATGCTAAATGTTGGGTTGTTTCTCCCTGCAGCTCCAAACTGGGTCCACAGCCTTGGTGCGGTGAGGTTTAGCCTCAAACATTTCATTAAGATCCCATTGTGGTGTCTTTAGATGAAGAATGAATAAGTACGTAATAAGGCCAAATATTTAACCAAAACCCCATTATTTTTCTAAACTAAAGCAAGATCTTTTAAAATGATTAGCATGCTTTAGTTTCAAGGAGCAGACATGGAGGACAACAAGTGAAAAACATGGACAGCGACATGTTGACGATTTGTTCAGTATGAAGCTATTGTGGTGATCGGCCTTCCTCAGGAGAGCTTCTTCTTCAAAATAAGCCGAATCGATGGTTCCAGTTACGATACAATTATTTGTATAAATATATCCCATGGGACAGAGATCTATTCTTCCGGCTGCGTCCTTCATTTACTCACAGACGTTAACGTATTTGGTGGGGCCTTGATGTTTTCTGGGTACCTTCCACAATCACCTAATACATCCCATAATTCTAAATGAGATTTGCATAATACAGACAGAGTTATTTATCTGTCTTGACCCTCCAACATGTAAACTCATTTTAGACATTGTTTTCTCACACTATTTTAATACATTGTTTTGCCAATTAGGAGCAGCTGTAAACACGACATTGACCTATTACCACCTTATGATCTTGATATGGCCGACATGTCGGCACACAGTAGCACAGACAAAGTAGCATTAGCTTTCATTAAGATGTGTGTCTCACATGATGAATGTCCAATGTCTACTCTCTTTCAACTTTACATTTTTTTGCTCTCCACCAACACTTTTGGAAAATATCTGTCCCTTATGGTGCTGAATGCTCCACTATGTTCATTAGCTCGTCTCTAACTGTGTCTGTTTGTATGGTGCTTTACTTTAATTGAATTACTTCATTGTATTTTACCAGGAGAATTCCCTTAGTTCCAATACTGCTCTCCCTGGTGCATTCATTACAAAAGGCATAAGGACTTTAAGACGTTTGTTTATAAAACTGCTACTGCTGTCCAAATCTCAGCTTATCTGATTTCCAGTTGACTAATATATTTTCTTATAGCGCTTTTCTACGGAAGCGCATTGCATTCACTGGATAAAAAAAAAATAGACCCCTTTTCTCGTAATTACGACATCCTGATCTCGTAATTACGACATAATGACCTGATTACGAAAGGTGCCATACTGGCCACTGTATGGCATGTGTGTGTACATGCGTCTGTATGCATGTATGTGTACATGCGTCTGTATGCATGTATGTGTACATGCGTCTGTATGCATGTATGTGTACATGCGTCTGTATGCATGTATGTGTACATGCGTCTGTATGCATGTATGTGTACAGGCGTCTTCTTAGACGGTTCCGTTGCCTTAGCTACTCCTTGGGGATCTAGGATTTTTAACAGCTGCCGCACAGTTCTTTGAGTCACTGCAGCATCCCCGGCAGAATTATAGTCTGGAGTCTTTAAGTGATGGTTCGTAAAGGTTTATTGAACTCACCGTAAGAACTATGAAGAAAAACGGAAATAGCAGTTGGTTAGCTTAAGCTCTGACACAGACAAAAAACGTTTTCTCAAAACATGAACTTGAACAGTTGCAAACCTTGTGCCCATATCAGCCAGGTGCTAAACTAATACATCCGTAACCTTGTTATCACTGTTTTCCGTTGTTATGGCAACTTTTCCTTTCTGCCCGTTTCTTACTAACAACTTCCGTTTTTTGTACCTTCAAAATAAGAGCGCAACCGGAAATGCACCGACTGCAGTAACAAAACAGACTAAAATAAAGGACAAAAAAAAGGAACAAACTATTACAATACTTTAAACTCCGTTAGAGGTCCGTTACAGTCACTACCAAACCAGATTGGATGCATTTCAAATGCATGAATTTGTATCCATGAAGCATCCCGTGTTGGTTCAACTGCTCCTGCAGAAACAGAGCGACATCCAGCACGTCAGACTGGGCTTTCCGCCTGAACAATCCTAACGCCTTGAGATGCCTGTGCAGTGTTGACATACTCAATTTAATACCATCCTCATTTTTTAGAAACATCAGTATTTCCCAGTGTCTCAAACCGAGAAGGTAATAATAGCAGATTAACTGCGATAGCGCCATCATTGCCACTGAGAGAGGATTTACAGACGTTTCCTTTTTCTTTATCTTTTCTCGTAATTACGAGATCAGGAAGTCGTAATTACGAGAAAAGGGGTCTATTTTTTTTTTTATCCAGTGAATGCAATGCGCTTCCGTACTTTTCAGCTGCCTGCTAATCTTGGAACCAAGGTTGATGAGAGGGCTGAAACTGAACAAAGACAAGTAGAATATCCTGAAAGAGGTGAAAAAGCCCTTAGAAATGTAGAGTTGGTCATTATTTCTCAAGGTTTCTCACTACAGGCGACCTTTGACACATAGTCATTTGACAAATTGTTAATAACTTTTGCGGTTGTCTGTACTTTGCTAGGTGTTTATATGCTGTGTGACAGCATATAATGTATCAGCTTGCAAGATGCAGTCATGACACTTTAAATGGATGCCTGTATACATGATATGTATATTTGAATTTTATAATACATATATATTATAAAATTCAGGACACAGGCTTGTGACCCCTTTATCAAAAAAGGTAATAGTAGTCACTAGATTTCACATGCCTATGTCGTTATGATAATAACATTAATACATTTTATTTATAGAGTGATATCTTTGGTACTCAAAGACACTTTACATAAGGCAGAGGAGCGGAGGCTGCAGAAGGAGTTATAGAGGGATTTGTGACTTTGAAATGTATTCCGTTGTGGGACAGCGAGCCGTGGAGGTTCTGGAGGACAGAGCTGATGTGATCACGGGAACAGGTGAGCAGCTGAGCTCTGGATGCTCTGTTATTTAGGACGTTGGATGATGCGTCATAAAGAACTGTTGCAGTAGTCAATTCTTGATTTGATGATGGTATGAATCAGAGTCTGTGCAGCTTGATGGAAGAGACCATAAGCATCACTACTATATTTAACAACGCCACCAATCTTAGAATGTGTATGAATACGCAGTGATAATAAGGAGATTCACAGCAAACAAGATGATTTTGTTCCAATGCTGGTCTGCTGAGGAGACCATTATTAAAAAGTAGATTCATTGTATAACTGCACGGTAACAGCTCAGTGATATTTGCATAGTTAAACTATATTTCTCAACCCCTGAAGGTGTAAGAAAAAAAACTCAGCCTCAAACTTCTTCCAACTGTGTCTAATCAATGTAGAATTAAGTCAAAGGAAGAAGTAAATCTGACAATCCACTGATCACTAAGCTAGAGGGACTTCATTCCCTTTTATCAGAATATTCCTGCGCGGTTAGAAGAACAGGTTGCCTGTTCTTAGAAATGTGAGGCCTTTGATCAGTCAATCCACATAACTCCCAGCGGTTGAGAAATATGGCTTCATCCCCTGAAATAAGGCTTCTGTGATTGATTGTAGGTCTGGAAACGGAGGACATAAAAAAATCCAACATGACAGGAGACAGAATATGGCTCGAAATGTTAATTTAACTCTCTTTGAGTGGAGAGTTAGATGGATGCAAGAAAAGATAGATGAAGTGACCTGAAGGTAATTAGTTGTCAAGGTAATTACTCTGAGAGTCCAGTTTGCACAATTCACACTAAGTGGTCACATATCATGTTTACTTCATGACAAATAGTGTACAGCAGTTTGTCATATTGACATTGCTTCATTATAATGTTGAACTGTATGGAAAGAAGCCTTTTGGGGACATTTGCAATTTATGCATAGTGCAAAGTGCTGGATGACAGTATTGATGCCTGCAGTAGCTCCAGAAGCACATGCAAGTCCACCAGTAGCATTCTATAAGTATAAGTCTGTGAGGCTGCAGCATCCCGTGAAACGGCTTGCAGAGTGCTATTTTGGCTCCACACATTTACCACTTGACTGCTCGGGAGGGACTTATAGCTGAATTTGTTTTATGCGCTCCCCATCAAATTTCATATTGACAGTAGCTACTGGCTCGACATCGGGAACAGCCTGCTTCTGTTGTTGAGAACTTCTCGCCACCGCCAGCTCCTGTGCCAGCGGATTTTACCGAAATATTGAGGAAGTCGCTTTTGGAGTGAGGCCACTCATGTACGTGCTCCGAAGCCGGCAATTATGCTGGGGATGAGCTGATGCATAGTAAGCTTGGGAATATTTCAATATTTGAGGTGTTTAATTGGATGCATTATTAGTGTACATCCCAGAGTGCATGATGAGTCAATTACATTTTGTATTGTTTTCTAGGAAATTAAAACTCTAGAAATACAGTTCAGATTTTAAAAAACACATTTTGCTGGGTCAGACACAGCTGACAACCAGCAGAATACACATGTGAGGAAACAACTTAAAAATCTATTTTTCATACAAACTTTGGGAACAGTTGGTGCTTCAAGCTAAATCCTAACATCAGCATGCTAACATACGCAGGGCGGCAACTGTTTAACTCGTAATGTTCATCATGTTCACCATAAATATGTCAGCAAGCTAATATTCACTAATACTCACGCAACTCAAAAGGCTGAGGCTGATGTGAATGTCAGCTTTGCAGTTCGTGGTAATGGAGCAAAGTAATGGACGATGATTTTGATTTAAAGTCTGGGGATCGTTTCTTATTTTACAACTCATCCTGATGTCTTTTCCAAAATCGGTGGTAATCCATGGTTGACAATACATTTCATTGTGAACTACAGTTGCCAATCTCATGGTGTCACGAGAGGAAAACACTGTTTTCCCCCCCGAGTCATTAGGATGCATTGTCCAGGAACTATCAAGACATTTCAAGTGAAAACCAAAACTATCCCTCTCACCACTGGACTGCCAGCTTGGCCAAAGACTATTTTCCACCTTGGTGGGCAGACCTTTTGTATTCCTTCCGTTCTATTGTCCTTGACATATTTCACGCTGGAGTAAAGTGGTGAACCGGACTGTCTCTGCCATTCCACGATGGTGACAAAACCACTGGACAGATCAATGAACCAAACTGAAAGTGAAAAGGTTTGACCAAAGAAATCCCCCAGCAGAACCCTTTAACGTTCCGTTGAAATAAAAGGACTGCTATAATGAAATCATTCTCTTTGTGACATTTCATTCTCGTGTTGATCAAATCTAACTGAGAAAAAATACATAAATGGGCTTTGTTCTGTGTGGTTTAAATGTTAGCTGAGAGCTGAGAGGACCAGCTGGAGCAGGTCAATCAGCAGTACTTCATCTTTTGTTAGAGTTTAATTCGAGGAATTTATTTGACATGCACTTACTTTTGTTGTAAAACATCATTTCAATTAAGAAGACATACAAATTGTATAGTTATTATCCATGATACAGAGAAGAGTCAGTGTACGCAGTTGTGTTTAGTCATATGATCACACTCTAAAATCCGACATGACAGAAGCTCTCGCCTTCTTCTGCCTGCTCTGCTTTTATCTATCTGATCAAACTCTAAACAAAGTTACAAACTCACTCCGTGATGTTGAGCTTGCAGTGACTAACACACATGTTCTATGGGCTCACCGGAGCTGAGTGCGTCCGCTGCTACAAACCTGTACACTTGACTCAACCTGACTGCTGATACCAGCTCCCACGGACTCTTCCTGGAATCCTGAACTGCAGCCCGTATGACTAAAATACCGAAGAGATGACTCTGGGTTTCTGGCCTCGGCAGATTTGTTCTTATACTAGAGTCAGAACAAGATGTCATCACTGGACAAATAAGGCCCATCCGACGTTTGTGCAAGCTTGTTGTTAGATTCATTAAGTCAATCTACGCATGTTGTTAGGGTGACCTATAGTAATTATGGTGGAAGCAAAGGAGGAAGTCAGCTGATGTAGTTTAAATCAAACAAAGTCCACATAGGGAGGAGGTCAAGGTGGACGAATGGGTCCAACAAACACAGGACTTTCACCCAGGAGAAGGCTGTTTGTGTCCTGTGTGAAACCAAAAGTCAACATGTTGAGTTACTTATTAAGTATACAGTTATTTTAAGTTACACTGCCTGTTAGACGGTTACATTAGTGTTTTTTTTAGCAATTAACCTCAACATGTTTTGATTAGATTTCAGCATCATAAAAATTAAAACATCGAAAATATCCCTTTTTTGGGTCGGAATTTTTTATAATTTTGTTCTTCTTTTTGACACGTGCTTTTTGAAACAGATCTTAATACTGTAGCATAAACCATTGACAATTGTATTGGATATTCTAAGGTAAAGTACACTGGAAATAAAACAGTACAGCATACATCTCATTCCCATGTCCACATATCTAATGTTAACTGCCTCATGGTGTTAATAGAAGAGCAATTGAAAAAAAGGTAAAAGGAGTAAATATGAGTAAAAAAGAGTAATTAAAAGAAGATGGACATTATCATTGTGGTTCAAAAATGATCTGAAACTTTTTGACTGTCCCGTTTGTTGTAATGAGGCGTTTCCCGTCATCTGGCTGTGACGGCATCGCTTCAGGCCGGGCCCTCGCTACGCAGCGCTCACATCCTGTCACAGCACATGTATGAGAGCCGCGGTCCAGAGAGGATGAAAGAGGACCTGACTCTAATTGAATGTGGTTAGCACTAACTGGAAACAAAACAGCATGTAATAAATGTCCATTTTAAAGCTGAGCTTACATGACAGAATGGGGCCAATGAATTAGGCATACAGTAGAGATAGGATGTCTGCTGAGTGCTAAGAATCCGCTGTGCTGGTTTCAAAATACATTCATATGGTCATGTATCACCAAAATTAATTTCCTCCGCTCGCAGCTGTGATTACAATGTTATTATTGTACTGTAAAAGCTATAAGATACGTATTTCACGTTGCACAAATCACTCTGTATGATATCAAGAGTTACAATTAGTCGCTTGACATCAATTTTGACAACAGAATAATTGAGTCACAATTGTCGTCTATCAGGCAAAAATTATAAACTCTGGACTTTTTCTGCTCTTCTATGTCTTTGGGTTTTAGACTGTTGTTTGGACAACGCAAGCATGTTAACACGTCACCTTGGGCTCAGGGAAATGGTGATGGATACGCTCTGCCCCTTTAAATTAGTTAAATTACTACCAATAAGGCTAGTTTTAAAAAAACACAACGAAAAGATAATAGAATTATAATTGTTAAAACAAAACAAAAAGCACCTTGTGGATAGAGGACGTCCCGCTCTACCCACTGAGATGTAATACATGACTTTAGGTCCGGCTTTGGATTCTCCTGGCTTTCCCAGCTTTGCATAATTATTATGCTGCGTTGTGTTAAACTGAGAGCTTGACACACTGTGACAGGCAATTGGTCAAAATAAAAATGAATCCGATATTTCTCCTACTTTGACAACACATACGGTGCATTTAGAAAACAAAACTATCGCATATACATAATAGGGGTCATGTTCCTGTGAACAAACAAGAACATTGAATAATTGTCTGTGCCTTTGAGCTCTAACAAACGGGTTGAACGCCTTTCCTTCCTCACAACATTGTCAGTCTTTCTATTTCTGAACGCACACTATTTACATCTATGTTTACTGTCTTTTGATCAGTGGAACAGAATGAAACCAATGGCTGGAAAGGTGCATGTCATCATCAACCTGAGTCCATTGGTTCCAACTGTCTTATGCTAGCTTTTCAGGAAGGGGGCTGGATAACACTCCACATTTAGGCAAACTTTACATTTGCCGTGAAATGCAATTCTTTCAGAATATTTGTGCTAATAACAGCATGGATTTTCTATCGTGTCCCTCAAGGTCTTAGTGTGTTAATGTGGTATTTTGGAGGGCTTTCTATTTATTTTTGTTATCAATTCTTGAGTGGTAGATTTTCTAGAAACATCTCATGAGACAGACTCAAGCATGGGAATGGCCATCATTATTTTATCACACCATATTTATTACAGCCTCAGAGCTGAAAGAGGCTAAAACGTCTGTTGGTGATTATTCTCTGTGGGCTTTTCACTACGAGTGATCCAGTTCATATATCCATGTTATCCATTGTTCAGCCAATAATATGGAATGGTGCAGCTTTTAGTTGAAGAGAGCTCGCTCAGCCATCATGAATCACATACGCAGCCTATAATAGAAGAGAATTGTGGCATTTTGCAGCACTTTTGGGCCACTGAAAGGCATTCACAAAGCCATTAAGTGCATCTTTAAAGAACTCGTGTTTTACATACTGCCATGCATCTCTATGAATGTGAATATTTTTATTTTGTGTTGGTGCTCTGTTACAATTCACATATTCCTTTTTTTTTCTTTTTCAAATCATCCCGGATAATGCAAATCACTAATGGCTTGTTTCCCAGAGAAGCCCCTTCTAATTTAGGAGGCAAATCAGTGTACAGTAGTATCGGCTGCATGCTGCGGCGCTCCAGTTTATTATGATTTTACCCATAAAAACCCAGCAAGCGAAGAGATTGTGAGAACAGAGAGCGAGTGAAGACATACCTGGAGGGAGGTAGAGAGCGAGATGGCAGGCAATGTGAGGAACAGCTGCCGGGAGGGGGAGGAAGAGGAGTGGAGGAGGAAGAGAATGGGGGAGAAGCTGGGGACCTGACACATCTGGTTAAGGTAAAACATAAAAAAGGAGCAGATCCAAAGTAAAACCCCAGACTCTTTCTTAAATAGAGCATGAAGACCACACGCCTGCTGAGTGGGACCAGCCTGTTGCCGGCAAACTGGGCCGTGATTGCATAGTTTATGGCTGAGGCATGATGGGTACAGATTAAAGATGGCTGCCCTGAGGGCATACAGCAATACCATTACTCTTGATGGATTCCTTCTTCGCTCACATATTCTTTGCAGACGTCAGAGGGGCCACAAGGCTTGACTAATGCATGGTGTGATGATGGGATCAGAAGAGGCAGGGGAGGGAGGCTCGGCAGCTTCAGCAACCCTCCTGTTCCCTTCTCTATTTTCTGCTCTCTCCCCATCACCGCTGCACTCTGCACAGCACACACCCGATAAGACGACGCTCAACATTCACAAGAGTGAAAAGGTGTTGCTATCGATTATAAGTCTGACAGTGACAGTGTGATGTATGACCGGACAGAAAAGAGTTCCTGATTTGTAAGGGAGTCGTTATTAAGACCAGCTGCTGGTGAACGTTGAGCGCACAAATGTACACGGTGCAATTTCGGGTATATTTTGTATTTTTAGAAGTGTGGTTGAATGAGGTACTTCTCCATAGTCAATGTGTGGTACCGACAGTCGATGCAGTTTGGACAAACAGCAGTACAGGAGCAAAGCAAGGCAGCAAAACCATATTTTAAACTAGAAAGTAGATCAATATCAGTTCAAGTGTAAGCTGTAATTACAATATTTATACTGCTTTACTGTCAGACAGCCCTTTTCCCTAAAGGTGAACTGAGGCTGTTAAATCCTGGTTTTGGTTAGTTCGGCTTCAACATAGTCCTACAATATAACAAACTACCCGATAGAGACAGCGGTAGACCAGCAACTACCATATTCTGCAAGATAAAATGACTGTACCTACTTAGAGTGATCGTCCTGCAACCAATACATATGCTCTTTAAGTACATATGTGATGTGTACACTGCTCGTTATAAAGTAATAGTGGATCCTGTCCATTAAAACCAAAGTTGTTTGAGCTTTTACAGAGAAAATCCAGTAATTCTGTTATCTAGACTTGATAATCAACGTTTGTTATTTGGACTATACGCGTATGTGTCATACCTTTAACAAACCACTAAATTGTTCCCGTCTGCTAGATTGTCTGCACTGGGGTCCATGTCCTTGTGGCCTCGCTCCCTCCTGCTTGACAGGTCCAAAAGAGATGGTAAAAAGCAGATTGCACTTCTACTTTGGGAGCTTGGAGTACGAGGCAATCTCAAGTTTACCATGCCATACCAACCCCTGTATGAATACATGAAGTTGGGATATGCAAAGACATGGAGGGAGCATGCCTCTGAGGATAACAGTCAAGCTACGCTAGCACTACTACAACAACTAAAGAGACCTTGAGAGTGTGTTTCTACACAAGCTGATGGCATGTGACATTGTGTGAGATGGGTCCAATACAATCCCGTCACGCTGTGTCAAACTATAAAGCAAGGGTTCTGTCTGTGCATGTGGCTATGTTTGTCTTTCACATATCTCAATAGCAGTTCATACAGCCTCCTTCACACTTGGCCGGTGAACTTCAAATGTCAAATTCCGTGCAATTTAGACACGGTTCAATATTGATACACTTTGAATAAAGAATCAAACAGCACTCTATGCCGCAGCAGGGGGCGGAGCTTGAGGGCTCTGCGGCAGGCCTTTACAAGCCTTTACATTGCCTGCAGTTAATTTTTGCTGCTGGATGGTGGAGATGCTTACCATCACAAGCAAACTCCCCTTCACTTGTCCTGCAGTCAGCGGGTGATGTGTGGTTCCTCACAGTGCTGCAAGCCGCTCCGAATAGACACTCGCTCCAAACTGGCACGTGCTTTCAAATGGCCACACCCTGAGCAGGCGCTGCACTAGTAATTTCAATTTGTGGTGTGATGAAAAACATATATATGGGAGCAGCAGTGGAGATTTAATATCGTACGTCATTCAGCACTCGCCTGAAAAAGCAGCCCTGTACGGTTTTCATTAAACTTCTTTTTCATTTGGTCTTCATCGATTTGGTTGGTGTGTGTCGTTTTCCTTTTCATTTAAAACATATTTCTCTGATAAACAAAGACTGTATAAGACTGTGGGCGTAGTAGCATGTCTGATTGGTTGGTGGACTGCCATTTTCAGGCCGTGAATAATCTGACTATTAGCTTTCATGAACACAAGGGTTAAAGGTGTAAGAGGAGAACCGACCGGACAACGCCACGGTAGCAACCTGTCAGTCCACAAACCAATGGCTGACGTCACAGAGACTACGTCCACTTATATTATGACAGTTCACTGGACCAGACTAGACTATTGTTGGATGGCAGGTTAACAAGGGGAATGCATTTTGGTCAGTTTGCTTCAAAGGGGCGTGGCATCTTCTCTCAAATTGCCTACTCTCTGTTCCTTAGTAACTACTCACATTGTTGAATACCATAATGTAAAGTGTTCACATTCAATCGCTTCATGTTATATGATTTTCTTATGAATCAATATTGAAAAGCCTGAGGATTATCTATGTATGTGCTATGATCAATATTCTTAACGAGTAATGGTTCTGTCCACTGGTATCTGTTAAACACGGGATCTGCCTTCTTGATTACCAGCTTATTTGAATATCGTATGAAGTGTGAGTGAGCATAAATTACTCACACAGGTTAATTATCAGAGACATGCAGAGTAACTTCTAAAGTTGCAGAGAGGAGAAATGTCACCTCATCCTCTTTGTATCCACACATCTTGTGCTCACACACCTCTGAATGAACCAGCTGAGTCACTGTGCCTTTGTTTTGTGATGCAGGTGTGTGGAGCGCTGCTGCAGCCGCTGGAGGAGCGCTGCCAGTCCTTTGAGCTGTGAGAGCGCGCTTGATAAAAAGGGTTTTGCATCTTAAAAAGCTGAGCCAACTTGGTGGAAGACTGTCGAGTTTCATACACAGCCCGGGCATACAAAGCGAGCTTCAGTTAATTGATGCGGCCGAGCTGGAGCCCTGTCCGTCTCTGCATTCTCTTCCAATGTCCGCCGTAATGAATGACTATTCTCCGAGACAGGCCTTGGCCCGCTGTCTATCTGTCTGTCTCGGCTACGAATGTTGTTTTGCCCAAATTGCTGTCACAATCGTTTAATCTGCTCACCCCAGAGAAAAGAGATACCCGCCTCGACATCTTTCACAGGTCCTCTATTGGCCTCTCTCTCTCTCTCTCGCTCTCTCTTTGCCCTTGCTATGTGCTCTTCCACCCTTCTTGTTTTCATTCTTTTCCCTGAGTGCACTGTAGAATTCCTATTTGTCTCCCTGGTGACACTAATTGGAAAATAGCTTGAGGCTTTCCCTGGGCTGTAACCCCACCAGGCTCTTTGTTGATTAGTGGCAACTTAAGGAAGTTGGACAAGAGAGTGGTGACATACAGCATTTTTTTCTTTCTATCTGTCCCTCCAAGCTATATTTTGTCCTGGTGACCACTGGACAGAGGTGGACGAGGATAAGCAACCAAGCATAGGCAAATGGGCGAGGAAAGATTCACAACAGAACCCAAACAAAGTGATACAGAGACTGGACTGAAGGTTACATGAAGGAATACAATGGAATCAATCCCTTGGCTTGCATTGTGTACAGAGATTCACAGAGATTTGATTCACTAGTAATATGGCTTCAGCTGGCTAGCACTAGCATGCCTTGGCTTACACTTATCTTAGCTATGTGTTTGTTTGCCAGGTGTTTTTTGTGACTTTGCCCTGACTGCCATAGTGACGTTTGAAACCGAAACCAAAATGTCATACACAGTATGAAAGACTAACAAATACCACCTGGCAAACAAACATTTTTCTATTTTTCTCCTTTTCCAGCAGAGACAGCTTGGATACTACACGAATGTAGTTGTCATCCAATAGTATTCTTTAAAAAGTGCTATAGCCGCCAATAGCCGCCAGATTAAGATATATGACTCAATACCAGTTACAGGAAGTGAAATCTGACAGATCACATTCAGTCAAGTCATTTGTATTATATGACATTTTGTAGAACCACATTTTATTGTCAAAACATGTAAAATAAAATGTTGTTATTTTGTACATTAGCTTTATTGTGCTTGCTTGTTGTGACATCCTGGATCTGGAGACTTGAAAATCCCATATTCCCTGTAACTTTGAGCTTCAGCTGCATGATACAAATCTGTCTGTTGTATTGCATGAGAACTTCACCAAATATTATGAGCATAACGTCATAAAAACCAGCCACTTTTCGGTTTTAGGCAAATTTTACAGGAATGCTAAGAGGTTAATTCAATGCTCATTAAAGATTAAAAAGGCAAATACAAATTCTATTAGTAACACAAAAGAAGAAGCAGAAATAGGGGTTGTTAAGACCTTTTAGATTACCGTAGTCCTGATGTCTTTTTTATTTTAATTTTTCAAAGTACAGTTTAATTTCATGCATGAAAGGGTCAATATTGTAAAACGACAAGATTTATAATGAAGACAACCTCCCTGAAATATTACCGAAGAATAATATTTGCTCAAACTGCAGCGGCACTATGGACAGCTCAAAGCTCCAGTACCCAGCTCCTTCCCGTGCAACGAGCATCTCCCACTGGACAGTTGCTCGCCTACAGCGTGCCCTCAAGCAGAGGAAATTTGAATTCCACCAGAAATGACAACAAAGCCAGTCTTTTCCAGCATTTCATGCCACCCTTCTATCCCTTCATCTTCCCTTCCTTCTACTGTTGCTACTGTAGTTCCTTAGGATCCGCCCACTTCTGCATGTACCGTCTTTTCTCTTTCGCAGCAATCACCACAAATGCTGCCGTTCATACTGCCACAGCCGCAATAAGCCACAGTGCTGCAGGTCACCGACAACAGTTTAAGCAGAGCATCACTGGGGGGTGCTCCTCTTCAACCAGCCAACCGACCCATTGCCCGGTCATTTTGCCCTGACCGGAAACTTTCTTCTGTCTTTTCAATGCTTGGTTCTGTCACGTCTCCTCCTCCTCCTCCCATAATGCCATCAATCTATATTCTCTAACTTGGCTGAATGATCTTTAACAATTTCAACAACCTGAGTTACAATGTTTCTCGTTCCTTCTGCAGCATGTCCACTTGCCACCATAACCCACCATACATTGCCTCTGACTATATCAATACCTCAAAACATTGTGGATTTTACACAACAAGTATAAAGCAGAACCAGTGATTATTTCCATGGTGAATGGCAGAAACGGTAACTGTTTTTACAGCGTTTTTTTGGCAACGCGTTTGTCGAGCGAGTAAACTGGCACAGTAAATGCGGCATGAATATTTGGAAACGTGTTTGGTGTGAACTCAGCATTAAGATCTGTCAAAGGTAAGTTTGTTCACTTCCTTATTCATGGTTTCACTTTTGGCTTCCACGAAGCCATCTAGGTCCTACCCACCTTATCATGCACTTTCCATAATCACCTGCCCTTGTTGAGTCCTACACAGTGGACGGACTTCTAGCTAAAGAAGTATATGATTGTTTTATGATAGGTGCATTCACCAGCCCCTCTCCCCATCTACCGCATCAGCCCATCAACATCGCCACCAGGAAGTACTCTGGTAAGAAGAGACTATTGTCCATCTTTGTTCTCCCCATGACACCGCTACACCAAGAATGAACAGCCACTTCCCCAGCCCAGGTACTTTCCATGATTTATCTCACATGCCATCAACCTCTTCCTCCTGGTTGGCCAAAGCCTACATCACCAGCGCCTTCAAAGTTTCATGCATCCATACTTCTGAAGGTTCTTTGGCATATACTGAAACATATCGGTCTACTGCTGTCTGTCTCACTTTCAGGGGTAAATGCAGCTCTAAAATCTTCAATTGTCACTCAGTCGGGGACGAGTGTGACTCAGTGGGAGAGCAATCAATTCAATCAAAGGATCGGCGCTTCGATCCCCGTCTCCATAAATGCATATCGGTGTGTCCTTGGGCAATAAACTTAACCCTAATTTCCCCCCGCAGGCTGTTCCTGAGGTGTATGAATGGTTAACTAATCCTGATGGGCAGGTGGCAACTTGCATGAATGGGTGAATAGTGTCATGTAGTGTGAAAGCGCTTTGAGTGGTTGGAAGACTAGAAAAGAGATGTACAAGTAACGTCCATTTAGCAATTTTACCATTTTAGAAGCACTCTGCTGGATCCTGCTCATCAACTACAAACGTCCATATGTCATTCACTTTCTGCGGCATTTCAATTTTCGATGACGTTCACATAATTCAGCCTGAAAACAATTTACACTAAAGCAGTACCCACCACTGGTTTTGTATGTTACGATGCCGGAAGATGGTTCCCCTCCATTTGGCCTTGGGAAGTATCCCCTCCCTTCCCTCCCTCTGCCCTGTATGAACTTTACCCCATAGTTATTGTGATCCTTCTTTGAAAGCATGAGTGGTCAAAAAAGGCAACCGTCATTATCATAAACAAAGGTCGCTCACGATCACTCAACACTATGAAGTTCACTATGATTTACCTTAATCTCAGCCCAACAATTCATTATCCGCGCCACCAACATTCCAGGGGACCAGAACTCCACAGCTGACTCCCTCTTCCATCTCTCATGTCAGACATTTAAAGCTTGAGCAGCCGATTTGGACGCCCATCAAACACCAGTCCCTCCGTTTTCAGCAACCATCTTCACCTGAACCCTCAGCTTCTACACCTGGTCATCGCTTCAGGTCAAGCAATTATGAATCGCTCATCACACTAACAAGAAGTTCCTGAATCGACACCTGAGGAACGGGGGTGGGGGGTGCAAGGGTGTGATGAACCACAGAACTCATCAGGACCTCACCCTGAGTCTCAACCCCCCGGGATCACAGCTGCAACATGGAGGCAGCTGCAACTCGTTTATCCCCATGAAATCCACCCTCTTTCATCCTTCAACCCCCACCGTTCCATCAACACACGACCCGACCCACCTTCGGCTGTCATTCATCCCCTGGCAACTGCCGCTCTTCGATTCCTTAACCCTTTCATCCCTCCCCTTGACCTCCGTCGATACACCAACACGGCCCTTACCCACCTAACTTGATGCTTAACCAGTCTTTTCTTACATCACCAGCCATTCCAAATGAAACTACTGTCTTTATTACTGAAGCTTACACTGGATGGGAAAAAGTGCATTCACTCAGCCTTTCTTTGGAAACATCTTGGTGTGAGAATTTAACCGGAACCTTCTACTATACCAGCTAGCACTGGTTATAACAGGAACTGCTACAGACGCTAATACAGTGCACAGAACAGTGGGATTGTGGAGCTCTAACTTTAACCTTGAATTGTAACTTTAAATCTGTTGGGGAAACGAAAACAGTGGACATAAAGAGCAAATCACAATGACATTTCAGACATTTTTGAGAACAAATGTTTGTGCGGTCACTGAGGCCGCACACACTTTCTATTACGCTCTCCTAAGATAATAATACCAAAAAACCAAACCCCTTGCATCCTTGTCCAGTGACAATTTGAAGGATTGAGAAGGTGATCTATTTGCAAAATCACATCACTGCATTCTTACCCACCAAAATCTGCAAGCTATTCTCATCCAGCATTCATAGCTATACCTACATTTGTTTGTTCATCATATTTATTGTAATTTTTTGTATTTATATTTTCAATTATGTCTTGTGCTATCGCACTGTGTTCATTGCCATGCACCAATCAGCAAACCGTAGTCCTTCTATGTGCAAACATATTTGGCAATAAAGCGTTTCTGATTCTGAAAATTTTTTATTGCAATTTGTTCATATCCCACAGAATCAAATCTCATGCAATCCACGTTATCATGAACCAGACCGAAAAAATCCACTCAGCCGGGTAGAGAGGGGCAGAGGCTGATCTGTCACCCAGGAGACAGCTGTGCTTTCCTCTCGTGAAATGAGCAGTCGATGTTGATTCAATCGTCACACAGCTTTCATACCACGGCCCTCACAATGTTATTTAACCCAAAGGATGATGTTTTCCTAAACATAACTAGTTTTGTTGCATAAACCTAAATAAGTTGTACCCTGTGAAGACCAGCGTTTCATTTAAAAAGGCTGTGTGCATGTAAAGAGCCAAACCCGACACGTGGTGCCGGCTTTCAGAGGAAAAGGTATAGAAAATGTGGATGGACTTTTCGTACGGTATCATGAGGCCTATTGTATGAAGATACGTTGAATTCTGTTCCAGGAGAGAGGCATGTGGTCACGGATGAGATGAAAAGAAGCCCCGCCCCTCTCACTCTTTCACATTACAGTCCAAAGTCCAATGAAGTGTTCAGTGCTATTACCGCCATGGAAAAGACCCGGGATCTCTGGGACTTGTTAAAGAAAAACATGAAATCATTATTTTCTCTTTAGAACTACAAAAATAAATCTGGATTTTAATGAATTGGATATGTTATTAAGATAGTAGTAATAACAGAAGATAATGTCGTCTGTGACAACTCATTTGTGTGTGTGTGTGTGTGTGTGTGTGTGTGTGTGTGTGTTTGTGGGTACGGGTGCGTATTGTGTATGTATGTGTGTGTGCGCGTGTGTGTGTGTGTGCGTGTGTACGTTTGTATGTGTGTGTGTGTGCGTGTGTGTACGTTTGTGTGTGTGTGTGTGTGCGTGTGTGTGTGTGTGTGTGTGTGTACATATGTGTGTGTGTGTGTGTGTGTGTGTACGTATGTGTGGGTACGTATGTGTGTGTGTGTGTGGTTACGTGTGTGTGTGTATGTGTGTGTGTGTGTGTACGTATGTGTGGGTACGTGTGTGTGTGTGTGTGTGGTTAGGTGTGTGTGTGTATGTGTGTGTGTACGTATGTGTGGGTACGTGTGTGTGTGTGTGTGTGTGGTTACGTGTTTGTGTGTATGTATGTGTGTGTACGTTTGTGTGTGTGTGTGTACGTGTGCGTGTGTGTGTATGCATGTGTGTGTGTGTGTATATTTGTGTGTGTGTGTGTATGTGTGTGTGTGTACGTGTGTGTGTGTACGCGTGTGTGTGTGTGTGTGTGTGTGTGTGTACGTGTGTGTGTGTACGTGTGTGTGTGTACGCGTGTGTGTGTGTGTGTGTCTGTGTTGTCCCTCGTGCAAGGACAGAGAGGAAGTTTGCAACGCTGCTTTTTCCCCCTGAGATCTCTCTCCTCTTCGTACCGACAGAGTTAACCGCTTGACGCATCCCTAGTTATATTAATCAAATAAAACTACCTGCCAATTTAACAAATGAGTCTATGGTTTTGGAAAAATCAGCAGAATGTGAAAATAATAAAATAATCTTCACAACTTTAGAAATCTGGGTCCTCCCTCAGTGGGATCATTGAGGGAAATCAGTTTGTAAATGCAGGTTCAACCCAATGTGTTGATGATGAACATTTCATTGTAAATACATATATCTGCGGATTTCCATTGCATTACATTTAAAACAAGAAAATATTTGTGTGTGCATCAAATTTATTTGTGAATCATATTTTTTTATATATGCTAACTATGTGGAGTGTTTGAAAAATATTTTTTGGTGGAGAGAGTAATTTCTCCATAAATCCCACAATGGATTTGTGAATCCTTCTGTGTGGCTTCGTTAATATTGAGAGTCATAATCCTCCATATTCATGTGGTCTGGGATTGGCACGAGGCTTTGATAATGCAACGAGCGCGCTGCAGCGTGCAACTGCATCGGGCGGCTATTTTGAGTGTATTATGTAAATGTTTAGAAGTGGCCAATGCTTCATTTGTGAAGAAAGGCAGGGGAGTGTGTCGCAGTGTTTGAAATGCTGGACCATATTTTGCCAGAATATCATCCCAGCATATTAAATAATTTACACAAACACACTTTGAGGGTTTGCAGTGAAATCTGTTAAGCACTAATTGGGCCTTATTCATAAATGTTTTCTAAAATAAGAAGACTCTTCATCTAATTCATGCCGTGAGTTCATACTCTGATTGGCTTTGAGCTGTCGGTTCCAGCTCGTTAGATGCAGCGTCTTTTCAAAATATAAAATAATATAAATAATATTTATACAATAACTTGTTAGTTGGTGTGAGCTGGGAGTGAGACAGATTGACAGATTTTGTTAATCAGGGTTGATCCTAAATGAGAGGCGTGTTCCAGACCATCAGCACAAGAGGATGCCGACATGGACCTTCGTCTTATAGATGCTCCATCCTCCTCCTCCTCTTCTGCAACGCCTCCAGAGGACTTGGCTCAGGCGAGGTCACCAGAAGAGAACGCTCTCTGACTGGTGATCCGGTTACTCTCGCATTGCTTTCATTAAAACATCTCCACATGGACGGTGCCACGCTCCAAATCATAACGAGGCGCATATATATATATATATATATATATATATATATATATATATACCTGCAGAGCTAATGGCGCCCTCATCAGCCTCCGCTGTGCTCCGTGTTGCATGGCTCTGTCGTTTCGTTACTTTGAACCCAGCGTGTCTTTCTCTCCTTCCTGGAGGGCCCTCTCTGCTCAGTCATGAGAGGTGAGGTCATTTAAACACCTCCAATCAATATGCTCACAACTTATTTAACTAATGAGAGGGCTTATTTAGCCGGCGGGGAAGGCATTGGTAGGACTTTGATGCTTTGGAGAGCGCCGTCTCCCTCACATGACTCCATCTTCACATCATGATTGCATGCACCAGGAGAGGACACTCAGCCCATACATTGATGTACGTGATGTCAGAGTGGAAACGCAAACACAATGCAGAGAATATATTTCAATGGCATTGCTGGAACATTTTCATTAAAATGACCCATCTGAGCCTTTTCTGATCTGGGTTTAAAACCCCTTCCAGCATAAATTATGACAACATCATTCAGGAATTTTCTTCTCGGCATGAACTGGATTTTTTTCTCCAAATCATGCTTTTATCAGTCTTTCAGAGGTCCTCTGCATGTGTTTGAGTTTTGAGATTTTTAAGAAATATGTATTCGGCAAACCAATAAATAAAATGAAATATGTGAAAACTGTAAAAAATATATTTTTTAATTCTGTTTAGCAAGTGTGTTCAAATTGTTCTACATATTCAAGTACTGTTCAATGCAGTCGATGCAAACAGAAGAAACCTTTCTCCTGATTCCTCAGCCTTCTGCCGGCCTCGCTCCCTCTCCTTCAGCTCTTGACTCCTCCCTCCTTCTCTACCTCCCCTTGTTGAACTGTTTATTTTTTTCTGAAATATTTTTTTTAATGAATCAAACCAAGGTCTATACACACTATGTAGTCATTCTCATAGGACTACATAGCCCTATCCATTACACACCAATTAAGCAATAGATCATGCATTAGCAAATAAAACAAATACATCCATCTCTTTCTATAAAGGGTAGGAACAAATAAATAAGGTATGACAAAGACTAATTGTGGCCGTACGGGTTAAATGTACACTATACAACTTTCCCATCTTTTCAAAAACTTCTCCCGTTGCACTTTAGTACAATAAATATGTCTTTCCATCCTGGAAATATCACAATTAATGTTCATTTTTAGTTTTTGTCGCTATATATTTCCTTCCAGCTGTGCTTAGAATCCGAAGTATAACATGAGAGGTTGCATTGCTTCATGGCAGGCCGCCAGAAAACCGGGTCTGCAGTCGACGTGTAAAGTCCACCTGGAGTACTTTTGGCAAAACTTCATGAACATCCTGGCAGAGATGAATTATTGATAGACATGTATGTATATATGTTGTTGGTGTATGTTAATAAAGCCTTGGACATCCTGCACTGAAACCAGCATTTGGGAGGTTTGGTAGAACTGGATTCATGAAGAACCTACGAAGGGTTATCCAACAAAACTCTCCCAGACAGCCACACTTGAAGTGTTTTCATTAGGCTGTATGTTCAAGGCTAAATTTGGCAAAATGTTGTTGCACGCTTGCTAGCTGAAGAGAGGCAGAGAATGAGAGGACAGTGACAACACCGCTGTCATTATATCATGAAAAAAAATAGTATTCATTAAAAAGTCTTGTTGGGTGGAAAAAGTTGTATGGCATAAAAACAGACTTTTTAAATGAATAAAAAAAGGCAATTATGGAAGAAACATGATATCAAATAAAACTGTGAATATGAAAAAATAAGAAAGAAATCACTTAATGATGTCAAACCCTCCTCTGCTGCTTGTTAAACGTGTCTGGATCTCACACTTGAAAAGTGTAAATGGGGTGTATTCATGTGGGGTGTATTCATTCTATTTGCATGCATATCCATGTATCTTTTTCCCCATGCACTGCTTAAACAGTCTATACATGGCCAAACAACGGGATTTCATTATGGGACTGTGCGTGTGTGTGTGTGTGTGTGTGTGTATGTGTGTATGTGTGTGTGTGTGTGTGTGTGTGTGGCTCCAGCTGTAGGCAGAGTTGACCTTGACTAGTGCCATTCATC
Source organism: Taurulus bubalis (assembly GCF_910589615.1). Taxonomy (NCBI): domain Eukaryota; kingdom Metazoa; phylum Chordata; class Actinopteri; order Perciformes; family Cottidae; genus Taurulus; species Taurulus bubalis. The sequence goes on from NC_136601.1 coordinate 24,074,512, forward strand.
ACAGTGGGGAAAGGGAACCAAGCAGAGACACAGAGCTGCATCGGAGAAAACTACTCTTGTTGTCGGAAATAGCAGTGATGAAACTGCTGATGCCGCAGCGCTACTGTAGTTTTTCACAGCATTGGCAAGTTGAGCCACTCAGTGGCTGAACGCGCTCACACTCTTCCACCCCCCTGATGCAGTACTTTTCAAGCGGGCAACCGGTGGCTCTGTGGACTTTTTGCCGGGTTCACGTCGGGTAACGGAGGAGCAGGAGGAAGGCCTCGTCAAAATGAATAAGGCCCATTTGAAGCAGCATTAGCTGTTGTGTTTATCTGCTGCTGAATGGATGGCGAGGTGGCCTCCAAGTCCAAGTATCTCCCTTGAACCAAATCACTCTAGACCATTTCAAGCAAATGATCTTGCAACTAAACCTAGGCAAGACAAGTACATATATATTGCACATTTCAGCAACAAGTCAAAGCACTTGACATGAACGCAGAAAAAAGTGCAACAAAAAAAAGCATTCTAAAAGATAATGGAAATACAATGACAGCTCAAATACAATAATTACAGTTGCAGTGCAGTGAAAGAACTCATTTGTTTGAGGGCAGGAGCGAACAAAAGTCTTCAGCCTTGACTAAAAGAAGTGAGGGTTACAGATGACCTGCACTTTACTGTCAGTTTGTTCCAGATACATGGAGCATAAACACTGAAGGCTGCTTCTCTGTGTTTAGCTTTCACTCTGGGGACAGAAAGCAGACGTGCACCAGACGACCTGAGAGGTCTGCTAGTTCACAGTGCAGCAACAGATCAGAAAAGTACTTTGGCCACAAACCATTCAGTGCTTTAGAAACCAACAGCAGTATTCTGAAATCCATTCTTTGACATAAAGGAAGCTGCTGTAATGACCTCAGACCTGGAGTGAAGTGATCCACTTGATCATAGTGAGGACTCCAGCAGCAGATCTGTGAATCCGCTGCAGCTGTCTGATTGCTCTTTTAGGGAGGAGACCTGAAGATGCAGTACTCAAGTCTACTGGAGATGAATGCATGGACACGTGTTTCCTGATCCTGCCGGGCATTAGTCCTTTAATCCTTGATGTATTCTTAAGGTGATAGAAGGATGACTTTGTACTCGTCTTGATGTGGTTATTGATGTTCAGGTCTGAGTTCATGACTACACCAGACCTCTAGCCTGGCTTGTGGTTTTTAACATTACAGATTGAAGCTGAGCGCTTTCTTTCTTTCCTGTCTACAAACAACAACTACCTTTGTTTGATTCGGGCACATCCTATCATTTTTGTTCAATGCACTTACTCAGTGATTGTATTGGACCATAGTTCCCTGGTGATATGTTTATGTCAATTTGTGTTTTATTTGCATAATTATGGCAACTTGTTTGGTTGTTTTCTTAATCTGAGCCAGTGGAAGCATGTGGATGTTAACACTCTGGGGTCTGGGTTCATTTTCTTGATTTTACATCATTTTTAAATGTCTCTTTTTAAAGTCACTTGCATATGATACATACATACAAAAATTACAGAAGAATCTCAGCTATCTATATAATGAGGCACCATTGTCCCAAGGCACAAGTGTAAAGAGAAAATATGACTAAAGCTGAAAAATGTAATCTTGATTTTGGAAATTGTTCATATTTGTTGTGAAAACATAACTTCACTCATGTGGTATATCGGTTTTGGTGATGGAAATTGGTTTACCAAAGGTCTTAGGTTCACAAAAGCAGTGGAATATATGAATAAAATGGTAGACACATGTAGATAAATGTCAAAAACCAAATTTATTATTATGTGGTGGGGGGATGATGAGGTGTGGCTGGCTTTGAGGCCTGCTATGGTGATGTGTTGGCAGGCAGACGGACAGGGAGACTGCTGCAGCGATGCTGCATGTTGTCCTCTGGACCCTCGCAGCTCTGAATCCACTCTGTGAAATACATTAAGACAAGTCAGTATGAGTTCACTGAAATAAAGTTAACGGTGATAGAGACAACAGTTGATTACCAACCGTTCATAGCTGTAGTCAGCTATCTCCGTTAGCTCTCGTTAGCGCTCGTTAGCTCTCGTTAGCTCGCGCCGTGTTAGCAGCACCTAACGTGACAAACACTACTGTAGTAACGATTAACGGAGATCCAACACTACTGGTCGTACTAAGTTCACTGTATCTAGTGACGCGCTAACGCCAAGCTATCGTCAACAAACACACGATAGTTACGGTCTTACAAACACATAATGGAGGTCCAACACTACTGGTCGTACTAAGTTCACTGTAAGAAAGTTAACGGTGATCGATACAACAGTTGAGCATGCACCGTTCAGTCGTAGACACGGAAGAGACATCCAACACGACGCTATCTAGTGACGTGCTAACGCTACGAAGCTATCGTCAACAAACACACGTTAGTTACGGTATTACAAACACATAATGGAGGTCCAACACTACTAGTCGTACTAAGTTCACTGTAAGAAAGTTAACGGTGACAGAGGCAACAATTGATTACTCACCGTTCAGTCTCACAGAAACGCTGTAGCCAGCTATCTGGCCCGTTAGCTCCGGGTAGCTCCTTGTTAGTGAATCCTTCAAGCACTGGAGCTGCGCCGTCTGTCCCCTCCAATATATTTGCTCAGGACTCTTTGCTTGGCATCTTCTGACTCACATTGAAGCTTTGCACACGTCGTAAGACACGTCAATGTTTAGATGCTCAGAAGCGGAAGTGGAAACCATATCCGCCAGATTTTAAACCATATCTCTGTGACGTATTATTGTGATGATAGAATTTTATTAAAAACGTAAACACCTGCCCGGCCGCGTCGACGCGGGCCCCGCCCCCAAAGGGTTAAACAGAAGAGGCCCCAGAATGAAGCCTTGGGGATCTCCGCAAGTCATATTTTGGGCGCCCAGATGTGTTACTGTATTACCGATAGACACGAAGCAGTCTCTGTCCTTTACGTAGGAGTCAAACCATCTGATATGGAGGCAGTGACTGATTTGTCAGGGAAGGAGGCAAACTAATTCCAGAGGCTTCTGACACAGGAGGGTTTGTTACCTGTCAGTATTGTTGTTTTTGGCAATGACGTCAGAGAAGAAGATTCACATTGCATTTCTCAGTTCCAAATTCTAAACGTGAAGTCTCTCTCTATATAGATGTCATTTTGAACCTGCGTTCAGCTTTTTGACACTCGTTGAAAATCATCAAAGTTTCTCTTTAATATTCTTGCTCCCAGCCAACTCACCAACGCTCACACCATAGATGTCATAAGGTCTGGCCTTCAGTAGTGCAGTTTTACATTTTGAGATCAGCCATGAATCTTTTATTTTGATCAGGGATTTTTTACATATTTATATATATGTGTATGTGTGTGTGTGTGTGTGTGTGTGTGTGTGTGTGTGTGTGTGTGTGTGTGTGTGTGTGTGTGTGTGTGTGTGTGTGTGCAAAACACCACCAGATCTGTCAATCACTGTCACATGATGTGACCTGAACTAAAGGAATACATTATGCATTTGAATCAAACTGGGTCTAGGTTAAGAGGCAAGGTTGAGTCACAAACACACCACCAGTTTAATATGGATCCTCTGAACTTTTCAGAAGAAGAAAAGTAGAATCCAGGCCAACTGAGCCTGATTATCCGAATATAGAAAGGCAGTAAAAAGATCATCCAACCGTGAGCTGCTGAGCTTATTAACGGCAGTAACCACATGAACACTTGAGTTAGCTTCGTCTGACATTTAAGGCTGTTAAGTGCATGCTTGTTAGCTTCTTCCTCAAACAGAAAAGTTTCAATTTCAGACATAATTTTCTTTAAACATGCGGAAACGTGTTTAAAGCCAGACTTTGACTTCCATGTATTTTACTTTTTACTCATGTGAAGCTGAGGCAACAGTCGAGATGGTGCAGAAACTAAACTAAATAAGTCTTTCTTTTGATAATATACTTGGTTAACATCTGAGGCCATGGTGCTCTGCCGGAAACCGGTGGATTGCTCCCTCCAGGTGGGGACAAACTGCCTGCCCCAAGCGAAGGAGTTCAAGTATCTCGGGGTCTTGTTCACGAGTGAGGGTAAGGTGGAGCGGGAGATCGACAGACGGATCGGTGCGGCTGCAGCTGTAAAACAGGCGCTGTACCGGTCCGTCTTGGTGAAGAGGAGCTGAGCCGGAAGGCAAAGCTCTCCATTTACTGGTCGGTCTATGTTCCAACCCTCACCTATGGTCACGAACTCTGGGTCGTGACCGAAAGAACAGATCTCGGATACAAGCGGCCGAAATGAGCTTCCTCCGCAGGGTAGCCGGGCTCACCCTTAGAGATAGGGTAAGGAGCTCGGACATCAGGAGGGAGCTTGGAGTCGAGTCGCTCCTCCTTCGTGTCGAAAGGAGTCAGCTGAGGTGGTTCGGGCATCTAGTCAGGATGCCTCCTGGACGCCTCCCATTAGAGGTTTTCCAGGCACGTCCAACTGGTAGTAGGCCCCGGGAAGACCGAGGACACGCTGGAGGGATTATATCTCCCGGCTGGCCTTGGAATGCCTCGGAATGAGCTGGAAAGTGTTGCAGGTGAGAGAGAAGCCTGGGTCGGCCTGCTGAACCTGCTGCCACCGCGACCCGACCCCGGATAAGCGGCTGATAATGGATGGATGGATGGACTTGGTTAACTGGACGTGGGTATGGTTCATTGTTTTAAGTATAGCTGCATTTAAAACATTGTTTTTAAAGTCACCCGTTACTAAAGTAAAGTGTAGCATGAGTTGGCTGAAAACCATCTGCAAACCATCTTTTTTCAGATCAACCGTGTTGTCTTAAAGGGATATTTTGGCTTGAAATGTATCTCTATATATATATATATATATATATATATATATATACATATATATATATATATATGTATATATATATATATATATATATATATAGATATGCAATCATATAGGAATATTATTTCCCCAAAATCTTTCTCATAAAAAAAAACGGTTAATGAAATCTTAAATAAACAGGTAAAAATCAAACACCAAAGTATTGTTTACATGTTGTACTACCTTGTCATTTGCACGTGCCTTCATCCTGTTAATTGTAAACAATAAATGATATTTTATCCATTACTATATATAGACAAAGACACATACGGGTGGAAGTAACACAGTACATTTACACCCATTATTATTACAAACAATTTTTCATTATTATTATAATTAGCAATACTATTAGCAAAGGGCCATGGGTTGAGCGTTGGTACACGGGACGTCTGCTCTACCAGGTGAGCTACCTGAGCACAAACATTCACTTTTACTGAAGTAAAGAGATGATTCACCCTGTAAAAAAGGAACAAAAGACATGAGACAAACCAGCTGCTGTCAGCTGTTTGGTGTGGCCACTTGGAGATGGTAGCTTCTGCAAAGGCCAATTTATTTAGATGACTTAAAAGTCCAACAAGTTGCCAACTGAAGTGAAGAATAAAGTGAAGTATTTATTTGCATGATTTTGTCATTCAGACAATGCTGGTTTATAAATATAAAAAAACACATCAAGTAAGAAAGTCTAGCTCTACTTCAGTTCTAGAGTGACATGCCTTTATTAATGAACACGATATATTATTTAAAAGGAAGAGAAGAGACAAGAGAACAAGAGGGAATAACCCAGAGAGCTTTTGTGTGCTATCACACGAAACTCCTGCCTCACTAATTCAGATTTTTGGCTGCAGATTAGAAGATACCGGTTTCAGCTGTCGCCCCAATTGTAACACATGACCCCATGGGGTCAAACACTGCTTAATAGAGTCAGTCTAATGAGTAGCTCTCTCCCACATGGATCCGCTGGACCAGGAGAGATGAAGGAGTTTTCAGATTGAAGGGTTAACCCTTATAGCTTCAAGTGTGCAGCAATTAGACAGAGGCCCAAACCTAGTAGTGCCCTAAGAAATCAAGCGACACCTTCAAGACTGTGGACACACATCACTGGGGAGACGCACACAAACACCAGGCGGACGTGCAGGCTTCTAGAAGCCTGATTGTTAATCCTGCTTTCCTCACATAGGTTTCAGTATTTTCTCCAGGCTTCTATTGCTGAGGTGAGACTTGAAGCTCTTGGAAGTATTGACGGCCAAAAAATGGGAAAACGTTGAAAACACTTCATCCAACATGGTGACAGGTCTTTCAGAAACGGTTTGGCTGATTTTCAACCCTCGTAATGTCCTCCCGATTGCTATACACCTTTTGTCCTCTGGGGTCAAAAATGACCCTGCATGGTTTGACTGTTAATTAAAGCAGTGTTTTTCAACCAGTGTGCCGTGAGAGATCGTCAGGTGTGCCGTGGGAAAATGTCCAATTTCCCTTAATCGGTCCAAAAGAATATTATTTAGTTGCTGCAAAATTTTTTCCATTGTTGAGCGTCTGAGCTTGCAATATAGTGGCTGGTCTAGCAATTAAATACTCTTCCATGCCAGTAGGTAGCGCAATAATCACCGACCATATATGCTGTATTATGCTACAATGTGACATTTTGTAACTTTTTTTTATTGTAGAAAATGTGCCGGGGCTCAAAAAAGGTTGAAAAACACTGATTTAAAGCATATAGTATAAATTGTCAATCAATTATGTTTCAGTTTTACTTCAGTCTCATTACTCATTACCACATTACCACATTTCTTTCTCTTTGTTTTGGAATTCAGGTCCAATAGACCTTGTTGATTCTTCCTCCTCATGATGTTCAGCATTGTTCCCCTGGTCATTCTTTTCCACAACATGGTTAAACATTTGCTCACTAGCCTCCTGTACAGTAAAGCACTTCTGCCTCCTCATGGTGCTACTTGTCTCTCTCCAAAATGGGAAAGGCCCAACACCTGTGAGAAAAGACCTGTTTGTTGTTGTTGTTGTCATAACCATTGCTTGACCCCGCACATCAAACGATCAAGATCAAAGATGTTTTGGAAAGCCGTATGGGGGACAAGTTGCCCCATTGCATCACGTTGTGCAATGGGCTTTTTGACCCCAGAGGACAACAGATGTTATTAAATTAAATAAATCACCTATAGTTCAATCAAATTACTTAAAGTGTTATAATCATGAAGAGCATAGTATTGAACAACCCCCATTCAGACCATTTGATGAAAAATAAACATATTTTGATGGCAAAAGAGTTCATTTGGGGTCAGACTGACCGATCCTTGTTCTCATATTTGAAGAAAATCAATTCTAACGCAGTTTACTGTGTATCCTTGAGTCTGACCAAACATGTTGAATACATGTCATTCCCCATTTGCAAAGTATAATCATTGGAATCATTTATCTGCACCTTAAAGTCACCAACTGCTTAGTTTAGCATGAAACCTAAATCATGAATAACATCACATTGTGTGTGTGAATGTGTGCTTACAGACACGAGAGCCAATTATTTTAACCAGTGGTCAAAACTCCACAGGGTACCTTTAAACATTTTGTGTTTGAAAAATGACAGAAGTTTATTCCTATAAGAAAAACTAAATGTGAACTACAAGTTTGACTTTGCAGAGATATGGATCACAACACTACCTTTGGCACAGAAGCACATACTGTTTGTAGAATAATTATGTACCGGATGATTGCTTGCACCTGGATTTTGTTGGGGGCAAACTTCCACAAAAGGGCCCTCTTGGATTCCTCTACCACAGATAAGACATGATGAAGTTCCCTCTCAGGATGCCCTCTCATTGGACAATGTGATGAATCGCCCTGCAAGAAATGTGTTGATGGGCAGGCAGCTGGATCAGCGTTAGAGCGGGTCGTCTTCCAATCAGTTCCTCCAGTCTATGTTAATATGTCTTTGGGTGTGAATGTCTTTAGTCCTGATGGACACTTCGCTTGGTAGCCCCTCCCATCAGTGTGTGAATGGGTAAATGATGACATGTAGTGTTAAAGCCCTTTGAGTGGTCGGAAGACTAGACAATGAGACGCAAATGCAAGTTCCTTTTCTCTGAAGTTCCCTCTAAAGATTGGCCTTTTGGCCCTCATTATCTTGATTTTTTTAATCCATATTTGGATGTGAAGGTGGAGCTGGGAATGAGTGAGGCTCGGAGGGACCAGGTAGCGCATACACTAACATTAGCACTAGCTAGCTAGCTTTGTTAGTAAGGTGCATCCGTAGCTCAGATAAACTGTAATATCAATTTTGATTTTCCTTAGACTCCTAAGAGTAAAATTGACTGCTGTGACGATATGGTAGCAACCGTCAATTGGTAAAGCGTACCTTGCTTTATGGTCTGTTTTACTCAAAATAGGACCATAATTTACTAAATGAACATCATGCTGTATTGAAGAAGACTTGAAACTAGAGATTGAGACATAAACTCATGTTTACAATGTTTACTGAGGGAATAAATCAAATGAGAAGTAGAGTCATTTATATTGACTTCTATACAACCAGAGGAGTTGCCCCCTGGTGGCCAGGAGAGAAAATGCAGGTTCAAGCCACTTCATTGGGTTACATTTTCAGACCTGGAGGTTGGTTGCTACTTTCAGGGCCGGGATGTTTCCTCCACCCGTGAAGAACAAAGTGGTACACTGGTGGCCGTTTTAATATAAATGTCTAACATAATGTCTGTCGTCGTCTCCCTCGGTCGTTTGTGTCATCACTGTAGGATGTATTCTCCTCATCATTTTGGTTTCTTCTTTTTGCCAAAGTAAAACAATGTGATTTGGTGTGTTTGTTTCATAGTAAAAGGTTGTGTGTTCCAGATTAGCTATGAAGCCCACTGGTTTACACTAGTGTGCAAATTCAGACAGGACAACTGATCCCATGTGATGGACCCTCAAAGACCGACAACCTTGTTAAAATGCATTGCAGGCCTTGAAAGGACTAAATAAAGCTTTAAAAGAAGGGGAATGGAGTGCATAGAAAAAAAATCAACTCACTGACAAGCAGTTTGTCTAACAATGTACCGCCTGCCGGGGTTTTAAAAGATTAAAATGTCTGAGGTTCATTTTTTTTTTGTTCCTGCTCATTAGGACATGTCTTGTGTGACTTCTCATTGTCAAGAGCGTTTGATACTGTTACATTTTGTTCCCGTTGATAGCAATTTGCATTTTTCTTTGGTGAAACATCTTGTTCCATGTGTCACTACAAAGGATCGGTTCCTTTTTTTCAAAAATCCTTTTTCTGTTGCACTCTTCCTTCCCCATGTACTGCCAAACCCAGGTTCCTTTTCTGCCGGATTCCAGGCTGTGACAATGTGTGTCCCCACTGTTTGAGCTAAAAGGAGACATGTATCATGTGGCTGCACTTGTATCTATCAGGATAGAACACAAGAGGTACAGTCAGCCTGGATCCTCCACTGAAGAACAAAATATATCATACTGATGTGTATTGATGTGTGCAGGTGGAGATAAAATGAAAGCCTTTGTGGAGATGAGATCTCACCCATAATAGTGTCACTGGTCTCTGGTGGGATCCACTCCATCAGAACCTCATTAGAGGAACACGGCGCTGGAGATGGAAGGAGAGGCTACAAGAGGCCTGCGGTCTGGACAGAGGTTAATCAAAGTGGAAAACACAAGCTGCCTCCGCCGGATTCAAAGAGCAAGCTGTAACTGTGATGGATCATAGGAAATCTTCAGCGACATAATTCCTGTAAATAGAAACACCTGCATTTCTTGGTTTTATTATTGAGGGAATAATTTTGGAGCAGCAGCAAGTAGAAGTACTGCGCCTTTGAACGTTTGGCTCAGTATGCAACAACCTGAGAAAAAAGAAAGAAAATCCTCTTTCAAGCCAAGGGACTGGGGCTTGTTGGCACACTTTGTACTCTTCTAGAGTTCTCCACATGTATTTATTATTGAGATTAATATGAAGATCAAGAGGAGGCTTAAAGTCTTGGCCATGAAGTGGTACCTCTTTCGTCCCTGTCGCATGTTTGATTAAAAACTTGAAGCACCAAAGACACACGGACAATGTGCACCATCTGTGGGTTATGTTGTCAAGATGAAAATGCTGGATTCAACTTCCATTTTTCATTTGCGGTAACTTTTGATTTTCAGACTGTTTCATCTTATTGTAAAAATACCACGCTTTGCTGCACTGTGATGGCGTGCTGTAATTCTGAAGAACCGACTGATTCAATCGCAATTGATGTATAAAAAGAAGTGGGTACAGCACTGGAGGCGGGGCCATGTTCACTCCTGTTAAAAGTTACTGAGTGGTGCATGACGTAAAACAAAGTTTGAGTATAGAATCACACAGATCGTCCACAGCGCTCCTACAAACCTCCAGCAATAAGCAAGACAAGGACAGAGGTGGTATCACACGGCGTGTTTGCTCCCCATGTTTTGTATTCAAAGCGGTGCCATGTTCAACTCTGGGTGGTGGCCGGCCTTCGTGAAGCTGATGTTTGACCCCCACGGTATGGAGACCGTGCCGTCAGAGGTCAGCCTGCTATCCGTCTGTGCATTTGTCTCATGCAAACAAAAGATACATTTTGCCCAATTTCACTGAGACCCAGAAAGGAACAGATTTCACATTCATAGAGAGCGGCAACGAAATTAAAATCCTCTGCGTCTGTGTGGAGGCCTGTGCATGTCAGTGCCTCTTTGTGTGTGATTTGTGTGAAGAGGCATACACTTCTTCCCCTCTCGCATATTTCAAATGTTTTTTCAGTTGCGATCGGGAATTACGGCTGCGAATTGGCGCAAAGGCTGAGCACGTAGATCAGACCAGCCCTGCCATCGGGGGAAAAAACCATCTAATTCCATGAGTGTATACCGCCGGTTTGAGACGCACAACCTTACAGATTAGAAGACATATGGCGAGAGAGAGAGAGTGGGGAGCAAAGCTGCAAATCAAATGCTCCCCGTCCTGTTAACACTGCTGGTTGCTCTCTCTACCCGGTCCCAGACAACCCTTTGGCGTCTAAGAAAGTAATTTAGGAGGAAATCAAAAATGGTTTTGCTCCACTTGTCTCATGGACCGTCTCGCTAATAGCCAGTCTGACATCGGCTGAAGATGCCTTTCCTTCTCCTCACCGTGACAGAAGCATCACATCCCTTTCCAAACACTCTCATCTGCCATGTGCCTGACCCTTTTTATTCCGAGGCTCCAGATAATAATAAAGATCCTCGTCTGGATGTGTCTCTCTGGTTCTTTCAGGTGTTTTAGTGTTTGAATGTTAATTACCAGCCTGGAGCACAGAGGTCAAGTGGGTTATTAGTGGGACAAATTGAAGAGGTAACACCTAATTGTGCATATTTATTGGACAGTAAGAACGAGAGTTGCGTCACCTTGAAAGCTCGACAGTAGTTACACCGACACGCGGAGGTGAAACTGCCACTAATCTGCTGATGAAAAGGCGCCTTTGAAAGGGGACTAGAGGAGAGTATTGGAGAGTTTATTCAGCCCAATGACGCATTGAACTAATTAGCGAGAGTATTTTAGAGGAAAGACATTGCTGGGGAATTCTCTTCATCACTCAGGTATCTGTCTCTGTAGTTAAATGAAGTGTTATCTGTCATGTAGGCGCAGGGAAGAGGAGCGGGTCGGGGGCGGGTTTGTCAGCCGGCGTTCAGGACACTCATTATCTCTCCAAAGTGATGGTCATGTTTGAAAATGACTGAATTTTGTATGCCTGCCTCTCAAACTCAGGTTAAAAGGACTGCCACATTAGCAATAGATCTCGGTCCAATTTACTGCCCCCGGAGACTTTCGTTCGCTCGTTGTCTTCCTGCCCTCCTAAAAAAACAACCCTATTCATCCTCATCTCCTGACCACAGTAATTTATGCAGATATGCTGGTGCGTCCGTGCCAATGCCAAGGCAATTATGCCGATGGCTCCTTCAAAGAGTTGTGTGTATTCCAGATCTCGTTGTGCCTGGTGGGTGGGTGGGAGGAGGGAGCCGCAGACGACGCCAGCGCCGGGTGAAGGAGACACAGTTTGAGCATGCGGAACATTTTCTGATGATCCACCACAATGATGCTCAAAGGATGGAGGTGAATCGCAGCCATGTGGCCCTAAGCACGTGAAACGCTATTATAGAGCGTAAGCCCGGCTCACTCGAGGGAAAGGGGCTGTGGAGGTCAAGCAGGGATCATTAAACGTACCTGCTGCTGCTTATCTGCCCAGAACATGGCCTGAGGGGAGGAGAAGAAGAAACTGAGCAACGAACAAACAAACATAAAGACCTCTCACTCCCAAGTGACGCTTCAAACGAACGCTCACTTTCAGATTATTATTCAGGTTGAACAGAAAACGCACCAATTGACAATTTGTTCACCTGCAGATTGCCAAGACACGCATCGTGTTCTCGCTTCTAAGATATTCAATCAAGTTTCAAATTCAATCAGCAATTACATTTCACAAACATGTCACGATACATCAACGTAAGCTGAATGTCCACTTGATTGACAGCCATAACCTCGTTTCTAAATTGAAGCATAGGCTTTTATTAAAAGGACGTGACAGGAGACGAGGTAGTATGCTGAATGTAATCAATGAAAGCTGGCGATGCTGTAATGAAACCGTCACTTTCATCAGGCAGCGCTCGAGACATGAGACCCTCTGCACGATTTTCTTTGGGGCCCCTCCATGAGTAACACACACACACACACACATAAAAACTGCTGAACTATTTAATTATAAATCTGAGAAATAAGGCTGAGAGCCGCTTCAAGGCCGCTTCAGGGATGCTTCTGTAAAGTGCTGCAGTGGAATCACAAGCTGTCTTGAGCGTCCGTGACCTGGCGCCTCGGCAGCACCGCGGACACAATGCAGTGAAAGATCCATCTCAACCCACCTGCAGCTGTCACCAGCTCAGACCAGCGTTACTTATAGAATATCTCTGCTTCCCTTCATCCGTCCAGTTTCATCCGCTGAGTCCGGGGTCGGGTCGCGGTGGCAGAAGGCCCGGCAGGCCGACCCAGGCTTCCCTCTCAACCGCAACACTTTCCAGCTCATTCCAGCCCTGGCGGAGGCTTCCCTTCATTTATTTTTATAAATACATGTGCTACAATGTGCTGCTCATCAGTTAATTCATATCTAATATGAAGTACCAATAAAACACTAACGTTCATGTTGTGAAAGGCACCTATCTCTGACTTTGAACTTTGCAACCAACTACAGGAGTAAAACTAGTATTTTTCACAAAATATGGTCCAGAATTATTCCACTACTCACAATGCTATAATGAAATATGTTAAAGTCCAAACTTAGCCACTGTTGAAACCATCAATATATTCACACATCTTTAAATCACTAAAGTAAACTTGTTTGACGTAATATTAAAATTAATTAATTCTCATGTTTTGTTCTCATATCAGAATCAGAATCAGAATCAGAATCAGAAAAACTTTATTTATCCCCGAGGGGTAATTAAGAAGGCAAAGAGCGGCATATAAAGAGATTAAGAAACAAATAAAGAAATTAAGAAACAAACAATAATGGATGAAGACAAGGATAGGAAAGAATTATACACACACGCAAGATGAGGAGGTTCTATGATAAATAAAAGGTGCAGGTGAATGATAAGGTGCAAGTAAATATAAGTGAAAAAAATAAAAATAAAAATACAGTTATATATTTAAATAATAAATAGTAAAGAATAAACAAATAAATATATACATATGTTATGTTATATCATGGGTTTATGATGCATAATTGAGTAAAAAATAACTGTTATATATTTTGTTATCAATTCATATTTATTTATTAAATCACCCACCAGCCATAACGCAACAGTTGTGTTAGCAAACACAAGTAAACAGCCGTTGCTCGTCAACAAAGGGAAACGTAAAACAAAAACAACTTTGTTGTGAAGGGCTAAATAAAATGGATTTACGTAGTGATGTGTTTAAAAGTATCTCACTATTTGCATGCTATAACTTATTTTCTTACATGGTGCAATATATCAATAGCAGATTCAGACAGGGTTACCTTAAATGCTTGTTATTTATCTATAACCTGTACATCGCCCTGCTGGTGCTGAAGGAAGAACGAGGAGAAAATAACTAAATAATTAGTCATCTAGCAGTCGACACTTCATTTAAAGCACGAAGATCAAGTGTTTGTCATATTAGAGTATTTCAATAATTTATATTAGGCCTTTTCAGGTTTGAAAGACATCTTTGTCTGTTAATACGTGAGTCTCAGAGAGAGTCTCCGCCAACTTCTCCAGAAAGAAAAAGCAAAGTCTTTGTCTGCTGGTTGCAAAGAGATTTTTCCATACAAGGCCGTGTTCTGCTGTGAAAGGAACCAGCTATCTCAAGAATAGCATATCCTGCCATCTGACGTCATGTTGATCCAAAGACGATGTGGGCAGTATTTCATTCTCTTATATTAAACTTCATTTGGAAAAAACTAAAACCTGTATTAGAAGCTACTCCAAAGGGGCCTTTAATGCTTTAGGGTTTCAAACAATCAATTGGATTGAGCAGTGTATGTCGAATTGTCAATGGGTTTGTATTCCTGATTAATTATTTGAAAAGTGTGGTGGCCTAGTATTTCTGTTATCTTGTAATTATAAGTGTAGTAAATTGCCTCTCAACGGGCCAATGTTCACAAATAAGCTCTTAATCCTTGGATGGTTGCTCTCACAGATCCTTTCCTCCTCATTCGTGCATAATTTGGAAGAATCTGCATGCATTGTCACCAAACAAGTCCAGATACATAAAGGACGTTAGTGGTGAGAGTGTAATCTTTGTTTTAGATGCACTGATGGAAGAGTATAACATTGTTGTATTCTTTTCCAGTATTCATCAAAACTATATCTTCTCTGAGTCCCAAGAGTTCTGGATTGAAGTTGCTTCATTGTTTGAGCTAAATTGAATTAGTTTGACACCGACATTAACCTTGTTTCTGAATATTAATGGAGGCTAACAATCGAGGAAAAATGCCCTCCAGCTTATTTGTCTTGATGGCAAATATCACACAACATCCGTCTGTTTTTTATTGAGCTGCAGTTTGTAAGATGGCAAGAAAATTGACCTCTCAAATGGAAAAAATCTAAATAATAAAAATGTAGTTGTCTAATATATGTGAACAAAATAAATATATATTTATCTCAACTTGAAATAAACCGTTATCTTGGTATCATTTATCACATATTTTTATTTGCTATTTTTATTTGCTATATTTAAAAAAAAAATCCATTATTGAAATTCATATAAAAATGCTTCAACCGTGAGACCTGTGGGTCAGGCAAGAACGAGGAAGAGGAGGAAATCTGTCCTCTTTAAAGAGGTTAGTATGAATGCTGGAGGGTTTCTGAATTGAGAGAATGGGACACACCTGGGACACACCTGGGACACACCTGGGCCTGGGAGAGTCTTTGGATACTTCCATAAGCATCCAACACTGAATGTTTTTATCCCTTTTTGTATTTGTCAGCTGTTCACCAGCAATTCCTGATGCCTCCAGTTGAGGATGTTGACGAAGGCTGTGGCCTGAACGCCCCGTCGACTTTATATAAACAGAGTTTTATTATCCTGCCCACCTGTGTGTGTGTGAACCTGTCCACGGCAAATTTCTCGTCCTGCTGCAGCTGCATAATATTTTTGGTAGCCCGTTATGTCTGCATGCTCAAGGACCTCTCGGGTTGCGGTGAATCATACTTTCTCAAAACATTGTTTGCCTCTTTCATACTGCTCTTGACTGCCTGCCGATTCCTCACCCATCGCTATGATAACACAGCTGAGGTGCTCCGCCGACCCTCAGATGCTGCTCTGCGCCCAGAGACACTGAGTGCGCTCCAATGCCCATAACCAGACTGTTTGGTGCAGTTTCCCAAAAATAACAGGAAGTCCAACTGGAGCTTGGCTATTCTGACCCACAATCAGCAAATATATGAGCATGAGGGTCAAATGTCAAGGTTCGCTGTTATGACAAAGTGGTTTTGTCTCAATTGGAGGCATATTTCCTTCAAGCCCATTGGTGTCTAGACGAGTTCATTCATTCCCACACTACAGCAGTGGCCGTTGCAGACACACATGGCAGAGATCTGCCCTCTACTGACTGCAGCTTTCCAGTCTGCATAATGAACAGTCTGTCAGACCCTCTCATTGGTCCGAGAGTGAAAGGGAAAACCATTATGAGAAACCGGAGATAGAGTCTATTAAATCCACAGTATCTTTTTTTGCTCTGTATTATCTTAAACAAAATGTTATCTTGAATGAAATCCATAAAGCTGATCTAAGAGCGCTCCATTTATCCTGATGAGATATTTCTGACCAACTATAACTAATCTATACATTCTGACTATAGTGTAGAGGTAAGGCAAGGCTCTCTCTTCTGGGGGATTATGTTAGCACGCAGGTAACAAACAGGATGGAAAGTAAGGCCGCCATGCAGGACCATTACAAGTCAGATTGATTGATACCTATTTCATAATGATTTTAACGGAGGCCCAGGCCTCGCCACACATTCACAACGGACCACATATAATGAATACTAGTGACATATCTACTAGGGCTGCAACTAACGATTATTTTCCTAATCAACTAATCTATCGTTTATTTTTTCGATTAGTCGACTAATCTAATGACTATTTCCCATCGCTCTAAATTAAGCTCATTCAACAGATCGGTTAAAAATGCCATTCTAGCAGCCACTGATCGGCATTTCGTTGGTTGTATTCTGCATGTTTAACAACATAGAGAAACTCTTTTATCTCTGGACAGAGCTCTACTAAGCCATCTCACATCAGTGTGTAGAACAGCCGTCTTTGAAGAGCTCTCGTTCGAATAGACGATCTTCGTTGCCACATCCATGATCTCTTTCATGTTTAGCATTGTAGCACATAATGCTTGTTGCTGTATTATGCAGTGGTAATTAAAGAAGCCGGGGAAAACATCGTTCTCCATGCACATAACAATAAATCCATTCAAGCGACCGACCATTGCAGGCGCAGCGTCCGTTGTGATTTACATTAATTATTACACACGATGCGTCAGCGATAAAAATATGCGTCGACGATTTTTTATAATTGACGTCGACGATTATGTCGACTAATCGTTGTAGCCATAATATATACTACTCACAAAACTTAACAAATCATCCAAAATAGTTCAAAACAGTCACTTTCAAGAGATAGTCAGTTGCACGTTCGATTAAAGATGCAGGAGTAGATACCGGTTTGTCTGATTCCCATTCTGACCTGCAGATGAGGCATCAGAGACTTCTTCGATGGTCCCTGAGGCATCCTGAGAAGGAGACCCAGAAGCCCCGAGAGGGTGAGGAAGAGGCTAGAGGCAGGGGGGTGTCAAAGGAAGTCGTGACCACTGCCCGCTAAGGAAGAGGAGGAGGAGGCTGACTGAAGATGATGAATTAATCTGTTTGTGACTGTTGGTTCGTGCGCTGGCTCCAGACTTGCTTAGTTGCATTTTAATTTACATTTCTGTCTAATTTTTGTTGAATTCAGGTTTTGCCCCTGACATTTCCTCAGAGCTCTGAAAATAAAGCGCTGTATTCTCTTTTCTCTTATCTCTTAAAATTCTTATGTCCATGCATACGCATCTCCTGCTTTCCTACAGAGCATGATTAAGTGTTGGTGTCCCTTATTTCTTTTTGAAACGTAGAATCAACTGGGAAAGGCTAGTTAGTATTCGTAAAACACATGCCCCTTGCTCATGAACATTATTTGAAATTTTGCAGCATTTAGCTGCACTTTCCTGCAGGGCTTTTCTTCTCAGCTCCATCTTAATTGGTTAATCACTGTACATGTTTATGTTTATCTACACTTCACATAATGCATACATTATTAGCATGTTTGCACTCTCCTATTGCACCTTTGTTTTGCACTCTCCTATTATTTGTTATTGTTTGTTTATTTACACCTCACACACTTAATATACACATACATACTTGCACTTATACTGTTTAAGTTTAATTTAATTCCTATATTAATACTGTTCTTTTTTTTCATTGTTATTTTTATTAGTATTTTTATTGTATATATCATATATATATATCATCCCTGCTGTTTTTACATCTTATTTTTTGTCTGTAAATAGCTGCTACTCAACACCAAATTTCCCCTTGGGGATTAATAAAGTATATATTCATTCATTCTCACTCACTCTTTCCATGTAAATTCTGAAAAAGGCCCCCTAAAGGTCCATGGTTTTAAAACATGGATATCCAACGTAGTCTCACTACTTGGCCTCCATTCAAAGATGATCTGACACAGTTTAATTCCAGAACAAAAAGCAATGGCAACCATCGGTATAGCTGCAAAGCAAAGAGTGGACTCAATCACACAGAGGATTGACACATTGATAGTGCTGTCTTGGATTAATTGGTGAGATTGAAAGTGCTCTTGAAGTCTAATATCTAGTTGTTTGCACAATTAAGTATGCAGATATTCTCTTTATCTTTTAACTTGTCATATTTACACCAATAAAATCAACAAATGTGACCAGTTACTACATCCGGCTTTCCATTTGACCAGAGTAACCTACATTAGTTAGATCAAAACAAGCCCACATTTGTATTTACGCGTCAGTCTGTCGTCCTTGTGGTCATTTGAATAGCCAGCCGTTGCAATTATTAAGGAAATCATTTCAATGTTAAAACCCCTCCCAAACACCTAGTCTCCCTTCGCCCACCATGTTGACCCCCGTGTGCCCTGCGCTCATTAAGCGTACAAATATACATATGATGGCTCAAGCTGTGACTTGTACATTTCGCTCGGATAGAAGTCGGTATTTGCGGTGGAGGCGTTTGATTTGTTAAGAAGAATCAGACCCACGGTCGTAGGCCCTGAGGAAGCCACATCTGGGGAGGCATGCCACCCACCACCTGCTGCTGCTTCCTGCTGTAATCCCTGATCACACTGCCAGCAGGCCTGCAGGCTGCCAGTTAATGGATGTCATCCTTTACGATGTGTGGATGTGTGCCTCTGCGTGTATAGACCCGGCTTATTATTTTTGCGAAAAAGGGGTTTTGATCATGGAGAGTGTGCGGGAGGCCTGCCATCATACGGGAGAACAAACGCTCCCCCTCTGCGCTCTGATGGGATGCAGCAGAGGAGGAGGAGGAGGAGGAGGGCCACCCTTCACCCCTAAGACACCCATTAAGATGGCAAAGACACATTCATGTATTCACACTCTTTAGTGTGCCGTGGACTTTTGTCAAGGGATGAGAAAGAAAAGGTCGATCAGGGAAGGTCAGGCAGGATGAATAGTGTGTGGGTATGTTATGTAATTAATACAAGTAATGAAAGGATCAAATAATAACAGAAAACTGGACTGAAATAATGAAAGAAATCCACGAGATGGAAAGAATGACCTTACTTTTGAGCCTGAGAAAGATCATACACATAGCTAGATGGACAAATATGTCAAAATAATAATGATTTAAGATAATAAAGAAATTGTCAGGTGACTCGCCCTTCCTAATCTCACGAGTGTCTGGGTGTTGTTGGCTCTATATAGAGGCTCAGTATTTCTGAAAAAGACAAGCACTGGTTTCACCAAGATGCAACCCCATATATATATATATATATATATATATATATATATATATATATATATATATATATATATATATATATATATATATATATATGTTTAAACATAAGTTACAGAAACCCTGTGAATATAACCTTTTGAATATCTGTTGTTATATATCTGTTTGTTGGATTCATGGTTGACATGATTGACTGACAATGCTGTTGAAGTGTTGCATGGTTGTTTTGATTGTTTTTTTATTTGTACTTATTTACCTTAAACATTTTTCTTTATTTTTCTTTATGGCCCTTCTTGGCCAAATGCACGGTTCATTTATTGTATTCTTTCTTACTTTTGAAGGTTGTATTTCTTGTTAAACTGTAAAAATACCAAAATAAAATCAAGTATAAATAAAGAAAGGATTAAATAATTAATAGAATACTTTGGTACTATCAATGAAAAAATGAAAGAATGGAACATTTTGACAATATTTACAGCGGGTCCTAGTGGCACGACATACACAGGATTTAACAAAGTATTAGCTATAAGCTATCTACTCTTATATGCATGGTCTGTGGTCCATTTCACTTGTGAGATTAGTCTCAACATCTGGAATGTATCTACTTCATGTCCATTGCTTCCTTTAAGCTCCTCTGGGAAACAGTTTAATAAATAAATACATACATAGTTAGGTTAGTATGCATACTTACTGCACCCAATATGATTAATACAGTGGTAAGTGTATGTTAATAGTTTAAAAAATATTTTTAAAAAAATGTAATAACATTACATTATCTGAAAAAGTATTTCGTTTTGTCTCAACTTATTACATTTGAAAAATAAATGTATTCATAAAAACTTGATTTCTTTGCCTTTCTTCTTAAGATTCTGACTTTATCACTATACATATATGAGTATTGCAATTATTCTCTTCAATATTAATATACAATTCATATTGTTTTTATGACATGTTTCCTCTCACGCCATAGAAGGAACTTTAGTGAAGTAAATACAAACAGGATGCTGATGAGCAGTAAATGGAAAAGCTTAAGAGAGTTAACCCGTCAGGAGGACGCTCATTCTCTTCTCCCCGTTTGTCCCTTTGTGTTATAATAATGTATATCCATGAACTGGAGCCTGGCAGGAAGTAGATTCATGGTTTACTGCATGAGTTGACGCAGAGCCGCCTGACACATGACCTGTGACCCTGATACGTTGTGGTTGATTATATTACTGTATGCTCATCAGGCGCAACAAATTCATATAATTAGCCTTGAACGTATCATTTCATTACATGCCGCAGAGCCGATGCATTCCTGAGTATGCTGCCAAGCAAGGTTGCACAGGTTTATTGTGTTTTATATATATATATATATATATATATATATATATATATATATATATATATATATATATATATATATATATATATATATATATATATATATTATATGCCTATATGAATCAACACAACATTCAAATGAAAGACATATAGTACACCTTATTGAATACATTTTTACATGTGTCATATACATACAGTCCTTTTGTTCACAATAAACTGCTCAGAGGGAGAGGATTTGAATGTTTAGCTAACAAGCAGGCTTCAGATTGATGAAGACAAAGACTTAAACGTCTTTTCAAAGTAAGAATTATTTGCATATTTTATTTTAAAGAGAACAAACACTGCCATAAAGACCAAACAGCCTTCTGAAGCCATGTGAAAGAAGCACTCCACGGCAGACGTATGGAGCATATGAGTAGGCGGGAGCTCAGGTTTAATTGGCTCGTGGTTGTGTGATGAGATTAAATGTAACTAAACTGCTGTTACTGGTGAATGTAAGAAACATGTGTTTATCGTGGGGAGAAAACAAAAAACGAGGAATTGTTCTTGAATATAAACGTTCATGTTTACCTAAACGCTATCTAGCGACTGTGGCTTAGTGGTGAGCAGGATCGTCCTTGAATCAGAGGGTCGGCGGTTTGATCCCCGGTTCAATCCCCGGCTCTGCTAGTCCATGTCGATGTGTCCTTGAGTAATAATACACTTAACTCTAAATGTCTCCCGCAGCTGCGCCTACGGTGTATGAATGGTTAATCCTGATGTGGCACCTTGCATGGTAGCTCCTCTCATCAGTGTGTGAATGGGTGAATGATGTCATGTAGTGTTAAAGCGCTTTGAGTGGTCGGAAGACTAGAAAAGCGTTATACAAGTACATTTCCATGTTAAAATGAAGAACGTTGCAGCAGAAATAAACACGTTTACAGCTGTTACTAAAGACGCTGTTGCTACCTAATATCTCCGTTCATGTGGACCGGGGGTGATATTTTAACATCACCCATTTAAATGATATTAACTCTAAAGGTAGGTTTAATTGAGTGACAGGTGGGTACCGTCTCATGTTGCTAGCGGTCTCCTCTGCTCCACTGACGATCCATCTCTTTCACCATTTCACTTCACAAACCTATGGCCGACGTCACGGAGACTACGTCCATATTTTATACCGTCGACTGTAATCAGTCACGATGAACAATACATCGTAGACTAATTATGGGATGTAGTATATTTGTCCTATTTTAGTATCAGCTATTTGCGAGATGTTAAAGCACTCCTATTGCGAGTGTCCTCCAGAGATGAAGCACAGCATCAGTTGAGACCTGAAAGAAGAAGCACTATCTTGTAGAGGAGGTCAAGTGATGCTATTTACAGAAGCAATAAGTCCACATAGGGAGGAGGTCACGGTGGACGCATTGGTCCAAAAGCACTGGACTTTAAAACAGGAGGTGCTCTTTGTTTCCTGTTTGAGTGACAACAGCAACGCTTCCTCTGAGCATTCCTTCTATAACCATAACCATTGCAATGTCAAAGGTCGCCTCACCTTAACAAAATAGTCCTTTGAACCCACATTTGTAAAAGCAGAACTATGTCTGCCGTTTCATTTGGAGGACTTTTTCCTTCAGGGTGCAAACATCAGAACTGAAGTAGTACACATAACTCGTGTATCCTTCCTCCAGTGTGTGGTTTTCCTTTTGTTTCTAAAAGACTAAACTTAAACGGGATACCGATTTTCATTATCTATCTCTTTGAAAGACAAACAACTAGAAGACATATTTCCATCTGATTATTCTTGCGACAACCTGTTGTGAAAGTTTTTAATTCAAACGTGTGTTAATAATCCACAAAGTTGAACGTGTCCTTTGACATACAATATAAGTATCTATACCATCTGGATTGGCACTTTTCCAGTTCCACACGATGATGAGGAAATGAAGCTGTCCTGGAGCTTCAATGCTTTAATGACATTTCCAGCTTGTCTGGAAGAAGGATCACTGTTTCCTGACATGAAACTAATGAAATGCAGAGAATGCTGTTGTTCATAGCAGCTTGTTTAGCAATCTGAATGTCACTCACTACTTCTATTATTAGAGGCACAGTAACCTACTGCGCGTCCTTTCCTTTGTCTCCATCTCAATACGCTTCATCCTCAATAACTTCCGTTTCCTGTTCTCTTAATATAAAAATACAATTGTGAGTAAATGTGTCCTGAATGCTTGTAACTAAAATGTCTCTTTTTCTGCTTTTTCAAGGTTTCTCAGTCTCTTCTGGTCTGGGAACCAATTAAAGCTATAATTGTGGTGAATTTATTTCAAAAGGGTTGCTACATTTTTAAAGGTCAATAGGATTAAATCAAACTGATCTAAGATAGAAAAACGGGACATGAGCATGATTCAGCTCATCCAGTTATGGACAAAACAGATTTTTCAAAAATATAAATTAGTCATGTCCGTGACTGGCCAGTGCATGCTTAGAGAGCTGCATATTGTATGTTTTTTTTTATAGCTGCAGGACATTTTGTTCTTGAATTTGTTCATAAAAATGTGAATGTCATTCCAAAAAAGTGTGTCTGAACTGAAAGGCCACAAAAGAAAACTTGGCCATACGATGATGATGATGATGATGAGGATGAGGATGATGAAGACGATGATGGAGGAAACTAGAAAGTATCTTAACAATGCTCACCAACAAACAAAGCTGGCTAACTTTAGTGGGTCATAATATATCTGGTATTGAACTGATCCGTTAACAACAACAAAAAAGTTTGAGTTTGAGCCATGACAAGGTCAAGGTCCAAAATGGGTTCTGCAATAGACTAGATAAGGCTTGTTGTGAGTGGTGTCTAGCATTGTGTGCATTTGTTTTGAGTAAGAGCTCCAGACCAGGTTATATTTTGACCCACATTGACTGTAGTGAGCTAACATGTCAAGTTAAACCGATTTACAAGTCTTGATACTTAGAACACACACATTGCAGCCGTAAGAGTTCATCTTTTACGCTCTTTTTGACTACTGTTTTGAATGTCTTTTTTTTTAATCTTTTTTATATTTATCTTGTTTACTGTATATTGTGTGTGTATAAGTACGGAGAGCAAAGTGAAACCGGAGTTAAATTCCATGTATGTGCAAACTTACATGGCCATTAAAGCTGATTCTGATTCTGATATGAAACAGTCAATGAGAAGTCATTGAGTCGTACGGTCAGAAATGAACAGCAAAAATATTAAGGTGATGGGTCCAGTAGTATGAGAGATTAGCTGCAGACAGACAGACAGACACACACACACACACACACACACACACACACACACACACACACACACACACACACACGCTAGTACTCTTTGACTTTGCTTTACATTTGTCCAAATATTAGCTCAACATAAATTTGAATATGTCCTCAAGGGACCATGCATGAATCTGCACATTATATTTGAATATTGAATTTGTCTGCACAAATTGTACCATTGCAGAAACAAACACTTTCAATTCTGAAATGGAACTACTCATATTCACATGATACAGTACTCACTACTTGTAGGTGAATAGCTATTCTCACGTCCTCAGTGCACGTCACCTTTTACATGTGAGCAACCTGCAGATAATCAAATACTGGAGCTCCTCGCCGCCGCACGGACACCTGTGATAAAGACATATTTCCCAGCAGCCCAGGGAGCAAAAAAATCATCACCAGATGAGACGCAGCGCGCTCCACTGTATGTTAAACAGTCACTTAACGGACTGGCACTCGCTGTGGCTTCCACCTTGTCTCCATGGCAACCCCTCCAAGGTGCCCGGCGTCGGTTGGTGGAGCCGGCAAAAGGCCGGTCAGGTGTGAAATTACCTCAGTGCCCGGCGCCGCGTGGAGCATGACGAGAGTTTAACAAAAGCAACGTGGTTAAAGGAGAGCCGTCGCCCACATCCACTCACACACACACACACACACACACACACACACACACACACACACACACACACACACACACACACAGCTCTTTCTTTGCTGTCATACTGATGCAATTCACTTCAAGCAGCGTTTCTTCTCAGTACAAAAACACCACTGACAAGTTAGATTGTGCGGTAGATGCAGGCATGCTAATGCAGGATGCCGGGATGAGCATGAAATGAAGTGAGATTATCCGTGACATCTCTATACCACCGGTCCAACGCTCTGGGTTCCTCTCATCTATGTTGTGTCAACTTGGATTGAAGCGGCGCCAGCTTCTGTTGATTTGATCCATGTAACCTGAATCCTCAGCAGACGTCCATTTGTATGTGTGAGTCCGTGCTTCTCCAGAGACGCACTCTGCCATTCAATTCTGGTTCTGCATCTCATGTATTCGTTTCTTTCTTCATTTGTTTGTTGTTGTTTTTTGCAAGCAAGCGTCGTCAGAGTTTTCAGAGGTTCAGGCAGCAAGAGAGCGAGCCGAGCACTGAAATGCACGCAAAGCGGGACATCGCCTCGTTTTAACGCTGTGGACTTTCCCTGTTCACACAACGAGCGACACAGCAACAGGATTCCTCAGCGGCGGCCGGTGGCGTGAATCCCCAAGATGGCCGACCTGGAGTTGAGCTGGTCGCTCAACTTTTTCCAGTGTGCCAACGACCCAAGAGACACGTCAACCAATCCCATGGTTTTGTTTGACCCTGTTCTGTTCTGTCTAATAAAGTGCTGTGTAGCCCTTTAAGCTCTCACCCTAACCATATTTATTGTTTGAGTTGTGTTTAGAGGTTGTACATGGGATTATATAGTATTATAGCCCTGATTTCTATGTTTAATTTGATACCTAACATGCTTTTTCTTATTTTTTTTATTTATACCATCTTTTTTTCTTGATTTGTACCTTGTGACCTGATTATAAAAAATTGCTTAAAGAACCATGTCAACGATGCCTCCACGGCCACCACGCAGCTGGCCATACTGTGAACACAGCCTGACAGACGTGATGAGGCATTTCCCTTGACATTTCAAAAGACCTTTCTATTGATCCATCATTGTGTACATCTTCCAGCTTCCAGTCCTCTTCTTCACTGCCTTTGTGGCACAATGCTGCTATCACCTGTGGATCAGTGTAAAAGTGTGAAACCATTGGCAGGAAAGTGTATTGTGAGTCCTGATGTGTGTGGACGAGACTAACCAAACAGGGACCCACACATAAAGATATAAAGCTAAAGGCCTTCTGGAGATCAGCAAGTCCTTCATTTCAGTAAGAGACGGTTATAACGAGGAATTTAACTTTTATAGTCGACGGTGAAGCAGATAGATCTGATGGAAAGGGTCCATGTATGTTTAAGTGTATATTATTTAGGTAGTAGTAGTGACTGAAATCACTCCCCTATCCATTCAGTCACACATTGTACATCCATGGTAAAAGGAAGTGGAGCGGCAACCTTCAAAACACCACCATCCCTCATAGGAATGACTTCAAATAGCATAAACGTTAAATTCTCAAGAGGCATCGCGATGCCGATGTGATCGACTCGATGTGACGAAACATACTCAGGAGTTTGGGCAGAGAGACGGCACTCGCTATTGGCAGCTCTGTTGTCAACCATGTTGGGCTGAAACGTGGTAGTGTCAGAAGAAGCAGTGACTTACAAGTATGAACTGAGTAAGGAAAAGTGTCCGCTAGCTGCGATCTGACTTTTCTATTATTTCTTGAAAAAGAAACTGTTTGCAGGAATATGGAAAACTGAACGTGCAATATATTGAGATGCATCAGGAATTGTTGAAGGTGACTCTTATTCAAATCAAATTGGGAGCTTAGTGAAGATGCACAGCTCTAATAAAGAATTCAATTAAATTGTATAGCCCAACATCTTTACAATCTGTACACATACGACATCCTCTGTCCCGGCACCTCACAACGGTTCAGGAAAAACTCCCCCCAAAAAAGACTTCAAGGGGAGAAAAAGGGAAGAAGCCTTTAGGAGAGCAACAGAGGAGGATGGACAGAATTACAATAGATGTCATGTGTACACAATGAACCACATAGCAGAGTTACAACACATTCAATGCATTTGACTGTTGGTCTCGCTCAGAGATACGGCAGTAAGTAGCCCTGCTGTGCTGTCAATCATGTAAACACCCACACGGCCCTGAGCAAAAGTAATATCAGCTAAATATCATGAAAATGTATGAGTATATTAACCCACAGCACCCAGGTGCCTGTTCAGGCTTTTAAAATCACTCTGCGTTCACAGCCAACTCAATAGTGTACTGAGTGACAACCTGAGTGCGGCATGCAGTCCATGCTGAGTAGGGCCCATCCAGGGTTTAGAGACACAAATGTCAAAGCTTTCATGAAGTGGATGCAGGTCGAAGCTGCTACTTGGTGGGTCATAGTAACTTAACGCTTTCTGCTCCACATCTGATGGCGCGGCCGGCACGGTGGTGGCTGTGATCGGACGCCCCGGTGAGCGCCGTCAATAGGATTTACAGTAGGGTGACAATTATCACAGAGAGAGGCATGTGTTGGCTGTACAGGGCTCAGAGCAGTTCAATGTGATGCGAGCGAGCATGCACACACACACACACACACACACACACACACACACACACACACACACCTACACACACAGCAGGAAGAAGCTAAATCAATGTATAGAGACATTTCATTTGTAGACCAATCCCGTTGAAATCTTTGTCACGCTGTGAAGGAGCATGGGTTTGCCACTGCCATTCAAAAACTGCAACACCCTGTAGTCTGACTGACTACATGTACCTCAAGGTGTTCTAATCAATATCTGACATATTTTTAGAATCAAATGTGACAAACACACAGAGAATTATCACAAAAAGCAGTTATAATAATAATTTGTTTTATATGTGTATATATATATATATATATATATATATATATATATATATATATATATATATATATATATATATACATGTAAAACAAATTAAAATAGGATTGTATCAATGTGTTTTTTCTGGAATTTTATCTCAGATATTATTTCATTCTGAATATCAAAAATGCAATTGTGGATATCTGAAATTGAAAGCACAGAACAAAAAGTAAGTAATTTGCCCGGAGAAGAATGTCTTTGTGGGTATCTGAGAGGTTCATTTCAATAGGAAGAGAATTCCTGTCATCTGCATCATAACCATTCTAGCTATTACATGCTCAAAGGGCTTGCCGTAGGAGGAGGAAGGACGGGTCAAACAAACACGCGACTTGCACCAAGGATCCCGCTGTTCGTGTCCTCTTAATAAACTAGGTCACGAACGTTCTTATTTAACCCAAACCACAATCTTTTCCTGGACCGAACCAGGTGAGGGTGGGGCCACTGACCCAGCCGCCGTATCTGAACACTTGAGAGAGGGAGAGCGTGTCCACGCGTTTCATCATTGACGTCGATAAGAGAACCTTAAGTCTCTCTGGAAAGCGCGGGTGTGTCAATGATTCCTGCTTCACTGGTTACGTGCCAAGAATTGTGAAGCCAACCGTTTCACATGGGTTCAAAAAGTGAGCTAAAGTTTCTGAGCACTGCTGGTGTTAAATACACTGTGGCTGGGTGGTAACAGGTGGGACTTGGCTCTCAGACCCCTCCGTTGATCCTATCCTCAGTAAGTAACACTGTCTAGCATGTTTGCCAAAGAATGATACATAAAATGCTTTCATATCTTCTACATAAGAACCATAAACACCTTCCTCCTCCAAGAGCCTTGAAACTCTGACTTGTGCCTCGGCGAGCTAAGAAACTCTGAAGAAAAGGGGGCATGAGTGTTTTGCAAGGTGAATGATGTTTTATCCTCTTTTTTCGAGTCTTCTCAAGGTTTTGTTGTTCACAGTCAACGTCTCTTTGAATTTACTCATCAGTGGTGCATCAAGGGCTGAGGCGATGACAGAGAAAGCATTAACAGCAGATCTTTAAAGGACGTGAAAATCTGCACAATGGTTGCCCCAGACTCTGAGATGGAGAGTTGCCGTATGTTTGTGCTCGTCCTTGCCTCGCCATCGGTGAACCAGAAACTCAGCCTTGGCGAGGTGGACGGCGACCAACAGTAGAGTGTGAGCACCGCAGGGACTCCGCTGAGTTACTGTAGCGTACATATTCATATTTAACATGAAAAAGAAAGTGCTGAACAGATTGCACAAACTTGAAGTTAATTAGAAGAGGGAAAGGGTGAGATATCCTAAAAATAGCATGTGTTGTTTATGAATATTCATTTTTATAATCGTGTTTATAGTTGGGAGTGATTATTGCACTTTGCCGATGAACACTTTTTTCCTTAAAGCTCTCTAAAACTTCCAATTTGGGCTATAAATGAGAGGTGTATTGTCTTAAAAGTTCAGTTATCCATTATTCATCCAATTATTGTCATTCATATTCAGATGTTCCCTATTCTCCAGGAGGAGACACACTGGTTGAACACATTTGCACCACATTGACTCAAACCACAATGTTGTATCTCAAATGTTTGGGTTCCCATCCATTTCTATATTTCGGTTCAAAAATGTAAAAGTTAGAACCTTTATGCGTAAACACCATTGGTTTGGGGCATGCTGGGTATTAGCATTATCATAAATTATTGCTTAAGACGTGTGACGCATTTCAAGAAACCTCCCACGATCACAGAAGCCTCCAGAGTGGAAAAAGTCCGGCCGCATTTGGATTTTTCAGGGACAAATATACAAGGATATATCATACTTTATTAGACTCATACAAGCTCGTAGGGTTACAAAGAGGTTTTATTGAAATCCGACTTTGTAAAGTGTACTTATTAATGATCTAGTGAAACATTACGGCCGCGCGCGAAAGTGACGGCGAGGTTACGTGGTTTATGTTATTACATAAACTTAATGGTAAGTTTATTTTTTTCTGTTTGGATAGAACTAGAACCAGGCCTGCCAGCTGCCATGGCCCTGCTTTCTCCTCCCACTGCCCCTGGGATGCCCCTCCTCTCTACCTCTTTCTGCTTAATGGGTCGTGGTTATCTGGATCATGGACCATGCATACTACTCATTATATGAATAATTTCTGTCACATTCATTGAATGTGCTGTAACTTTGTTACGTTATTCATTCTGGCCACATGACATCTATTGCTTCTGTCCATCCGGGGAGAGGGATCCTCCTCTGTTGCTCTCCCTCAGGTTTCTTCCCCTTTTTTTCCCTGTGAAAGGGTTTTTGCTATCTTTTTGGGGGAGTTTTTCCTGATCCGATGTGAGGTCCCGGGACAGGGATGTCATGTGTACAGATTGTAAAGCCCTCCGAGGCAAACTTGTATTTGTGATGTTGGGCTATATAAAATAAACTGAATTGAATTGAACTCTTCCCACAAGGCTTTGTATTCCAGCAATTTAAATGAAGTTAATCAACGTTGTGGTTCCGGATATCCTTTAGGAAACCTCACTTGACTTATCGTCCTCTTTCCTTGTCCGATAATGGGCGCCACGGGGCTAACAAGGCTTTAAAAAAGCCGCACTACATATTTACTTAAGCGTAGACATTGCTGGTCATTTAAATAAAACTCAAACATGTGACTTCAAGCTGCATTCATTAATTTTTTTTTCCTCAGGGCACTGACATCACCTGATGAAGTTAACAAGGCAAACTAGTACAAGTAGTATTACTCGTAGAATTGGTCTGTTTAGCCGCTCGGCGCTTCATTAGTCTACCTGTGTCGGTCGGCTGTCTGATGCTGAGCAGCACTGGGGCTTTTCAGAGCTGTGGGTTAACGGGAGCAGCAAGACTGAACCCAAACAGAAAGTTGCAAGTTATAAAACCAAAAGACTCAAAGACTCAAAGACTCAAAGACGCTCTGTTGGTCCGAGGGGAGCTGCAGAGTTGATGATAGTCTCTGGAGGGTTTCATGACGAGAGACACCGTTCACATATATATTGATATACAGATATAATCTATTGATCCATAGCCATGATAAAAATGAAAAAACATATTCTGATGAAGAAAAGGGTCTGAATAAAGTCAAAGTTGTGTGTGTGTGCAGGCCGTGAGCAGAACGTGTGGAGACACCAGAATGATCCGATCTATTCTAAGCATGAAGCCGGACCAGTCGATGTGGTGGGTCTGCGTCAGGCTGTGGGATAAGGTCAAGCCGAGGATGAGCATATACTGCTGACTTCATCCAGGAGAGTTTTCCAAGAGCCAATATTGAGTTTTTACCCACTTTTTTAAATCGAAATTGGGTAAAAACTAAATATTGGATATTGGAAACATCTCCTGGATTAAGTCAGCTGTGGTTGCTTGTAGATTTGTGACACAGTTCAGTCAGTAAGGAGCCTGATGGCACTGGGGGGTTGGGCCTCAAGGCTGTGCTCCTCCACCGAGACCCATCTGGACCTGGGGCTTCAGCTGGAGGGACACTGCTGCTCCATCTGGAGGCGGAGTGGGCCTGAGGTAACCGGACACCCTCAAGTGAAGGGACAAACCGAACACACGTATGTGGCAAACACACACACTGAGAGCGATTCCTCCGTGTGCGCCGCAACCTGCTCCGGATCGGCTTGGAAAGGCTCGGTG
Organism: Taurulus bubalis; assembly: GCF_910589615.1. Taxonomy (NCBI): domain Eukaryota; kingdom Metazoa; phylum Chordata; class Actinopteri; order Perciformes; family Cottidae; genus Taurulus; species Taurulus bubalis. The sequence goes on from NC_136601.1 coordinate 24,105,716, forward strand.
GAGAAGGCGGCTCACGGCTCCAAACGCGAGTGCTACGACGTCCGCCGACTTGTGTTCGCTGCACATTGCCGTCCTCACGGCTGGGAGACGCACACATTCACGTAAGTGAAGTTGACAGATCCCATTCATTTCTATGCGGCTGTTTGATGGATACGACACGTTTGGCCGTATCTGAAATTGCATCATCACTATTCAAATTAGGTCCGTCCATCGCAAGGCAGCAGGCTCGCGAAACGTAGAGCAAACAGTCACACTCGGCAAAAAATATATACATATTCTTTGACTGGATTGCTTATTTTTGCCTCAAATGTTTTCAGAGACACATTTGAATATACTGTCTAGCTGTCTGCGGCCATGTGAGCGGCCCTCTTCTCATTCGACATGCAGCGTTGTGTGACATCACCATTAATATTCATACAACCAATAGGCTCATGGTTAAATTGCCTACTCGAGCACACAAACAACTTTGTAAAGCCTCGTTTGCTTCCAAAGTTCACCAGATCGACGCATGCAACTTTGAAATATAGCGAAATAGCCCCCCTCTCTCCCTCTCTTGCCTCTTTTCTGTTGGTGTTTCGAGTCTCTCTCCAATTGTTTTGGCCCTTTTGTAGTCACATTGAGTGTTTTTGTAATTGCTTTGTGTCTCTGTGTGGTTGTTGTGAGTCTCTTTGTAGTCTTTTTGTGTGACTTTGAGGACACTTTGAGTCTCTTTGAGTGTCATCTTCGAGATGAAGGCCACCAAAGTTCTCCGAAGATATTCCAGTGTCCACCGGGGACGGGTTCATTCTGATTCGCTCCCCTCAGCATATCACTTTTAATCCTCCAGGTACACACAAAGTGCAAGTTGAAACCTTAGAGCATGTTTCATGATTTAATTTGTCATCTTGAGGTTCCTAAGAAATGCTTCTTTTTCACATTGCTGTTGTGTGTCTATTGTCTCAGTGTTTCCAACAGTTTGTGCACACAAACCAAAGCTGCCCCGGCGTCTTTGTTTTCCTCCTCTCTTGGCCGGGGTAGACAGACAGCTTGGATGAGAGATATGTGGCGGTTGTTGTCTGGGGCGACTGTCTGTTTCTTTCTCTCTGCCGTATGGCTACACAGACTGCAAACACGCCCTCACCGTGGTGGCTTGTGGCTGCGAGAGCGCACACAGAGGAGCCGGCACAGACACACTCTGGTGAGGCGTGACATGGCCCTTTGGCCTCTGTTCTTCCACAACAAGCCATATTAGCTCTACTGCTTTGGCTCTGAACATCCCCTTCTGCTCACTGGCTCTTCAGTGGTCCCTCCTCAAATAGGTAACCGGTCCAATGTCCACTCCGTGGTACAGGGACGAAGGTTCGCTTGGACCCCTGGGTGTGTGTCCGAAAACCAGCACTGGTTTCACTGTCAAACCCCCTTCTGGCTTCAAGCCCGTCCACGTGACAAATACACCATCTCGTCTTCAAAACTCTGCTTTAATAACTTTCAAAGGTGGCTTGAAAACTTGGCGTAGACCGGGCATTATTAGTTTTAACAACCAGGAGGTTAAAGAGTTTCAGTCCGCCTTCACAGCAGCATACTCCATAGAAGCTCCCTTTATTAATCTTTCTGTTTTTGTGAGACCAAACCTTGATCGAGGAAAAAATGTTTGGTTTAGCGTGATTCGCATGAACCCGCCGACACACTGTGATTAAAGATACGGTGCATGAGCTTAGGACACACCGCTTTGAAATGGTTTATCTTTTACCTCACAGGAAGAATTCAACACTGCTCCTTAGAAATGACAGTTATATACTACTGATTTGTTTGGCCAGGTATATTTTCGGGAAAACAAGATTGCTGAGAGGGTTATGTTCAGTGGCAACCAGTGAAAGAAGTATTGTACATGTGTGAGGAGGATGTTGGAGCAGATAGAGAACATACAATGCGCAGAACCTTGACACGGAAGAAAAGGGTTCACATCCTCCGGTTATGTGGTTATTGTGGTTTCAGTTTGAAGTTAAATAAGAAAAACGGGTCTCGTAAGTGTTGGCTTCATCAGTATTTAACCCAGACCGTGAGAATTCCCTCATCTCAAGCAAGGGTTTCCTAAACATGAAATAAATTGCTTAATTTATAGATATCATAGCAGCAATACATTTTGCGTCGTAGCAGACAATTCCTTTTTTTCTTCTTTTTTCGACAGTATAATTTGTTTTCTTCTCATACTGATATGTTCTAGGAGACTGGATTCTGTTGTACATCAAAACCATTGTTTAGAAATGTGGGGTTCCCCAGGGATCTTTGTTAGAGCCTCTCATACTCCTTGTAGTTGAGCAAAGGAACTGAAATTGAATTTCAGACATGTTAAATATTTACCCAAAAGAATCCCTCTCTCGTGAATCTGTTGTGAGAATATTTGCCAGTAAATTGAGGTTATGGGTTTGCAGATTAAGGCCTAACCCTAACCCTAACCCCCCTAACCCTAACCCTGATATTTATATTGTTTAAATGTTGTGTTTAAATATTTTGTGTCTGTGTTTTCTCATCTTGTTGTTTCAGATCTTGTTGTCATTTTGCCATTCGGATGTTTGTCTGTTCTAGATGCATCAATAAATAATATTTAAAAATATATATATATATAATTCATCAAATTGTAATCAGATAGATTAGGATTAACACCATATAAAATTGTAGTTGCAATCCAACAGTTGATGACACAAGATGTGAAATATAGTGGGCCAACTCAGGAGACAAGTGCAATTGCAAAGTGCCCCTAGTTCACATCAACAACTACTGAAACTGACACAACGTGGGACACGCACAGCTGGCTGCAGAGCACACTGAGCTCCTGCAGACAGCCAGCAGCTCAGAGACATATCTGGTGAAGATGGACTGATGGATGGGAACAAGCCAGACATGGTGTTAGCTGTCACTTAGAAGGGGTGTGAATGTAATGAGGGGAAGGCAAGTACATGGTGTTAATCCAAAATGCAATTGAATAACCATGACTAAGCATTTATGCATAGTGGTAATACAAAATAAATAGAATCAAAAGCCGTTCTAGAATAAATGTTTGCATGATAACAAGTTCCTCAATGATTATGTTTTAGAGTGCAACTGTTTATTATCATCAGAGTTTAAGATCAATTTAATAGACTTATTTCAAAATGTCACTCTAATTCCATCAGATAGAAGTAGTGATGCTTCTTTTTCTTTCTCTTCCAGTCGGCATTGTGGTTGGATGGCTGATGACTTTTAAAATGCAGGTGTTTCATCGACCACAGGCTGTTGGTGGGCGGCCTAATGGCTTTTAAAATACATAAACATAATGGATTTATAATAAAGATTCTCTTTCTACTCTTTTTCTCACTAGCTGGCGGGCGGACAGATAATTGCTAGAGTACTACCCCTTACAGATCTGTCTCATGGAACCCATCGTGCTCTGCCATCTGAACCACAGGGCAGCAGGAAAAAAACGTGAGAATCTATAATCTCTATCTGAATAAACTATTCAAACAGGCGCAGCACGTTTCAGAGAACAGGGCAATGAAAATAATGAACATTATGTTAATTTTTGGTGACGGTAGAAATCTGTTATCAACATCAATATGCAGCAAATTAATAAAGCAAAGTCTTTGTGTCAGAGAGATGTTGGTGGACTTTGGCTCTGGGTTCGTGTGAGGGTCATGTGAGGGTCACGCCGGCTCGCCCGTCCCCTCTGCTGCCCTGTGTGGTGCCATTGGCTGGGCTTCTATGTGTGCCATTAGCATTATCTCTTGGCTCTGCCTCGTCCTCCAGCTCTGTTGGCTCAGACGGTGGCACCCGGTAATGAACCCTCCCTGGCTCCTAACCTTTCCCATATTAGCCGGGATAACACAGGCAGTCTTTTGGCTGCCACCCTCCACAGTCTACTAACAAGCTGCTGTGATGCCCCCTCACCCCCACACCCCTCCCTCCTGGCTGGCAGCCACAAAGCACTGGACCCACAAATGTCTACAGCGGACGCTGCAATGTGTTTATCCACTGTTCGAGAGATCACATTTTCCGCTCTGTGCTCGGGGCGACGGATGTTTATGCATTGTTTTCTTCCATCGTGCTTGTGTGTAACAATAACCTTGACGTAGCGCCGCCTCCTGCTGCCCCCATCATGTTGTCTTTAGCCCTGTTCGGCTCTCTGTCCTCGTCTGTGTTTCCTGGCCTCTGGCCAGTACTGAGTGTCATTTTTCCGCTGTTACAAGCCCCTGTTGCCCCGGCCACCTAAAACCTTGTCCTCAGTCGATCTCTTCATTGCACCTCTCCGCCCCCTGATGCATTCTGGTCATCTTCTGTGTGGTTTGTTTTGGCAGCAGCTCAGTGAGCCGTCACGGTCATTTAATGGCTGGGTGCTCCCTGGCTCACCGGTGTTGTTTCTCCTATTGCCAGAGTCTGGCACCTTGACACACAGCCCCGCTCCTCCTCAGCCTGTAAGAGTGATGCACAAAAGGCTGCAATTATTCTCATGCTGTAGTTTTACATCCACAAGAATACACGTGTGATTCTTTAAATGGGGCCAAAAGGAACTAATGTGGCACATACATATGACTGTAAAGATTCAAGAGCTCCTGCATACAGAGGCACAAGACACATACTCTGTACTTGTTATATACTGTATCTTACCATACAGTCGTACACAGCCTTGTTAACCCTTCAAGGTCTTAGGCCTTTTTCTCGATTTTACATTCACTTTTTAAAGGCACTTGCATATGAGATATATATGTGTTACATCTAAAATTGCAGAACAATCTCAGCTCTCTATATAATGAGGCACAATTGTCATAAGACACAAGTGTAAAGTGATAATATGGATTGGCTCGCATGGATGAAGGAAATGCTCAACTTTTGGTGTACTTTGACAAACCAATTTGCAAGACATACCAATTGCAAGGCGATTTGTCAGTGTTAAGAATGCAAAAAAATGGATGAAGGAAGCTCTCATGTTGTGATGTTCCACAGGGTTCCATTCTTGGTCCATGTAATGTATTACCATAGGGGATCAGCCATGTGTTTGTAAAAAGTAAAAAGAGATGGCGGCAAAAGAGGCCGAACGAAAGCAGACGATGTGGTGATGATAAGATGTGGTTGTTTTTTTTTCAGATCCCGGTCAAGATTTTTATTTTTTTTACTTGGATAGCAGCCAACCTCGCCAGCTGCTGTCCTACAGTCTCTGTCTCTTTTTGGGTTACTTGCTTCACTGATTGATCAACATTGGGGATCCAGGATCCCTGGTTATCATCTGTCTCTGTTCTCTCTGGGGCCGGTTGTTAATCGTTGCATTACAAGTCACATTATCTGGAACATCAATGAAGCAGACACTCTCCCATCACTTGGTTCACACCTTTTCCACTACACATGCTTGTACTCTTCCAAAGTATGCAACAGCATGTTGAAAAATTCCATATTGTAGCAGACTGGCGGAAACCGCGTATGTACAAAACCGTTACTTTTTAGGAAATGAAAAACAAACCTATTTGTATTTAAAATATTTGAACACATGTCGTCAAAGTTGGTATTGTGTATTCATATATGGTACACTTGCATGTGTCATTATATTATTGTATTATATATATATATATATCATTATATTATAAATTGGCCACGACCCACAGAGGAAATAAGACGCACTTAGTGCACTCATCTTGACAAAAAACTTGATGAGCATAAGTTGATTTCTTTTATCTGATGTTGGATTTTTTTGTTAAGGTCATCAGCAAACACATGTCTAAATGACAGGATATTATTTTCTACTATAGCTGGTGATTTTAATCAAACAAACATCTGTTTTACAATGTTAACACTAATATTCCTGGCAGCTACAACGCCCTCCCCAGACCCCTCTTTGGACAATTAGAAGATATTACCCTGCTTCTGCTGCCTCGCCAGAGCAAGACTGAAAGCTGGCATCAAGGAGGCAAAGAGGAGGCACGAAGAGAGAAGAGACCACAACAACCACAACACGAAAGATATGTGGCATGAGATCCAAAATGTTACAGGCTATAAAAGCAGGAGCCCCCATCATGTATGAGGCCGCCTTGCCAGATGAGCTGAACACCTTTTATGCTCGCTTCGATTTCCTCAACAAAGAGTCAGCTGTCAAGTTGGTCTGCAGTGGTGGGGTGGAGATATTAGCATCTAAGAGCTAAAAGAGATTTGAGGTTCACATTGTATGTAGCTATTGAATACATTTCATTTAAACAAATATAATGTGAAATTGAGTGAAATTGATATAAGCATACTAAATATCTGTATATAAATTATTTGGATTTACTTCATACAATAAATTATATCAACTCATATTGAGCACATTTTTGCTCAATTTAACACATTTACATTGCTATTGTTATTTATATGTACCTAACTTAATTATTTTAAATATAAGTTTAAAATGGTATGACAGGACTATTGAATATATTCAATAATTTTAATTGCCACTTTGTTTCCATCTTTTTTCTCATCAACCTAATATCATGACTTCTTGGTGCCATAGTTTAATTAATTTGAACAGCATGCATAGAAAGTACAGCAGGTAAACATGTATTGTATTGTCTTTGTATATACATATTCATCAAGCATCCACAGGAAAAAAAACAACAATAGAGTAAAGAGAGGGGATATAAGAAAACAATGTTAGTGTACAAGAGGGATATATAGTACATTGCATACTGGCATAGATTATTTGTGAAGCTGTCCACTTTTGCGGACAGCTTTAAAAAGTTCAGCTCGAGGAGGAGTTTGTGAAAGACTTCAGGATTTACTGCATATGCCCATCCAACGAACATGGATGAAGTCCATAGAAAGTTACCCAGAGTAGTCAGAACTGGCATGTCCTTCATCATGATACCGATGTTGTCAGGACCCTCCGATGTGTCTCGATGTTGTTGATTTTCATCCTTTTTACAGCGAGGTCCTGCAGCACCATCCTGGAAGAGCAAGAATTTTGGATTTTTCAGATCCCCATTCCCAAATAGAGCTGTGCATTTTTGCACTTCCAACTAAATAATGTTTTTAATGGGTTTAAAATAAGGTCAGTGGTTAACACAAACTTAAGATACCTTACCATTTTGTTCCAAGCAATAAAATATGTCAGTAAATATACCTCTAGATTTTGAAGCTGAAAGGAACTACAAGACTCCATCCCGTCATCGTCACATCATCATATGAATTGCTCCCCGTTGCTGTGTCTACGGTGTATAGAGCAAAATATGTAAGTCGTTTTGGATAAAATCGTCAGCTAAATGAAATGTAATAATGTAATGTAATGTGCTATGTCAGATTGGCTGCTGTGGAAAAGGCCTATTACAGGACAATGACTCAGTAGCTTGCCAAGAACTGTGGGACATGTAGTTATGATTGTATTTTGTGATTTGATCTACTTACATCATAATCTTTTAAAACTGTAGATTCCTCAAACACTGAATGACAACATTATTGTCATGTTGAGGCTCGGATGGCTTGTGGCCTGAAATGACAAAAGTAAACATTATTAAGCTCATGGAGTAAAAGCCTTCTTCTTGCTTCAACTTTGTGAAAGCTCCAATTTAAACAGGGGGGTTATGATACGGTTCAACAAACCCATTTGCCTCAGGAACCAGCCTCATGAAACATCTCATTACAATAGTTTAAAAAAAAGTCATTGGACCGAGCAAATACATGTTGTTCAGTTTGATCATTTTTTGTTGACACTCTCATAGATGTGTATATATTTTTGCCAGTGCAGAATAAGGGCGCTCTCAGGGAGTCCTTAACCCCTTGATTGACACCTGCAAGCCGGACTAGCAAAAGTCTCCAAAATCATATGGAAATTATCTGTCACTTTTTAAAGATAAGAACACCCCCCCAACTCCCACCAGTTATTTCTCACACTGGTTTAGCATTGAGGTCAATGGCGTTGTCCTGGTCTATTTGGAGTCAGCTGCAATTTTGCGGGGCACTAATATTCTAACCTCACATGCATGTTAACTGTGACCCATGTAAGTGAACCTCAAAAAAAAATTCTGAAATAAATATATATTTATTTGTATATGTAAAAAACTAAACATATCTAATAAAATGGCCTATGAACTATTCAAAAACATGCAATTATTTCAAACTCTTTTTGTGGAGAGAATCAAAGGCTAACATTACGTCCTGTGGATGAAAGTGGAGTAGGATACCTCAGCCACATGGTTCCACCTTGTAGGGGAGAAGGTTCAGAAGTCTGGGAGTGTATCCGTCCAGCTTGGACATCAACTTTGACTCAAGTGTTCATCTTTTTATATAATTGTAAAACCTTCGTTCAAAAAAGCAGCTCATTCTAATCAGTCAGCATGAGCTGCAACCGCTGTTTAAAACGCATACTACATGCATACACGGAAAAAGGGCAGCAATTCCACCTTCAGTGTCCTGTAAACTGAGACATGAAACTAACAAGACAAAACCTACAGATGTCTTTTACCTGAATGTATGAAAGCTGAACGCAATGCAGTGAATGTACGTGACTGGTAACTACAGCAAGTACGCTTGTTCCTACATTTGTGCATTCAAATAATGCGGCCTCTGCTCGGTTATTTGCTAGCTAGCACTAGCTTGTTGAGGTGGGGGATGGTGACAGCTTGGATGACATTTAATTTGTTGTTATCTTGAAAGGGCATTTTATACAATATGCCGACAACCTTTTCATTCGTGCCCCCCCAAGCCCCCATATTATCATTAGCTTTATTTGTATTGGTTGCTGGATTACATTTCACCCAGATACAACAGATACGTTTTTTTGATTAGCTATTCGTGTAGCCCATTTCTTTTTTTTGATTGGCTGATGAGTGGCACCTTACGGCAGAACTCCAGGGGATTCGGGGGAGACGTGCTTGATTCCTCCATGGTGAGGGCAGCGCGACCAGGTCATGTTTGTGCGCTGCGGCACATTAAATAGCCTAGAGGTTTTTTTCAGTGTGAGAAATACGATGTGTGGCGAGAGGGCGGGACTTAACCCTTTGAGGTCTTCGAGCGCGCGCACGCGCTATACGATACTGCCGTTTTGAAAATATTCACTCAATCACGATAATTCTGCACAGAAATATGGTTCCACGTCTCCAAGATTTAGTTAAACTTCAGCTTCCTCTGCCTTTTGTCCGCGAGATCATATGAGATTCACACAGCAAGATAGAGCATTCTACACACCCAGACGTGTCATATGATGCGTACACAGCTTCACCGGGAGAGAGAGAAAAAGAGCAGGTTGGCTGAGTGAAGCTATACTGGAGAACGGCGCAGCTTCAACTATAAATAGAACCTGAAGGAGTCGATCCCTGAGATGTACAGGACAACGCCAAGCAAAGGGATCCATTGGAAGACGGGTAAGTGCATTTACTGAACTTTGCAATAGCATATTTACGTTAGTAATGGGACCTGTAGCCAGATAGAGCTGCTGCTAACACGAAGCTAGCAGGTAGCGAGCTAACGATCGCTAACGATCACTAACAGGGTTATATATGTCTACAGGCTGACTATAAGACTGAACGGTGGGTGCTCAAATATTGTCACGATCCCTGTTAACTTTCGTTCAGTGAACGTAGTACGCTTAGTAGTGTTATAGCTCTGTTAATCGTTACTGCCGTAGTGTTTACGTTAGCTGCTGCTCACACGGAGCTACGGAGCGAGCTAACGATCGCTAACGTGGTTATATATGGCTACAGGGTGGATAAAAAACTGAACGGTGGGTGTTCAAATATTGTCACGATCCCTGTTAACTTTCGTTCAGTGAACGTAGTACGCTTAGTAGTGTGGGATCTCTGTTATGTGTTTGTGAGACTGAAATGACCATGTTGTTAGGTTAGCTGCGCGCTAACCGGAAGTAGCGGTGCAGTAGCTAAATGGGTCTGAGACTGAACGGGGCATAATCAAATATTCTCACTATCCTGTTACTTTCTTTCAGTGAACTTATGCTAACTATTAGTAATGTATTTTATAGAGAGGATTTGCAGCTGCCAGGGTTCAGAGGACAACATGCAGCATCGCTTTAGCAGCCTCCAGTCCGTCTCTGCCAAATCATCACTGCAGGCCACAACGCCAGCCACAGCTCATCACCTCACCATATAATAATACATTAGATTTTAGACATTTATTTACATGTTTCTACCATTTTTGTATTCATATATTTCACTGCTTTTGTGAACCTAAGACCTTTGGTAAACTAATTTCAAGCACCAAAACAGTTCGACCTCCTGAGTAAAGCTATGTTTTCACAAGAGATATGAAGATTTTCCAAAATCTAGATTACATTTTTCAGCTTTAGAGTAATATTTCTCTTTACACTTTTGCCTTATGACAATGGTGCCTCATTATATAGAGAGCTGAGATTGTTCTGCAATTTTAGATGTAAAACACATGGGTATCTATCATATGCAAGTGACTTTAATGAAAAAGTGAATTTAAGAAATTATGTAAAATCAAGAAAATGACCCATGACTCCAAAGGGTTAAGACCGAAATGTGTGACAGTCATGCTCAATGTGTGACACTTGAGAGCCCTGTGACTTTGAATCACTGGCTCAATTTTGATTGACAGCGCAGTAAAGTTGTCATGTTTGGTAGCTTACAGAGTAAAACAATGTTCAACTGCAGCAGCAACTTGGTTATGACATTTGTTTACCGAATAATAGTCAAAGATGTCTTTCCTTTGGGAAAACGGCAGGCTTTTCCCTGATTGCTGATTATTGTCCATGTTGTGTAAAATACCGTGGGTTGATGTGTAAGCTGATTAAAATCAAAGACCTCTCAATGAGTAAAATTAATATATTTTTTTGCATATTTTACATTCATGATGAAATACAATTAAATTCCACTTAGCTTTGTTTGAATCAAATCCGCTTCAAATCTCTGAGTCAAATCTAATTAATAAATCAATATAATGTGTTGGATTCAACTCAATTTGATTCCAACCTACACAGTCTTTTTTATTATGTTTAGGTGACTATTATGTATGTATTAAATATGAATCAATCGAATCACAGTGGATAATCCTTTCTTGACAGACCTTTATAATTGTTCAATACAATATTATTCAGGTGTACAACTCCCAGGTAACCAGTTTTTGACAGTAAATGAATTAAATGTAATTTTTTTAATAAAAAGCCATCATCTTTGTTAGTGCTGAGGAAGAGAATAGAGCAGCAGGAGGTGTTGGCATGCAGAGAGCTCCCTGGCTTTCATCTGAATGACGAATGGCCCCCCATCAGACAGGATCATAAACACAATGCTGTCTTGGACGCTGTTGGTCCTCACTCCCTTTCCAGACAGCACTGATGGACAGTAACCAACCCGGTCCCACTGCCAACTCATAACATAGCGCAGTGGTCAGTGCCCCACTCAAGCACTGAAGCACCCCTCCATGAGACACACCAGGCTTTCAACTCACTCCCATGTAAACCCATCTGCGTTATCATTCTGGTGGTGGTGGATGGGTTAAACAAACACACCACTTTCACCGAAGAGGTGGCTATTCATGTCCTTCGTCTGTTCAATATTGACTTATTTTGTCACTCTGTGGCCATGTGAGTCATTAGTCCTTAACCCTCCTGTTATGTTCGTTTCTTGGGTACAGCATTGATGTTCCCGGGTCAATTTGATCCAAAAGTTGGCAGAAACCAAAAAATCCTAATAAATACAGTTTGTACCTCATCACCAACACCATTACTAACAATTCAATCAGTTTTTAGTGGAATGGAGTTATTCACCCCTCCATAGATCATAGTTCAATTAATAACTTACTCGTTTTAATGAAAAATACATGTTCAAACTATTGTTTAGGTCCATTGGAAAAACCTAGATATAAATTGCATTAGTCTACCATAACATGTATTTTTTCTTAAATTTCATTTGCATTTTGAAAAAATAAAAATTCTGATGTAGATAAATAAGATGAGACACCTCTGCTGTTCAGGGTCATATTGACCCACTCACTCAAAATCAAGCCAAATGAGTCATAAGGATTTATATTGAAAGTAAACTTTATTTATAGTGTTAAGAAATCTGAATTGACCTCAAGATGGTCTTCATCTTCAGATACTTACTCCTCTATTTCATTGTCATGATCAAGGATGTGCTCCAGAGCCTCCAGGGCCGTCATCCTTTTGTTTCTGTTGCTCATGTTGCCCTACAGGAAGCTGCTGAGTTGCATGTATCTGCAGACTGTTAAGTTGGAAGAACTCCTAAGAAACCCCTTTATGTTTCACCTCCCCTGCTAAAGTGTGGGCGGAGTTTTCCCGCGGGAAACAAAAAGGTTGCCATCAAAAATAATATCTGTATTTCTCGGTAGTTAGAAAGAGTGTGTGTCTGAGATTGGGATGAAATGTGTGTGGCACTCTCAGTCAGTGTTTCATTCAGTCTATTAGAAATCCTATAGTACCATATTTATTAGGAGAGACATGAAAGAAACCCTTACTTTGATGTTCCCGGGCCAATAAAGGTGTATTTAGGGGGAAAGTGAGAAGATAAGCATTGTTTAGTCTGAAGGTGTGGTTCACATGGGGGGACGGGCACATGAAGCAGGACAGAGATGGTTCCCATAACAAACACCTGCTTTTTTTGTTTGAAGTTTGAAATGTGTACAACTGTATATATGGGGCTGTGAACAGATGTGTCTATATTTTTCGAAGATGTTCAAACTTTGAAATGGGTCAATTTGACCCGCAACATAACATAGTTGTGTTGCTTCAACCTAACTTCCTGAGAAGTCAGACATTTGTTTCTCAGTATAGCACGATGCAACGAGACAACTTCTTTTAGCGACCAGAGGATCTCCCCCTGATGGCTGGCAGAAAGGATGCAGGTTTAAAGCTCTTCAGCATTGGCTTCACCTATCAGAGCCTGAGGTTGACCCTCGGTTCAAGTCAGCATTATCCATTTAGATGATCTATTTTGCCAGTCATGTAACAGAACCATGTGTTGTTGTTACAGCCGTGGTTGTACTGTGTTAAGGTGTTTGTCTTGTTAGTGAAAATAGTATAGGGGATCAGACTTGAATAGAAAAAGTATGCACGTAGATGTGTGCCAGCCGGTGGAGGTGATTGGTCCAGTACAGTCCACCTCCACCTCCATTAAATTCGGCCACAGATGTCGCGCACTTGCCCAGGAGTTCGTGGGGATGATTGCTTCCGTTGACCTTATTTTCTTTGGCGAAGTAAATTATTGTTATTTGGTTGCTTTGCTTTTGGTTATGTATTAAATCTTCCTTGTTAGATTTATTTGTTTGTTATTTTGGCCTTTGTCCACCTTAAGTCAATTCTTGGCTCCATGTTTTCGAACAAAGTAAGTAGAAGCCTCAGCAGTCTGTCTCTTTGGCTCCACAGAACTTGGAGAAGATCTCAGCCCCTCCTAGACGCTGCTGTTTAAAATCCAGCTTTTGTCACTCGACAATTAGTGGCCTGTAATTTGTCAAATCTGTGATTAATCAACATCCATAAATCAGAGCTCCGCCTGTAGATAATTAGTGGTAATCTGATACTCCCCCTGTGTTGTGACTCTCCGCAGATGTAGCTTGCTCAGGTAATTGATGAAATTAATTGATGAAATGAATCAACGATGGAAGAACATTCATCAGTCTCCCAGGTTTAATCTGCCGGGCCATGTCCCGTGCTTCTCTGGCTGCTTATTGGGTGCGTTGATGTCTGTATGTTTCTAGAGGACGCCTGGCCTCTGTGATCAATGCACCGCGTTGGGCCCACGGCATCACATCTGAGAAGGTGATTATGCACATCATAGATTTTCCATATTCCTGAAGGTGTCTAAATTAAGCACACATGACCTTACTTTGCTATTGGAAATCATTGGCTCTCCATATTTCCTCTGACACTTTATTTTGCCTTTAAGGACGACGTGCCCTGAAGTATTCATGTTCACGGATTCATGAAAAGAATGACATAACTGAAACCCACGAGAGGCTTTGTTCTTTTTTTGTCCTCTAACAACACTGGTTCAAAGCAGGAAGCTTAAATGGTGGTATGTTAGGATATTAGTCTTGTCATGTCGCGAGTATACGTTAGCTTTTATCAAGACTTTATGGCAAAAAAAGTGACTTCTCAGGTTATCGTTGTGTATCTGTTATTATTAATAGGAATATACTGATTTTTCTGAAGATTAATGAAAAAGTTTGATGATATATATTTATATATACATACAGTATATATGCCAACATATAGCCACGTCAGCAAACAAGGAACAACGTATATTGTCTCAGTGAGTCTTCCACAGGGAAAGATCTACAAAGGTCCGTCATGGACAAAGAAAACATTTATGATTTAAGAAATGCGATGACGACAGGACTGAAGAGTCACTGAATGGCTTTAAGAGTATTTAAAAGATGTGAGTATGCTTTGGAGCATGTTTACCTGATTGACAGGTGTGACACCCTATCAGAGTGAAACATGGTACTTAACCACTCATCCAGGCCCCACCCTTTATTTCCCAATCTATATGTTTGGAATACGTCAGCGTGATGCACGCAGCCCCTTTCCCAGCAGACACCTGTGCTGTGTCTCCATACCTCCGATGAACCTCTTGTCCATCAGAACGTCCTCCCCATCTTGCAGGCTATTCGCCTCCATGGGTTACCAGCATCACGCCACGCTGTGCCGACCGCTGCGGTTCATTTTCTTTAGGCCGCGACGTCGACTTCTGATATGAGAGCAGCCGCAGAGAGGTACCGCTTCACACCCCTCCCACACACACACACACACTCAGCCATTAGGGAGGCAACTCGGCGAGAAATTGAATTTTGTGTCGTTATCTGGCGGATGCAAAGCGGCTGGTATAGTGTCTGTGAGCGAGAGAAAGAAAGAAGACAAACAGCAGAGGGGAAAAGGAGGGAGGAAGGAGGGAGGGAAGTGGGAGAGATAAAGCGTAGATGAGTGTGTTATAGACTGATAAAAACACAAGCACAGAGATAGCAGGAGAAGACGAGGAGAGTGCGGAGCTCAGCCTCATTGGCATGATGAGGAATGTGTGGCAGATTAGCGTGGAGTCTAACTTCAGTTAATTATGTGCATACTGTTAATTCTGCGTGGCTGGCTGTGTGTCTGTGTCTCCTGATGCCTTAGACTGTGTACGTGTGTGTGTGTGTGTGTGTGTGTGTGTCTCTCATAATGAAAATGATGGCTGGACCTTTGACTCCTTAGCAACGCTTTAAATGAACCACTAAAGTCGTGAATCAGCAAGTGCTGAGCGTAAAGAGCGTCTGTGTGTGTGTGTGTGTAGGTGTGTGTGTGTGGACAGGCGCAAGCGCAGGAACTTGATGCATTAACCTAAAATAGAAATAGAAGCGAGTTCTCCCAGGAAGGTTGTCCTCTAATTGAGTGGATTCTGTGTGAGCAGCACTTTTTAAACACCTTTTGTTGCCCATTTTGCGGTAATTAAACAGGCATTGCTTTTAATTGGCTGATCTTACTAGCACAGGCTTCAATCAGCAGAGAAGAAGGAGAAGGAGAAGGAGAAGAAGAAGAAGAAGAAGAAGGAGAAGGAGAAGAAGGAGAAGGAGAAGAAGGAGAAGAAGAAGAAGGGGTTCCGGTGTAGCAGCAGATATCCGGCACGAGACCCTCTTTTCCGTGAGCTGCTCATTGTTTACAGTTCAATTAGCATCTTGAGACGCGACACTGGAGTTGGAGTTGAGAGCTGATTTAAACAACTGGATTGTTTCACAAGTAGCCAGTTCACAAGCTAATTTTAAACCAATAATAGACTAAATCATGGTCAAACAATAGCCGCTTTGTTCCCAGATTGCATTTCAGCCAATCTGTTCTGGCTCATTTGCTCCCTACATGGACTGATTAGCTGCATTAAACCAACGCCTGCTGCAACCTGATTGGTCAATACATCTCGGACTACAAACGGAAACCAGGACACTGCTTATACCAACATCTGTACCTGTTGTCTACAGATTGTGCATGTGACAGACTGTCTATAGAAATAACTCATACTGTTGATTCAATTCTAAATCTGGTCTTGTGTGTTTGAGATGATTGACAGGCGTATGTAATAGCCATGCATGTGGTCTGACCAGCTGAGACTGAGGGTCAAACAGGGTCAAACATCCTGTGTAGGGCCGGATAACTAGTTGTGTCACATGTATCAGTTTTTTTTATTACAGAAATACTGTTGCTGTGCACATTTTAAATTATTCTGACTGTTTTTATTTCAACACTTTCTCCTCTTTAAAGGAGGTTGATGAAAGGCAGCATTTCCAGCCGAGGTTGCACAGTGAAAGCCCTCCAGTTTATTGACTGGATTGTGCCTCCTTCTGCTTCTTCTGCTTCTTGTCTGACCAGCACTTTGACAGACCTGTGCATGGATTCCAGGCTAATAGGCTCAAATAAATGTATTCTGCTCTTATTCTGTAGCTCTCCAGAGTGTGTATAAAGGCAGATAAGACTAATACTGTGCCTGGTGTCACCATTTCATTATAGAGGAGACTTGGGTGGGTGAGATATCAGAGCTGCTAAAAAGCCACTTTGATGGGTGTGAAATGAGTACTGAACCCTGACCACTATTACCAGAGCGTTTTTTTAATGAGTTAGAAGTCAACTGAGCCCCATCTTTCTTTTCATTTACTCAACCCCCAGTTTACAAGCAGCAAACCTCCAGTTTACGCAGCTGATCATCTACAGCTCAGGATTCTCCTCGTGATAAAAGACGGCTCATATAACGCACGAGCGTGGTCTATGTAAAAGAGTTCTTACGGCTCAGTATTCCAGGCACATGAATCCAAAATAGCGGACTAATTTGGCCCTCAATGACATTAATGGAAGAGTAATTTTTTTTATTCCATGTTTCCAAATTAGATTAGCATTGATTTAGTGTCTTTGGGGCATAACACATGATGAGGAGAGGCTACTTAATTCACATGTGATAGTTAATATTTCACAGTGACTGACAGAAATGTCAAATTATAAAAATAATGTATGCCAAACACCACAGGCACAATCCCTCATACCGCTCTGATAGCTCTGCCTTCAGATGTTTATTACTGCTGCAGTTTGCATGGCCTGCTCATGACAACCAATTAACAGTAGCAAGTGAATGCAAATTACCATTTTGTACAACAAAATGATGTGAATAAATGCATACATTTATGAGCGAGGGTCACTTGAATTGAAAATATAAATTGGTTGAACTGGGCTTGAAATCCCCCTGAATCAAGATACTGTCAATGAAACACTTTTGAATTGGAACTCAAGAGCTAAAATGAGTTAAATGTATTGTAATGGTTTCGTGCAGATTCACCAAAGACCAGCAGAGACTTGGTCAGTTGTCATGGAGATGGTGCATTGGCAGGTATGGTATGTTGTTCACATGATTTTGGGGTGGATGAATCGGGGATGGGGATCTTTTTCCGTCCAAAGACGGTCTCTGGTGTCGGATGTTAATGTCCGCTGACTCCTGCTTGATGACCTTTGACCTTCCCGGTGGATGCTGTGAGAGGTTTGGGTTTCTGGTGTTCATTCAGTCTTGTGTTCAGGGTCCCTACATGTGACGTCATGATGATGTCATACATTACTGCGGTCTTCGGCCTCAATCCGCAACGAGTCATAAATGACGACTTGTTTTGGAGTGACCAAAGATCCATTCTTCGGTCATTTGATGAAACCTTTATTCCATAATGAAAACTTGAGTTATAGTGCTTTTCCAGTTGTACTTATATTTAGCTTTTTTAATTGGAATACAAAAGAATAATTTTAGTTCCTTTGTTAAAGGGACAATTCACCATCATCCATATTTGTCCTTCTACCTTAAGTGCTATTTATCTATTGTCTAAATTGTTTTGGTATGAGTTGATGAGTGTTGGAGATATCAACCATAGAGATGTCTGCCTTCTCTCTAATATACTGGAACTAGACACTGGACACTCAGATTGTGTTGCTCAAAGCTCGGAGCTTTACATTTGTAAAAAACATTTAAAAAACTGAACAATTGAATTAAATTGTTAAGCCCAACGTCAAAAATCACACATTCCATCTATGAAAGTTTCATAGGGAAAAACAAGAAGAAACCTCAGGGAGATCAAGAGAGGAGGGATCCCTCTTCTAGGATAGACAGAAGGTCAATAGATGTCATGTGTAAAGAACGAACAACATAACAGAGTTACATTACCGTCAATCCATGAGCTCAATAACAGCATATCTATCTAGGAGCTGGTCTCAGGCAAACTATAAGAGTTATTAAAGAGGAACGTCTTAAATCTACTCGTACATGTGGTGAGAGTATCTGACTGACATAATGTTAGTTATGTTAAACTAAAAGTTCACATAATCAACATTTAAAATGAATTTAAATGCATTTGAGTGTATTTTTTATGTTTGGTTCTGCTTGGGCAAAAGTAGCATGTAGCAAAACAAGGGTGAGCACACGGTTTGAAGCGAGAACCTCGTCCATGTATAAAGAGTGGATTTCTACAGGTGGCTGTAATTTTATAGATGATCAGTAGAAAAAAAAATATCCGTATATTTTCTGTACTAACCATTGCAGGCCTCTGCAACCGGTCACCAATAACACCCTTCTGTGCGCTGACCCACAAATACATGTTTCTTCTACCACAAATCTAGTGTGACAAAGTTGGAATGGCTGCATGCTAACAAACTGTTATCAGTCAATTTGAGTGGCTTGTTTCCACCTCATCTCCACCTCTGTCATAAGTTGTCCTTGCATCATTGGTTTGTTGCAGTATGACCGGATGCTCAACATTGATCTTGGATTTGAAGTTACGCAATAATTTGTCCCACTCAGTTGTTTTTCAGCATGGCAAAGGAACTTTGCTGATGTCATGGTAACTTTCTCTCTTAGCCAATGATCCCCACCAAAACTCTGTTCCGTCATACTTCAATGTTTTTAATCGGAACCCATGCCTCGGCATGAATTTCTGATTGTATAGAAGTTCATGAGAAAATTATTCTACTTCTCTCTTGATTTATTCCCTCAGTAAACGTTCTAAACATGAGTTTATGGTCTCCATCTCTAGTTTCATTCAGTTGTATTTCTGATTCCGAAAAAAAAAGTTGTTGATGACAATCAGGTCTGTGAGCATGAATCGTGACTCCCTCCTCAATGATTGTGTGTACAAAATGTGTATGTTTACTGATTTTTATGATGTTTCTATGATTTTATGATGAGGCCTATTTATATATTTGATCGTAACCTGTATGTTTATTGCTTTTTATGATGTTTTTGTTATAACCATGTATTTCCTTTAGCGATGGCTTGTTATATCTGGCCACAGCGACTACGGTTGAAATTTAGCCTAGCTAAGACTGACACATTTACCCCTGGGTTGATTGACGTGTGAAATGAAATGAAATGACCAAAACCCCAGTCCATAAACCAATGGTTGACGTCACAGTGACTAAGTCTACTTCTAATATACAGTCTATGATCTCTGCTCCCTAAAACTGGTTACATTCAGACCTCACTGTCTATCTTCACTCCTCGCTACTTGTCTGTCAAGCTTGCAATGCTTAATCCACAGAAATACCAAGATCAATCAGAACAATGTTCTTACACTCAGCGCGCAGGTTTTATCTAATTTATCATAATTTTCACAAGTTTGGAGTGGAAAATGTCACGGGCTTCCGTTATAATATATTTATGAGCTGGAGTGTATTCTCCGTGAGTCCAACAGTAACTTGTGAAGAGTCTATTACAATTTTGAAAATGGGCTCTCTTCAAGCTCATGATAGGATTGTTTGTTAGAAAACAAAGTTCCTCAGTGCCAAGGTGCCCCGGGGGACAGTGCCTGCCGAATGGTGGTTCTGATGTTTTAAAAGGGAGACTGGATGGGGTGCTCCAATTATAGAGGTATCAACCTACTCAGCCTCCGTTAGACAGTTTATACCAGTGAGTTGGAAGGGAGGCTTAGACTGATTGGTAAACCTCAGTAGAGGTGCAATGCGGAAACCGTGAGTAAATGGATCAGCTTCTTAACCTTGCAGGGTTATTAGAGGGGGAGATGGGAGTTTGCTCATCCGGTCTTGGAGAAGACTTACAATCATGTGCCCCAGGGAGTCTTTTCAGGGCTGCTGCCATGAGAAATCAGAGAATATCAGGAGTGAGAGTTGTGTCCGTTTTCTTACCAGGGATTCAAACGTTTCAATGGCCGTTGGGCTCAGCCAGGGTTGTCTCCTGTCACCGTTTCTTTGTGTGTCTTGTTTGGGGACCTCAGAATTGTGTCTCTGTTTTTTTGTGTGCAAATTTTGTATATGGTCTTTACTTGTATATCTCTTTTCTACTATTCCGACCACTCAAAGTGCTTTAACACTACTTGTCATCATTCACCCATTCATACACTGACATTCATACCCATTTACACACGGGCTATGGGGTTAGGTGTCTTGCCTAAGGACACATTGACATGGACTAGGGGAGCTGGGGATCGAACCGCCGATCCTCTGAACCTGTTAAGTCCTAGCGTCTCCCAATTGAGGGACCCTTATATATCAGGAAAATCAAGAAAAAATCATGGTATAAATCCCTCCCCCCCAAAAAAACAAACATGTTAGGTATCAAATTAAACATAAAAATCAGGGCTACAATAACAAATAATCCAGATGTACAACCTCTAAACACAACTCAAACAATAAATAGGATTAGGGGTTAGGGTTAGGGTTATTAGGGCTAGGGCTTAATCAAAGGACGACCCTGCTCTACCACTGAGCCACAGTCACCCCACACATGTGGTTCTGTTGGCCCCATCAGACTATGACCTTCAGCACGCACTTGGATGCTTTGCAGTCAAATGTGAAGCGGTCAATATGAGAGTCAGCACCTGTAAGTCTGAGGCAATAGTTCTCTGCTGGAAAACGATGGATTGCTCCTTCTGACTTGGGAGTGAGTTGCTGCACCAAGTGAAGGAGATCTCATATCTCAGGGGCTTGTTCGTGGGTGAGGGTATAAGCAGGGGTAGATCGACAGGCAGATTGGTGCGGTGTCAGCTGAGCTGAGCCAAAAGGCAAAGCTTTGGATTCACCAGTCTATCTATATTCCAACCGTCACCTACGGCCATGAGCTTTGGGGAGGGACGGAAGTGATGAGATTGCCGATACAGGCAGCCAAAATGAGTTTCGTTCGTAGGGTGCCTGTGATGAACAGTAATCTGACATCTCCCACATCGGACAGAATACTGAGTTCTAGCCAACTGGTCTGATGTGTGTACAACAAGGGACAATTTCAAGACTGAAAACTGGAGGCAGTGCAGAAGTTGTGGCCTTAATTGTCTTTCTAATGGTCAATGCAAAATGCATGTTATTTGGGCGGGGCTACCTTGCCATGCCAGCAGACTGTCAATCAGATTAACGGCATAGCAATGCGTATCCATGACACTATGTACTGTACATTTAAATAGCAGTGGATTATTTTGGGGGTGGTGTTATTTGTGTTTCCGTCATACAACATGAAACATTTAACAGTCTTTTCCGTTCATGAAAGTTGATTGAAATATGTTGGTTGGCTAAAACATATTTATTTAATTGATTGTAATTATTATTCAGCTTTTTTTTCAGGTAACAATTAGTTTGAAGCATAAATAACTAACAAACTAGCTAGCTATTGCTAGCAGCACCAGGCCCTCCTAAACTCCACCCACATGTCCACATTTGGTATGGCTTGGCATTTCTCCAACCAGAGGCTGCAGCTGTATCCACATGTGTCCTGCTGCCTTCAGAGGGCTGTTGAGAGCAGATCCAGTCCGAGTCACGTATTATTATTTATAGATCAATACAGATCGCGTCAAAGGTGTTCCTGCTGTAGAGATATTAAAGATTATGTTTCGATGCTAATTAATACATACTGGTTGGAGGATGTTTATTCAAATTAGTATTTCTACATCTGAAGCATAATTCAGCTATTCTTTTGCATCTGCTCCAAGTAGTATATATGCCCTCCTTGACAAAATCACAGATGTCTGTGATTTGTGACATGACAGAAATGTGTGCGATCTGTGCTGGACGCCAGAATAAATTGAATAAATGAAGATAACTTTACGCTCAGGAAAATCTTCAACCTGTGAGAGAAACATCTACATCCTGGTGTGTGCAGTGACCTGCAATACTCAACTCAACCATCTCGGTGTAGAACATTCGGGGGAAAAAAACAGTGTGGCACTGGTGATTTGTTCAAACACTGACAATATTATAGTGTATTGAATATTAGCAATTTCTTTTGGTCGTGAAAAGGTGGAAGTGGTGTGAGAGTCTAGCCCACAGAATATCTTAGAGAGAAGGTTGGAGTGGATTGGTAAATTGACTAGTATCGCACTTTTCTAGTCTTCTCAATGCACTCAATGCGCTTTTACACAACATGTTTTTCACCCATTCACAGCCATTCATACACTGATGGCAGGGGCTACCAAGCATGATTAAAGGAGGAACCGCTGTACCACTGAGACACAGTCGCCCCCCGGATCGGATAGCGGTCCGATAAACCCTTTTACGCATAGCGGTCACTGCTGTGGACCGCTATTCAAAAGCCTTTTTCTTGTTTAAACATGGGTTGCTTTAAAAGCTTTCCAACAGTGGACGTTAGTGCATCATCCCATACACTGCCACCCAATGGCCAGTCGCTGTAAGTGCAACACTAATTTCTTGCTGAGCATGCTAATGCTAATCCTTCTACAGGAGGAGAGCCGTGCAGCGAACTGAAGTTTGACAACATCAGGTAACAAACAAGGAGTAATACAGTTGTTTCAATTTCCAAGAATTGATTTTATGCTTCCAGGAAATTGCGAATAACCATTTGGCTATTAAATTGGACATTGTGTATTGCTGCATATTTCCACTACGAGTCACACAATGATTGGGATGTAGAGGATGGACTTGTTGAACTGATGTACAAGTCGGTAAAACGGAATGTTTGAGAGAGCCGTGGACAAAATGTTCAGTTATTTTTGTAGAAAACAGAGTTTAACAAAGGGATGTAGAGGGTGAGGAGTCAAGGCCAAGGAGCGATGAGGGAGGGAGGGGAAGGAATGGAGGAGTGGGCAGAGAGAGGAGGGAGGCGGAGGAGTCTGGAATCAGGTTCATCCTTTTTTTAAATGCTATGAACAGTTTGAGAATATGTTAAAAAACAAATGTACATTTTATTCAAACCTGAGCCAAACCCAACCATCAGGAAACAGTCATACGAATAACTCTCTCTCCGATCAAAGAAGCCGATCCAAGACCATCGTAGCGGAGCTGGACACAATTAGATCGCCTAACAGCGGGCCCAAATGTCGGGCCCGCTGATCCAACTGTGATTGTATCATTATTTGCAGCATTTGCTTGTTCTCGACTGCCCAGAGAGTTCAAACAGCACAGTGAGATGTGGCTGTTTTAAATAGCACTGTGTTGGAGTTCATCTTGTCGTTTGATTTGAGCCCTGCGGGCTGGATTTGGCGGCGGAACTATCAAAGAAGAAAACATCACAAAAAGCAAACAGAGCCTCCGCCTTGTGATTCGTGAGTCAAATGGACTGAGCTGCAGCGATTCACTGCAAGGTGATCCAGGGACCACGAGAGAGACCAGACAAAGCCCTCTGACTTAAACCCAGCTCCTCCTTCCTCAGTGCTCGAGAGGGACTGACAGCCTCGACCTAAATTAGACCCCTTCCCCTCCACTTGCCCTCCATCTTCCCCTCAGATTTCATCTCAGGCTCTGCTGGGTTTTGTCTCTCCGAGAGGAGGAGCGGTTTGGGAAAAAGCTGTCGGTTCCAGGCCAGCGTGCCACAAAGGGTAAGGAGGGGAATATGAGCTAATGAAGTCAGACCTGAGTGGGAGCAGCAGTGCCTTTCTTTTCCAGAGCTCCACTTCCACTTGTTAACATGACAAGTTAGACCTCTGTAACCGCTCTTGTCTCTTCTCTCGCCGGCTCTCCGTTTTGGTTTTCATTATCAATCAGTCTTCATCCACTGCTTCCCATTTCCTCCCCTTTCTCCTCATTGCTTTCTGTGGGCTTTTTCGCTCCTTCCTGCCATTCCTCCGACCCTCCCTGTCATCCCGTGTATACGTTAATATGGGAACTGAAAAGGGCCTGAAGGTGACACGGTGACAGCCGAATCAAGCTCTCGTTGGGTGGCATCACTCACACCCGTCAGGGACTTTAATATGATTTCAGAGGCCATTTGCATTCCATTTGTGGCCATCGAAAGGTATCAATCTGCCTTGTTTCCCTTGGCGATGTTGACTGACTACTGAAAGTCATCGCCCAAAGAGAAAAGAGCAACTGTGAAGTTGAGCAATAGCGTTGAGATGTGAGCGGATGATCCCAACATGAACTCTACAATGACTGAAGTACAAACGTGCAAATGCAGTGTATTTACTGAGGCCCTTGAAGGCATCACCAATCCGTAGACTCATTAATGCATCATGTGCAATAAACCCCTTGAGACGCTCCATCTCATTTCAACAGGGTCCTCAGGCTCAAAACATGGAAGTTAACAAACATTTAAGCACATAAATAATACAAATTGATTATAAATGTAACAGTTCAAAGACACAAAACTATTTTCTGCCCTCTCCATATCGGGTTCTCAAGGCAATTCCTAATTAAACACGCAGCGCCAGCACTTTTACGCTGCGTTCACAGCTGTCGGACCATAAAAACAACGTGGAGGGCATCGAGAAGAGCCGGCGCACAGGGGAGGGGTTGAGAACGAGGGGGCTGTAATATGTCGACACAACACACCTTCCTTTTTGGGAAATAATTAGTAAACTGCTCTTCATAACTTTTTTATTCAAGTTTTCTGAACCTTGAAGCTTTTGATTGAGCTTTGTTATACGTGTGAAGACTGGAATAAAGGTTAAACGATTAGCAGGGTTTAGTCTTTAAGTTATTGATAGTAATAACGGCGGTCAGATGTGATGAAAAGTTGCATAGTTTTAAGTCAAAAACCTTCACACTATTATGAAGGAGGACATCTCCCAGAAGCTTTTTCTTTATCCTGCTGTCTGAGATCTACAAGCATCACACAGCCCCTTCACACGTAATGTTTCAGTTGGAATATTACGGGAGTATTATAGGCCGAGTATTGAAAATGCATAGCTCATGTATACAAATATGACATTCAAACCACAACTGAATATGACATGCTAACATAAATCATATATAAACAGGAATAAGAAACTAGGGATTGCTGATGAGAGTGCCAGCATTTATTTGATTCCACTTCAAGCACTGAGTAAATTAGGCAAATTATTCCTGTCTGATGTTGTGCTTTGAACTTAAAAGCAAGTCTCCCAGCTTCTTAAATATATCTAGGCACAATCAAAAAAAGGTTGTTGAGTATGTCTCAGAGAATATATTGATATGAATAGAACTAAAAGTGGTTGTATATGAAGATATATGAAGAATATATGCATCTGTAAACAAAGAGCAACCATGAAATGTCTCCTAAAGAGAAGAACTCTTCAGCTGAAACCCGGGGAGGAACCCAGATGAGTTGTTATCTGTTCTCAGGTCCCTGGTTAGAGAACAGTGCACAGATAATGCAAGATGAGGAGGACACTTCAATACCAAGGCTCTCCAATCCACATGTGTGGGTGTGGGGTTACGGTTTCTACATTTATTTTTCTCTTTGCACCAGCGAGGACAATGTACCTTTTCTTTTTTTTTTAGCAGCGAGCATTTATTTAGTTCAACAAGACTTTGCGAGAACAAATAATCAGGGCTCTCAAGTGTCACGCATTGAGCGTGACTGTCACGCATTTCGGTCTTAAGTCCCGCCCTCCCGCCACACATCGTATTTCTCACGCTGAAAAAAACCTCTAAGCTATTTAATGTGCCGCAGCGTGCAAACATGACCTGGTCGCGCTGCCCTCACCATGGAGGAATCAAGCACGTCTCCCCCGAATCCCCTGGACTCATCAGCCAATCAAAAAAAAGAAATGGGCGACACGAATAGCCAATCAGAAAAACGTATCTGTTGTATCTGGGTGAAATGTAATCCCGGCCATGTTTCACGTGTTTCAGATCCTCTACCGATAACATCTGTGAACGTAACGCCGCTAACTTTGATTTGTTTTTTCAGAAGGTCTTTCATGCCATTTCAAATATTTCAGATACGAATGTTGGAGTTTAGGGTGATTTTAATTGCACACTAGATCCTCTTTTAGATAAACAGTCTCCACCAATTCAACTCGAGAAAGATATTGTGACGAGGATCGTCACAGTATGGACCATGAACTTTCAAATCCAGACAATGTGTTAAAGAACAATCCTGACAATGCCACTCTTAAGTCAATCGCCGAGACAGAATATGAAAACAATCTATGGTGAGCAGGGCTGTCCTTCGATCAGAGAATCGGCGGTTCGATCCCAGGCTCTACCCATGTCGATGGCAAGACCAGAACCAGCTGTGCCTACTGTGTGTGGCTGTGTGTGAATGCTACTTAATTACTCATGATGGACTAACCATTTGAATGGGTGAATGATGCCATTCACCCACAATATAGTGTTAAAGTGCTTTGAGTGGCGGGAAGACAAGACAAGAAATTCCTACAAAACAGCCAGCGCATTAGACAGAGAAGCAGCAAAGCAGACGTATGTTGATGTCACGTTCGACGAGGTTAAAACCTTTTAGAGTGAGTGATGTCATCATCCCATCCAACATTGCTCCTGCAAATTGGAGTGTTGGAAAACAGACTATGCAAATACATAGCGAACACAACACATTCGATCAAACAGGTTTTTTTATCGACACTTGTACTTTAATTTACTTCGTCTCTTCAACATCATGCATCATAACCTTACAAAAGAGTAATTGCCTTGGACTCAGAAAAGGCCTTTAATTGCATCAAATGGTTTGAAGTTGATGTTGTTCACTTTTAAACATTTGGCTTTGGTTAAGAGTTTATTTACTTGATTGGTATCATGTGTGATTGATATTTGTGAGGCGTTGGCCAGGCTTCTTCCTGTTCACCGTATCGCTTTAAATCTATTGAGGTTCTAGCCAGCAAAAATCAGAGCGAGCCAAGATATTGCCCCAATTCAAATTTACAACACATAGGAGGACATAACTTTTGTTTTGGTCTCGCCCCAAAACATCCATACCAGCACTATTACGCTGACTAGATACTATGGAAAAGCTTTTCAGGTTACAAGGTCAATTTGGAGGAGTCCGAACTGATGCCACATAAATGAGAAGAAGACGATACCGGAGGGGAAACATTATATATATATATATATATATATATATATATATATATATATATATATATATATATATATATATATATATATATATATATATGTATATATATATATATATATATATATATATATATATATGTATATATATATATATATATATATATATATATATATATATATATATATATATATATATATATATATATATATACGTATATATATATACGTATATATACATATATATATGTATATACGTATATATATATATATATATATATATATATATATATATACGTATATATATATATATATATATATATATATATACGTGTATATATATATATGTATATTATATTGCCTTACTATACTTGGTATGACTTGCATGTGTCCATCAATACAATATTAACGTGTTTTTACAGGCATGAGAGTGAAACATTTAAATTGTCCTTCCACAAAGGGCTTTTGATCTGCTTCAACACAAGATAACATTTAATAAAAATAATCTCATCAACCAATGAGTTTATGATTTAAGGTGTTTTTGAGAGCAGCTTGGTACAAACCTTGTTACCTGTAAAATTACTGCATTCAAAATGTTACTTCGTAAAAGTACATGAGCATCAACATATTCAAAAAGTACCAAAAGTAAAAAACACCCATAATGCAGATTGGCCCTTTACGAACAAAACATTTACCGGAGGCTTACATCACTGGATTATAATTATTGATGGAATAATTTGTTCATCACGTCAAAGTTATAGATGGTCAAGTTGGATTTGAATTGAACCACTTCATATACCTAATAATTAAACCATATACAACTTAATAATACATCAGTTTGTTAGTTGATTTATAGTTTGGAGTCTGCAAAGAGGCCTAACTAACTAATGTAGTCTAATAAATGCTGTGAAGTTAAAAGAGCCATATTTCTGATGTAGTGAGGTAGAAGTATAAAGGTGCATAACACGGAAAGTCAAGTTACATGAACTTCAAAGAGGTACTTATGTGCAGTACTTGGGCTGAAGAAAGATCAACACATTCAATGCATAACATAACTGATAAGATGAGAGTAGTATTAGCAGTAGTAGCTCTAATAATAGCAGAACATTCTACAATGGAAGTTTCATGATTATTCCTAGTCGGCCATTTTGTGTGACATACTTAATGATATAATCTTTGTGATGTAAATGTAATGTCACTGTGAGCCCTGTCCTTCTGGCCCTGAGGACCAGGACTTCCTCTCTAACTGCTGCGTCCTTGACGAGTCGACTCCTCCGCTGTGCCGCTGCAAAACTGCATGTCTTCGTTTCGGGATCCTCCCAAACGAGCGCAGCCTCCAGAGAAAATCCTTAACAGATTTTTTCCTCAATTACAGGATGGGGATGGAGTTAGAAAGCAAACCATTAAAAGCAGCCAGGCAGCGGCTGGCTGAGCGACTTGTTAGGACGCAGCGTGGTAATGAGGAGTGTTTAAGGATCGGGCGAGGCCGCCTTCAAAAGGAAGCCAGAGACAAGACAGACTGTTAAGGCGGTCTTAACTAGGTTTCAAGGCCTTGCTTTCTCTTTCTTTACACACACACACACACACACACACACACACGCTCCACCAAGATGTGTCCTTTGTGCTGTTAGCGGGAGCAGGCAGGCCTGAACGGCTTCATTTAGATGTGTGTTCTGATTACAAGCTTGTCTCCTCGCTACCTATTAGAGAGCCGAGCGGAGGGAAAGCTGGAGGAGGATGCACACACAGCATTATATATATATATATATATATATATATATATATATATATATATATATATATATATATATATATATATATATATATATATATATATATATATATATATATATAAATATATATATATATATATATAAATAAATAAATAAATAAATATATATATATATATATGTATGTGTGTGTGTGTGTGTGTGTGTGTGTGTGTGTATGGCATATCATTACTTCATATTTAAAAGGTCTATGAATGTGTTTGCCACTGTCTAGTTAAGTGGAGCTGCTGCTCAGGATTCATGATTAAAACCAAACCATCAGATGGAAGCAAATTAAACGTGATTATGAAATGTGTGTTGGACCAGGACCTGATTAACCTACGATGGGGGGCCACAGGCCTGTTCCTTCCACTGTGTGTTCATTATGTGTGTGTGTGTGTGTGTGTGTGTGTGTGTGTGTGTGTGTGTAAAACGTAAATAAATGAACACTGAACATAAAAAGACCGTATACATATTTGAACCACCACCATTACCATTGCCATACAGTGGACCTCTGAAATATGTAGAATCTTCTCATTTTCATGAATTTATAATCAAAAGAATAATAATGCTCATAATCTGTAATTGTGCAATTTACATTCCGAGGGAAAAAAAAGAGCCATGCAAAGAGAAGCGGTAAGAATGGCCTCCGAGCCGGGTGACGGTCCTGACATGTGAGTTATTTCATGTTCTTTTATGAACATGAGTGAAGACTGAGACTTGACATTGATGTATTTTTCCCCCTGCAGCTCCCGTTGCTGCGGCGACGGCAGACTCTGCAAAGCGAAGAGACGCGGTTCCTCGACCACAAACAAACGGGATCGTTCTCTTCTCCTTCATTTATAAATCTCGGAGAATATGCGAGTAGCATTTTTCCGTTGGATATCATCCACCACCCACCATCAATTACAGCGGCCGCTCTTCTTTGCCTCCACGCTTCCTGTAGTGTTTGCATTAGACGTGATGCCAAGCCTTTTTCCGATCTGAAAAACAAAAGAAGACATTTAGGACTCCTGACCCGACTTGTTTGTGAGGACACGAAGGCGGCTTGTTGTTGAGCAGCGAGAAGTGCAGAGACAACGCGTTGTGACAGAGCAGAAGCCGCCAGGGGGCCGACGGGCACTCGCTGTTTGTTTGCAGTTGTTCCACTAATGTCTCGCATCGAATACGGCGATCATTTATTGATGCTGAGAAAGATGATTTTAAAGCGTCGCCTGGTCTCAGGGCTGGGAGGAGATGTGAGCGGACGTGAGGCTGGCTGGGGGAGGGGTGGCTGCGTGTGACCTGATAAGTGTGTGCGTCAGGTGAGCCCAGTGCTTCTTAGGTGAGTCGATGGAAAAACAGCCTTCAGCCAAAACTCTGTCAGAGCCGAGGATTCAACATCACCGCTCTCATGGGGGAAAGGATCCATTCAAGCATACTGGGTCACTTCAGATTAAGATGGAGGGAACGCATATCTGAGTGCACACGTGTACAAACAGTGACACGCACACACACACACACACACACTAATGCACGACAGTCTGAGGATAGACACAGTGGGGAATGAATTCATTCTCACAGGAGGATCAGATGATTTCTTTTAATAACAGCGACATGTCGTGTACACAGGCTTAATGTTTCATTGCATCCAAAACATTTGATGAAAACCAGAACTTTTGAAGTGAAGAGAAAAATACAGGGAAGAAATCCACAAGTTACCAATTTTAATATGTTTTGTTTTGTCGTTTGAAAACAATTAAAGAGAAATAAAGGAAGAGTAAGGCTGCGTTGCATTGGGGGGATATGAGTATTATATATGAGATATAAGCTCTCCTTGACATCTTCGTGCTGACATGATGACCCATAGGTTCTAACTAGAAGCGAACTAATAGGCAGACCAGGATACGTGGGGTCAGGGTCCAGTGGGTTTATGCCCTTTTGGCACTGAACAAAGCATTGTGGGTAGAGCACGCTAACAACACTTGGGCTTGGAGCCAAAAGGGTGTATGTGCAAACTTTGACGGGATGTGATTCAGTTTCTGTTGCCGTGAACTGAACAACAATGTTGCATGTGTTGTGTAATCAGATGGAGCTTCAGAAAGAAGACAGGATTGCTGCCCTTTCATATGTTAATAACAACATTGTTACATAAACATTTTCCCAACAGATTAATGCAGAATATGAAGGTTTGTGATTACATGACATTCACTTCACATATGTTGTAATTAAAATGTATCAAGTACACATCAAAGGTAAAATCTCTCACCTTTAAACATTTAAACACCTCTATAAACATAAACTAAATAGTATAACTGCATGTACATTAAAACATTTGTATTTATGTAATTATCTACACACGGCCATGTTCTATAATCTATTGGGAAAATGTTGGTGCCAAAATGAATATCATACCTTTTTGAAATGTGCACAACATATTTTAAGTTTGTAGCAATACTGTTTTTATAGTGATGCTCATTCTGATTACACTGAACAATCAAATATTATCTTCAGTGCATGGCAACAGAAGCAGATTCAAGTTTGATCAAAGTTAGTTTTGTGAAGTAACGCTCCAACAGCCATTTGGCTCCGAGTACTCATATTTATTAACTCGTTTTTGGTTAATTAATTAACCGTTAAATTGGTAATAAATCAACATGCTCAACCCCGGATTATGGAGGGCGCTGAATTTAATCAAACACAATTTCATTCAGGAATATGTGGAACAATAACATGTAAAATGATTAAGCCCTTGAAACTCAATGCCCACTTGGGTCCAATATATATATATATATATATATATATATATATATATATATATATATATATATATATATATATATATATATGTATGTATGTATGTATGTATGTATATATATATATATATATATATATATATATATATATATATATATATATATACACGTGTATATATATGTATATATACACGTGTATATATATGTATATATACACGTGTATATATATGTATATATACACGTATATATATGTATATATACACGTATATATATGTATATATATGTATATATACACGTATATATATATATATATAGAGAGAGAGAGAGAGAGAGAGAGAGAGAGAGAGAGAGAGAGAGAGAGAGAGAGAGAGAGAGAGAGAGAGAGAGAGAGAGAGAGGTGATTTAAGCAATTTTGAGCGTGGCATGGTTGTTGGTGCCAGACGGGCCGGTCTGAGTATTTCACAATCTGCTCAAAGAATGGTGTGAAAAGGGAAAAACATCCAGTATGCGGCAGTCCTGTGGGCGAAAATGCCTTGTTGATGCTAGAGGTCAGAGGAGAATGGGCCGACTGATTCAAGCTGATAGAAGAGCAACTTTGACTGAAATAACCACTCGTTACAACCGAGGTGTGCAGCAAAGCATTTGTGAAGCCACAACACGCACAACCTTGAGGCGGATGGGCTACAACAGCAGAAGACCCCACCGGGTACCACTCATCTCCACTACCAATAGGAAAAAGAGGCTACAATTTGCAAGAGCTCACCAAAATTGGACAGTTGAAGACTGGAAAAATGTTGCCTGGTTTGATGAGTCTCGATTTCTGTTGAGACATTCAGATGGTAGAGTCAGAAATTGGCGTAAACAGAATGAGAACATGGATCCATCATGCCTTGTTACCACTGTGCAGGATGGTGGTGGTGTAATGTTTTCTTGGCACACTTTAGGCCCCTTAGTGCCAATTGGGCATCGTTTAAATGCCACGGCCTACCTGAGCATTGTTTCTGACCATGTCCATCCCTTTATGGCCACCATGTACCCATCCTCTGATGGCTACTTCCAGCAGGATAATGCACCATGTCACAAAGCTCCAATCATTTCTAATTGGTTTCTTGAACATGACAATGAGTTCACTGTACTAAAACGGCCCCACAGTCACCAGATCTCAACCCAATAGAGCATCTTTGGGATGTGGTGGAACTGGAGCTTCGTGCCCTGGATGTGCATCCCACAAATCTCCATCAACTTCAATATGGGCCAACATTTCTAAAGAATGCTTTCAGCACCTTGTTGAATCAATGCCACGTAGAATTAAGGCAGTTCTGAAGGCGAAAGGGGGTCAAACACGGTATTAGTATGGTGTTCCTAATAATCCTTTAGGTGAGTGTATATATATATATATATATATATATATATATATATATATATATATATATATATATATATATATATATTTATATATATATATATATATATATATATATATATATATATATATATTTATATATATATATATATATATATATATATATATATTTATATATATATATATATATATATATATATATATTTATTTATATTTATATATTTATTTATATATATTTATATATATATATATATATATTTATTTATATATATATATATATATATATGTATATATATATATATATATATATATATATATATATATATAATTGAATATAAGAAATATAATGCAATCTCAATTAATTAAATTATACAATCACAATTACACACCATATATGCACACAGTAAACAAACAAAAGAATATGGCAAGGAGCCATTTAAATCAGTAAAAGTAAATACATATGTGGCAGAAATATGTACATCCAAAGTATTTACAAAAGGTGATTCATATAATCCCTGTTATTATGTAATGTCAGTATAATAAAGCTATAATTATTTAAAGGCGTGGTTTCAAGAGCCTTTTCTATCCTATTTGAATGGGCAATGTGGAAATGTTGTATAATCCAATAAAGTGAATCATGTGTTTATTTAAAGGCTTCACTGTGTATGAAGTAAAAAAAGTGTGATGCTCATATTATATATATATATATATATATATATATATATATATATATATATATATATATATATATATATATATATATATATATATATATATATATATATATCTGATGGTCGTCATGTGTGTTGCAATCGATCAGACCAGTTAATCCTAGTTCCACCACGATCTCCTGCACGACTCACACACACACACACACACGCACACACACACAGGCCTCTGCTGTCTTTGACAGAAACACTCAAGGGTGTGATGCCCGGTGAGTGGCAACAGATTAGTCACACCTGAGCCTCTAGAAACTCAGGTGTGTCTTATCACCGCGGCCCCTGGCCCCCCGGCCCCCCGGCCCCCCGGCCCCCCCGGTACGCTCCAGAGCGGCCACAGCCGGCACGGCAAGGAATCTGGAGCGAGCGCGTCTCTCCTGGACCGACCCGCCCGAGGCCGTGCTTTCTTTCTGTCTCCGCGCGATGAAGACGAGGAGAGTATTTATAGAAACGCCCACCGCTGAACTCGGCTCCGATAGGACGCTTTCTGGGCCAATTCTCTAATCTGCTCTTTGTTAGCGTTTAGATTTAACCCTCCGATCCAGGACATTTAGGCGGCTGTTTGCTAATTAATACAGACTCTCTGGTGGCAGATAACACGGCGTGTCATTCACACAGATAGCCACCAGCGCTTTCATCTTCCTCTCCGACGCAGCAGATAAAACGCACAGTGGACGCCTTCCGCTGAACTCATTTCTCATGTCTTCGAGTGCCTAGTCAAGGGCCTCGTGCACTTCACATTAGTGAAGTGTGAGGGGGTGTCTTTTTTGTTTGCCTCCATTGAGCACACACACACACACACACACACACGGCGATCACTCCCGCGGAGGACACTGCTGTGGAGTGGCTGTGAGTTGTAAACTCTTTTTCTTCTTCTTTTTTTATTCATAGTTTAGCTTATTGGATATCAATTTTACTTTTTTTCTGCTCCCAAACACAGGCGTGTGTACCACAGTCACACGGGCGCTCAGAGATGATGACAGCTTCCTGTCAAACCTGACTTTGAGTTTAGAGATCTACGTTACAGAAATGTGGTGAATGAAAATAGGTTTCTTCATCTTCCTCCTGAAGAGTTTGAGTCGCTGAGTTGAGTCTCAATAAACTGTCAGGTTGGTTGGACTGCGCCTCAGAAGGTAGAGCGGGTCGTCTCTCCATCAGGAGATCGGTGGTTCGATCCCTGAAGTCCAATCAACACTGTAAATCATGAAGGCACTTGCAAATGACAAGATGGAAAACCAATGTAAATCATACGTTAGTGTTTCATTCATCTTTGTATTTTACAAAATTTACCAGAACACAAGGATTATTGTCGCAATGCATAGTGCACTTTATACACTTTGTACATATGTTTGTGCAATACTGTCACTATATTTTGTGCCTTATTTTTATTTATATATTTTATTTTTTTCCTTGAAGTGTATTGTTTATTGTAATTCTGTGCTAAGAGGACCCAGCAAAGTAAGCTTTTCATTGTACAGAATAACTGCCTGTTATCTGTGCATGAGAATACAAATATCTTGAATCTTGAATCTTGGGGAGATAATGCGAATGAATAAATATGGAAGAAAATGTAAATCATGCCTTCTAAAGTCAAAAGGAAATTGGTTTGAATTGATGTCAACCATGAACCGTGTTTACAAGATATTTAGCTGAGGCTGATCTATGGAAGGAAGCATAAAGTGCATTGATGTGTCCTTGGGCAAAAGACGTATCATTAGAGTTAACCTTTAACCGCAAATTGCTCCCGAAGGCTGTGCCATCAGGGTATGAATAGGTGTGTATAGCTGCATGACATGGAGTGTTAAAGTGCTCTGAGTGGGAGACTAGAAAGGCGTAACACAAGTCTATTTACCACGCAGTCCTTTAAACAGACATCACTGAAGAGAAATTATATTAGAAAAACATCGCCATTGTTTTTACACGCTCGACCAAGGCCTTCAGATGTGTTTAAGTTCCTAAAGTTGAATGGTAAACGTGTGAACTTGCAGCACAGTAGGTAGAGCAGACCATGCAAGATCAGCAGTTCCTTTGAAAATAAATTAAAAAAAAGAGTTTTGAGGAAAAGCTCTCGAACCCATCCATCACGCCTCTGTTTCCTTCCCCCCATCCTGTCCTAACTCGTGTTGATGGGACAGGTTAGCCTGGTTCAGCAGGGCTCCCTGCACTCAGCATGTATGTCCTCTTCCCACTGTGACCAGCATCTGGTCAGCCAACGGTTGCCATTACCGTCCCAGCCAACAGCAGCAGTGACCGGGCCAAGTGCTGCCAGAGCCCCCATCAGGGCCTGGACCCGGGCCGGAGAGGCTGCTGTACCTCTGCCTGATCCCTCAACACGCTGTGCGACGTCAACGTTCTGAGATGCATGTAGTATGCTGTACAACATGTATGATTGTAAATAAGATAATGTGCAGAGGAGTGACAGAGTAAATGGGAAAAATACTTGCATTTGTATTCATTGCCTCTGTTGTCTTCCGACAACTCAAAGAGTTGTACTCAACATGTCATCATCCACACATTCACACGCTGATAGCAGAGGCTGCCATGCAAGGTCACCTTCAGGATCTCAACTAAATGGAAAAAGGATGCATGGACTGTACTTGTATAGCTATTTTCTAGTCTTCTGACCACTCCCATTCACACCCAATCATACCCTGATGACAGGGGCTACCATGCAAGGTTCCACCTGCCATCAGGACTATTTAACATTCATAGAACATTCACACACCGTAGGCCGTCAGAGGAACCGCCGAGCCTCTGATGGAAGGACGACCCTGCTCTACCACTGAGCCACAGTCACCCATAATTCATGTTCACACCCGTTCATATTCAAAGACGACCCGGGGAAACCTAGAAAGTTATTTATGGTCTTGTGACACCGCCAGTTCAACACCTCCCTCTGTAACGGGGTAAAGGTCTTCCTCACCAGCAGACCCCAGAATGGGAGGCCATGTTTTTACCACGCGGGTCAGTTCAGTGTAACGAGGGACGTCAGGAGGACCAGAAGGTAGACCAATACATTTTGATACACTGATTATACGCTACGTTTGACTAAATGTTCCAACACTTGGTGAAAGGAGCGGAAAACCAAACACTTAACTCCATTTTGATCCACTTTGATGTAGCGCTGAATTAAATTCACAGGTTGTAAGACGTATTTACTGAATGTAGATTGGAAGATTAAACACCTAGAGTATGATCAAAGTAGTCACTGACACTATACGAGGAAATATAACATTTCATTTGCTGCACAGATACGCTGGAGAAAAAGAAAATACATTTGACCAAAATGTAAAGTGACTACAGTCCTTTCTTGGAGTACATTGAAACCCAAACATATGAGCAATATTTACTAGAGTTAACCGTTGTTGCTGATGTTGTCACACTGATGTCTCTCTTCCACTTCAGTGTGTCTGCTATTCAATGAGGACCTTCACTCAGACACACACACACAGTAGTATAGGATTATAATCTCTTTAGAAAAGCTATTCATTCATCAAATTATCATACCTCTAAGTTGTTTGAGGTGTTTTCTTATGAACAATATAATGTATAGAAGATCTTTTGCCAAGTGTTAAGTTGTTCACTTAACACTGTCGTCCTGAACTGAAGTAGATTGAAGTACGCGTCCTCACCAGCGTGTGTGTGTGTGTGTGTGTGTGTGTGTGTGTGTGTGTGAGAGAGTCATTGTGATCCATACTTTGTCTGAAGTGTGAAAAATGCAGGCCAGGTGCCAAGAGAAGGAACGCCTCGTGTTTTGAGCTGCGCAGTTGCTGCCATCCATCTCGTTGTGGAGAAGAGAGACTGCATGGATGATGATGATGATGATGAGAAGGAGGATGATGATGCCAGGAAACAACTTTCAGTTCATCTTCTTCGAATAAAAGAACACAGCAACTTTTAAGCAGTTTATTATTCTCTGGCCGGAGTATTCTCTGGTTCAATTTATTGACTTTGGTCATGCTCGTGGAATATTAAAGTGCCATTTAATAATGGATCAACACATGTGAAAGCATTAAAAATGGTCTTCAATAGAAAACAAAAGGAACTGGACAACCAGATGTCCACCATGTGTGTACTGTGCACTTCTTGTGCAGTACCACGTTAGAAGTACTGCACATGGAAACTCTGCAGTGTACTGAAGATCTGAAGCAGTACGCTTTAGTTATTCATAAAGCATATCCTTCTATGGCTTTCCGTTTGATGGAAATTTCCAAAATGTCAGTACAGTTGTTTTTTTTCATTTAAATATGTTTTTAATGTGCTTTTGTAATTTGTCATCACAATTTCTTGTTCTACTAAATGAACCTGGACTGATTAAACATCCCATTACCTACAGGACACTCGTGTCTGGTTCTTCCGAATGTTCCGTATTCCTCGTAATGAATCGGACAGGACTCTTTGGTGAATTAGTGTTTTCACTGTTATTAAAATTGACAAGAACATAAGACACACTTAAGGAAAGCACACACTCTAATATCCATCCTGTGATCCTTCGCTGTGGAGGATCCAGAAAGGCCACATTTCATAATAATTTCTATTAATTCTGTTGTCGATTGAAGCTGACATAGAGACGGCCTCGTGATTACCAATTCTGGCAAAACCTCCATCGATGTGTTATTGTATGATTACACTGAATACGTTAATATTTTAAAAATGAATACCAGCTATGCACCGTACAAATCATCAACAAACTGAGGGCAAGAGCTTCTTCAACAACATTTATCATCGCTTATCAACCGTTGTATGCTCATCAGTAGTGTCCAATTTACAGTCAAGTGTAAATATTTGATAATATAATAATAATATGATGGTGTGTGTTTGCCCACCACAGAGCACACTAACAGGTACAGAGCTAAGAGTGTGCTCATAAACCACAGCACACTTGTACCTAGTGGGCTCTCTCTTCATAACTCAAAGACAAACAAAACAGAAAACTTGGCGAACGCATCAGCTCTTCTTGTTATATTGAGAGATTATGAGTTCCAGCTCTCTCTCTCTCTCAGGCCGGCATTGTTTTCCCCTCCAGGCCTTCCACCAAACCCATTCCTAGAACCCTGCGCCGCTCACCCCCCCACCCTGTAGCGCCCCACCCGACGAGCTGAGAAGTGGAGCTAAATACACTTGACCTTGGCAGACCAGCGGGGGCCACTCCGGCATCTCGGGTCCCTGGCCTGGTGCCAGTGCTGACGGTGCCGGGAGAGGTTGGCAGGGATTATGGTCTTTGGGTGAAGATCACTATGACGTGTTCAAATAGGAGAGGAGGCTGCCAAGAGGAGGGCAGGGCGGAGGCCCGGGGTGTTGATGGTGCTCTGACACAAATATAGAAATACGCACACATCATGCTGCAGTTAAGGAAGCGATTGAGACCATAAACTCATGTTTACAATGTTTACTGAGGTAATAAATCAAGAGAGAAGCAGAGTAATTTTTTCATAGACTTCTAGAGAGGCTAAGTCCCGCCCCTACGGGATCGTACTTTGGAACAGTTATGCACAGTACTGTCAATGGCGAAAGATTCATATTTTTTTGATCCAGCTTGAATTGTGCCGTGAATTACAAGTCAAGAAAGTATGTTTCAGATTTGTCGTAGTGCCATTTTGCTTTGTGTGAAAGCTACATCTCTCCACATTTCTCGTCTCGCACGATGTACGTCACGTCGGCACGTTAGCTAGAGAGCTAACTCTGCTACTTCCATGCACATGTGTCATGCTATCTTCCCTGATGTGTTTTATCCAGAGGGAAACAAATGATATTTAGTCCCGTAGTAATGAAGACCTCCCGGTAACAAATACATGGCATTGTGGCTTCACGTCACTTACCGTAAAAGTCGGGTTACAAGCCGCTACTACCTTCGGTCAGTGTCCCCGTTAGCTCCCCGCTGTAGCCAGCTAGCGCTAACCACCGAAGGTAGCGGGACCAGCCACGGCTTGACACTCGACACAGGCAGCTGGGAACTAGCAGCAGCCGCTCCCCGCAGCTGCTGCTACTGGCTACTAGCTACTGGCTAGCGCTGCTGTTAGCTTGCTACAGCGGGGACACCCACCGGAGGTAGAAGCGGCTTGTAACCCGACTTTTACGGTACTTTCTTTTGAATTACATATTTCCGCGGCCTTATACTTCAACAGTTTTATGATAAAATGGGACTTTTCTTAACATGCAAAATACTATTTTGATCAATTCATTAATTGCAGTTATTTGTCTCTTAGTCTACGTTCCCGCGGGAGGTGTAGTAACCAGCGTCCCTCCCTGCTGCTTCACATGCGTGGTGACCGGGTCAGAGCCGAGAGACACCAAATATATCAGCATATACATAAT
Organism: Taurulus bubalis; assembly: GCF_910589615.1. Lineage (NCBI taxonomy): Eukaryota > Metazoa > Chordata > Actinopteri > Perciformes > Cottidae > Taurulus > Taurulus bubalis. Next base: position 24,145,753 of record NC_136601.1, read on the forward strand.
CACACAATCATGAATTCCATGCGAGTTAGCAAACTAAACTATGGTCAGAATCTGGTTAACCTACTCGGTTTGGATGAGGAAAGATCATGGCTGTTATTAACGTTAGCTAAAGCTGACTTTCATAGTTCTTTAGTGAAGGTATGAGACAGGACATGCACTGCAGTCAGAGAGCAAATCCTTCACTGTAGTCACAAGAGAGGAAACAAACCTGTCCACTATTTCTTTCTCAAAGTCTGACCGCTTTGGAGGATACAGGGTCCACAGGACGACCCTGGCAGACATGTCCCCTCCCAGTACTCGTTCACTGAGGAGTAGCAGCAGTTTGCCAGTCAATTTTTTTTTTCTAAAAGAGCCATTTGGAGCCACTTGCAGGGGCAGCGGTAATGATGGCAGACATTGGCAGGGGGGCAGTAAAACTCATTAGAGTCATTAGTTTCAGCTCATTTCTGTGTCAAGTCTCCTTTGCCATGCTGGCTAAGCGGCTGATGGGGGATAGAGTGGAGGGGTGGGTGTCGGGGGCTGATCTGGGCACGGTGGGGGAGGCTGCAGGTCTGTAGCAGACATTAGCATCAGGGCGTGATGGATGCGGCTGGCTGGGGTGCCACCCAGGCAGAATCTGCACAGTCAGCAGCCCAACTTCCTTTCTTGTTTCCTCCATCCTTTCTTCCCCTCCCTTTTCTTTTCTCACTCTTAACCGGCAAAAACAATGAAACACATGAGGACGGATGTTGGACTATAGAAAACCGAAATAATAAAAAATATATGAAGGAGAAGAAAAAACTGTCAGCAGTCCACGAAGTGTGAAAGGGCTGTCTTGATGTGAGCTCGTTACGAAAGGTCAGAGCACAGTGTGAACTGGGCAGCGACACGAATAGGTCATCTTTTTAGACGTTCACATCCCACTACAGGGACTCCAAAGAGAAGCGAGGGCTCCGGGGCTATTAGCCGCACCGGCATCTCTGTTCCCACTAAATACTGAGTCGAGATCTCAGGGAGGCCCTTCCGGAGTGTTTTCACAGTTGCTTTCCCGCAGTCGTTTCAAGCACTGCCACACTTGATTGTGTGTGCTTACAGATCAGAGTCTGCAGTGCTGGCTCCTTTACATCAGCTCATCCAGCCAGCTAGGTCTGAGGCTGACTGATCCAGATCACAGCTCAAGGATCAGGTCCGTTTGGAGCGGGGAACAATGCAACATACACAAGATATACCACTAAATATAATGCATGCAATGTAACATATGAGACAATTTGTTCAGGTTTATTAGTTATAATTAATGTCTTTCTTGCTAATGAAACACATACTAATGTTTTGCTCAAAGCAAACGATAAGTACAGCTTTTGGGTTGCCAGGCTGAACAGAAATTTGCTGGGGGATGTCTATCCTTTACCAGCATGCTAGCTCTTTAGCCTTCAGGGGGAAACCTTGTATTGGAAAAGCATAAACCAAGTGGCAGAGAAAAACATACTGTACATTTTTATTCTCGCAATATGGCTTTTATATGGTGTAAAAGTATTGCTCACATACAAATTGGCATTAGCAGCTAAAGCAGGTCGAGGCTCACCCGGATGATGACTGCTTTATTCCAAATAATTTGCCTGGATAAAACAAAAACCTTTGGGAGAGCGTTGTAAAGTTGTAATCGCTCTGATGTGTGGAAAAAGTAAAGAAAAAAAAATACAATAAAGGGAGAAACAGCTGCTTAATTTCATGCACACAGAGTTTCCCGACATTCGTGCTGTAGAGCGCCGCTGCTCAAACACACGCTCTCTAACATCCTCTGCTCTTGAGTTTCAGTGCCTCCGCCTCTCCACACACACACACACACACACACACACACACAAGCTAATTATCATGCTTTTTTTCTTTAAAAAATCTGCCGCTTCATAATATTTACCTGTGGCTGTGTGGGCTTCATGCTACACGCTACTCAAAGTGTGTTTCGTGTTTGGCAGTAAAGTGCATTGTAGAGCATCCACTGCACCGGACATGGGCATCCCACAGGTGTTCCCACAGGGCCGAGCACTCTGGTGCTCCAGGTACACCTCTCACGGCAGCTTTGGATGTGCCGGGGACCCGCATGTCAGTTTACGCTCATTACCTGCAGTGTCTTTTCAAAATAAACCTCCGTCTTCACTGGAATGGTACAATTTCCGCTAATGTCATGCAAACAGTCTCCCTTTTTTTAAAGTAAACCTTAAACGTAGCTTTACTTACACAACACAACTGCTTCAGGATTCAGGTTCAGGAAAACATTGTATTCTGTTATGTAAAAAAACGTTTTTTTGCGGGAACTGTTGTTAAATACATACATACGTTACGTAACCAAACCACGGACATAAACAGCGGTCCTGGGTGAAAGTCCTGTGTTTGTTTGACCCATCCACCCACTCCTCCCACCCGTCCTACTTCCTTGTTCTTCATCCTACATACTTCATACTGATACGGACAGCGATGGCAAACAGAAGGGAGGGTTCACATGGGTCAGTTAAAAGCCGTGTGCGTCTCATATAGATGTCGGCGCCTCGTTGCATCGATAGAGGAGCTCTGACCGAGCAGTGTCTTCAGACGAGTTCGGAGTGAGAGTGTGGGAATAACTAATTTTGTGTAATAACTTTCTCTGCATCCAATATGAAACAACAGCAACCACTTAAACACATTGATTGCACACAAGCTAGCATATCTTTGTTCTACCTCCATATTCAGGATGATGAGGAGGAGAAAAGGGGACAGTGTGTAATTACTAAAGAAGCAAAAGAAGTGTGTACGCTGCGGCGTTTAACCCCATCTGACCCCGCAGCCTCACTGCAGCATCAATTAAAGTGATTGCTTTTCTCAATTGTTCCCTCTTGTTGTTTATGCCATTCACATTCCAGGCAGATTGCAGCCATCGTAATTCATCCCTGAGGTTGTAAAGGCCTCACGCAGGCATTTAAATCACACAGAGGGAAACACAAAGCTGCATGAATAAACGCAGCCCGGCTCCCCCGCGTCGCTTTTGTTCGGTCTCCACTCTGGCCGTGCGGCCCGCGTACAGGACTGATCTCGTACTGTAATCTCCCAACGGGCAGCCTTCTTCCACGGACTCCTCTTGTTTTATTCTCATCTTTCTCTGTTTTCAAGCTGTTCCTAACACTGCGATCACACGTCTTTAGTATTTGCCCGCTCCTCCTGTCACTGTTTCTCCCTCCTTCTCCCTCTCTCCCCGCCTCATCACAGTCAATCACAAGCGTTCCTCTTTCTCCAGCGCTCTATGTTTGGCTGTCTGGCTTGTTCTCTCCCTCTATGTCTCCAAGTTTAAAAGCTTCCTCGTGGATTTGCCTGTGGCCCAAAATTACAGAAACAAGTAACATGACATCAAAACGCACACCTACCCCAGTCACCGGGGCTTGTTTGCATTCTTGCTATTGCAGGAATGTTGCACACACACATTCAAGCACACACACATTCAAGCACACACACACACACGTTATATGTGAATGAATTGCCTAACCCGAACCCCACAAAGGGCCGTGTTTGTTGGCGTCTCCTCGCTTTGCTGTGCAGACGCCCGACCCTCATGGACGCAGCGAGCATACATCACGCTCTACACTCCAGCTGTGCAGATTGAACAAACATGCTAGTGTGTGAATCTGTGGGCTTCAGAGGTGCTGGTAGGCCGATCATGTTACCTTTGGTTGGTAGGAATGCTCCCCAGAGAAGGAAGTGTATGTTGTGAACGCAGCCCTCAGACTGGCTCCTCTCCTGATCAGTGCCAGTAAATTAAAGGCACCTGTTGCCATGGCCTCACTCCTTTGTGGCCCTTGTCCGGGCCCTGTGGTGGCTCCTGGTTCACCTGCTGCTGTTCTGCTGCCTCATTTTTTACTGTTTCTGCTTCTGTTTCGAGTGGTTTGGGCTGTTTTTAACTTTGTTCTGCATGTTTTGGCTGTTATTTGTTTTGACTATTTTAATAAACTTTTGGTAAATTTTTACGAAACACGTCTTTGTCCAAATATCTGTAACGAATCTGTCTACCCTTAATAACTCTAGACCATAACTTGGGGTCGTTAAAGCTTATATTTCCTGGGGTCAAGTCCCCAGGTGGTGTTGTTGGTTCCCCTTCATTTCCCCCGGCCCCGCCACATTCACACCCCTGAATGCCGTCTTTGTGCTAAGCTAGGCTAACCGGCTGCTGGCGGCAGCTCTTTATTAGGCAGCCAGATATGAGTGGTATGAGTGGTATCTTCTGATTTAATTTACCCTGATCCAAATATAATTTTTATCAGTCAATTTACAAAAAAACACAGAGCTGTGTCAATATCATCCACGCCTGCCGTCATTTATGTCTAAGCACATCGCAGCACCTTTGTGAAACGAGGACTAAGCTGGCGCTTGCTGCACCGCAGTGTAATGAGAGATGCTGCACAGGCACTGGCTGGGTTACAGCAGACAGCAATATGTGCCCATCTTTCTCATAAAGCAGATAAAGAACTACAGACATCAACACATGTACTGGAGATCAACAAGTTGCTTTTATAGTGGGCCTCTAATTTACAGAAGGAGACAATGTGGATAAACATCCCGATCCAAACTGAGATCATCCGCCCTGAGCTGCACAGGTATCTAGCATCAGGATGTGACTTCTGCAGACTGACAGGTGATGGCACGACAGCTACCAGCTCTGAGGAGCAATTTTCCAGCTGTCTTCAGTATGTTGACAATGATCCCGAGACACATTGTGACTTTTTAAGCTTGTATAACTGCACACTGTTTACTTGTACTGTTTACATGTTTAAAAAGACATTACACTGAAGCTGAACATGATATTACTCATCTTCCGAGGTGTCGCTTTGATGGTGCCTCGACCATGTCATGCCTTGAGACCGGTAGTCAGGCCTTCAGACCCGTGGTCAGCCTTCAGACCAGTGGTCAGCCTTCAGACCGGTGGTCAGGCCTTCAGACCCGTGGTCAGGCCTTCAGACTGGTGGTCAGGCCTTCAGACCAGTGGTCAGCCTTCAGACCAGTGGTCAGCCTTCAGACCGGTGGTCAGGCCTTCAGACCCGTGGTCAGGCCTTCAGACTGGTGGTCAGGCCTTCAGACCAGTGGTCAGCCTTCAGACCCGTGGTCAGGCCTTCAGACCGGTGGTCAGGCCTTCAGACCGGTAGTCAGGCCTTCAGACCGGTAGTCAGGCCTTCAGACCGGTGGTCAGGCCTTCAGACCGGTAGTCAGGCCTTCAGACCGGTAGTCAGGCCTTCAGACCCGTGGTCAGCCTTCAGACTCGTGGTCAGGCCTGCAGACCCGTGGTCAGCCTGCAGACCCGTGGTCAGCCTGCAGACCCGTGGTCAGGCCTTCAGACCGGTGGTCAGGCCTTCAGACCGGTGGTCAGGCATGCAGACCCGTGGTCAGGCCTTCAGACCGGTAGTCACGCCTTCAGACCCGTGGTCAGCCTTCAGACTCGTGGTCAGGCCTGCAGACCCGTGGTCAGCCTTCAGACCCGTGGTCAGGCCTTCAGTCCCGTGGTCAGCCTTCAGACCCGTGGTCAGGCCTTCAGACCCGTGGTCAGGCCTTCAGACCCGTGGTCAGGCCTTCAGTCCCGTGGTCAGGCCTTCAGACCGGTGTTGTCTGTGCTTGTGCCCTGCTAAGATGGTGAAAGAAAGATACTCAGTGCTGTTGCTCGTCACACGCTGTCTAACTGGCCACAGTGGAACGATTAGAGGAGGACAGAAGGGACAAAGTAGTCAGACTTCATGAACAGGGACTGGCAAAAACCCTGCGGAGTGAAAACACAAGTCCTCTTGGTGCCATTGAGCGGATGAACCCTCCGATGGAGCGAGTAAGGGTGCTGCGAGTTGACAGCGTGGTGAAAGCTTCGCAATGGAAAAGTGAAGTCTATGTAGAAGTGCCTTAAATATGCATTATTTCAAATGCCTAGCGCAAGGATTGGCCCGGCATCACTGCTCGCCAAGGTACCGGTAACCTCATTTGTTCAGGTCCTATGCCCTGACCAATGGGTTGCCCTGACCCTTACCAAGGGCAATCTACTCGTCTTTGACTTGCCAAGTAATGCTGTGGTTCATCATTACATGTCCAATTATGGTCACCTCTGGCTCCAGGAAATCGAGATGGGCCCGGCCCGAAACTAAAGCAGTGGATGAGGTCCCAGGGACCGCGTCCAGTTGGTGTCTGGCCAGCACACACACACTGTCCCACTGGAGTGCATACATGTACATACTTGTATAGACTTTACTAGTTTGTCTATTTTGCTTTTACAGTATGGAATTACTGTCCTAAGATGAGCTGAATATGAATGATTAGAATAAGACAAGAATAACATGTTTATGATTATATTGTACTTACCAAAGTAAGTGCAGCAATTTAGACAGTTTAAAAGACTAAATAATGACTCCTCAGTGCACAGTAGTAGATGGACACACCTTCCCTTCCCCTCAGAAACCCCACATGTTGATGTTTGCACGGAGATGAAACCTTTGGCACGAGGACATGTCCTATAAATGAGGATGTAATGACACATTGGTCTCCCTGTCTCTCCTATGGGACTGGGTTTTGTGCTGATGGAGAGTGATGTCTGTGTGAATCAGCCAGCATCATCTCTGATAACAGCTGATTTGTACCAACTCTCGGTGAGCCGTCTCCACGCCGCATCACATGATTCCCGCAGCTCTCTGGAAACCATGAAATGCAAATCTGTCTCTGCAGTCACCGACAATAAACTTGTTTATTTTTGCTCCTCTAAATTAGGTCGCTGTTAATTTGTGGCAGTCATGTAGTGTGTTTGGAACACAGAGACTCTGTGGTGTGTGAAAGTACTATTTTTCCCTAATTATGGCTCCCATATGTCAATGTGTGTTTTCTCTTGTATGAAGGGCTTTGTACAATACAATGTACAATACTGATGCTACTTTGCTTGTATGTTTTAGGGATTTTTCTCATCAGCGCCCATAATGTCTTTGTTTCATTTGTAATTATGATATTATTCTGATGGCGTAATCTCAGCCTACACAAAGGCCTGGGCTACACGTACACAGAAACAGATATTTTCCCGTTTTCAGAAGCCGGGCCAGCAGGAGGCGATGAAGGTCAACGATAGGTCAAATAGAAAAGAAGAAGCTTCTGGGGATGCTAGGTGGGTGTTAGCAAATAACACAATAGTAAAGCCAAAGTAGGCATTGCTTCTTCATGTATACATACTTGTAACCTATTCAGTCAACATGTTTCTGATACACAGCTCAAGTTGCTATTACAAAACCCAACTGTGTGTGTGTGTGTGTGTGTGTGTGTGTGTGTGTGTGTGGATGGACGTTGAGGTGGGTAAGGGTTGTTGTTGTTTCTGGTGAATACTCACTACACAAAGCAACAATGGGCATGTGCCAATTGAAGAGGTGGTTTCCCGAACACTCTGTTTTACACGGATACCAAGGAACCAGGGTTTGGAAAAATCCGCACCTCATGGAGACAAGTAGTGACCTAAAACTGTCGGAGGAAAACTTTTTCAAGAACATCTCTGTGTGTCGACAGGGCCTCGATGAACTTTCATTGATGTTCAGACCAAGCCCCGCCCCCATCTACATACAGAGAACTACATGATGTTTAAAATAATAAAGTTTACTGCATCGCTAGAAAAGCTCCTCTGGATATTTTCCCGTGGATGTTTTGTGCTGCAGGGCCTGTTGGAGGCTGTCCAGTTTAGGAGGAAGAATTGCTACTTTTCTGGCTTTCCAAACGCCGACCCCTCTGTGTTTCCGTCTCTCTGTCTCTCTGCCAGGTCGTCTCCGGGGAAATTGAGGCCCTTTGCTGACACACCTCTCTCGCTCGCACACACACACAAACACACACATCCACTTTCTCTCCCTTTCTGTACATCACTCTTGTTCTTTCCTTCAATCCATCCATCCCCCTGCCTCTCCCCCCCCCAGTCTCAGGGGTATTTGAGGCCAGGGCAGCCGCTGTCGCATCAGGACTCATCCAGTCTAACAGAAGGACGAGCATCAGACAGGCTCAAGCCTGCTGGACCGGCCACAACACACACAAAGAGATAGAGGAAAAACAAACATGTTGATGTTACCTTTTTCTATCACCAGCCCATGCTGAGGCCCAGCCGACTGCACAATAAATAATAAATGCAAAGCTCTTCTCTCTGACAAAGTGTCGCTCTTTGCATTCATTTTCTTTCATCTCTGCCTGTTATGCAGGAATAATCTCCATTTGTGCAAATGTATTAAAAGACTGAATGTTGAAAGCCTCCTTGGTGCTTGATGACAATTTCACCAGACCAAAATAAAAGCATACTCATCTGTGTTTGTTGTCTACAGTCATTTGCATACGTTACGACCAGCAACCACAGACGCACTGGACTGAACGCCATCAGGTAACACGGTCACTGGTTACACTGAATCACCTGTTGCTCCGTAACGGTCTTGATCCTTTCAGACTTCTGCTGCTGGAATGATGATTCTGACAAACAAGCAAACTAAAACATATTTTGATGCTGGGAACAGATTTCGTGGAATGTGTTAAGCGTCTAACTCGTGTGGATGGTCACGAGGAAACCCCACCTCTGTTCCCATCCCGTGTGTGCATGTCACTGATGACGCCGGCTGCAAAAGGGGCTGTAGACCTTATGTCTTGGACAGGAGGCAATGTGGATATTTGGTTGAAAGTCAGAAGACGATTGGAGCCACACTGCAAGGCTAAACGTAGACTGAGAGAGATAAACCAGCCTCATGTCACAGTAATATTTCTCGGTGGTACCAGAACGTACAAGCATAAGTCGAGTGTTATCCTTTGTTTTCGTGGTCCCACAACCTGCCGGGTTCAACAGAAACACCGGTACATCCAAAAATGTGTATGAGGAGGTCAGGGAGGGTGGATGCTTTACCAAAGCCATGATCTTTTATATTCCTAAACCTTACCGATTGCTTTTGTTGCTGCAACCTACACTGTAACAAGATTACTGTAGAATGTACAGCAAGTTGCTGGCAGCAATTAGCAAGTAAGTAGCTGCATTCTATTTTACAGTATGCTTACTGTAAAATTAATCACAGTACTTATGGAATACTGTAGTCATTTGTACAGTAATAATCCAGTACCGTCATTGGTATTACAGTAGTATATACTAATACTGTACTTGTCATCACAGTAGCCGTGTACAGTTTACAGCAAATCCTAGACCACTGTAACATGCATCTCTGTATTCATTGTAATACTGTAAATGAATACTGTAAAATAATTACATACTGTAAAATGAAGACACAGTTTATTTCAACAAAAGTCATTTATTTTAATATTTTAACATTTTAAACAAAACATTTACATTTTGTTTTTAGTTTGTAAAAACATGTTTGTAAACAACAACATTTTTTATGGTATTCTTGAACATACAACATTTTAAATGTTCCTCTTTCTTCAAGTTACTATGACAATTTAAACATGTTTTAAAGTAATTTGACAGTAAACAGTCAAATTCAAGGATTGGAAGCAATACAATATTCAGGTCAAGGGGGAAATGTATAAAAACAATTTGAACTGAAACAAGTAATTGTAGTACAATAAAAAGTCCATGACTGACTTCACTGTATTGAACTGAATCTTCTCTCTGGACGGTCGTCTTCTCCATGAAGTCTTCCCTGCAGTGGAAGGACAGAGAGACATTGGTTACCGATTCCCATTAGAAAAACCACAATATGTTTCTACTATGACGATGTCAGCCTATGTGGTGTTTGTCTGGTACTGGGATCTCACCAACATGATGAGCCTTGAGGCTCAGCAGGGACACCTGGGCCTCAACATCAGCTGGTGGAGGTTTCCTGCTACACAAAATAAACAGACAATAGTACCGTATTTATTAGGAGAGACATGAAAGAATATCTAGTATTAAGAATATGTATTCATCAAATAAAGGTGTATTTAGGGGAAAAGTGAGAAAGTGAGAAGATAAGCATTGTTTAGTCTGGAAGGTGTGGTTCACGTGGGGGGAGGGGCACATGAAGCAGGACAGAGACGGTTCCCATAACAAACACCTGCTTTTACGGTTTGAAGTTTGAAATGTGTGTGTGTGTGTGTGTGTGTGTGTGTGTGTGTGTGTGTGTGAAATCAAGGTGGGACATCTGAAATCCCTTAGCCAGTAATATCGCCATTATTGACAGGCAAGGCTAAAATGATCATGATGAAACTAGTTATTCTGTATTTTCCTACCGTCAACAAGCCCCTTGAACAACCCAAACTAACAACGTGTCGGTCTCAAGACGTTCCACTGCTCTCCTTGCTGTGTCTCTCAGCTCCATTGAATCCTACTGAAGACACACAGCATGAAGAACAGCTCACAAATGTAGTTATTGATATAATTTGTTTTAAGTTTGGTAATTTATCTAATGTCTTTTATGAACTTTTATGAAGTATAAATTCAAGAGATATCCGGTAAATCATTGATTTAGTCTTGCCGGAGTAAAACATGCTGGTACATGGTGGAACAGTTTACAATCCAGCAGTATGAAGTTTGAAAAATGTTGTTGACAAAAATAATGAAATGTCAATGTAACACACTACCTTATTTTTGTTTATCAATATGACCGTGATATGACATCACCTCACCTGAAAGGGTTCACACATTCATGCTATTTGACCTCCTCAAAAAATGTATTTAAACACATTTTTCTATGAATTACCCGATGAATAAAGTCTGGGAACACACACACAGCCGTGGCTGCAGGTTTCAGCTCATAGCAGCAAACACACTACTAGCACAGTAACATGGACTGCTATCATAATGTTAGCAGTGCGGCACACTAAATATACATTGTTGTCCAACAAAGTGTGTCCAATATATATATATATATATATATATATATATATATATATATATATATATATATATATATATATATATATACTACGCATACATAACTAGGGCCGTGCCGAATAGTTCATCATGTTGACATTCAAATTATTGGTATTAATAACTACCATAAACATTGCACCGTGACGAATGGAAGAGAACCTCAATGCTGATTGGCTTTCCAAACACAGTCTCTCTCTCTCTCTCATTCATATCGTGACTGAGTGTGTGTGTGTGTGTGTGTGTGTGTGTGTGTGTGTGTGTGTGTGTGTGTGTGTGTTTTGCATTGTGTATGTTACTGTATTTGGATGTATTGAACACCATTATTGATATTCAAGTGAAATATATAGTTTGGTAAGTGAGAACATTCTGATGGTGCCTGGCCTGAACTGTCTGAATAGAAAACTCTCTGATTTGGTTCTGCTTCACTTTATCAAAGTCAACCTTTGCAGAGAGAATGTTCACATATTGTGCTATGATTGTTTAGGTTACACTGAGCTCGACTAAGCTCAGCTAAGCTAAGATAAGATAAAATCGTAATGAATGGACGAACAAAATATTGTTGAGAAAATTGTTGTGTCAAAAATAACTAAATCAAATACTATCCCATGAAGAGCATGGCAGGACTTCTCAACTGAGTAAAAAAAAAAAAAGATTTGACATCATTTTGTAATTCCAGCAATTTAGTGTTGCTCTTCCGTGAAGTGAGGGGACTCACAAGAGACAGATTAAAGAATACAAATAAAACAAGAAATTGAAGCAGCATCTTTCCTTTTAATCTCCAGAATGGATCTAGCGCCCAAATCCCTGTATCTTCCATGTCCCATAATGCAACCAATATATATGTATATTGTAGTTTGACCATTCCTGCCTCCCATATCTTTCAGGTTAGTTTTGTTTTTGTAAAGGTGACACTCTGTGACATCATCGTCTAGAGCCACACACACTAAGTAGCTCTCATGTTCAACTGAGTTTCATGTGTGTAGCAGAGTGTCCCTTCATGGATAAAGTACACTGAAAGCAGCAACACAAAGACACAACAGAAAAAGTTAGTGAGTAAGAAATGTGTCAAAATCTGGTATTTACGTTCATAGCATTAGCTTTACATAACGGTGGCCCATCCATTGTGTCCATGTTCGTCTGTCGATGGCTGGTATCATTAGATTAGCATTAGTGGTGTCACCGTCTCCGATGGTAACAGTCCCTATAAACTCATCACTGGCGGTCCTGAAAGGCACAGACTCACTTCCAATTTGATATTTGCAACCGAGTGAAAGACTCTTCCGTCATCGCTGTCAGACAGGTCGCTGTTCGACTGCTATTTTAGGGACGTGGAATGGAAAAAGATTTTTGCAGAGATCAACTTCCAAATGGCTGCAGATATAATACGGGGCTGAATTACAGCCACTGAGGAAGGACAATCCATTTTCCTTTGACATGATTTGATCAAACAGTGGCCCTCTGAAGCTCAGTCCCGGTACCCAAGCAGATTCCCGCTGCTCTTTTCCGTTGGTGGTTTCAAACCGTCTGAAAACAGCCTCGTCTCCGTCACTCACTCATCACTGCGCCTCGCTGCACTTCCCGTCCGTTTGGTGGCTCTGCCTGTCCAACGCGTTGGTCTGGGGTGAAACAATTCCACAACCACTGCTTAGATTACTGTGAAATGTACTTATGACATTTTAAGGCTTTCAATATTCCGATTGTTTTTTCCACTTGTTAACAGATCTGACTCTAACCAACGATGAACGTATCCGATGTGTGTGTGTTTCCACAGCCCAACGTATCGTCTTCCTCTGTGCCACAGAGCTCCACTGCTCTCATAAAACACATCAAAGAGCCACATTGTTGCACTGGGTGACATGTTCCTTCATCACCATGAACACATACACTACAGTGTATCAGGACTCAGTCCCAAACACTCTAGAGCACCAAAAGTAGATTAATCCGCCGCTGAAAATAGTCCCCTGTATGTCTTCAGCAGGAAGGTGAAAAGTGAGAATTGGAAACTGGGATTAGTTGACTCTAAGAAGAACATAAAATAATGCCAGCCTTATTTAATGTGCCCCTAACCTGTTTTGGTCTTTATCTTTATTACCATTACGTGTTCCCAGCCGTTATCAGCTGAGTGGTGGCTTTCTTGCTTAGGACCCGAGGTATAGCCTGGAGGTGAGCAAACCGGGCTGTATTTTCTGGACCAGCTGAGAAAGTGTGGTTCTATAGGCAGTCAATGATTCAGATTCTCCCCTCTGTATTTTCCGACGTGGGATATGCCGATAATCTTTGGCTTTTAGGAGCATTCTTTGGACATGTCTGTTGTACACTAGTTACAGACAAACCAACTGCCAACAGTTTGCAGAGATGCATGCCCACATTCGTGGTCAGAAGGAGAAACACACCAACGTGTAAACATGATGAAATACTCGGATATCAAAAGGTTTGTGAGTGTGCACACGTATCGCAAAGCCGTCCTTTCCAAGAAGGTGGTTGAAAGAATGAGAGAGACGGGCTGTGTTTGCACGGTCCAACAGTCCGCCACAGGTTATTAATCATATGCAGGGCTGCTCGATGGTAATATTAGTGGAATATTCATTTCCATTAGCCCGTGTAAACAGTTTAGTCGGAATATTACCTGTTACGTACAGAGCTGAAGCTGAATCTCAGAGTGAAGATTGAGGGGAAAACGCTATGGTGAAATATAGCCTCTAAATGTGTTTATTTACTATTGTTTAAAGCTGTGAATTTAGAAGAAAGCTACATATTAAAACTTCTCTTTGACAACAGCTTATTCCTTCCAGTATTTCAGTCTCTGGTCATATAGTGCAGGTTGCCTACCAGTATCCTAAACAATGAGGTCCCTTAAATTACAAAACATTGTCAATTAAGTTTGCAGGTTTTTTTGTTTTTACATATCATAAACACGTCCAGTCAAAGTCTGAGTAATCACTCACAGGGAGGACTGGTCTTCTTGTCCCATGGAAAACCCCAAGTGTTGTTCCTATTTCAATCCAAAGCATGAATTGTGATGATTTTTGATGAATTTATTTTTTTTGTTTTGTTTTGTTGCCTAAATCTTTACATAATTGAGAATGCAGTTTCAAAATGCTATGAGTCGACTATAACGTTGATAGTAAACTTATTTTTGATTGAGAAACGTCAAGATTCAATGTACCTGTGGTTTTACAGAAATGTACAATGGCCACGTTTTATTCTGGCAACTGGGTTGAAGAAAGAGATCATGAGCACAGTTGTGGTGGAGGTGATTTTACCGGCTCCATGGAACCAAACCTGAAAGCCTCACCATGAACACAAGACCACAAGAAGCTTCACACAGTCTCTAAGCTGGGCTGTTCGACAGTTCGAGCACTTATATCCCAAAAAAAACACAGAAATGTGGGTTTACATAGCTTAAGAGGTATTGTTTAACCTTCCTTGCCTCCAGCCTTATGCTAAGCTAGGCTAGCCATGTCCTGACTCCAGCACTGTACTGAACACACAGACTGACATCGATCATCTCAGCCCAACTTTATAGAAAAAAAGCATATTTTCCAAAACTATACCTAAAAAGAATAATAGTGAAATATATCCTCCTCAGCTTCAGTGTTTGCTGATCACTCCTGATTTAACCAGTGACGAGACAATATGAGATAAGATAGCTAGTTTATGTGCAAAATATGACGAGACAAACGAGCTAAACCTATCTGCAAGTCATGGTCAGTGGGGAATCCTGGTGTTTCTGGAAAAGAGCAGGTTAAGTAAAACGACTTAATGACACCAGCAGGAGCGTTCCAAGTGTCTGAGGAGGCGCTTTATGGGAAATCAACAGCCGCACAGTCAAACTCATCGATGCTAATGGCTTAGCAGCAGCAGCAGCAGGCCGTTTACAACGCTCACCTGCTCCCACAACAAAGAAAACTCTTTCTCGATCTGTGTGTGTGTGTGTGTGTGTGTGTGTGTGTGTGTGTGTGTGTGTGTGTGTGTGTCTTAGCTTTTCCACTTGTGCAAAGAAAAACTAGAGGCTGAAAGTTCAACCGAGCAAACAAAAGTGAGAGTGACGGCCCGAGCGAGGGAAGCATAAACAAGCCTCTGACTAAAGGAGCTGAGAGAGTTTGATAGATAAAGAGTGAAATAGTGAGTAGAAGCTGATGGAGAAGGCTGAGCATCGGGGCGGCCATGACAGCCGTTTGAGACTCAATCGATTGACAGATAAAATGAAAGTGGCCTGTCTCTGTCCGTGTTCTTCATCCAGAACTGTCGCCCAGCTATTGACAGCTTGATAGAGAATAGGCGATGGCAGAGTGATGGGGCTGAATGACCTGCATTGGAAAGAAAGGCAGACACAAGTCGAAGGAAGAATGAGTCTCAAGCTCGGTTTATACTCGCCGTAGTGAAGCCGGCGCACCACAAAGTGACCTAATGGAGCGCAGGCGGCTGCAGCGCTCGGTCGTGCACGTCCGAATGTTTGTTTCTTGGGTCACGTGACAAGTCACAAGTAGTGAACTGATGAAAGCACTGCTCACACGTCTACAGGTTACACACAGAAGGGCAATTGGCTGTTTGTTGCTTTACAAACAGGCAGGGGCGCTTCTAGGATTCAAAGAAAGGGGGGGCTTAGCCCCTATGGAAGCGGCATGCGTGCAATTTTTTGGGGTCCATTTGGGGCCAGCGGGTATCCATTGTTTCAGACAGTTCATAGATTGGTTCAATCAGAAAGAGTGTGATTTTGCTCTGTAGTTTTGCTTGCATTCATTACACAAGAGACAGAATGTCAGGTTCAAATATGCACTTTGCTCAAATAAAGAGAGAGAAATAAAGTTCCTGCTTGTAAAGGAAAGACGGATAAACTAGCTTTCATATCTGCGTCACTCCCACATCCTAATTCTCAAAGGAGTCGCACACAATGGATGGAGAATGGACCTGATAGTATCAACTTTTGAGTTGTTTACTTGTTTTATTATGAGCAGAAGGGAATGAGATATTGATCAATGTTTACATCTATTTTGTTGTCCGTGTAGTTTTTACATACCAGTGATATTTTATGCTCATTGGAACACTATCACTGAGATGAAGATGAAGTAGTTCAGTGTCAAATATACCATTCAATGGAAAAAAAACATGGAAAAAAAAAATAAAAAATGTCAGGTACATCTTAATCATGTTGAATATTGTATGATGGGCTCAAATTGAAGGCACCCAATGCATTCACTATAATCAAGTCAAACTAGGATTGCAATGTACACTATCGGACTAGCATTAGAGGCAGATAAAAAAATACACAAAAATAGCTAGCTTAGTGTTAACATAGCCCACTACAATATTGCCTCAAGTAAACCTAAATGTACGCAGGTAACAAACGTTAACAACTACAGATAGACACATTCTGTAACTACCTGTACATTCCCTCCGTGCATCATTTACTGTTAGCTAAACTGCTCGGCTATGAGCTAAACTGCTCGGCTATGAGGATGAATGAAGAACATTTTAGGGAGGCTTCTTTATGGGCTAAGTCCTCATGAAAAGGGATTGGACAGTTCCTCCTTTCCAAGCTGAGATGCCAGAAGCCCAGCACTGGTCCTCATGCAGCATCCTGGAGCTCAGGTGTCCTCTCTGGCTCTCCCTGCTCAGCTTCCCTGGGCTTTGTGTTCCAGGCTCGTGATTCGATTCCCCTTTTCTTCCGCCTGGAATCAAATTGCATTACTACTGGCCCAGCGTGCACCAGCGCAGCAGGATATCAATACTGATTACCAGCCATAATTACAGTGTAATGTTTGAAAGAAACATCATCTGAATGAGACGTTATCAACATTTATGCCAGTTCTGATTCCATAAGCGCCGTATTTTAAGGTCACAGGGACACATTATGCAGAGTTATGGACTATGATAAAACAATAAGTAGAGTTAAAAGTGCTGACCTCACAGATGTCCTTTGCTTGCTTTGTTCAGTGTTGCTGGTGATGCAGATTAGAATACTGGACGACATGATCTAAATACTGTATCACTCTGGGGAGAAATGATTCTCTGTGTTCATAAATATGTGTATATATATATATATATATATATATATATATATATATATATATATATATATATATATACAAAAATACATGTCTTTAATTAGAAGAAATACTAGCCCTTAAAGTCTACTGTCTTTAAATATGTTTTTCAAAGGTTTATTTTGTTCAATCTCAACCAAAACTCTTCTTAGCTTTTTTTTGCTAATCTTCTTAGCTTTCAAATAATTCTGGATTGCTTTCCATAATAATAGTCATTTAAAATGATATATCCATCTCTGTATTGTTATTGCACTGAATCAGAGGCAAAGCAGTCCAGACATGGAGTTGCTCATGATACAGCTGCTGCTGTGGACGGCATCATTCTGGCTTCATGAGGAACAAGGTGCTATCCAGACATTTCCTTGCTCTCGATCACACACATTGATCAAATTGGTTTTGGGGATTCAATTTCCAACTGGTTGTGATCAGATCATGCTGGCAGAGTTCAAACTGTTTCTGCAGATGGTTTCAAAAATGTTCAACAGAAAGGTCCCACAAGGATCAACATCAGGCCGCCTGCTATTCACGCTCTACATTTATTAACAGGACATTGCAATATGCTGACAATATACCTTTGTTTGTATGGACTCTTGCACAAACCAACCAGACCTTCTGCAGGTCACCGTGAGCTTCAGAGGACCTTCAGGCCTCTTCTATTGCTTTAAAGCTGGTTCTACACAAACATTTTGAATTTCAAAAGAGCTAAGAGCTCCATACTCGCAATGGAACTCTATCAGATACAGGACAGCATTGTTAGAGCTTACACAGGAGATTGGATTATTATACCACACAATTCACTGCCAGCAACGATGCCCGTAGCCCCCGGAAGGTTCCCTCCATTTTGGTTTTAATGCGTTTTCTTTTCGTGTTTACGGCTATCACGGGTTCACCGACCACGGCTTCTTCCGAACACCTAGCCTTAGCTAACCCAGCTTGGACCTGACGGACGGACGGCAGGACACAGTGGAAGCATCAATGGTGCCTGGTGCGCTAACGTAGTGAAGGTTAGTTGACAGTGTTATGATGGCGTCCATGTTATCTTCCCAGAGATTAGTTTTTGTTGTTCACATTCCTCCTGCAGCAAATAAAAAAAACTCTCCAGGAATGCACTCCTGTATTGGTTTTGTTGTGTCAGTGTGTACAGTTTTCTTGTGGGGTGGAAACGGACGAGGCTCCCCTGTGTTGCATAATAACATGATAAACAGTTATCTTTGAACCCTGTAATCTTTACAGAACCGTGCAACAGGGAATGTAACGAAAGGCAACTCAGACTAGCATATAACATTTTAATCCGACACATTGTCGTTCCACACTTGTCAAATCCTGCTGCTTGGTCAGTGGCCATGTCTACATGCATTAAACGGTGATGCTCTAGGTGGCCCTCTGGTGTCAGGTTCTGACGTTTCAGTGACAATGCGTCGGTCCATGGTGTCTTTTCAAAATAACAGTTTTTAGGTTTACTTAGACAACAAAACTATTCAATCATGGCCTGGGTTGACATAAACACATTTGTGACGTAAAATACGTCTGTTCTGTATGTGAGAAAGAAAAGGTCAAATAAGTCAAACATGGACTTGTTTCCAGCGTCTCCTGGGTGAAAGTCCTGTGTTTGTTCCATCCTCCGCTCACTCTTTTCTTGCTCTTACTTGACCTTCATACTCTGCCAGCTGCTCTGAGCGTCATGAATCGATAAGGTTAAGGCATTAGCTGTTTTTGCGAGTTGCAAGCAACTCTACGTTGTATCAAGCTAGGGAATGTTAACATGGTGTTTCAACTCGGCAAAACCTCCTGAGACGAGGGGAAACACAGACTCCATCTCTGTTGAACTGTGTGAGGAGGCAACAGCGTTTTGTAACAAGCAATAATCAAACGACAAACAACTGGATGATATTCAACAATTCAAGTATTTACATTCACATCACACACATCCAGAATCCACGGCAGAAGACAAACGCTATCATTGATAAAACGCATTAGTGCTCACATGCGTATCCTGCCATATAATAATATATTAACAGTACCGTAAAAGTCAGGTTACAAGCCGCTCCTACCTCCGGTGGGTGTCCCCGCTGAGGCAAGCTAGCAGCAGCGCAAGCTAGCAGCAGCGCTAGGTTCCGCTACCTTCGGTGGTTGAGCTAGCAGAGAGCTAGAGGAGCGCTAGCTGGCTACAGCGGGGAGCTAACAGGGACACTGACCGAAGGTAGTAGCGGCTTGTAACCCTACTTTTACGGTCAAAGGACACCTCATGCTAAATCTATAAGAGAGAGAGAGAGGGGACACTACGCCCTCATGAACGCCCTTGGATTTGCAAAGACACATTCAACATAATGGTTGTAGTTTTTCTCTCACGACAGACTTCTGACCACGTACTGCACTGCAGTACATCTGCAGATTCCCTGTTTCTGTTTGTGATCAAGGAAAAGTGAACCAATGCAATAATGTGCCTCCCGTCATTAAACTGTAAACCCTGCAGTCAGCGTCTTCCACTCACCTCTGGGTCGGGTACGTTTGATCAGACGCTCGTCTCCACATCCCACAATTCAGAGCAAACAAGTAAACAAGAGAGGCTTCACATTAGCGGAGGTTCATCACAGCAAGTTGCAGCACCGGTTAGTAACAAGCTAATGACCAAGACAATTAATAGCACGAATGAGAGCTCCCTCCCTCCTCCCCCACCTACTGCTACATTCCTTAAATATGAGTGTTTAATTAAGCAGCAATATTAATTAGGACTTGACGATATTAAGATGTGTGGGTGCGAATGAGGAGGAGGGGGAGCAGAAATGAGACTGGTTAGAGTAAATGAGTTTAAGACGGATGACATGCGAGGCGACGCGTACGCCGGCGTGCACTCTGGCACTGCCTTTAATGGAGCCCAGACCGACGACATGAAGGCTGGAGGAGGAGGAGGAGGAGGAGGAGGAGGAGGAGGAGGAGGGTGCGAGCTCCACTGAGGTAACACAGCGTTAATGGCGATGGAGAAGAGCTTCATTGGGTCGCAGCAGGTTAAACAGTTCCGTGAGGTTTAGTGTGTATCACCTGACTCAACATAACAATTCACCCAAATGACATGTCTGTGTAAACCAACTGGAATGGGTTTGTTTGGGAGGACTCAGGAGTTTGAGATTCATCCGGCTCCACTTTGTCAATATTTGCCCGGGTGTTAAGCACGGAGCGATGCTGTGATTCCGGGTCAAATCTTGTTTAATAAATGAAACAAGCAAGCCAAATGCTCTTTAAAGATGGAGCGATGTTTAATTTGCAGCTGAAAGGTTCTTCATTATTAAATTAAATGCTTTTTGTATAAATATTCTAGTGCATTGAGTGATAAATGAGGTGCGCCACGAGTTGCATAATAGAGTTCCCTATCTGGCCACAGCACATAATGATCCACCGAGCTCAATGAGGAGAAACCCAGTACACAATCAACCCGGCAGCAAACAGACACGTTTCTTTAATTTGATCTCCTTGGCATTCAAACAGTAAAGTGGTTTTAGAGGTGCAGATTTAATCAGATGTCTGAATTTCCCTTTGAGGAATTTAACTTGATTTTCTGTGTAGCACACCATAGTAGTAGCTGATGAATGCATCTACTGTGGTTTGAAGAATATCTCCACTGATTGATTTTCTAATGTAAATCATTTACAGGCAACTGGGGATCAGAGGAAGGTAGTTTGGAAGTCAGTATATTCATGCCAGGATGTTAGTTTGGTTACAAAATTGGCACAAAAACGTTTGCAAATCAAACTAATTGTAAATTTACCAACTTCATTAGAATGGATCTGACTGGCACCGACAACCACAAGTCATCCAGATCATTCCAATGGCCCCTTTTCTGAAACCCCACTGGAGCAAAAGCCCATTTAGTATCTGAAAACAAACTCCCATTGTTCTGAAGGCCCATTGCTCCAAAACTACACACTTTTCATGCAACGAAGAAAAGCATGTGAATAAGTATGACTCCATCGGACTTTGATTTTCCTGCTATGGTGAAGGATACGCCCTACTCTGCCTGTGATTGGATAGCTGGGGCTTATTAGGGTCAGCCAATCGGAGGCAGAGTTGGCCATGCCTTCACCAGAAAGGTCCAATGAGGTTTTTCAGTACAATAATTAGCCTTGTGCTTCTGTTTGCTGAGCAATGGGCCATCAGAACAATGAGAATGTGGCTTGTGGCTGTCGGACATTTAGGGTCAACGTATTGACGTATTACTATGATTTCTGAATGGTGGGCCATCTGAAAAATGGGGTTTGGGTGCAATGGTTCAGAATGTACTAAATCAATTTAAAGCACATCAGATTTTACAATGAATGTGTGATATATTGTAGCGCTATGCTGTAAATAATATATATGTATAAATATAGACTGATCTGCATTCAGTCAAGGCAACATGCACATTGAGCATGAGCAGAATCTAGAATGTGTTTCTGCACAGCATCCATTTGGCCTCCTCCCAAGTACAGTATATTTGCAATGTAGTCGAGCCTCTCCGGTCTGATTACATGCTTTCAGATGAAGCCTTTACGTTTAAGACATGTGTACAAAGTATCGAGTGAGAGAGTGAGTAAATGAGAGACAATGAAGACCGGGACATTGTTCTCGCTAGAGCTTAACAGATGCTCAACTGGAATCTGAGTAATACGCTGAAAAACTACCAGACAGCAGAGTAAAGAACACAAATATAGTAATGGAAGAGGAGTGCAAAGGTTGATGCTCTGATTTAAGTAGTTGAATCTTTCACTGCCATCGAGCCAGAGCTCGAACAAACAGCAAAGTGATGTGGCTGCCCTGAGTGTGTTGGAAAGTGACTCCCACACTCACAAACAAAGAGACGGAGGCTCATTAAAAAGAGTGGACCAGCTTGCAGGAAATATAACATCAAGTGCTGCATTTAATTTGCAGTGGGCTGTTTATTCAACCTGCTCTCACTCCCAACTCGTCTCGTACATTTGTTCAGCGCCCCTCAGCTTCTGATACCACGGAGGCTCCCTCTAGCATCGGGTCCATAACTGTAACTGTTCATATGTTCTTCTGTTACAACAGAGTATTTTTGTTCTGCTGCTGTTGTGGGTTTTTTTACCTGACAACCAAGCCCAATGTAAACCTGCTCATTATCAGGCCACAGTCTAAAGAGGTCAAGGTGCATGGTTGGGTTGGAGTCCGCTGTTCGTGTCTCATGTGAATCCAACAGGAACTTATTTCACTTGACTTGTGTTCTGTGACAAATGTATTGAATTAATACAGCCGACGCGCATGCACTCACTTTACGTAGCAAACACATTTTAACACAAACCACAATATTTTCCTCAGCCTAACCAAGTCGTTGTGTTGCCTGAAGACTAAAAAGACACAAATCAGTGGAACACCCTGCCTGACGTGGTGAAGAGCTGCAGCTCTATCAGCACTTTTACATGTTTTAAAAAAAATCTGTTGAAAGCTGGTCAGTGCCAAATTATTATGGTTTGTATCACTTACTTTTAATGTTTTTTTACTTACTTTTAATGGTTTGTATTACTTGCTTTTAATGGTTTGTATTACTTACTTTTAACGGTTTTTATTACTTATTTTTAATGTACTGTACTGTAGCTTTGTATTGTGTGTTCTTATCACCACATATAATGTTGTATTGTGTCTTTTATCCTGTACTGTTTGCTCTTGTTTTATGTTTGCTATGGTCTGTTAAGGGACTACAGATGCACATTAGCTGTAGCTACAATCTGGTACAGTGCATCATATGGTCACATTTATGTTTTAACTGTATATGGTCCCTTTTAAATAAAGATATTTTTATATATATATATATATATATATATATATATATATATATATATATATATATATATATATATATATCAATAAATGTATAATAAGCCTACACTGAAAGTTTATTTTTGAATACACACTTTACACTGTAATGAGCGAACACTTCGTCGTCGACAATTCCAAAACTGGGATAATCGTGCTGCTTTATTGGAAGATCGTTGATCAAGTGAGTCATCCAGACCACTTGTACTGGTGAATCCATTATTCACCAGTACGAGTGCTCTTCCTGGTAAATAATGGACCGCCCCCCCAATTGGTTTCCAACCTATAAGTGATATACCACTTTAACTCAAAGCTGCGTCTTTGTTTTTTATTGTAATTTTGATGTGCCCATTTGAATTTGAGAGAGATGAAGATGAAGAGGAAGTGAATGGGGATGTTTTATTGGTTGAGTGGAGGAGAGGTGAAATGTGTGGGTGGGCCTTTTAAATGGTGGACATTTGTGTTTTGTTGGCCAGCTGAGAGCTTTAAAGTTCTACTTCACCCAGTTGGAACGTGTGTGTGTGTGTGTGTGTGTGTGTGTGTGTGTGTGTGTGTGTGTGTGTGTGTGTTTGTGTGTGTGTGCGCGTGTGTGTGTGTGTGCTCAATGCTTCTTCCTCTCACGCTTGTTGATTGGTGTTTGGAGATCACAGGGTGACAGTAGAACAAGTGTGTTGGATGAGATGGATGTGTTTTTTTATTGTGGAACAAATAGATCTAATATTGGATGTTTGTCTTCTGTGTAAGATTAAATGACAGCATTAGGGTAACGAATAGACAATGAAATACAATGAATACAACTATACATTTTGTGAAGCCTTTTTTCAATTATATGCACCTCTCAAACAAGAGAGACAATCCCTGGTGCATGCAAGTATCCAGTCTGACTTCCACATACTACAGACCTTTCTCCACAAGTAGCTCTCACAATTAACATGTGATGACAATGAGAATAATATCTTGTTACAGAACTTCACAGAGCATCTTTCACGTGTTTATAGGTCACGCCCCTTTTGTAAATGTCCTCAGTCCATTTGAGGAGTTTTATATAAAGGTATAATATACTGAAAACACTTGTGAGCTAGTTAAGAGGTTCATATAGCAGTATAAGTGTTATTGGTTGAAAAGAAGAAGAAAAAACTTTGTCTCTCATCGTTCTTTTTTTTACTAGTAGTATAACACACGAAGAAACAAATAAATGCTGAAAATCATGTTTGGTTTCTTTAGATTCTCATTTAGATTTAGATTCTCTTTTATTTTTTTTGCAGAAGTGAACCTTGGGAGATGTAGTCAGGCTAAGTGAGGTTATCTAGTGAAGCTAAAAGACCAAGTAATGAATTAGGGCGGAGTCGCACAGCTCATCATTGTCAGTGAGTATCGGCCGGTTGTGCACTTGGCAAAACGCGCCGGCAAAGCGTTTTTTGACAATGCATTTTAGAGACGACTGTACTTTGAAAAGTCGCGTCCGGTGTGAACAGCCCCTTAGTGTCCAAACTCCAGACGCAACAACTCCTTGAGATGGACAGGAAGTGAAGCAACATGAGGACTAGGGGCGGGAACCTCGAGGCTTTCTTTCATTCTGAATCATTCAGACTCCGAGGTCTACGATGCGATTATGAAACCATTATCGATACTTCTTGACGCATCAAAATTCATTCGATACATGATTTAGTTTTTCTCACTGTGACTATCTGCTTCTTTTAGCAGCATCTTCGTATCAAAAACATAATCCAGCAG
The DNA here is from genome assembly GCF_910589615.1 of Taurulus bubalis. NCBI lineage: Eukaryota > Metazoa > Chordata > Actinopteri > Perciformes > Cottidae > Taurulus > Taurulus bubalis. The sequence continues at coordinate 24,170,170 of NC_136601.1, forward strand.
CTTCTGAATCATGTGACATAACAATCTGATTAAGTCACATGAAAAAGAGAAGCACAGACTTCTCTTCACACATAGGCAACAAGCATTCAGCGCTCTTAAAAAAAGAGAATCAATTCCAAACCGAGGAGGTGAGAAATGTTGTGATATCAAATGTTTGTGCACTTTGAAATGCTGGAAGATGAGTTTTTTGACATGCTGGATGTATGAAAATACTGTGGTTTAATAATATTTTGAATGGTGACCACTACCATCAACCCACTGGAAGCACTTTATAATTTTTGTATTGATTGCCCTTCACTACCCGACACCCACACTCGTATCCACTTGGGGGAGATTTCTCACCGCGGCCGGAGCGCTGTCTCCATGCCCTTTCTAAGCGGGAATGAGATTAAGGGGAATTTACGAGGCTCCTCTCAATGAGCCAACGCTGTGGAGAAGATGCACGGAGAAGACCCGGAGCTGCATCACGAGATTTCCAACGAGCTCTTCCCAAAGAGAGAGAGTTAGAGGGTCACTTTGTGCTGTAATGTCCCCCGAAAGGCTCTTACTGGCCATCGAATCCCATTAAGTAGGCGGCGGATGGAAATTGACTGCGCCCTAAATGTGGATCGTGTTCCCTTTTATGACGACTCGGCATCCGACTTCTATTGTTTTAACGTGAAATTAATATCGCAGAGGACCCGGCTTTCAAAGGATTCAATTTTGTCAGGCTCTCTGTCGGCACAGGCCTGTAAATAAGACTTCTACGGGGAGGCCCTGAAGCTGCAGAGAACCGGGAGGACAAAGACGTGGGAGTTGGTGAGAGGGGAATGAGAAGAGGTGCTAAAAAAAGAGCGCTCGTGGACTTTGGAGAGTCCTTGACCTCGCCTCAGGGGTCAAGTCTCCTGCATTAGCTCTTTCCAGAACGTGGTAATGAGCAGTCACACACTATAAGGGTTGTTGAGAAACCAGGCCACATGAGGTAGAGAGGGAGGGCGCACTCAACAAACCCCCCAAAAAGACAATCAATGGAGGCGGTTGGCATGCCGTCCTCCCCGTCTCTGGGCCAAGGTGAGTCACACCACCAAGAAACAAAAAACCTCCAGTTTGAGTTCTGGGAAATATTAAAAGCAAAATGAGAAGAATAGGAGGAAAGAGACCACCGAAGCCCCCCGTACGTTCCTCTGCAAATAACAGCCACTTTGTTGTATAAAATATGAGCTGGGTGTTTGGGATGGAAGGATTCTTTTCTCTTTTTTTCTCCTCTTTCTCGAGCTGTCACGCCAGAGATTTGGAATTCATGACATGGACCCGCATAATGGGTTGCAGGGGACACGGGAAGTGAAAGGGAGCAAGGAGGAAAAATAGAAAGAGACAGACTGAGAGGAAAAGTAAACTCATTTGCAAAGGGGACTACACTTGTAATTAAATTGCAAGCTAAAAGCCCTGTTCATCATGCACTCTCATTTGCATCCCCCTTAAATATGCATGGGTTTACTTTGCATGAGCGGGCACAGTGTCTACACACGAGACGTCACACACCATTTGCCGGGGAAAAGAAAGGATGAAGGGGCAATATTGAACTATTTGTTCTGATGTGAGCCGTCAGAAAATATTTTTGTTGTTGTTGTGGTCCCACATGTCCTTACATTCTGCCTTCTATTGTAATTTCAAACCACTATTGAGCTAATTTCTTCAGGGCAACACGTATGCTTCATACGTTGTTTGTGCATCATGTGTACTCCATCAGGAGGCGTGTGCTATGAGGGATCACTGCTCTCAAACAGCAGGAACATCAAACCTCGGCCTGCTGTAGATCAAATTGATCTGGCTTGCAATATATATTCATGTGTTGCCATGGCACAGCCTCCCCAACACCGCTGTGTTATTTCTTACTCGATCTAATTTCTTACTCGATCTAATATGCCTTTATAAGAATGTAATGAGCTGCAATTGATTTCTTCAGTGGAAGGTTTTCAGGGAACATGTATTAAAAGACAAAAGGAGAGAAAGAATAAAGCCACGGTATGAAGCCACTTCGGCGGGAGAAAGTGGTCAAAAAATAAACATGCAGTCAAATTTAGTTTCACTTTGTTTAGGTGTTAATTAGCATACCTACTTGATTTTAGCTCAACCGTGATGGTTTTTGTTTATTTTGACCCCAATATTTGTGGAGATGTTGTCTATGTCAAGCCTGGACTAAAATGAGGACTCAGATGCAGAGGATATCACGTACCAGCACACTTTATTGATTTCAGATCCTCTTTGAAGAGTGACAAACAATTGGGCTATGAAAAACTCACTTACTAACCAAGTCCTGGCAAGAATAACTCGCGGAAGATAACCTTCCTAATCAGGAAATTCTCCAATAAAAGGAGAGACAACAACACACTAGAAACATGGGAGATCCTAAAACATGAATCGAAAACTAAAACTACTGATCAACGGGACAAAAGAAAAGGCTCACCTAAACAGGAGGCTCTACAACTATCTAATACTAATTAAACACAAAATCGCTCCAAAGGGGAGGAACGAAAACTGATTACAAAAACACAAATCGAAGCTAAACTAGAAAACTTTAACAAATGAAAAATCACGCTCCAAGGAGGAAACAGAAAACAACTTGCGTGGCCTAGCAAAAAACTCTTGGCAAAATCGACTATGACTGTGGATAAGGGCTCAGGGACAAGGACAAAACACTTTGGCACAAGACCAAGGGGAGACGCCGACATTAAGCGCATGAGGGTAATGACAGGTGGAAACAATCAGGGATCGGGGAGACAATCAGACCGGTGACACGTGAGGAAGGGCAAGTGACTTGCAACGAGAGGAGAGCTAGGCTTCAAAATAAAATAGGAAGTTACGTGACAAAAACCCAAGACAAACCTTTATGCAGCCTCACTAGTTTCTGTATGTGCTTTATTTGTATTTCCTAGGTTGATTGAGCCCATGTTGCATATGTTGACATGATCAGATGATGCAAAGCTGTCTTTTGTTCTCGTGTGTAGTCCTTTGAGATTGAGAAAATGTCAACGGACATAAGATTCAGCAAATCACAGAGAAGGATTTCGTCTGACGAGAACTTTTTTTAGCCAGCGTCATTTGACACGACGATGCCCTTTTCTCTTGCCTGATGATGTTAAAATGTTGCAGGGCTCAGTCTGCGGAAGCAGGAAGTCTCCTCTTTGAGCCAGACGTAAAATTATATTTCTGCGATGTATTATCGCGACGCTATGAATATTTTAGGAATGTAGAGAAACGTAGAGATTGTCATACTGCGAAACCGCGGTCCCCGTGGACATAGGGTTAACTGTGTTTTCTTGCGTTTTCCGGGATACGTAACCTGACTTCTCTATCCTGATATGGAGTCCGGTGCCTAAACTCTCCAGTGTGGCACATTGTGACAGACAAGCGGAAAGTGTGAGGGAATGAACACAGAATTATTGCATAACATTGATGAAGAAACTGAATAAAAAAATGGGCATCTGGTGGATACCAATCCACATAAGACCCATTATTGATCTCATCTGATGTATCCCTCCATCCATCAGGCTGTGATACACACAGCGAGTATTAGTCAATACGTGGGAGTCTACACATGGGAAGAACAATTAGAGTACTGCCAGCAATGCTCTGGAAATCTCAGTGCGTTGAGCTCTGTGGGCTACCGTAGAACAGAAACAAGACAAAGGTGGAATCCCATGCACTGCCAGACGCTGAATGAAGAGCATCCCATTGTGAAGTTTTAATAAATCACCAAAGCAAATGCTTTGTGTTCACTAAATGGTCCGCTCTCCCTCTCTATTAGTGTCACATTTAGGACCGGTGCACGTTGTGGATGAGTGCACTCCAGCATTCCACTGCATATTTAACAGTGTGGGACCGGCGGAGAGACGATCGCACTCTGTAAATAAGTAAAAAAACAAAGAGAGAGAGGCTGGGCACAGGGTTACATGAGCGAGAGAGAGAGGGACAGAGGGATTATCCACGGCTAAAAGTGTAACAATGCTTCTCTGTTCCAAGTTGCATAATTCAGAAGCCACCCGTCCCGTCCCGTTGTGTTCTGCTTGGCTTCAGGCCGGTCCTGAGACGCTCGGCTGGGTTCTCCACGATTGAGCCGTAACCGCACCGACAGAGAGGGGGAACCGTTTTGCTCGGCCCTCGTCGGAGCAAATCACAGTTCCGTGTTTACGGCGCGGCAACCTTTTTTTTTCCTTCTTTCCCAGAACACACTTTGCATTTTAATGAGGGCCCGGCCCGCATACTAAGTGCACATTAAGCCGGCTCTGTGGGGGTGAGCGCGGCGATACATCACGGGTGAAGCAGCACTCTTGAAATTTTTAAATGAACAAAGGCTGAAGTTTTTCAGTCCTTGGGGGGAGGGGGAGCTGTAAGTAGATGTTGCGAAGATTTTAAAGAGGTTATTTGGTTGCACTGGAGGGGGGGCTGGAAGCGGGGTGAGAGCTGGAGCAGGGGGAGAGCGCTTTAAAGGGATAATAGCAGGGTGGGGACGTGCTGAAGAGTTAGATTTCAGGGCTTCCTGAATACTTTATTGTGAGGATGATTACAGCCGAAGTGGCTGGTGATGAGGAGGAGGAGATGAAGAGCGGGGCGCGCGCAAATAGAACAAAACCGGTTTTCTTCTCCAGCAAGGTCGTAATATGTGACTGTTCCATACCGCTTGCATGCGACATGTGATGCACGCTAATTGACATTCACACTGATCGCAGAGTCGTGTGTTTTCTTCCTCATTCTGTCTCCATACATTTATTTTCAATTTCCAGCTTCTGTACCCGAAACTCCTCCGTTTCCGTCGTGCAATGCATTGTGGGGCCAATGGTGTGCATTCAAAAATCAAGTCAGCATAATGACTTGTTTGAGTGTGTCCATGTTGCCACTGCCCAGTGTGCCCATGACTCATTCATAAAGGCTGCTTACTAGTGGATTGGAACGCGGCCACAATCTCATATTCTGCTCGGGACTTTCTCCACTTACTTTGTCTCCAGTAGAGCCAGTCTGCAAACACACATTTTCTTTATTGCATTTATTAAAGCACAAGATACAATATCCTCCAAAGAATATATCTTGTCCCCAAGGCACATCATCTGGTGTCACATAATGCAGATGGAATGGCAGTACAGTTCTATCGCGTGATGGGCTGTGTAGAGAATATCCTCACCGCTTGTTCTATTCAACGTAGATTTCAAAGATGGATTTCATCTTTCTTCTTATTACAGAAGCAATTCCTATGTCCTGTCGCATCTCAGACCTCCCATCTTATTTTAACGGACACATACACTGATGGTGTACTCAAGATGGACGATGCTTAGTATCAGCGGCTCCCGCTGGTCACCGGCTAGCTAGCGGATAGTGGTGCGTGTGAATCGTAGCTCCATGGAGTGTAGGCACTGAGCACGTGGAGCAAATTCAAGATGGACCTTGCTGGCAGGTGATATATAAACCCATCACTCAGCGAACTCCAAAGCTTCGTCATACAGTTTTGGATATTTTTCAGTGTTCGTATCGTTCTCCATCTTCATTGCGATGTCTTGTCATCATGAGTTTAAGACATCGTCTGTTTTTATCCTGATTCCCAACTTGGGAAACCCCTGAATTAAAATGGTTCTGTAATTCCAAAATAAGATGCAGTTTGGAAAAAAAGGTTTCTATAACAGCAACAATCCTGAACGGAGATAAGAGAAGATGTCAGTGTCTGTAATGAGGTCCGGACACCATGCTGTCAGGAGGTCAAGGGTTCTGTCATGTGACCATGATGAGTTCAGTTCAGCCAGGTTGGGTAGCAACCTCCTAACAATCACCATTTAGTCACGTGATCATCTACCAAACAAAACAAGCACTCAAATTTCAGTTTCAAGAAATTTCCTCCAGCAGCATGTCTGTTAATTAATAATAATCATTTTATTTATATAGCACCTTTAAAAACAAAGTTTACAAAGTACTCTACAGAGAAGCAAAACATAGTCATACATAACTTAAATACAAAAACAAAAACGACCATAAAGGCAACGAATACAACAAAACATAAAAGTACGACATCACTTAAAAGCAATTCTATAAAAATGGGTTTTATGACGTGATTAGTGTAGTTATGACAGCCTCAGTCTCTCTGCCCTCATTTCCTCCACATCCTGTTTCCCCACAGCTCCAAACATGTCCTAGGAATTCCCTGCACTTGTCGTTTTCCATCCATCCACCAGAGGGGAACCTGCACCGGGACCCTGTACCCTGGAACCTGGAGCCTGGAGCCTGGAACCTGTAGCCTGGAACCTGGAGCCTGGAGCCTGGAACCTGTACCCTGGAACCTGGAGCCTGGAACCTGTACCCTGGAACCTGGAGCCTGTAGCCTGGAACCTGGAACCTGTACCCTGGAACCTGGACCCTGTACCCTGGAACCTGGACCCTGTACCCTGGAACCTGTAGCCTGCACCCTGGAACCTGTAGCCTGGAACCTGTAGTCTGTACCCTGGAGCCTGGAACCTGAAACCTGGAACCTGGAGCCTGGAACCTGGAGCCTGAACCCTGGAGCCTGGAACTTGGAGCCTGTACCCTGGAGCCTGGAACCTGTACCCTGTACCCTGGAGCCTGGAACCTGGAGCCTGGAACCTAGAGCCTGTACCCTGTAACCTGTACCCTGTACCCTGGAGCCTGGAACCTGGAGCCTGTACCCTGGAGCCTGGAACCTGTACCCTGGAACCGGGAGCCTGGAACCTGTACCCTGGAGCCTGGAACCTGTACCCTGGAGCCTGGAACCTGTACCCTGTACCCTGGAGCCTGGAACCTGGAGCCTGGAACCTAGAGCCTGTACCCTGTAACCTGTACCCTGTACCCTGGAGCCTGGAACCTGGAGCCTGGAACCTGTACCCTGGAACCGGGAGCCTGGTACCTGTACCCTGGAGCCTGGAACCTGTACCCTGTACCTGGAGCCTGGAGCCTGGAACCTGTACCCTGTACCCTGGAACCTGGAACCTGTACACTATACACTGCAAAGCAAAGCCTGCTGCAGAGCAGACAGTTTCTCCTCATCTATTTCTATTTCAACCTTTTTGATCCTACTCTGTATTACTGGCAGACAGGAGCAAATTAAAGCCTGAGTCAATCCTTTAAAGCCCACGTACAATAAAAGAAATGCACAAAAAATCCTTATTGTATTAGTAACCTTTCACAATCGGTCAGCAAATTAAAACTCGGAAGACGAAAGCATGGAAATTACCTTTTTTTTTTAACATTAGTATAAAGAGGAAGATTGTTAATTAAAATGTTCGAGACAGTTAATACATATTTATTCATAATTATTCTTTTTTTAAACACCAGAGATCAGAAAAAGAGAAAAAAAAGACTCGCATGAGATGACCCAGTTCCTACTGTAGTAATTACCTCTGTGTCACGCGCTGACTTCCTGGTTCGGTTCTTGGTTGGCATGGCGACAGCATTGACACACGCCAGGTCTGCTCAGACTCAAGCCGAGTCCTCCGCCGAGCACCGGGAATCAAACCGACACCGATTTGTCCCGTCGCCTAGTGGGAGTCAAACAATATCAACTATTTCCTGGGGCTGTGAGAGTTGTCAGCGCTCAGGAACACATTAAAGCTAAATACTACTCACTTCTACTCACTGTTAAGCAGCGAGGCTTTCTGTGCTGTATAATGCATCAGCACGGCTCTGCAGCTGTTATGCATGCAGCGCTGTAGAGCAACCAAGTAGAGAAGGGACCCACGGTACCGGGCGGAATGAGCAGACTTATGGAGAATTATGATAATAAGTTCATAGTAGATGCAAAAGTATACTTCTGTACAATATATTATGTTGAACATTGTTGCTCCTGGACGGATCGCAGCCAACCCAGTTATGTTATCAACACAACTCCTGGTCCTTGGTCACGGAGCCACAGCACTTAAAACAATAAACTTCATAATTCTCAAAATTCTGACCCTTTGCTTTTTTATTAACAGCATGTATTTTTACTTTCAATACTTAAGTACATTTAATATCAGCAAATTACTTTTGATACAGAACATATCAGATACTTTAAGACTTTTACTCAAGTAGTATTTTAATAGGTGACTTTCACTTTTACTGGAGTCATTTTCCAGTAAGGTATTTTTACTTTTACTCAAGTCTTTTGGGTACTTTACACACCACTGTATACATGTACATGTACATCACATGTGTGATGGAGCAGAGCTTGAGAGCAGCTTTTGGGGCCCATGTCTTCTTTAAGTTGAGGCCGAGGCTGTTCTACGATGTCAAACTGTATTTCACAGCCAGACTGTGGGCGCTGGAAGATAATGAACCTCGCTGATCACTTTACTGACACAAAGGTTCAGCCAGTGCAAGACCCAGAGCCGGAGGTCTGATCCCGGACTGTCCGCGTCAGCAAAGTGTCTGCTGCTGCCGGCGTGACCCACCGGCCCGCTGTGACCCCGTGACCCCGTGACCTCTGGAGTCCACAAAGCCGCTGTTTCTGAGACTACAGTTTTACAGCTTTGAGTTTGACTTTCACACAAATAATATAACTATTCAACTCTTCTTCAGTCTTAAGATACAAAAGCGGCTTCCTGATTTCACACGCGGCAATAAATAAAACACAGTGAAATAAAGTGATCATAAGGCATGCCACCTAATAAACAGAGCCACTGCACGTAAAGCTGTGACCACCTCTACAGGAACGCGTTTACAAGCCAGACATTTTGTTCTCAAATGAATAGTTTGCTCAAATAAAAATCAAAACTTTGAAGAAAACTAAATAATAGCCGTTAAATAAAAACCTGCATGAATTCCACTTGCGTGAGGTTTTAATAGAGATCACCAGGCAGAGCAGCCTTGGCGGTCGCTGCTCTTGGCTGCAACGCTCCAATGGTCCGGTGGTGTGAAGCAGACAACACTCGGCACCAGGCGGACACTGGAACCCGGTGGTGTGTGTGTGTGTGTGTGTGTGTGTGTGTCACCATGCGGCAGCGGGAGAGAGAGGCTGTGCTCCAAATCTTTTTTTAACGAGCTATTCATACTAAATATGACGTCAAAATTGAGTAACTAGTGTTTTTATGCGGCATAGTATGAGGATTTTGTTTATGTGAGAAATGTATTCAACATCATCATTTATCATTTATAAGTGTGCATCGTGAGCTCACTGCACATAATGTACGGCCCCAGAATGCATTGCGGCGCTTCAGACTGCAATGATGTAGATCTTGAGTGCTAAAAAGGCTAAAAAGCTGTGCATATGTTCATATGTTTTAATCTGTTTCCATCACAAAGCAACCATTTAAACACACATGATGTGGACAGGATCTTAACACTTCATCAAGTGGAGGCCGGAAAACAAGCAAAGGTTTAAAGGCACGCAATGCTGGGATGAAAAATAATTTCATGTCAATATATATATTTTATATTTTATACACATTATTTATCATGTTTTTAATTGAATCACTGGATGCCTTAATCAGAGTACTGGTAGTTAAAGGTTGAGTCAAATATCTGATGTTCTTTTGTAGGTGCTGAAGATAAATGTATGAACCATGGACTGTATATCTATGGTATGATAAATAGTGTTGTGACCACATTTATGCTAATGAGGCAGCTCCAATGCTAGCAAAGCCGAGCACTAACCGATGCAAACTCCGTTGAGAAAACAAACATTTTCAAAGTTATTTGCTTGTCGCCTTGTGGCCAGACCTGACGCAGCGGAACTTTGGACTTAACATTTAAAAAAATGAGGCATTATTATGCAGTAACATCAGCATCCTTATGATCCGTTTATGGCAGCCAAATTACAGCATGGAGCAATTAATCAAATTATAGCTGCAACAGTGGTTATTTGGGCCGAGATTGATGAAGCGCCGGCGGCGTGGAGGTGAGGTGAGCCGCCACGCACCTGAGGACGCCGGCAGAGCGACACGGCCTCGGAGCCTCCGGGCAAAAAGCAACCGCTCTGGTCACAGATGGCTGGAAACGGATTTGAATAAAACAATTTCTGGTTGAAACGGTCCGCTTCCAGCGGCCTCGGTCATACATCACAGACATGGATGAGCCTCCTGAAGACACCTTGCATGACCTTGGATGACCCCTGCTGACCCGATGAACTACAACATGAGGATTCAGGTGCAGTATGGCCGTCATGCACTGAGCCTAATGGAATACATGCTATTCAAATTGTCCATTTATGGCATTTATACATTATTTCCAAATAATACACATTTGTCTGATAATTACATATTTAGTTATTCATGCACATTTGTATGATTTGTACTGAGTTTTTTTTCAGTATTCAATGTGTTTGATGCATGGAGTTTTTTCATTAAGTGATCCTTTAAAGATTAATGAGTCCCCCAGGAGGAGATAAAACTGTTTCTTTTCTTTTTTGTGTGTGTCAGGGTTCTGTTGCTATAAGATATTGTAATCTAAGAGAGTGAAGATAAACGTCTTCTCTCATCTCAGCTGTTGTGATTAACACTAATATACTGGGAGCTAGCAAGCAGACTAAAACCAGATAATGTGCTAATATTTGATGAACCTCAAAGTGCATGTACATCTGAATTAATTAGTACATAGATGTTCTGTGTACAATAATAACCACGCGGTCTCTGATAAAGACGGGATCGAGGCCAGTAAGCGGAGCTACTCGTCACACAGGACGTGTGACATTTGTGATATTCAATATTCATACAACGAGGTCCATAGAAGAAATATTAGAGTTTGAGTATAGTTCAGCTTGAAGGTCTGCCAGTTCTGGCATAGTTCAGAATTCATTGGGTTTGCAGTATGCAGTACATATAGATTGAGTACACGGTATGCAGTACATATAGATTGAATATACAGTATGCAGTACATATAGATTGAGTATACGGTATGCAGTACATATAGATTGAATATACAGTATGCAGTACATATAGATTGAGTATACGGTATGCAGTACATATAGATTGAATATACAGTATGCAGTACATATAGATTGAATACACGGTATGCAGTACATATATTTAGGATATTTGGAACCCAGCCATGGATAGTTGCTTGTTAGTTGGTCACCAGCATGCTATAAACTCTTGGAGGTGGACAGGAGTTGTTCAACTCACCGGTGAAGAGACCCCACAACCTTTGTCTTTCATTGTACTATTACTCAACATTTGGTTCCACCGTCTCTTCATTTAAACCCTTACTTTTATTGGTTGAAGTATTTTTTTCTTCTTCTTTTGTTTGTGAAGTCTATTGGTTTTGTTGCTGGTGAAGTTGAAGACTGGCAGAATACACATGTTAATGCAATAAGTAGTAAGTAGTGCAACACAAGCGATTAACAGGAGAGCATTGGGATATACACCTGCATGCCCACCAAGTCCTGAGCCACAGTCAGTATAGTTAGTAGTATAGTTATGGCGGGAATAAAGAAGGAGGAAGTTAGGTGACGTGAAGTAAAGAACGATGAAGTCTGCGTGACTGGGTAGGTCAAACAAACACAGCACTTTCACCCAGGAGACTTCTCCTGGGTGAAAAAAAAAAAAGTCCCGCCCTCGCGCGCAGATGAGTGCAGAAGAGCGATTCCTCAACTGCTGCAGCAAACTGAGTAAAGTAGATGTACTTTCAGGAAGTGGATCACGTCTCCAAACTCCACTCCTGCTGCTGGTTCTGTGTCGGCTCATGAGACACTGAGGCGTCCGCTAGTAAAAACAGATCCGTCCTCCGTTTGCGGTGCTCTAGTGAGGAGGACGCTCAGTGGAAACGTAGCAAAAGATATGCGTTTCAAATGTAAAACTCACTGAAGATGACGGGTATCGAACCTGCTGCCTTGCAGTTCAGGGCTAACACTCTACCACATGAGCCACAAATATAGACAGTACTGAAGGTCTGCATAGTTGTGTTTTTAATTAACCTTAATGTAGCCGACACATGACTATTTTTTGTTTGATAGTTATAAACAGGTAAAATAGCAATACAATGTCTTTATTCTTGTTCTATAATTTTATAAATACAACAAACTATAGTTTTTTGTATATATATAATATGACTATATATAAAACTTCAGAAGCTGTGATATCAAATAATTTTTGCGGCTCCAGACAAATTTTTTTTGGTGGAAAAAGGTCAAAATGGCTCTTTTTTTTAAGGGGATGTAGACTTTATTATATAGTATAGTTCCACTATTGGCTTTCTCCTCCCATTCCACTATCTGTGCTATCTATTGTACAGGGGCATCATCGCTGCATCCTGAGCTTAAAGAAATTTAATCTCCCTTACAGCAGAATGCTAATGTGTCCTTAGCGCTGACACAGCGGGCCTTAACCGAACCAAGTTATTTCCTGTGAACACAGAAGTTTATTTTGAAAAAAATCAATGGAAACTGACAGTTGCACATGACTCTTCTTCAAAGTGTCCTTTTCATGAAACGCTTTTAAAACTATGAAATCAAGTTTGTCAAGGTGAAAAGTGGCTTATTTCCTCTCATTTGATACTCGTCCTGCAGGATGAAGAGAGTCAAAAGTGTACCACCAACTCCAGTCTCCCACTGTATGATTGACTCACATGAGCTAACCTGTAAGACATCCTAAATGACTGATGGATCTCTGATGTCCAACAGCATAACAAATCTCCTGATGTGTTCTGACCTGCTCCTAACTATCGATGTAAATAATGACTCGCACTGAGAGGACAGCGGGAGTTCACTGGCGACATCCCCTGCCTCCACATGCGATCAAACCATGTGTGCCAGATCCCCGGCTGAAAGAAATGCACACTATTATGAACCTGAATGCGACTTTTTATGAAAACAAATAGCCAGTGGTGTGTGAGTGATTGGGGCTGTAGGTGAAAAGCCAGTGAGGGGGAAGGAACCTGCACTCCCTCTTAATGCTGCCATGTGTTTCGCCAGGAGGAATATCACACATGATTTAACTCCTGAACCACTGGGAGGAAAGTCTGGACCAGAGGGGGGGGGGGGCTGCGTTGCGTTCACGTGTGTGCGTGTGCATGTCGATGTCTCTGGATCATATCACGTTCACAGAGAAAGGTATGTCGGCCCCCGTTTTCGTGCCTACTCTGCTCTAATCCTCTGTGACAGGCAGTGTGCAAATACCACTGCCGCTCGGAGCCGCTGGAGACGGCTGTGGGTCGGGAGGGGAAGGTTGAATCCCGAGCAGGGAGGTGATGTGTCGGCCGCCTCGGAAACGGGCCAGCGCTACGTTTACACAAACTCAGAGGACAGGAGGACAGAGGCCAAAATGGCAAGGAGTAAAAGTTGGGTAAAAAGGCTCATCTTTCATTGCACACATGAAGGAATGTAGTGATAATATACACAAGGCTTCTATTCTCCTCATTTGTCTCCATCAGCGATGCCGGCTGAGTATAGTAGCGCTCTGTTGTGCACCGCACCTCGAACAGATCATTTGTCAGCGGAGCGGAGTCTTTATTACAGTCGGGTGACGTGTTTCTATGGACTTCTGAACTCCAGTGTTTTTTCCAAATGTATTGAATATATGTCTATATACCGATGGCCCAAGAGCAAAACCTCCTATCTGAAAAAAAACGTGTTGTTTTCTTGCAGAATTCTATTTGATAAAGATACCAATACAAATTACAAAAAATACTAAAATACCCCACAATGCAGAGTGCAGATAGGAGGTTTCCCCCACTTTTCCTGGATCATTTTGCAGACAGGAGGTTTTGCACTTTGGACATCGATATATTATTATTTGTATTAATACATCCATTAAAACTATGCTACTTTTCCATTTTTCCATTCAATTATTTCGTAACTTTTTTTGGCCAGCTCACTGAGTAGAGCGGGCGGTAGAGTGGGTCATTCACACCGACACAAGGCCGGCGGTTTGATCCCCGGGCTCCTCCTGTCCGCATGTCCTGAAGCAAAACACTGACCCTTCAGCAGCTCACTGCTCCGGATGCTGAGGCTGAGTTAAGTGCACAGGTCAAATGCAACTTATGGACCTGTGTGAACGTGACCAATGCAGTGTGGGAGTGTGCATCATTACATCATCTGTGTGGATGTGTTACGGGGACTGGTTGCTGGTCTGGGTCGTGACACCACACTCCCACCGTGGCTAAGTGGTTAGCATGCCTGTCTTTCAATCAGAGGGTTGGTGGCTCGCTCCGCCAGTCCCTGTCGTTGTGTCCTTGAGCAAGACTCTTAACTACTATTTGCTCCCCGTTGCTGTGTCTGCGGTGCATAGAGCAAAAATGTAAGTCGTCTTGGATAAAAGCGGCAGCGAAATGTAATGTCTCTAGGCTTGGTCGTCTGGGGAGCTTTGGCTTCATGACATGATCCTACTATAACTATGTGTGGGTTGTATGTTGTTTCACTGTATGTATTATTTGCCCTCAGGGCAGTCCACAGCCAACCCGGTCTCCCAACTGGTCAGATACAGCAGCTTGGTCATTGGCCCTTCGCTTCAAACTGCGACGCTCTCGGTTCCCATCCACCTCCAGTGTTGGACCTGCAGGGCTGCCTCCAGAGGTGAGGTGATGACCCTAAAAATGACACTAAAGGGTCCTGACCAGAAGCACGTGACACATTGGGAGTGAGAGCGCAGTAGAGTCTCCAATACTTGTAAAGAAGTACTTTCCAGAAGTTGCATTCTAAGGTTTGACTCTTGATACAAAGTTACTTAGATCAGTGGTTCTCAACCTTTCTTCAGTGATGAACCCTCTGTGAAAAATGTTTTTCAGCCAAGTCCCCCCTAACCAGCGCAAAGCATGTTTGGTTGGAAAAAAGATGTAGTACACAGTGCTGTGCCATCAATACCTGATATATAGAATATATACAATTATCTTCATGAACTTACGCTTATATTTTATTCAATATGTATTAAATAACAATTTTGAATGGATGCTAATTTTAAATATATTTAGAAAAAAATCTCCCGTACCCCCTGAAGTGCCTCCACGTACCCCCATTTGAGAACCACTGACTTAGATAATGACCTAAAAGGATCATTGCTAATCTAGAGTGTGGTTTGAGCATATGTCCATTAAACTCTGAGGAATGTGCATTCCACATCCTACTTTAAAAACGAGAGGAAAACTAAACTAGGCAAACGATCTCCGCATTAACCTCTTGGCACAGAAACCAATATTTTATCGTTCTGTTGATATTAGACTTACAGATTTACATCTCACATCTTTTGAGTGCCATGAACAGAAAGCAATAGCTGTCTGTTTCTGACAGTTTTAACTTTACTCCTTTACAGTATGACTCACATCAAATGCATATTAAATGTATGAGCAGCAGATGCAGGCACAGCAATGAAGACCTGGCACGGTAAACCTTTAAGTGATTAGTAGTGTTAAAAACTGTATTCTCTTTAGCCCATGATGTTTTCTGGTTCAAACATTGCATTTTTTTGCAGTGTAAGTGGATACAAATTACACGTTCACTATGTGACATTGCAAAATGTACTTTAAAAAAGCTACCCCTGGTCTAATGAGACCAACCCAATTTTGTACTCGGGTCAACTCACCATGAAAACGTGCAAAATGTGTCCAAAGGCAATTATAAAATTCAACATGAATAAACCTTTTAGAAGATAAATGACAAATTAAGAACTATTTTCTTTTGCAATGAAGTTGCTCTGGAAATCAACAACACAGATTATAAACTCACCACAACACACTTCATTTATAATTTAACTTCCCCATATTCCTTATAATTAGTGCAACTTTTCAGAAACTATAGACTCATAAAGTGCACCCACACACTTAAAACAACACTTATGTATTTACTTCGAGAGGATTTTTAACTTTGGTTTCCATGAGAACGAGTTCAAAGTTGGAGGAAGGGGTCTAGCTATGCCCAACAGGAAAAAGGTTCTGTGACATCTGCACATTAATAATGATCATGAATGCAGTGACAGGGAGCAAGGGTGATGAATAAGTACAGTTCACATTTCCACCTGCAAAAGAAAGAAGCAGCCTGAAATTGTTTTGGAGAACCGGTCCTATGATCTGCTTTATTGATGAAACAGATCAACTGTAACTCCATTTGTTCCTTCTCTCTCTCTGTCTCTCCAGCTCCAGGTGTAATTACTGTAATCAACTGGCAGCCTCTCATCTCACATCTGGAGAACAGTTACTGTGACCCCGCAACCCAATATAATACATGTAGAGCTCGGAAAACAACAACAATACAAGCGTTTCTAGTTGGACTTCTGTGAAGTCTTCCAAGCCATGAAATACACACATCAGAAGAGAGTTGGACTTAAAGAGAGAAAATAGAACTAAGATTTCCATTCATCCCACCTCCTCCCCATTGAAAACATCACTGTATATTTAGTTCAACGTTAGAGGTCGAGAGAGGTAGAGAGACACAGACAAAGAGAGGGAGCGAGAGAAAAGCCCTGCCTGGCTTGCCTCCATTTGGGATCAGCAGGTCATGAAGCGCCTGAAGAGAACGGCTACGTTATCTCTCTCCACCTACGCCCCTGAACCTGCCACGGCCCCAAAACATACTGAGGGCCGCCCTGGGGGGGGCAGTATGTTTTCAATCATTTTACTTCGAAATAATGTTTACAGTACTTCTTCTACCACTGCCAATACCAACATTCCCAGTTAGAGAAATGCTGCATTGGCCCCGAGGCCCCAAATCACTAAATCCCCAGCTAATCGCTGTCAGAAACATCAGGGATACACTCTGGTTCACGGAGAGAACACCAAGGGACTTTACAGTTAAGCAAAGCAGGCAGCCAACTATATTACTATGTTTACATATTACAAATATAAAATGATTTGACTGTCTTAACCTATGTTACCCTGAAATTACTAAAATATGCAACTCAGCTGTATACTACATACTGTGTGAAGTTTAAATGCAGGACTTTTACTGGGCGGTGTGAATAGATTTACGAGTCAATAGTTATTAGATACTTGGAGAGACTTTGGAGAAAAGACGTATCTTTGAACAGAGTGCGGTAAAAAGCAGGTTTTAAGGTGCACCCTTTTATAAGCCGCATCTACTACATTTTAAGGAAAAAGTCGTATTTAATCATAAACAAGCCACGGCGGTTTGTAAGCCGCTGTTGCTGCTGCTACTCCCTGTGTCCCCGCTGCCCGAGTCGGCGACATACGGGAAAATAGTCCCGTATGTGCATGGCGGTTGCTCTGTCGCTGGTATTTTGTGCTGAAAGGGAGCTTACTATTGCTATTTATAAAGTCACAGGTAACCGTATTATAATAGCACGTCAGGCCTAACAACATCCTTGAACAGTACATTATTGACAATACAGTACTGTCTCTCGTACCTTATTGCTTAATTACGCTACGTCCCAGGACTTTCTCCTTTTTCTCCCGTCAAACAACTGCAGCCACTAGAGGTCACCGCCTAACAACAAATGTCAATATGTGTCGTAATAAGCTGCTTGCACAGACGACCAATACGGCCCTTTTGTTTGGGAGGACTGTCTGACTAAAACATGAGTGGTAAGGTGTGCACATACAATGGGAAGTTCATTTTTACCCTTCATTCTTTGCCAGGTGTTTGAATTTTAAGCGGGAGTAGCTAGCAAGGAACATACGCACAGAAAATCATAGAACCATAGGATGAGCCCTGGTTCTAACCACACTCGTAGGGTTGTGGATGGTCTTTACTCTCCCTCAGTGACATCTTCCCTGTAACAACACGACCTTTAGTGACATCCACTCAGCAGTACCTCAGTGACTTTACCTCTGCAGCTCTCTGTTTTACTGTTGCTTAAGTGTACGTGTGCTTCCTCACAGTTAATTCCCTTGTAACTCCTTTGCCCCAGTACCTCTAACTGTTCCAGGCAGCAATGTCAGCCAGTCTGCTCTCCGAACCAAACTATTACCTGAGAGTTTATCGCCATCCATTTCACCAGAAGCCCTGTAATCCTCCAGCTCTCTCTGCTCCTCAGTGGCCCCTCTGGTATGCTAGAAACAATGGCTGTGTGTGTGTGTGTGTGTGTGTGTGTGTGTGTGTGTGTGTGTGTGTGTGTGTGTGTGTGTGTGTGTGTGTGTGTGTGTGTGCACAGCTCTGCTGAATGCTTCTTCCTCTCACACTTGTTGATGAATAAGGAATGAAGTGCTGAGCCCATCACCGTGGGGGAGAGCTTCCCCTAGCAGGCCTTCTACTTGCGCACACACACACACACACACACACACACACACACACACACACACACACAAACTAGCACAGACGCACAAGGCACGTACATGCATATATAGATGCTCACGCACGTGCAAACACAAACCCCCCCCACACACACTGGAGCCTGCTCTCAGGTGGTAATTATGTGAATGCTGAACTGTCTCTCTGATGCATCCTGGGGATTATTTAAATGGTCAAATGAAGTGATGTACCACAGACTAAGAAGTAGGCTCAGGGGAGCTTGAGCAAAGGACAGACTGAGATAATGTTTGTGCGTGTGCAACCAGTACAAGCTGCATTGTGTGTGTGTGTGTGTGTGTGTGTGTGTGTGTGTGTGTGTCTCTTTACACTGCCATCATTTCTGTAAACGAGCTGTGGAGAACATGTTTCTGTCCTTGAGTCCCCGGAGCTCCTCCGTTGTGTTTTCTTTCACAAACAATGGCCTCTGTTGGTTTCTGCCTGTACTCAGGGACTGAATTATGACTTTATAAAGGATATGTGTGTGTTACACTAATTGGACCAGCAAGGCCCATGTGGACTGTTCATTCAATTTTTGCATATGGTTCCCATAAGGGTCATCTACCTCTGATATGGTGGATATGAAGCATGAAGCGGTCTGCAGAACTGTTATAATGAAAGATATACTTGTTGTCTTTGACAGGTTTTTTTAAACTCTGACTTTATGGGACCACATTGAGACAGCTGCCCCTCTGATGGTGACATGGTCCATGGGAACACCTTGAAGGAACTGATTCTAATGAAGCTTGTCGCCCACATTGCAACCAATGTTTGCGTTAACTGTCATCTAAAGACTTTTAGGAGTTTTGACTGACAAGTCCAACTGCTGTCTGTCATTCTGACGGATTAGAGCATAATAAGTGCCACTGTAACCCGACTCCCCACGGTAATCCGTCTTTAAGAGAATCAAGCTAAGCCGCATACTGGCCCGGAGCTTCCTCTAGGCACTGAGAAACTCTTTAGGAGCACTTGGACACTATAGATTTAATTAATGTTCCACTTCTAGGTCCAGGGCAGTTTGTCTCAACCTACAAAATGAATCCTGCGCAAGGCTGCTCTGGACTTCCTCTACGGATATTGGGCATTGAGTCCTTCCTGAAGGCAGCACTGAGCTGAATCAGAGGAGCTTCTACCCTCTGACCTCATACAGAAATTAACTCAATGAAATGTACTCTTCACCAGCTCGGACTGGTTTCCACAAATGGTCCAGTCCAATTAGATTCTCCTGTCTCCCATTCTGTTCCTCCAACCTGTGTGTGAAGAATGAAACGAAAGACAACCGCCGTTGAATACGTCAATTGATCCATCTGAAGTGTATGTATTACCTAGTGCATCTGAATGCGTGCGTTGAATGTTCATGTGTGTGTTTTATGTGATTAAAATTGATTATGGAATAACTGTTTTCAGAAACAGAGCTGTAAAAACCCATCGTACAGATATTTGTCTCAGGAGTTGGTGTAGACCAAAAGCAGAGCTGAAAGAGAGAGAACTTGGTGAACTCTGCTGCCCCGTAACTGTTGGATGTGGTAACGAGCGAAGTGTTTGCCCGATGAATACCGCATAGCGACCCCTTGATCCAAGCGCATTTAAAACACCATGTTTAGTAAGTATTCTATCAGATTAGAATAATGATAAAATAACAGCAGCAGTTGAGGATGTTACATGTCACGCATTACTCCAGAATTATATTCATTTCCAAGTTTAACCACGCTTTTGCTTTGCCCCAAACGACCCGTTGCTTTTACATATATTCATTAAAGAAAAAAGTGTTCTTTTCCCTCCTCCATCTCCTGATCCCCCTTCAAAATTTCAAAGTGTTACTATTCAGATTTACCCGCCTCTCCCCCTCCAGTGGCCTATTACCTTGCCCATATGCTGCTCATTCCAAGGCAAGCTTTTAGCATTTGAAATTGTAATGACTGGGCCCTCTGTTTATAACGACAGGCCCCTGTCACTCACACTAACTGACAGACGGCCAGCATTAGCATAACATCTGTTCCACTCGATTATCACTTTCTGTGATTATCAAGGGACCTCGCTGGTCAACGCTCACGTTCAGTGTCGTGTCAGTTGTTGTGATCGGATTCAGCCTGAAGTTGGGGTATTGGGAAAAGAATGGGAAGTTGTTGAGAGCGGGCCAATTAAAGAGGCCCTGTGGAATTTTCTTGTGAACAAACAAAAGTTGTTTACATAAAGTCTTACTCCCCAAAACAAAGTGTGCGTGTATCTTTGAAGTATAACCAAGATAGGCTTCCTAGCCACACACTCAGTCATCAAATGTCTACAAAAGCTAAAAGAAAGCTAATGTTCTCTCCTCAATATTCAGTGTGAAATGAGTCCCAACATTCTGGACGAGCTCCTCCTACTTGGTTTGGTTGGCTGGACATCCGGCTTTCCAGCATACACTAAAGGTTTTGAGCCGCTCTGTATCCACTGTGGTACCCACAGGTCTATACACAGTCTGTTTCTATTGCAGCGTCACCGATTCACATCGATATAACCCAATGTGTTAGTGCCGTTGTTTCAAACAGAGCATTAGAGCCACTGGTAGAGATTAGTTGGGGTTGGCAACATTGGAGAAACCGACAAGAGTAAGGTAGATGTATCCGACCTAAAACCAGCCCCCGTTTTCTGAATAAAGTAGTGAGCAGCACGAGCTCCAAATCTAGAGAGAAGGTCTCCAAGGCCGCAACACTATCAGGTCAGATGGGAAGACAGGTAGTTAGGTAGATAAGTGGGTAGAGAGACAGTCAGATGGGTAGACATGTAGGTAGGTAGGTAGGTAGGTAGGTAGAGAGGCAGGTAGATAGGTAGGTAGACAGTCAGATGGGTAGTTAGACAGGTAGGTAGACAGTCAGATGGGCAGACAGGTAGGTAGACAGTCAGATGGGTAGACATGTAGGTAGGTAGGTAGGTAGGTAGATAGACAGGTAGGTAGACAGTCAGATGGGTAGTTAGACAGGTAGGTAGACAGTCAGATGGGTAGATAGACAGGTAGGTAGACAGTCAGATGGGTAGTTAGACAGGTAGGTAGACAGTCAGATGGGTAGATAGACAGGTAGGTAGACAGTCAGATGGGTAGTTAGACAGGTAGGTAGACAGTCAGATGGGCAGACAGGTAGGTAGGTAGACAGTCAGATGGGTAGTTAGACAGGCAGGTAGACAGTCAGATGGGTAGTTAGACAGGTAGGTAGACAGTCAGATGGGTAGATAGACAGGTAGGTAGACAGTCAGATGGGCAGATGGGTAGGTAGGTAGACAGTCAGATGGGTAGATAGACAGGTAGGTCGACAGTCAGATGGGCAGACAGGTAGGTAGGTAGACAGTCAGATGGGTAGTTAGACAGGTAGGTAGACAGTCAGATGGGTAGGTAGGTAGGTAGACAGTCAGATGGGTAGATAGACAGGTAGGTAGACAGTCAGATGGGCAGATGGGCAGACAGGTAGGTAGACAGTCAGATGGGTAGTTAGACAGGCAGGTAGACAGTCAGATGGGTAGTTAGACAGGTAGGTAGACAGTCAGATGGGCAGACAGGTAGGTAGACAGTCAGATGGGCAGATGGGTAGGTAGGTAGACAGTCAGATGGGCAGTCAGGTAGGTAGACAGTCAGATGGGTAGTTAGACAGGCAGGTAGACAGTCAGATGGGTAGTTAGACAGGTAGGTAGACAGTCAGATGGGCAGATGGGTAGGTAGGTAGGTAGACAGTCAGACAGGCAGGTAGACAGTCAGATGGGTAGTCAGACAGGTAGGTAGACAGTCAGATGGGTAGTTAGACAGGCAGGTAGACAGTCAGATGGGCAGATGGGTAGGTAGGTAGGAAGGATGTTCTTCATTTTTGTCAGAACATTTGAGTTCATTATTATTGGGACGTAAAGAGAATTTCAACAAATATAACAAAGACATTTCCCAAAAACATTACAAACCCCAATTAAAGTAATAATATTGCGAAACAAAAGTCATAATAATTTCATAATAAAGTCATATTTCTTACAGAATAAGGATAAAACGTGCTGTATGATAGGTTAGGTTGCTTTAAGTCTCCACTATGCATTTAGGTTGCCTGTATTACATGTGCATGCTTTAGTCCTTGGCAGTCCATGAGCCACTGTACAGTAACCTGCAGTTCTTGTGACTTGTGTTGGACCGCAGCGTGGCGTCTCCTCTGCTGCCCCCTCACTCGTTACTCGCCTTCCTACCAGTGGCGGTGCGCCCCTCTTAAAATTTTGCGATGAAAAAAAAAAAGAAGAAAAAAAATATATAATATATATTGTCAAAAAACATTATATACCAAATAATTTAAATAAGAAATATACTGTGTTGACGCGCTAAATGTGTATTGGAGACCGTAAGCCCCTGTCAACAACCAGTTAAATGTGACGAAATATAATATATCGCCGTTCATCATCACTGAGAAAAGCCCCTCCCCTCTCGGGGCGCCGGCCAAATGAAAGTCTATGGAAGCCAGCAAACATTTCAGGGGCGTTACGGCGAGGACAGCTTCTCATTGGCGGATGAAACGAGAATCTTCGGCCGCACAAAAGTGCGCCCTAGACAATGACATTGTTTCTTTTTGCAACGTGGTTGGACTATTCGTCGAATCAGAGACCTTTATCATTCCCTCACATCCCATACAGCTCCCACGTAGCTACGCGAGCAACACTAGCAGAGACTTTGATTATGTTAGTATGGCGACCGAAAACTCTGTGGGTATCTCTACGCGAAACACCTTTCAACCGACGGTCAGATGTTGACAAGAAGAGGCTGAAAGAGTTGGGACCCGAACGTCCGGATTTAAAAATTCAGCAGCAAAGCACTGACCGCGGGAGGACGTACACCCGGAGCTTCTCCTCAAGCTATATGCTAACCGGAGCTGGTTAGCTGGATGCTCAGTGAGTAATGCGTTTTTTTGTTTCCCCTGTCTGTTGTTCCAAAGTCCTGGGACTGAAACACTCTGGACTACAACGGGGATGAGGGATCTAAAGCACTTCACCGAGAAGTGTAAGAAGAACGAATCTTGCCGCAGCCATCTAGCTAACAGCATGAAGCTAAGCCTGTTTGGGATAATGGACTGTGTGAAGTTCTGTGGAGCATTTGAGTTGGCCCTGCGTGGTCATGATGAGAGCGAGAGCTCTGATAACCCAGGGATATTCCGTGGCTTGGTGGACGTCGTTGCCTCACTTGACAGTGCACTGAAAGAGCATCTCGAGAGCGCGACTGTGTTTAAGGGAACATCCAAAACAGTCCAGAATGAGCTTCTTCTGTCTGTTGTGAGGGAACAGATCATAAGTGAAGTTCAAAGCAGCGATTTTCTATCGATCCAAGCAGATGAGACCATGGACATTAGCACACAAACCCAACTTGTGCTTGCGCTTCGCTACATCAATGGTGCTAATGTGGAGGAAAGATTATTTAAGTTCATCCCTCTGCAGTCAGCTACAGCAGAGACCATTGCCGTGGCATTAAAAGAACGCCTTGCTGCCATCCACCCAGGTGAGCAGAAAAGTAAACTCATCTGCCAGGTATATGACGGTGCCAGTGTAATGAGGGGTGCCACTTCAGGTGTTATTGAGTGCTATTTAAACCGCGCCGCCCAACTGCGCCCCCCCCCAAAAAAAATGTCACCAGCCGCCACTGCTTCTTACCCACGATGCCTCCCTTTGAAAAGTTCAAGGAAGCAGCTGTGTGCTGCCCTTTAATCACAGGCAGTGAAGTCAACACAATAACAGGCCACTAACGGGCCACGCCGGTCCAAAGTGAGTGCATATGTGAGTGCAATGAGTCCATAAATTGGTTGGCAAAATTGTTGGCGCTTACTTTTCTATCACGTGACCTGTTGTATTAGATTTTTGGAGCTATGGGTTCAGGCAGCACAAGTGTGGTCACGATGAGAGTCAGTACCTCCACGTCTGAGGGCCACGTTTCTCTCCGATGCCACGACTCACGTCTCAGCCGTCTGGAGAGAACCCGGTCTGGAGAGAACCCCAGCTGTGGCTTCAAAACACATCTGGTTATTGACTCGCACGTCGACCGGTAGCTGGTTTGATTTGCTCTGGCTGTG
The DNA here is from genome assembly GCF_910589615.1 of Taurulus bubalis. NCBI lineage: Eukaryota > Metazoa > Chordata > Actinopteri > Perciformes > Cottidae > Taurulus > Taurulus bubalis. Next base: position 24,194,347 of record NC_136601.1, read on the forward strand.
AGGTAAGGTCAACCTTCTGTTGACACACGAAAAATAGCCTGATCCCATCTGTGTACGACAACCGAGTATTCAAATCTCAATCTTTATATTTTTCCCGTAATATTACAACGTTTTGGTCTCCTTTTCTTCCCTCCAGGTGGCTCTACTACTCTGGCACAGTTGTGATGTTCACATGTGGTCGGGTGTTTGTCGGTGTAACAAGCTGGAGGATGATTAGAGTTTCACACTCATGGGATAGTAGTGTCCTCTGTGTTCAAGGATATTGTATTATCACGGGATGCACAACAAAATACAGTATTGCCTCCTGCTCTCATTATATGAATCATTTGTCTCATGCATTGAATGTGTTATAACTCTGTTATGTGGTTCATTCTGTACACATGACATCTACTGTACTTCTGTCGATAGAGTTTTTCCTGAACTGATGTGAGGGTCAAAGGTCAGAGGATGTTGTTGTGTACAGATTGTGGGAAATTTGTGATTTCGGGCAATACAAAATAAATGTAATTTAATTGAATACAGTTGTAGCCCGTTTGCTACACGAGACGATCTTAAAAAGCAGTAGTCCATTTTGAAATGTAAAAAGCAGCAACCAAACACTTTTCTTGGCGGATGACGACGACCGGCTGGGCTAGCTTAGCTACCAGCTCTCCTCGCTCTCCTCCTGGGCAAATTGTTGTTTGGTCTGAAAATACAGACAAATGCTAACTGTTTGTTTTTTAAAGAACCTGCTTTCGTACAAACTGTATGTCAGGCGCGTGTGCATTTGAATCCAAATAGGTGCTCGAAAAGCACAACCGTAATTCAGCCTCATAAAACATCGGCGCTTTAGAGACTGTCCGGCAAAAACAACCCCAGAGGGCCTCCTGACAAGTGTTACAGCTATATAAGATATTAGATATAATAGATATATAATAGATATTATATATATAATAGATATATTAGATATAAGGCTCATTGGGAGGCGGTGACCTGGTTGACCTTTCGTAAAGCCACATGAAAAAAGAGCATCTTTGAACCAAAACCATGATCTTTACCTACTCAAGTAGCTCTGTTACCTAAACCTAACCGAACGGTGTGGGTTGGGGAGTCTATAAAACTTTATTGATACTTCCACTCTGAACGATACTCCTCTTGGAATTGATTCTTTATATGTTCTTATCAGTAATGCTTTTTAATACATTATTTTTGTTTAAATATAACAGCAAACAAGATAAACCCAATAATATCTCACTGGAAATTAAAAGAAATAATGAAATTTATGATTTCTAAAGTTTATAAAGAAAGAAGAAGACGGACATCAGCTAGTCTCATCCTGTCCTCTGAGGCTCCTCCTCCCTGGCAGAGGGGGGAGGAGCCTCTTTGTCTCAGTAAACAGTCAGACAGACGGACGGCTTCTGCTCCAACGTGTTGCTAACAACAAGCTATTAGCCAAGCTAGCACGCTGAGCTGGTGTAAACATAGAGAGACTGCAGACGGAGCAGATTGAGTTATTGATTCTTCATCATGTTCACATGATTGCGCTTGTTGAGCCGACGTATTGATAAAGGTTTGGATGTTTTACTGCATTACAGTAACAACAAGCGTTGCTGTGGACCTTATCTTCACTTCGCTGTCTCCACCACGACCTCTCTGACTCTAGGCTCCTGTGTGTGTGTGTGTGTGTAGTTGAAGAAGCTCACAGAGAGCAGAGTGTGATATAAATGACAGCAAAACATTAAAAAGTAAAAGAACCGATAAAGTCAATACTTCGGCTTTTACTATTTGTTACACTAGTTTCTGTTTAATACCAGGTTTCCGTACCGATACCTAGGTAGGAGAACCTTTTATCCATTTTTATATGTTAAAAAGTGGAAATAACACAAGTGTAACAACAAAGTGTTGAAAAAAAGTTAATTATACAGATAATCAGACAATCAACTTAAATCGGACCAAACAAAAAGAGAAAACACACCAACGAAAAGAGAGCCTGCCACCAGTAGGGGGCGCTGGGGACATTTCCAAGGATGGAAACGGCATTCCAACCCGCTTGGAAACATTTGCAAAAGAGATATCGAGCCTTCTCTTCGTCCACATTTACGAGCCCGCTGACTTCTTCTTCTCTTTCTCTGCGGGCGCCTTGCAGCGGGTTCCCCACTGACTCATTCTATCATCACAGGACTATTCTCGGACAATTCTTTCGGACCATTTATTTTTCTTCCTTTCTCTCCTCTTACCGGTCACTCCACTGCACACTTCATATTTAAACACTCATGCCACATACACTTAACTTTAACTTAAACACACATGTCACTTTAACATACACTTATATTAATGTAATCTGTTGTCTGAGCACTTTATCTTGATCTATAATTGATTTAGACATCATTGCACTGTTGCTGTCGTTGGCTGTTGATTGTTGTTTGTCTCGTCTAATGTCTAATGTATGCACCTTCCGCCTAACAAAATTCCTCGTTTGTGCAAACATTCCTGGCAATAAACAGTTTCTGATTCTGATTCTGAGTATCACGTCTGCGTGTGCGTGACCTCGTCCGTGTGAGATAAAGACAACGTATCTCAAACCTCCGCGAGGCAGCTGCCATTAACTGGAGAAACTATACGCTGCTGCACGTACAAGGCCAAAATCCATCATCTGGATTTGTGCATATTTCATGTACATTAAATGGCTTCTCAAGGAGATGTTTACACGCATGTGTGTGATTTAACCTCTGTGGAAGCTTGATTGCTCACATTAGTATACAAGTGTGTGTGTGTGAGTGTGTGAGTGTGTGTGTGTGTGAAACTCTCCTCCAGAGCAGGGATTAACTAAACAGCATCTGGATGCTCACTAATTGGCTCTCCTCTCCACACAACCATGAAAAAAATAGCACACCTCACCTCCTTGTGTTTATGTGTGAGACGCACACAGAAAGTGCCGCTTGTGCCAGTAATTGGGGATTACCATGGTAATATGGTAAGCCATGTTCCCTGAAAATAAAATTTAAAAAAATACAATTATGGCAGGTAAATAGCACACAATTGTTAAAATGTCTAAATGGTCACTCTTGGCGCTCGTTGCATTCATTGTCGTCTCTTCTGTCTGTTTCTCCTGCTGATTAACCTGGCTGCGCTGCTGCTATTGTCTTGTGGTAAGTAGCATCGCCACTTAACAATATAATGGGCCCGCTGCCAGAGCTATTACACACTAGTTGCTGCAATTAAAAGGCTGTTAAGCGAAGCTGACTCTCTGTCGGTCCAAACTAAAGCCCAGCATGAAAACCAGTGCAGATGGAGAAGCGTCATCGTCAGTGAAGGACACGGAGCCAGAGACGTGAAGCACGCTGCACGATTTCCACATGTATAGATTAATGTATAAGTGCATACAAATAACATTTTTAGTGAATGCAGCCAGCGTTATGGTGCGCTGCAACTGTGTGTGGGGGAAGAGGGCAACCTGCTAATGCAAGGCTGAATATAATATGTGAGCATTTCTATTATTCACAGGGTCATGCCCATTTAAACATTTTATCTCGTTTAAAGCCACAACATGCACCACATAGCTGCGATGAATTTAAATTCCGGAGTTTCTAAGTCACATAATTCATCATAAAACATCACATCGATTTAATTGCCCTTCTGTGCGTTATTAAACGGCAGCATGTTGATGCACTTTATGCTAATCACATTAAATGGTGGCTGCGTGCTGTACCCTTTGAAACCCTGGCATCGTCTCATTGATGTTGATCGTTTTCTCCTTTTCACACTGTTGTTAGCAACCGTTCACATTTTGAATAGTTTAAAAATAACTATATTTATTTATTTATCTATACAACACAATTAAAAGGTGCATGAACCTGATCAGTGAAGTCCCAGTAAATCAGGAGTCTAAAATCCTCGGACCGGTCCGTCTGTCGGCAGCAACCCTGCCACCTTCAAGGTCACTTCCGCCGCCTCTCGCTCCCATTCTGATGCTTGCTCTGACCTTTAGCAGATTGTCTTGGACATACAGTACCTGCATGCCTTAATGCTGCCACGTGATTGGCTGATTAGAAACGTGCGTTAACAAGCCGTTGAAGAGGGGTACCTAATAAAGTGTGTCTGTTGTCTGTTAACCACAACCGTATAACCCTTACCCTTCACCGTAACCCTATAACCACTTTAGACATATACAGTATATATACACACTTGTATTAGATTAATGAACTCATGATGGGGCCTTTTGTGGGAATTCATAATAACCATTGAAGCCCAGTGTTGTGTTTTTGAACATTGTATTGTACAGTTTTTCTAATTGTCTAACTGTCTTTTGAATGAAGGGAGAAATAGTGCAGGTCCAGGACTTGCATGGCTGCATGCAGGGTTTTTAGAAGTCTAGAGGTCTAAAAAGTTTAGTCAGGGGGGGGTCCCCTTCAAAAAGGTTGATTTCCCCAAACTGGATAACGATATATTTAATAGCATGCCAGTGAGGATTAGTGTGACTGATATGAGCAGTGATCCATGAGATTCAGGTGAAACGCTGGATGAAAGATCCCCGCTGCCATCTGAGAGCACAGAAGAGGCTGAAATGATCACAGCACATCTAGAAAATGAATGTCGCCACGTTTTTTATGACAGTGTTGTTCCCTCCCACCCGCTGTACTCACTGAGTCTCTTTCTCTTTGTGTTCCAATCATTTGGGATTTGAATTATGGGAATGTATCTGAGACACGTAGCAAGATGGGTTTTACAGTAATACTGTATATGCAAACAATAATACCACTACACTATATCTGTGCTTGGTGTTTCTGTTGTTAAATTGAGCCCTAGGAATCATAGGGTTGTCATAATGAGAAATTCATATCTATATAGGGGCGGGTCCTCTTCCCCATGGTTTTACAGACTAGACTCTGACTCTGCAGAGAGCCTGCCGTGTCTGCACGTAACCTGAAGAACACCGAACTTTTTTACCTGCTTGAAAAGGGAGGGGTTCTTCGGTTCACCAATAGATGGCGCTAAATCCGTAAAAACTGAATTAATTGATTTTTTGTTTTCACAGCAGGGGAGAGGGGAGAACAACGGTGTTGTTATCGCCATGTTCACACCCTTTTTGTTGAGTAATTTGTAAACGGTTTATATCTAAGCCTCTTTTATTCGTGATCATCCTCGAGAAGCATCCTATCCATTGTTTTTGTTGTGACCACCAGTTTGAATTATTTTAATTTTATCTCCAAGAAATGGCTAAAAAAAACGACTATAATACCCATGAGCTCCGGCCACAGTGATATTGGTTTTGTAAAAGGCATTCGGAGTGATTCCGGCTAACTGGTGATTGTATGTCTGTGTAATCAGAGGAGATTGTGATGTTATGGAGTCGGCTTTAGCTATATCAAGTCTTGTCTCCAAAACAGCTGTCTGTGGCCCGGGAAGCTTTTAAAGCTCCCCGATGAACTGATCTCCAGCACCCATATCTCATTCTCACTGTGATTCCTCCTGACCCAAATAAGTACAACAATCTATTTGTATTTGTGTTGCATGTGTTCCCCCTTATTCTTCTCTCTGTCTATTTCTTTATTAATCTGCCATCCGTGCATGATCCTTTTAGGAAGAGCCTCCTCTGATTCGATTAGATGGGCTTTCATTATGGTAATGGTGGATTAGGCAACGAGGGAGATCAGAGGGGATGTTTGTGCCCGATTCCGCTGCCCTCCGCTGCGAGACTCCACAAAAGATGAACACATTCCATGTATGCTTTGTGTGTGCTGGTGGGCTGAGGGCTTTGTGTGTGAGTGTGTGTGTGTGTGTATGCTATGCTGCATATTTTGCCAATACATGTCATCACTCGCCAATATTTGTCGCACATGCTGAGCTACACTTAGCTACACTTAGCTACACTTAGCTAGATTTAGCTACAGTTACATTACATTTCATTTAGCTGATGCTTTTATCCAAAGCGACTTACATGTGTTCTATACATCATAGACACAGCAAAGGGAAGCAATTCAGGGTTAAGTGTCTTGCTCAAGGACACATCGACACGGACTAGCTGAGCCGGGGCTCGAACCAAGACAGGCATGCTATCTACTGAGCCACAGTCGCCAGTTAGCTAGATTTAGCTACAGTCAGCTACAATGAGCTACAGTTAGCTTCACTTTCAGTACAGTTAGCTACACTTAGCTACACTTAGCTGCAGTTAGTTATACTTAGCTACACTTACAGTAGCTACAGTTAGCTACAATGAGCAACAGTCAGCTACAATGAGCTACAGTTAGCAACACTTAGCTACACTTTTAGTAGCTACACTTAGCTACACTTAGCTAGAGTCTAAAAGTTTGCTAGCAAAATAAAAAAAACCATACTGTGTGTTGTTGTTTTTGTACAGGAGGACATGATGCAACATCAACTGTGTCCATAATACTAATATTTAACTTAAATAATAAAACAAACGATATGTATATTTGTTATGCTCACATGAACCACACAACATTTATTAATAATGTTGATATTTGTATTTGTGTTTAACGGACGTCTGAGCAAACACAACGTTGTTAAACTGGCAAGATCCAAACCATATGCACAGATATCCATAATGTCAGAGACAATAAACTATATGAACTACATGGACTTGATACAGTTTTGTTTTGGTATTGCATTATTACATATGGATATAGTACTTTGTGTTGTAGCTTGTTTTATCTGAACAATATTATTCAATGCTGTGCTTTGATACATCTGTGAACACAAATTGTTAATTGGAGAGAATGACTTAAAAAAATAAAGAACATGAATCATCAATGATTGTTGTTATCTGCGCTAGGAGAAGCACGGGTTCGCTCATGTTTGTGTGAGTCTGTACCCGAGTGACTGTGTACCTCTGTGTACGTCCACTAATGTCTCACTCTGCTGCAGCAAACGACACAACGTTTGGTATGGATGAGGTGGTTCTGCCGTCACGCGTCACACACGGCAATAGTTCAAGTTAAAGGTGCAGTGTGTAGGACCCGGTGTCATCTGGCGGTGAGGGTGCAGACTGTAAACGAGTTGAAACTCCTCCTGTGTGCCAAGTGTGTCGGAGAACCACGAAGGAAACAGAGAGAGAGAGAGGTTGAGAGAGAGAGAGAGAGAGAGAGAAAGAGAAGGAGTTGGTGGTGCGGATTGAAAGCAAATGTGCAGTGGAAGAAATAAATGCTGCAGCGTGCTTTCTTTTCAGGCCCTGGAGACCAAAACCGCAGAGACCCCCCCCCCCCTTGTCGTTTCCCGCCACGGTGTGTGTGTGTGTATATATATATATATATATATATATATATATATATATATATATTTAAAAGGGACCATGTACAGTTAAAATCACTCTGGGCTACTGTAGAAAAATGACCCTCCGTACGTAGATATAAACGTCTCTTTCCAAGGCAACAACAACACAATGATTTTTATTTTCAGGTGACGATACGCTAAACAAAATACTTACATATTATATTCTACATCTGCCCATGCTTCCCCCCTCTCCCACAGGCTTCAGGAGGAGTTTAGTGCCATCAGCGATACCTGCTTGGACTAACGCTGAGCACACTGCCATAGACGCGTGATGTTGTTATGTTCTTGTTTTGTAAAGGGCAGCAAAGCACAAAATGGACCGGAACACAGTAAAAAAAAAACTAAACAACAAGCATGTGTCTTTGTTGTGTTGAGTCCACACTCAGTGAACCGCGAGAAAGGCCTGGAAAATGACTTCAGAGGGGTTTCCGTGGATGTGCAGCATAATCAGCCGCCCCCTGGCACGCTCTGTTTATTTGCCTTGTCAGTGTGCATTAGTGGAAGCACATTCTGGGATGATGTGTCCGGCAGAGGACCAGAGGTGAGAGCAGAGGTGAACGCTGTTCTCTGGAAACGGCAACCACATGTCTCATTTAATGGTTACGTGAAAATCGGTTTCTACTCCGAGAAATTGGATGTTGTTTTGGTGAATTTCCGGAGAGAAAAAACTAATGAGCCTTGGATTTAAGTCAAAAAACATAATCATTATGATTTTTCCCCACAAAGTCTCCACCAGACTCATTTTGTAATTGAAAAGACCATTTGTTATGCAGGGTCAAAAAATAAAGCACTGCTTTCCTGCCACCACAACAGCACATATGCTTGTGTGTTTTTTTAATCTTTTATTTCCCGACCTACAAGTGGAGTTCATTAATATTCCTAATGGCAGGTCCATTGTCTTGATTGCCTGACCTGGTGAGTAAGGGCAGGCCCCTGGAGCTCAGGGGGGAGCGGGTCTTAACCGTGCGAGTCGCCATGCACGCTCCACATGTTCACGCACACAATCGGAGCTGCGGCCCAATTTCACCGCTGCAATTATCAAAGTGCCCCTCAACCTCCAAATTGAGGAATACGTCTTAATTCAGACAAATGGCAATTCGGTGACAGAGGCTCGAGCCGTGCCAGATTATGGATTACGGTAATCCCAGAGGACCAGGGATGGAGGGATGGAGGGAGGCAGTCTATGGGCACACAAGGAGGAGATTTTCAAACATTCATTCAAGCGAATGTGTCTGAGGGCTGAACAAAACAATCACAAAAACAGGCTGAGCATTGTACTTGCACCGTTTCTTTCCTTCAGAAAAGACTAGACAATTTTTTTGTTTTTGCTCATTGAGCCTCCCTCCCCTCTGTTTATGTGTCATGTATCTATAGAAAAATAGTTGGCTGAGATATATGTGACTATCACTAAGCTGTTTGTTGTGTGTGTGTGTGTCTCTGTGTGTGTGTGTGTGTGTGTGTGTGTGTGTGTGTGTGTGTGTGTGTGTGTGTGTGTGTGTGTGTAGCGACCCGGAACGCCAGCCTTTGGATCAACAAACAAATTGGGTGTGAATGTGAATTAGTTAGTCCTGATGGGTTGGTGGCACCTTGCATGGTAGCCCCTTCCATTAGTGTGTGTGTGTGTGTGTGTGTGTGTGTGTGTGTGTGTGTGTGTGTGTGTGTGTGTGTGTGTGTGTGTGCATGTTGGGTAAAGATGTAGCAGAAGACTAGAAAAATGCTATATGAATGCAAATCAATGTAAAGGGGTTCTATCAGTGCAATATTTGGTTAAAAACATGGTAATATGGCGACTAATGGGGTAATAACTGGATAATAATGAGGTATTATCAGCGTAATGCCTTCAGAAAATCACATGATAATTATTGGATGTCAAAAGGGATAATGAACAGATTATAATGCTGACATTCATGCTTCCTTAAGTTCCAAACCTCATGTGTGTGTAACAACCACAAATCAGACCTGCAGTGTGATAAACTAGGTGTCTCATTTCATTTAATTCGACGAAAGCAAACACCAAGAGGCACAGTGATTATCTGCTTGTGCTCGCTGCAGTGCCGTGGCAACAGAACCCGCTGGTGAGCACACGCAATGTTTTCACAGGAAACGTATGGGACAAAGACCACTGGCCTCCACATATGTGTCGAGACCACCAACGAAAGCGAGCCGCCTTTAAGTCGTATCGCTGTCCCTCAGCCTGGTTGTCTGTCTGGCTCGCTCCCTGTCTCTCTGTGGACAGGCTTCAGACACATGTCACATTACATCACTGTCTCCTCCTCTCTGTCCCACTTACAATAACATCCCTCCACCTCCTCTCTCCATTCATATCTGTCCGTCCGGATTTCTGTCTTTTCCCCTCACTGTCGCCCTGGCTCTGTCTCTCTGCCCATCTTCCCCTTCACTTGAACTCAATTGCTGTTTTAATGGCATCCAGAGGATTCTGAATCGACATCTTGAGTTCAATGAGTGGAACTCCTGTGAGGATAAAGACATGTTTTAAAGGGACAATAGTGAAGCCAATGTGGAAGTGCTCTGAACCTGCATTCTCTCTCGTGTCCTTCAGGGGGCGACTCCTCTGGTTGTATAGAAGTATATGCTTCATGTGTTGAAGCTGCATTCTCTCTACTGACCACCAGGGGGCGACTCCTCTGATTGTTTAGAAGTATATGCTTCATGTGTTGAAGCTGCATTCTCTCTACTGACCACCAGGGGGCGACTCCTCTGATTGTTTAGAAGTATATGCTTCATGTGTTGAAGCTGCATTCTCTCTACTGACCACCAGGGGGCGACTCCTCTGGTTGTATAGAAGTATATGCTTCATGTGTTGAAGCTGCATTCTCTCTCCTGACCACCAGGGGGCGACTCCTCTGATTGTATAGAAGTATATGCGAAAATTACTCTCCTTCACTCTTGATTTAGTCCCTCAGTAAACATTGTAAACATGAGTTTATGTCTCAATCTCTAGTTCCAAGTCTTTTTCAGTACAGCATGAAGTTCATTTAGTACAGCGGTCCTCAACCACCAGGCCGCGGCCCGGTACCGGTCCGTGGGTCCCTTTGGTATCGAGTCGGAAAGATGTTATATTTTGAAAAACGACCGGATACATCCGTCTGTGCGGTTACTTGATACGTTACCCCAAAAATGAAAATGAAAAGTCTGTTTTAACTCTGCCCGTGTTCTGCATTAAAATCATTTTAGTACGTCATATTTATCGCCCACACCGAGAAGGCAGGTCCGTGAAAATATTGTCTTACATGAAACCAGTCTGTGGCGCAAAAAAGGTTGGGCACCGCTGATTTAGTACATTATGGTCCATTTAGAGTCAAACAGACCATAAAACAGGGTATATACTTTATGGCCGGGCTACAAGGTGATTGACAGGTCTCTACCACAGCATGGCGTTGTTCAGCGTTTACTTCTACGAAGACACTCTAGGCAGTGCTAGCTTTAGCTGTTGTTTGAGCGTTTGCTATGATAACTGTTTCTGGCCCCACTGGGCATTGCTCTTCCTCTCCACCCTCTCTGACGGACAAAAAAAAGACGGACAAAATGACAAACTTAAAGCTTCTTCACAACCGCCAACCCCAAACCAATGGGTGACGTCACAGTAGCGAAGGCAATGTTTTTTCGTCTGAAGGTCACATAGTATTGTTAGCAATTTCCATTTTTTTCCCTCAGTTGTCTCTCTTGGCTCTACCAGTACATTAGATCTCTTACTGCTTCATATCCAACTTTTAGTCTCTCACTCTCTCCGGATGTGAGATGTGGCTGCTTGCCAGTCTGTCAAACTGCCTGACTGAAGATGAGATTCACCCAGTCAGAGGTGGGGGTTTTGAGCCAGCGGTATCACAGAGAGACAGCGAGACGGAGAGGGCTCACTCAACTCCACACACGGCTAATGGGAGATGTAGCTGGGTCTTTATGTCTGGGTAGTATTCTTTCAGAGTCAGGTTGTTCTCTGCAGGGCACAGCATGTGATATTCCGGCTGTTAGATTGGGGGGTAACGTAGAGGTGGGTAAAACATCAAGATCACCTAGATGAGTGCTGAGGACCGTACCCTTTCCCATCTGTCCTCTCTCTCTCTCCCCCTCACGTCTTGGCTCGCTCGCCCAGCTGTCCGGTGGAAGAGACGTACGTGTTTCCATGTTGGTCGCAACCTGTCTTTACCTTTGTCTTGCCTCCTGTCGTCCTTCATCCCCCAACATCAGGTTGCAACAACATCATCTGAGAGGCTGGGACATTCAACGGGTTTATCATAATCACCAGGAATTTGGCAATTTCATTTCTAATGTGAGCGTTGGGTAACATTGTTGCTTGACTTAGTTCATAGAACTTTTAACTGGTTGTGAAAGCGTTTCAGTTTAATCCTGATGCCTCTTTATGACCCTCACCTATAAACGAGAGCATCAAAGAGAAGATGGTCTGATTCTATAGAGCTCTTCTTAAAGCTCGTCATCGGTGCCACTGGGTCGGATTCTGGTGAAACCAGATGACATCATGCAGGTTCCCAAGAGACACCTTCAGCTCAGACTAAAGGTAGACAGGGGTCTGTCCACAGGGGTCCGGCCTGTGGACAGACCCAGATCCGGCTTAGCTGCCGACTTTGACCTGCAGTTGGAGCTCCTCCAGGAGGAGAGCTTCTCCTCTCCGGCCCTCCGGTCCACGCTGGGAGCCGACACTGATGCCATGGTGCTGGAGGCCCAGGACGTATTGCTGGGCCAACTAGAGGGATTGAGGCACGGGAGAACCAGAACCAGGACTGAGTGGAGCAGACTGTCTCTGAAGGGATTTTGGTGCCAGGAAACACTTTCAACATTAATGGTGAAGAGAGTTCAGCCAATGTAGTTCTGTTATATAATTGTTTAGGGCTGAACTGTCACCTCAAGAGGTGTCCGGGTTCGTTTCCCGATCTGGACAGCCCTTCTGTGTGGAGCTAGCATGTTCTCCCAGTGTCAGTGTGGGTTCCCCCCGGGGTTCACATGCAGCTCAGGTTAATTGATTACTAACTTGCCCGTAGGTGTGAATGTGAGAGTGAATGCTTATCTGTCTCTTTGTGTCAGTCCTGTGATAGTCTGGCTTCGCCCAATGTCAGCTGGGATCGGCTCCAACCCCGCATCTGTTAAAGATAATGGATTGATGGATATCGTTCTGAGATACTGTCAAGGGGAAGATCCAGATACGATATTAATAACTCTTGGGAGGGCCTAGCTATTCAAAATATTCTGTGCCCCTACCATAATCCCTGTCCACTCTTGCTGCACAGTCTCTTCCTTCCGGGCCTCGACACCCCTCTCTTTCCTCTCCCTTCATCTGACACTCTCCAGGCAGCTTGACCCGCATGCTGACAGGGCCTCAGGGCTTCTGCTGCTGCAATCCTCCACATGGACAGGGGGGGGGGAGATATTTTGCGAGATGTAGAGTTTTGACGGCCATGAATAAATACATAGAGAGGGAATTTGCTCGGGCAATGTGTAAGTGTGTGCACGTGTACTTCATGATAAGTACAATTCCTTGTTTGTGTAAACATTCCTGGAAATAAACGATTTCTGATTCTAAAGAATGCATACAAATTTAGCTTTGTGCAATTAATTGTTTCCGATAGCAACACCTTCCTCTGCTGCCTGCATCCTGTTCTTAGCTGTGGGGTAGCATTTGTTTCCTCATCCTCACACACCGTTTTCAGAGTCACATGAGAACAATTAGCGGTGACGAAGCCACCGCCTGACATTATCAATTTCTAACTTCATCTGTGACAGTGAGCAGCTGAGTGCCAGAGCTCAAAGAGCGTGTGCAGGCGAGCGTACACACACTGCCTCCTCGTAACCTCATTTCTCCCCACACAACAGCAAAGCTCTCTGGCAGCGAGTGTTGAATTCAAATGGAGCCCAATGGCAACAATCTTAAAGGGCAAACGAGTGGCAAGCAAGAGAAAACATTAGCAGCGGTTGAAAGGCATTTAGAGGCTTTGGAGGCTTGGCTGAATTAAAAGGGGATCATGAATTTCAAATGTCTGTTTATTTGTGGCTGTGGTGGATGCAGAGAGTCTTAAGTGCCACTAGGGGGTTGTGAAAGCCGCGCTGGAGAAATCAGCAGTTTTATTCTGTATGTGTGTGTTTGTGTGTGTGTGTGTGGGGGGGGGGGGCTGTTAGTCAAGCAGATCCAGGGTCAGCAGGATGGAAGAATAGTCTGTCGGATCAGGATGGAGGGGCTTGACTCAGAGCAGCCTGCACACGAGGAGTCCTGTGAGACCGAAGCGATGCATCCTGTTCTTGGCTGTGGGGGAGTTTAGAGGGAAAAGTTGGAGTGAAGCTCCACAGCAGCATGAAAGCCATCAGAGGCTGTTGGAGGAGGTGCACACTGCAGCACTGAGAACAGCACCAGGCCTGAAGTGATATTTCAGTTTGGTGTAGAATATATCTCTTATATGACAAATATGCATTTCCTGGAATTACAAGCAGTGCCGGATCTAGCCATTTGGGAAAGGAGAAGCTAGTTAGCCTGGCTTGCTAATGTTAGCAGCTTTCCCCGCCATACGGTACTAAGCTCCCGGAGTCTTGTCGTCAGTGTACGGTTGCCAGACAACCAGCTGAGTCTTCAGAAATGTTCTGCACCCAGCCAAGAAGAAGTCCTCCACAACAATGTCTTGGTTTCAAACTTGTGTCTCTCTCGGACTAAACAAACAAGCTGTAAAGTGTGCTGGTAGGCGGATATGGAGGCCGGCCCCCACTGGGAGCCAACACCAACACCACGCCGCGGGATATATAGTCCAAAATGTAACACGTATGGCCCTGTATCTTCTCATGGGGTTGTTATATTAGTTTAGTGGGTTATTTATAGTTTTAAAACAATGGAAACTATATCAATACAATATGAACTTTCCTAAAATTATAAGATAATGCTTGGATTAATACATGTTGCCATATATGCACACTGACGCTGCCAGCTGGGAGGGAATTGTTTTGGCAATTATATGCAAAGCAAACAAAATTACGTGATTCCTTTGATAGTTATATGGACAGAAAAAAATGCACCTTGAAAACACATTATATTTACAACGATGAGTCATAAAAACTCCAAGCATTTTTTTCTTCTTAAAATTAGACTTTTTAATTGCCTGTTAATGATGAACAAGTCAGGGAGTTTACTTCTTCTTTAGTGGCGCATCAGCACTGAGAAGAAAACACTTTATTGAAGCCCTGTGGTTGTTGCCAGGAGCAGTGTGGACAACCTCCACACTGCTCCTGGCTTCTTTTGAATTAGTAGCTGCTGAAAAGCTGAAAGGTTCCAATGTGCGCTGCATGGCAGAGGTGAGAAGTGGTCCGGCCCTGCGAGCCACAGCCGCCACGCTCAACGAGCTGAATACAACCTTGAGAGAATAATGCCTTCCTCAATGGCACCGTGCTCTACGAAACTCTGGGAGTCAAGAGGAGAGGGGAACAGCAGGGAGAAGGTGTTTTATAACTTTTCTGTAGTGCAGTGTAGTGTCAGACACATTTTAGTGCTGGTGTTGGAACGGGCTTTCTCCGTGTCTGAAAAGGTAGGAGGACTGAATCTTCACACAGGTAGGAGGACTGAATCTTCATCCATCACCATGCAACATCTGGATGGGAATACATTTCATCTGAAACTCGTTTTGCATATAGAGAGGCACTAACTAAAGTAATATATGAAAGGATGTGGTACATGGTCTGTTAGTAAATATACATTGATAATACCACACTCCATACCTGTCCATGTGGGGGACTGTCCGGTTACCAAGCAAGTCCCCACGGACTGAGCTAGAGAGGTACTAACTAAAGGTAAAAATGATTTCAGCAGCCTCGCCAGGATGGGTTTAAGACAGATGCATGACTTGGATGTTGAAATCGTTGAAGTAATTTGGTGAAGGTCGATGGGAGACAAGCAGTCTAAATATATATCAGGGTTTACAGCTGTTTCTGTGGCTCCTGTGTTTGAGGATGAATCGTTACCAGCTGAGGACAGGAGGAGATTAATTTAGTCTCTAATAGTTAGAATCTTATCATTAAAGAAGTTCATAAAGTCACTACTACTGAGAGCTGTAGGAACGCATGGCTCAATTGAGCTGTGACTCTCCCTGGGGTTGTTCTTATTACATGACCATTATGAAAGAAAGGGGTTGACAACCCACTCCCACTCAAGACATTGTTAAGCAGTCCTCTCTTCAGCAGGCCATTAGGATGTTATCTTTCCCTGTTGAACCCTGAGATAATTGATTATGTTAAGAGTTGCAGAGCCTCATTGTGTATTATTCCAGACATGCATTTATCTATCTAACAGTTAAACCTATTAACTGGAAACTCAAGGCAGGCTGAAGGTTAAAGGGGGGTGGTTAGATAACCGTAGAGGGTTTTAACTAATTGTACAATGAAACCATTTTGTGAGTCATATGATGTTTTCTTTACGTGTGTTGCTTTCTGAATGCCACGTTGTTGTTGTTTTTAGTTCAGACCAGTATTTGGAATCAATCTGGATAATGACCCGGCATTAAGAAACTGTACTTGTTATCTGGATACTTCTTAATTCATTATTTTGCATGTGCACCAAGTAATGAATTTGTACCAAACGAAAGAGTTCTCCGTGCATTAAAGGGCTGGTGAGCAGCTGTGCATACTATACATACGGAAATGCACTCAGTGTGTATGAAAGGAAGACAACGAACAGAACAGAGCAGCGGAAAGAAAGAATCCTACCGTCAGAAATAACTAGATCATGCATGTATACGATACCGTAAAAGAGAGTGGAGAAAAGACCAAGAGCGGCCAAACAAAAGACACCTTCAGGAACAAAGAGAGAAACACAAGAGCAGAACAGAACGCTGCCATGCTGCTGCAGAATCCAGCAGCCGCTGATCTAATAGACCAACAATCATGATAAAAGCACTAATAGTGGCAGTACTAGTCATATAAATGTGACGAATAATAATAGTGGTAGCAGTGGGTGTCAGGCAGAATCAATGCCACGATCAATGTAACCTGTAAGGAGAGAGGCAGAGACCGTTAATCAAAAATATTAATGAGGCATGAATGTAAACAGATGGAGAGAGAGAGGAGAGAAAGAGGAGAGAAAGAGAGGAGAGAAAGAGAGGAGAGAGAATCGAAGAGAGGAGAATGAAAGAGAGGAGATGAGAGAGGAGAGAGAGGAGCTCAGTGTATCCTAGGAATTCCCCATCTGGGCCTCACTAGGGGCTGGTTGGATATTTATGTGTTATGTTGTTCATATGTTTATGTGTTATGTTGTTCATATGTTTGTTTATGTGTTATGTTAGCATTCACAAAAGTCAAAGTTGAAGTTCCCTGTAAGCAATGTTTTAGTTTTAGTTCAGGGTGGGACTCAACAGAGGCCCCACAATACAAAATGATCACAATATTCCAGTCACAGTACGACAGCATTGCACTCTCAAACATATGTGATATGCTCAGTATAATATCAAACATTGGGCTGTATTACCTTTTTTAACTGCTAATTTTACATCCGTATCTTTTTTATCTGATACGATCATCTCTGTGGTCATCTCACTTCAGTCCATTGTGAATAGGCCTATGAATGAACTAAAGTATCCATTATCATCATCATTGGTGATTTCCTTTTACTTCTATAGTGGTGATTTGCATAAAAAATACAATTCAAATGATTTGGAAATACATAATTGATCGAACAATCTTTGCATTGGTAATTTACATCATTGTATTCTGAGCTGCCTGGAGCAGGTGTTAGGAAGTTAAACAGGAAGTTAAACAGGAAGTTAAACAAGTCCTCATTCCCTCTCTAATATCTGTTTATGTTGCTATGAAAAAAGCATCTTCCTCAAACAACCGCAGTCATTCTAGTTTCTACATTTGACAAGATTACATTTGAACACATCCTGATAACGTTATAATTGTTGCTTGGTTCACATGACTCTGGGCCTGTCTCCATATAAATGCTCCCTCACGGCTGCAGGTATCAGGCTGAGTGTTGGTTCCCTCCGAATTATTTACAGCAGCGCTTCAGGTGAGAGGCAAGACAAAAACACACCAGATTCCAAAGTCTCAATGCAGGGACCAGAACACCACGGAGACGGTAGCTTTTATCCATTCCTTTGAAGCCGTGACTTATGTAACCGCATTCCTAATTTCAATTTTAATAGTTTACATGTTATAAGATCGATACTTGGAGTTCGTGGATCGACACAACGTTGCCTACCAGAATATGGAGAGACTGTGCTGTATTGATTTTCTAGTTTGCATGTGGTCAGTGTGTCTGATGTGATGCAATACTGGCTTTCTCACCTAATTAAATAGTCTCACTGGAAACATTATGTAAGCAACCAGGGGCAGAAATAAAAAATAAGGGCTCAGCAATGAATTAAATGAATGTTAAGAGTCCCAATTAGAATGTGGCCAAGGACATATAAACATCATATTTCCATGCTGTGTGTCAACATACACACAACAATCTCACACACACACACACACACACACACACACACACACACACACACGTATGTTCCAACAGCAGTGAAAGAGAAGCAGACAAAAGGAAGAAATCCGTCTCCTTGGCATCTAATTCTCCTCTTGGAGAATCACACAGATTAGTATATCTTTCATCAGAATAAAGGCCCGTCTTCTGGGCTGCAGCTTCACTTTCCTAAACCGTGGAAGAAAGCGTCCCTGCCCCTGATATCATCTGCCAGCAAGACTACTGAACCTGCTTTTACTGAAAGGATGTCTGGGTAAATAGCCGTGAGATGACAAATGACTAACAAGATGCTATTAGACTGTAAAAAAGTCAAGGCATTCGATCTTTGGTCAAATTTGGAGCAAAAGAAGAAGTGCAGATTTTAGGAGGAGTGGGCGTTCAGTTACAAGTGAGTTGAAGAGAGAAAGAGACGGAAGAAAGAATGAGGAAAACGAGATAAACTTACAAACTTACAAACAGACCTGACATGTGGGACCGCGTTGGAGATGACTAATGGCTGACAGGACCTCTTAAACGGTTAGTCATAGGTCACCAGGCTGTCAGAGAGCAGCATTGCTCCCAAGCGCTCATCTATCTCCATATGACTCGTCAATAGAACTCTGCTCATCGTTGCTTTAATTAGTTTATCTCGCCTTCATCGATGAACAGACGACGCCGTCAGAATCCAGACCCAGGATGCATAGTTGGTTTGTTTAATCAATGTAGCAACCAAATAAAACAAGACTTTGCATGCCAATATATTTTTGGACCTGTCATTAGTGCACAAGTACACAGAACGCAAGTCTTACGTCGTTAAGAAGCGCCATACATTGTTGAGGTCCAATTTTTCATAGTTTTTGCAGCGCAGATAAAGGCATCAAACGATCACGTTGTGCATCGGACATATTCCACACAAGAGGCTCCAACGCGGCTTTGAATCTCCTTTCTACCTCCAGGCAGACCAGACCCGCTCCTTCTGGTCCACCCTTTCACAATAAAAGCCCCATCCATGCACACTGCGTAACCGTTAACCAGAGGGAAGTCAAATTCACTGAAAGCATCTTTCGAACAGGAAACTCTGTGTCTTTCAGGCAGACCGCCAGACGCTGCTCTGGGTCAATAGGGTCCTGCTCGTTGGTCCTCTTGGCTGATATAACACTGAGTATGTATGTGCAATATTTTACTTACTTTTTATTACAATATACAATCGTATTACAATATGCTGCTATGTTCATTCAGATTATCTCAAACACAGCAAATTGTAGGGCCAGGTAGTGTCCCAGCATAGGAGAAGCACATACACCACACTGATATAGTGGGGTCAATATATAATATAATACAATAATTAATATCTGACAAAAACATTGCGCCTCTCTTTCAAACACACACAGCTGGTGATGTGGCATCAGTTCTTGTCTCTGTAATTGTCTCATTCTTCAGTCCAAAAGTAAAAAAGATTATTGACAAAGAAATAGATGTAATAATTTCTCAAATTGTGTTTGTATCTAACAAAACATTATGCTTCAATCCATTTATTGGATATTACATTTTTCCAAAACAACATTTTGTTCCATTATGCTATGGTATTTTTGCTTTGTCGTGGATTATTAATGCTCCAGGTGGTAGCGTGAATGTAGCTTTTCTAAAATTAGTGCCCAATAATATTAAGCCTGGAGCCCTTCTGAAAAATAACAGTTGTTTGTTTGCTGTTGGTATATTTTATATGTATCTATTATATTGCTTTTATGTTCACATGCAGCTTCTTTATCTGCATTTTTCATTCACGGTGTAGCTGATGAGCGTGCACGTGGCTATGAGCGTGCACGTGGCTATGAGCGTGCACTGGGCTATGTTCATGGGCATATGTGCTCAAAAGTAACTAAAATGCATAAGATACAAGCACACCCACGTGAGTATGGGTGTGCATGTGAAGGCGAGTGTGAAAGTGACAGGTGAGTGTAATCATGTCTCTATGGATTTGTTGCACTGCTCATCATTCATTTGAATAAACGCCTTAAAATGAAATGCAAACTTTGAAGGTCTTCCCATGAAGCTCTGGCGTGATGACAGTCATACCGTGACGTGTTATTTAAAGTACACACACAACCATCATGTCTTTAGAAGGCAGTGGATCAATCTCTAAATCAGGGGTGTCAAACATCCTGTCAAACATCCGGCCCCAGAAAAAATGAAAAAGAAGAAAAAATAAAAATAAAAAATACCCAGTTGGGACTCGAACCACTGATCCTCTGATTGTAAGACGGGCATAATAACCATTGAGCGACAGTCACAATTGATTGCAGCACTGACTTTACTAAACATATTGCCCAACTGCAAGGAAATCTGCAGAGAGCTCAGGCAGGTCAACAGTGAGCTGAATTTTTGGTCTTTATGTTTCTAGTTTATTGTAGAAATACCTTAAAATAGGGTTTATCATCCAAAAACCTTCACCAATGATTTAAACATAGAGAAATATTGTCGTTATGTATGCGTTAATATGCTGTGATTTTACTGGTTCGGTCCTCTAAATGCTTTTCGGTGTCTTGGGACTGAAAAAGACAGAGCAAGTCACAAATCACATGCAATTCATCTGGCTTGATCCTTAAATGAAAACAATTAGCTTTTGTACGAGAAGGTTTCTGAAATGTTTAAATATGCAAACATTTGGAATGATCTAATTTTTGGTGAATTTAGGAGAAATCTACCGACGCAAACAGACATCCGAAGGTCTACGTTGAATGTTTTCATTCCGCTCGTCTGAAAGAAGAGATTCTATGGAAGCAAAACCAAAGTCTCAACAACAAAAAATGTTGCCACATTGTAATCGTAGGTTTGAACCACAGATAAACCAAGTCCTGATGTCCTGCATTGAGAACCTCTTTAGTGATAACGGTTCCCTCCAAATGTTGTTGCACAGGTTCCCAACATGGATGAACCAGAGAAACAAAGGGTTTGCGACTCCGACGAGATCTCGCTGTGCTTCATGAGAGCCGGGATGTTTCTGGTTCCCTGATACAACACTGAGTTCAGTCGCAGGCAGAGCTGTGCTGTTCTGAGCTGCCTCTCTATCCTGCAGCTTTTCTCTCTCTTCCATCTTCCCTCTGCATACTTGTCCTTTCAACACACGCTCACACACACACACATACCCACGGAAAACACACACATACACAAGCGCACACAGAAATGTGAGTCCAGGTCATAAATGTTGCATTCCATT
Organism: Taurulus bubalis; assembly: GCF_910589615.1. NCBI lineage: Eukaryota > Metazoa > Chordata > Actinopteri > Perciformes > Cottidae > Taurulus > Taurulus bubalis. The sequence continues at coordinate 24,215,289 of NC_136601.1, forward strand.
GTCTCTTCTGAGATTTGATGCAATGTTTTGTTTGAGTGCTTTTCTGTCGTCTTTTGTTTTGGAGTGGGAGCCTGAGTGCCTCGGGGTTGTCCCTGAGTGTGTGCATGTGTGTGCCTACGTGTGTTTCATAAAGATCTTTGGGTAAAAGGTTGAGTGCAGAACGCCTACTTTTACAGAGGAATGCAGCTCTGGCGATGCGCAGGCTTTGGACCCCTCCACCTTCATCCGAGGAGCACAAGCCTCGGCTGGGATCCGTCTGTCGCTCCACGGCCCGCCGGGTTCCCGTCCTCTTCATCTTCCTTCCCTTTCCCCGCCCCTCCATCCATGTAGACGGCGAGTACAGACATCACAAAGGCCGACATCAGTGGGAGTGTCCTATTCATCGTATTACATGTAATAGTTTTCTACGACTTCATCTCATTAATAGTTGGCCAATGCTTGTTTTTGGGGATAAAAACAGATATCGCTGGATTATTAAGTAAAATGTCGAATCATCACATCACAGTCTAATGATTTGTTTTGTCACCCGGGAAAAAAAATCTAAATATGACCTTAATAAGTCAATTGTTTATGTATTCCGCTTCTGTGTATTGAGGATTATGGTATTTCAAAATGGCAATAACATATTGGTTCTGGAAAAGAATGAAATGATCCATTCAGTCACTTCCAGCCATCTGCAGCAGAATATGTCTGTTTTTAATATTACACACCGGAATCTTTTCAAGGAACATGAACACTGTGTTCACTGACATTTACCAGAGATGATTCAGATAGCTGAGAACTCCCCCAAACACCAACCTGCCATTCAGCTGCGGGGAAAGGAGAAATATATCATCAAACAACTCATCATAAAGCACGCATCAATCTCCAGCATGTTCTTTTAAAACGTGTGCGATGGCGCGTTACGCGGCGCCCCGTGAGCTCCTTGTTTTCGGCGCGGTGGCGGCGGCTCCAAAGACCTTAAAAGGTCCCGCTTCCGTTTGATTGGCAGCCGGCAGGCAGTTGCTAATGTAAAATTTGTGTTAAAAGTGGTGAATGTTTAGTGTGGGAGGTGACTGTGTGTGTGTGTGTGTGATTAGATGGAGGATGCTACATCTGACAAAGTGAGAATGGCTCCATGTCAACCTCCGTGTCAGCCGCCAGCCAGCACACCTCATTTCAGCGCGTTGCACATTACATCGTCAATTAGCAGCAGGGAAGTCGTTTAACGCGTCTCGACGGGGGGAAGAGACACAACTGGATGCAGTCTGATGAAGCCGAGGAAGAGGAGCTGCTCTGCAGGTACGGAGGTGTGCACATTATTATGAACTGTGAGCACTTTCATCCAGTGTCTAAATGCGATTTCGATCATTTTCCGTATGACTAAATACCAGCAGAAATAATGACATCCATCAGTGTCAGCTGTACTGTGTTTAACGCTAATTAACAAATGTTCATATGATAAACGGAGATGACGAACAGGGTAAATATCACCTGCTTAATATTCACATAGGAACCAGTGATGAAATAATCTCACATTTTCAAATGTCAAACTACAGCAAGTGAGCCTGCGGCTGAACAGCGTTCCTCCAACAGGATGCTGTGATGTGTGTGTGTGTGTGTGTGTGTGTGCGCTGCAGACACAATATAATTACATACATTCTCACTTGAATCTCATGAAAGACTGAAAGCAGAGTACACACACACAGAGGCGGGTTAAAGGGGGGCGGATCACCCCCCTCACCCCGCAGGTGTATCCAGACACACACTTGTTTGAAGCAGCCATTCAAAGAATTTCTGGTATGTGGTGGTCAATGAAGACGAAGGGGAATGGTGAAATATTAATAGAGGCTATTGTATTCCAGCTTGCTGGCAGCTACTGATTGTCTGTATTTGGTGTGTGTGTATGTGTGTGTGTGTGTGTGTGTGTGTGTGTGCGAGTGGAGTGTGGGGGAGTATTTACGTATCTTCCAGCACACACATACAATGGCTTGTTTTCTTTTCATCCAGCAAGGTGCAGCTGGGCTTCCGAGCAGCACATGGCGCCGAGATAGATTTGGTTCAATATGATCGAGTAAACTGATCAGCTCTGAAAGGAAGGGTGTGTGTGAGTGCGTGTGTGTGTGTGTGTGTGTGTGTGTATGTGCAATCATCAGACATCCCAATCTGCCCTGGAGACAGTGTGTAAAGATGTCTATGATAATTCATCCACTATAAATGAATCTCCATTTATAGATTTTAATGAAATCCTAATTGCCAGCTTAATACACTCCCCCTTCTTTTATGGAGACATAAGTAATCTGCAAGGGGACACGGAATTATTTTATTCTGATATTTATTACACCCATTTGACTCCTTTGCAATAAAGTTCAAAATTAGATCCAGGCTGAACATTATCTAACAAATGATATAATTTAAATCACCTAATTAGATGGGACAATCTGACTGAGGAGGTATAAATTTCATAATCAGACAAAAAAATGTTAAATGGGATCTTCGATGGGAACCGGTCAAGATAGGATCAGGTAATCCGTGATTCATTTTTAATTCAAAAAGGAAAAAATGGAAATGCAAAGGAAAAATAAAGCTTTTTTTATTGAGACAACAAATAAATAATCCAATTCTGTTTTTTTGCTAATTCATTTTATTTGGTAGTTTCTCCTTCTGAATTGGAGAATAAAGTGCTACAGGAGTAAGTCCTAAAACCCCCAAAAGCACTTCTAAAAATCAATGGGTTTTTGGTTCGATGGCTGGAAGAATGTCTGGTTAAACGAGCTTCAGAGGTTTAATGTTTTGTTCTCCGATATAACGGTTGCGAGTAGATTCCTCTCTCATGGTTTCTGAAGCTCAAGGCTGAATAAAATAACAAAACGTTGACGAGTCCTACGTTAGTCTTGTTGTGAAATCTGTGCAGTTTGTTTGTGTTGTTCATATGTCAAGACTAATTTACTGAACGGAATGTGTAAGTATCATAAACTTGTGTTTTCCACAGAGCTTGTTTTCTGAAATAAACAATAAGAGCCCAGAGAATATCGTGCCCTTTCTTTATGAATGCAACCCGCAGCCTGTAGGTGAGAGTTTAATTTGAATAATAATGTATTGTAATTTCACAAACCCTTCAGGATTCTGTTTTCAATTTTGTTTTTTTCGGCAACGCTCCTCTCTGAGACAATTAAATACAAACTTCCACATGCACATCTGCAGTGTATATTGTTCATTGTCCTTGGCTCTCAGCTCCAAGCTTATTGGTTCCTCCGGGAGACATCTTTAATAAAAACTAACAAATGTGTAGTTTCATTGACAAAAAGGCAGTCCTTTCCTAAAACAGCTGTACTCTGAAGTTTTAATTAACAAACATTTTTTGGAACTATTTTCAACAGTGGATGAATCCGTTGTTGGTGCTTTCAATTCAATTCAGTTTATTTTGTACAGCCCCGAATCACAAATTTAAGTTTGCCTCAGAGGGCTTCGCAATCTGTACTAGGACTGTGCAGTATACCAGTTCAACCGGTAAGTTGGTTCAACCGGTGTACCTGTTTCAGTTTTCCGTACGGTATGAACTTTTCATATACCATCGTACCGGTCGCCACTGTTTGGCAGCAACAACATTTAATGTTCACAGCTTGAAGCTGAAGGAGCAGCGGACTGAGCTACTTACGTCTCATGCTAACTCACTTGACTCATGGTTTGCAAGAAATGACATCGCCAAAATGCATGGTGGGTAAATGCCACCGCCCACACAGGTAGACTTTTCTTGTGCAGGAAGAAGTCTTTTCCTGTTCAGCTAAGTGGGTGGGCTTTATCCATCATGCATTTTGGCGATGTCAATTTTTTTTCAAACCATGAGTCAACTTCTATCCGTGAGACATAAGTAGCTCAGACCGCTGTGCATGTATCTGTAACTGTAAACATTACATGTTGCTGCCGGCCAAAGAATGACAGTAGCTGTGACAGCTGCGCATGCGGCACTAGTATCAAGGGATTCCCCTGGGTCCTAAATCCTGCCCGTTTAGCTGCCTATGTACCAATCAAAACAGTTGCTGGCCAGTTGTGAGCGAGTGGTGAATAGTGGCGGTCCTTTTCAGCGTCAATAAATTAATGTTTATTTGGAAAAAAAAGACCGTGATATACCGTGAAACCGCCAGAATCTTGTAAAACACCGTGATATGAATTTTTGGCCATACCACCCAGCCCTAATCTGTACACATAACCACCTGTCCCGGGACCTCACATCGGATCAGGAACACTCCCCCAAATAATAGTAAAAACCCTACACAGGGAAAAAAGGAAGAACCCTTCAGGAGAGCAACAGGACACAGACCTGTTTGTCATGTGACGAGGTCAAAAGAAAATTGTGGTTATTGTTGTTACGTAACTAGACATGTTGTGGAAGGTCCAGAAGTTAGTCTGCTCCAGTCCCTATGGCAGCCATCCTGCTACTTTCATTAGAATGCAAGTGTCTACACACACACACACACACACACACACACACACACACACACACACACACAAAATTCTTCATTGAATATAACCTTCATTGTTGTTGGTTTTATTTTTTTCAATGGGATTTTCTTCGAATAAAGAAAGTATAGCATTTGTCCAGCCGGAACCTTTATAATAAGGAAATGGGATGACAGCTGGAGCTGCTTCAAAAGCCTGAGTGACCTTCACACTCTCACATCCCACCTGAAGAATAATGGGCCCACTCCGTCTTGCTTTTGCAGAATGGAACAGTATTAATGTGCAGTAATTCCAGAGAAGACTTGGCCGGCATTTGTATTTCCTTCATTTCACACAGCTGCATGTAGCTTTCATTTTAAGCATATGAGCAAAATAATTGTAAGATATATAAGTGTATAATTAAATTAGAGCTGTTTGTATTCAGCTGGTCGACTACTGAGTTTTAAATGAAACATTAAAAAAAAGGTGTCTGGTCTTATAATAAGGTCAAATAACAAATGTACACATCAGTAATCATCAGCATTCCTTATGAGTTCGGCGTAATTCTGACAGAAGCATAATTGGTGGAAACAATTGAAACAATCAGCAGAAAGGTTGGCGGCCTCAGTGGAGGCAGAGGGGAGAATTACTCACTGTGTTTATGCTCTTCAAGACAAAAACACTCCAGAGCTGAGTGAGGAAGAGAGCAATGGGTTCATGGGAAATGTTGTCTAGTTTAGTTTGGTTTATATCGACACAATAATTGGAACATACACAGGAGGCTTTTATTTTGTTTAGTTTTTCAAGAAAAGAGATACATCAACAAATATATACACACAAAAACACATTCATAAAATATACCCATAAAATACATTCACAAAAAAACATGCACAAGAGACAAAACAAAGGTGTCTACTGGGTAATAGGTGTGAGCAGGGTTGAGAGGCTTACTTTAAGCCTCTCAACGGTAATTTAACTCATATTACTTAATTAGATTACTTTAATACCAAATATACCAAATGAAAAAAAAAATATTATTTGGTATGTAAAGCAGAAAGGGGAAAGAGTACAGTACTGTGCACGTTCTGAAAACCCATCATCAACCATAATAAATCAACCCAGTTGGTCCTACATTAGTTTTGCTAGACCAGACTCGTGAAGGAGTTCATATATTTCCTACAAAATGTATTTTATGCCATTGGTTACCGATTCCCATTAGAAATACCACAATAAGTTTCTACTATGACGATGTCAGCCTATGTGGTGTTTTGTCTGGTACTCGGATCTCACCAACATGATGAGCCTTGGAGCGCTCAGTAGGGACACCTGGGCCTCAACATCTGGACACAAAATAAACAGACAATAGTGAGACATGAAAGAAACCCTTACTTTGATGTTCCCGGTCAAATAAAGGTTTATTTAGGGGGAAAGGGAGAAGCTAAGCATTGTTTAGTCTGGAAGGTGTGGTTCACGTGGGGGGACGGGAACATGAAGCAGGACAGAGACGGTTCCCATAACAAACACCTGTTTTATGGTTTGAAGTTTGAAATGTGTACAACTTTATATATGGGGCTGAGAACAGGTGTTCACACAAGTGTGTGTGTGTGTGTGTGCGCGTGTGAGGGTGGGGAATGTGATCAGCAATTTTATATGTTTAAATGTCTAGTGTGGAGGATATCATAAGGTCTTGAGGCAATCCGATGTAAAACACAATATTTATGATTGATTAAAGTTGTAAATTGGTCAGATTAGACCCGAACACAACAGCAGGGTTAAGCTAGCAACAATGGACCCAACGTTATACCAGCTGCTGCAGTCTGCCCTGCCACGTAGCGTTAGCTCAGAAAACACACGCCATGTTGTGCTGCGTAAAAGTTCTGTTTCAGCTTCAATGTTACTCTGTAACGTTGCTCGTGTCACGTTGTGCCGCACGGTAGCTAGCAAGAAATTAAAGAGTAAAAACCTCTCCAAACGGAGTTAGCCTTAGCGACACCAACACACACACACACACACACACACACACACACACACACACACACACATACGCACAGTGGCGTCACACATAAACAATTCCAATTAATTTACAAGTTACACTAAATGCATGCCATCTCAACTATAAGAAGCCAAATCATTTATATCACAATTGAAAGTGCAAATACTACATTTTGGTAATATTAATAACACTAACGTTAGCTTAATAGTGCAGGAATGTGTCTCCCTACTTCCCTCTTAAAGTCACGCAGCGTTACACGGTCACTTTACTTGAGAAGACTGTGCTGTCTGTAATTAATGTACAATGCAAAATGCCTGGCAAAAAGGAAATATAAAGGAATAATAATGAGCTTCGTTACCTTGCTGCATTAGGTTTGCTGGACCTGACTCGTGAAGCAGTTCACTCATTTCCTACAAAATGTATTTTTATGCTAAACAATGGCCACATTTATGAATGCAAACTGAGCAAGGCATCCTACAGAACATAGATATTTTTGAGAACATGTCTGTAATATCTATGCACACAATTAAAAACTGAAATACCTGTAAACACCAACTTTAGAGCATACTACTCCACACCTTTACCAACATGGCGACTGCTGAGCAAATAGGGGGCAAAGGCAGAGCGGCAGCCATGTGGTGCACGCTCACGTGCACTAAATGGTACTCAGTGAACAAAGCAGGGAGGAGCTGTGACAACAACACACAGAGAGGGGGAGAGACTCCCTTCTCTGCTCAGGGACACATTACTACAATATATCATACATGTATTAATGCTCTGGATGTTGTAAAGAGACCCCTGCAGCTCCATTTTATTCTCTCTCCCCCTCCCTCTCTCTCTCTCTCTCTCTCTCTCGGTTCTCATCACATCGCGTGGCCAGCGCTCCTTCCACTGAGCTCGGCAGACGCTCCACAAAGCGCTCTGAACAAGGTGTACGATCACGAGGAGAGGATGGAGAGTGTGAGACAGACGTGACGGAGGAGAAAAACATTGGATGATCGCGGGTGGAGGAGGGGATGTATTGAGCGGTGAAAGAAAGAAAAGCAGAAGAACAGATAAAGGCTTCGTTCCACTGCTGATCCTGAACAAGAGCGTACGTCTTCAGCGAGAGACCAAATCAATGCGAGGCCTGTTGTGTTCTTTCCTGGTCTTTATACCTGGCTGTGTGTACCCGGCCTCTGTGATCCTCCATTCACAACCCAGCAGGGGAAAGATACAACTAGCATTTGTCCGACTGCTCGTGTTCTGTTTCAGCCCCACAGAGGAATGTGTACTCTCTCTTGTGTTTTAGTCAGTCAAGCACACTTGATTTCGCATTGGCTCCAACCAGCCGTTTATTCAATTAGACGGCTCCCGTAGATCCGTGACATGGAGATACCGTACTGGCAAAACAACAGACACACATTAGTTTCCTCATAGGCCACCTCTTCGTAATATGCTCAGGAACTGACAAAGTAAACAAACAATCATTTTTAAACACAACCTATAGTATTCTTATTAACAAATATACACTTATTTAAATGCCACAAGGGAGTCCACTTACCACGGAGACAACGTGCCGTAAACATTGAGTTCAATCCAAATTCAAACTGAAAGGCAGGAAATTAAAGGGAAAGCTGAACACCGTGCACTGATTGACACCTGTCTTTCGGAAAAGTTCATAGTCAGGTGCATAGCTATTACTCCTATATCACCACCTGAACTACAGGGGACATGCATTGTGTTTGATGACCATCAGCTCTCTAATAAAAGCTGGTACTCACAAATGGCGCCAGGAAGTAGCGTGGCACCAGGCGGCTACGAGAGGAGTCCTCCTCTGGGATCGTCAATGAATCTCAACGCTTCCGGAAGAAAGGGGAGCGCTGCTGAGAGTCTTCACACGTTTCATTGGTGTTCATTTCAATAAAAAGCAAGGCCACGGAGTGAAAGGAAATAATTACTAATGAATCATTCTCAGATCTCACTCCTAATTTGTCAAATGCAGCAGCTTGGTGCGTGGGCCTACGCTTCTGTTACGTGCTGTCTTTTCAAAATAAACTTCCATCTTCACGAGAAACAAGTCAGTTAAGTTTAAGCAACAAAACGACTTAATTAAGTTCTGGAAACGATTGCAGCTTGGGTTGAAATATAAGTACGTTTGTGACATCACAGACACAACAGACGTTGAGAAAGGTATGCCGCGTTATGTGAACTGCACAACGTCACATGACTTGAATGTAACTTGAAACAAGTCACTGTCTCCTCGGAGAAAGTTGTACGTTGGCTCCTTCCAACCACCCACACAAGACTTTAACACTCATTACTCTGCGTCGCCTGACCTCCTCCTCTACCCCTGCCATGAATAAAGTGCCACATAGAGCGTCACAGTTTGAAATGTGGGCCACTGACCAAGTTGCTGAGGACTCGGTCAGTGAGAACCTGCAGAAATAGTGAAATGCTGAATTGATCCAGACTGTTAAAACAGATTAACAGGAGTTTTGAGTGTCCGTTAACAGCCAGCAGCATTATCTGCAGATTAAAACTGGAGCGGATCAGAACACAGGGTGGGTTCTTATTCTCACACTGCATGCGAGTGTTTGTAGGTCAATCAGACGGTTAGCGTTGCCCTGCTTCCCGGGGAAAACAGACAATGGGATCTTCCTATTGGATTTTGGATTATTGCAACAAAAAAAAGAGCTTTGGGGCAAACAAGCCATTCTGATAGTCTCGCATACTTTGTTCATCAAGATAATCTTCACAGAATGAACTGCACTTTTTTGATTTTTGAAGCGTGGATGAAATCACAAGAAGTAAAAAGCGAACTAACGTGAGGCTGTAGGAGGCAGTGAAGGCGGGCTAGTTGCTGTGATGGTGTTTTGTATTCTCTTTCAGACACCTTGTAACTACCGTCTTTTTTAAGGCACCTGAAAGCTTCACGATCCACCAGAGGGGTGTTTACTGTCGTATTTTATACAGAAGAGCAAAACATTCAAATCTCTTCAGCTCGGGATGACCACAGACCTTATTTCAGACATCTAACCAAAACACATTCAAAAAATCAATACATTTGAGCGAGAGGTTGCTGTGTAGCTGCAAGAGAGCCGCTGCCTTGGTCAATTATCTCTTTCTTCTGCCCACCCCGGGCTGCTGTGAGTTGGCTTTTTGTTGGCAACAGTGAGCGCCTTGGCTCATCCTTTGTGAGCTCCTCTTGCACTCGGTTGTTGATTTCTTTGCCTTGTCAACCCACTGTGAGCATGCGAGTCCTGTAGTGCATGTTTAATGCCAAGCAACCTGTTGCTGCCGGTGTGAAGCTGCTTTTAAACCATTAAAGTTATGTTTTTGTATCAAGAAAGATCGATATGTTTAATATAATGCTGCTTGGGTGTATATGCCTTTATGACATCCAACAAATCCAGTGTGTTGTATTGTTCCCACATGATCAATAATCATGTCATCATATATATATATATATATATATATATATATATATATATATATATACCTGGGGTGACAGAGGGTGACAAACACAGGGTGAAATAGGAAATAGAGTTTGGCGAAAGGTCCAAAAGCAATATTTATCAGTTCATTAATTGTTTTTGTTGTTTTATGATTAATGTCTCCTCTTTACAAAAGCCAATCAAGTTACCAGAGCCTGAATTCAAGTCTGAAGATAAAACTTAACGATCAAAAGCCCAAAAGCATTGATTTAATAATTATGTTAAAAGCAACATATATACTCCCATTTTAGGAGGTGATCACCTGTCAATGCTTGGTATGTTCTATTGTGACACTTGTTACCAAGATGTATTTATTTCTCCACCTCTGGACTGCAAGATAGATCTGTTTTGGGTATGATAACGATGAAACGATGTTGTGGTGTCCCCCCAGGGTCCATTCAAGGCCCGGTTCTTTAGTGTTCTCCAGTGTTCTTTAGAAAACACAGCGTCCCTAAGTTCATGATTTCCAGTTACTGTGAAATGATTTAGACGTTTCAAAAGCTGAACATGTTCTCATAACTTAATACACAACAAGATGACTTTATTGTTTCACCCTTACAGTGATGGAGCGGTTTAGTGTCATGTTATCTCTTATTTGTATATCAAATGTGACTTTTTTAGTCGTGCTGAAATAATCTGGCTACATTAGAAGGAAGCTACATTCCTCTTAAACTGTTTCTATTTTTTTAAATAAGCATTGAGATGCAACAAAACCAGCTCTATAAATAAATGATAACTACCTTTTAAAAGGTTTGCTTATGTTTGTATTTTTGTGAAGAGAGACAGTGCAGCATCCTGGGTTTGTGTTCAGTGTACCATGCCCACAGCTGGACATATGTTTCACTGTGTTTTCCCTTTTATGTCCAATCCCTTGTCACCCAGCATGCGCCCCCAGGCGCTCACCCTCCATCCCGCCCCCCGCCGCGTTGGTGTGTATGACCCCAGGAAGGGGACGGCCCGCTGGGCGGCGCCGCGTGTCAGGGGCCCGGTTGTGTTCACAGCCATCCGCACACCGCTGCTCCCTGAACCAGAGACAATGTGCTGACCCAGATTCCCATCTCCTCCGTCTGAGCGGGTCCCACCTTTGTGTACACACACACACACACACACACACACACGCATGCATGCATCCACTCAAACACTGTTTCAACAAGAGCAGAATATAATTCCTGCAGCAATATCATGCTAAATTATATTCAATGGTTCTAGCTTCCAACATTAAATCACATTTACTGCACATAATAATGCAAAACCTTAGTTTAAGGGCTGTGTTGTTACTTTTGAAGTGGTGCATACTCCAGTCAGTGTGCCACTACCCACAGATGACGGCGGGCGTGGCCCGGCTTGGAGAAGCAGGAAAGCAACGTAGTGCTGTGGGCGGGAACGTCAGCCAAACCTATTTTAGACAAATAAAAGAAAAGGCCGCACCGAAATATCATTCCATATATTATGTATAATGGTGTGCGTGGGCTCCTCCAATGAATCGCCACCTTAACGTGGTGGAGGAGTTTGAGTGGCTCAGTGATCCTGGGAGCTATGTTGTCCGGGGCGTCAGCCCCTGGTAGGGTCTCCCAAGGCAAACAGGTCTCGGGGGAGAGCCCAGACTAAGAGCGGTTCAAAAAACCCTGATGAATAGCAGCCCACGGTCTGAAGTTACCTCGCCCGGACAAGGGAAACCGGGGCACCCTCCCGGAGACAGGCCCAGGAGGGGAGCTCGTCGGCGAGCGTCTGGTGGCCGGGCTTTCGCCCATGGGGCCCGGTCGGGCTCAGCCCGAAGAAACAACATGGAGCAGCAGTCACCCCGTGGACCCACCACCCGCGGGGAGAATTATCGGGGTCGGGTGCTATGCAGACCGGGCGGCAGGCCAGGCAGGAGACCTGGGCGAGCCGATCGCCGGCAGCATAGACTAGCTCTAGGGACGTGGAACGTCACCTCGCTAGCGGGGAAAGAGCCGGAGCTGGTGCAGGAGGTGGAGCGGTACCAGCTAGATTTAGTTGGGCTCACCTCCACGCACAGCATGGGCTCTGGAACCAAGCTCCTGGAGAAGGGTTGGACTTTGTCCTTTTCTGGAGTTGCCCAGGGTGAGAGGCGCCGGGCGGGAGTGGGGATACTCACGAGCCCCCGGCTGAGCGCCGCTATGTTGGAGTTTTCCCCGGAGAACGAGAGGGTCGCCTCCCTGCGCCTACGGGTTGCAGGGAGTAAAGCTCTGACTGTTGTTTGTGCTTATGCACCGAACAGCAGTTCAGAGTATCCGGCCTTCTTGGAGTCGGTGGGAGGGGTCCTGGAAAGGGCGCCGCCTGCCGACTCCATAGTTCTCCTGGGAGACTTCAACGCTCACGTGGGCAATGACAGAGAACCTGGCGGGGCGTGATTGGGAGGAACGGCTTGCCCGATCTGAACCCGAATGGTGTTTTGTTGTTGGACTTCTGTGCTAGCCACAGTTTGTCCATAACAAACACCATGTTCGAGCATAAGATGGCTCATAAGTGTACCTGGTACCAGAACACCTTAGGCCGGAGATCAATGATCGACTTTGTAGTCGTATCATCTGATCTGCGGCCGTATGTCTTGGACACTCGGGTGAAGAGAGGAGCAGAGCTGTCAACTGATCACCACCTGGTGGTGAGTTGGATCAGATGGCGGGGGAGTCGGCTAGAAAGACCTGGCAAGCCCAAACGTGTAGTGAGGGTGAACTGGGAACGTCTGGCGGAGGATCCTGTCCGGGAGGTCTTCAACTCCCACCTCCGGAAGAACTTCTCACAAATCCCGAGGGAGGCTGGGGACATGGAACCCGAGTGGACCATGTTCAAAGCCTCTATTGTGGACGCGGCTGCTCGGAGCTGTGGTCGGAAGGTCATCGGTGTCGTGGCGGCAACCCGAGAACCCGGTGGTGGACACCGGGGGTGAGGGAAGCCGTGAAACTGAAGAAGGAGGCCTTTCGGGCCTGGCTGGTCCAGGGGTCTCCTGAAGCAGCTGACGGGTACCGGCAGGCCAGAAGGGCTGCAGCTGCGATGGTCGCGGATGCTAAAACTCGGGCATGGGAGGAGTTCGGGGAGGCCATGGAGAAGGACTTTCGGTTGGCCTCAAGGAAGTTCTGGCAAACCATCCGACAGCTCAGGAAGGGAAAGCAGGGGCTACCCCAGGCTGTTCTCAGCAGGGGGGGGGGGGAACTGCTGACCCGGACAGGGGACATCGTCGGGCGGTGGAAAGAGCACTTTGAGGAACTCCTAAACCCGGCCAACATGTCCCCCGGAGAGGGGGCAGCGCCGGAAGACTTTGGGGTGGTTTCTCCCATATCCCTGGCAGAGGTTGCTAAGGTAGTCAAAAAGCTCCTTGGTGGCAAGGCGCCAGGGGTGGACGAGATCCGCCCTGAGATGCTGAAAGCGCTGGACATTGTTGGGCTGTCTTGGTTGACACGCCTTGGGTCATGTGTCGTGTCGCATGGGGGTCGGGAACAGTGCCCATGGACTGGCAGACCGGGGTGGTGGTTCCCATCTTCAAGAAGGGGGACCGGAGAGTGTGCTCAAACTATCGTGGCATCACACTGCTCAGCCTCCCGGGAAAAGCTTATGCCAGGGTGCTGGAAAGGAGGCTCCGACCGCTTGTCGAACCTCAGATTCAAGACGAGCAGTGCGGATTCCGTCCCGGTCGTGGAACAGTGGACCAGCTCTTTACCCTTGCAAGACTACTGGAGGGGTCCTGGGAGTTTGCCCAACCAGTCTACATGTGCTTTGTGGACTTGGAGAAGGCTTTCGACCGGGTCCCTCGGGGGTTTTTGTGGGGGGTGCTGCGGGAGTATGGGGTGCCGGACCCGTTGGCACGGGCTATCCGGTCTCTGTACGCCTGCAGTAGGAGCTGTGTCCGTATCCTCGGTAGTAAGTCAGACACGTTCCCGGTGGGTGTTGGCCTCCGCCAGGGCTGCCCTTTATCACCGGTCCTGTTCGTGACCTTCATGGACAGGATATCTAGGCGCAGCCAGGGGGCGGAGAGGATCCGATTCGGGAGTCTCGGGATCGCCTCTCTGCTGTTCGCGGATGATGTGGTCCTGTTTGCCTCCTCGGACTGTGACCTCCAGCATTCACTGGGGCGTTTTGCAGCCGAGTGTGAAGCGGCAGGGATGAGAGTTAGCGCCTCCAAATCTGAGGCCATGGTGCTCTGCCGGAAACCGGTGGATTGCTCCCTCCAGATGGGGACAAACTGCCTACCCCAAGCAAAGGAGTTCAAGTATCTCGGGGTCTTGTTCACGAGTGAGGGTAAGGTGGAGCGGGAGATCGACAGACGGATCGGTGCGGCTGCAGCTGTAAAACAGGCGCTGTACCGGTCCGTCCTGGTGAAGAGGGAGCTGAGCCGGAAGGCAAAGCTCTCCATTTACTGGTCGGTCTATGTTCCAACCCTCACCTATGGTCACGAACTTTGGGTCGTGACCGAAAGAACAGATCTCGGATAGAAGCGGCCGAAATGAGCTTCCTCCGCAGGGTGGCCGGGCTCACCCTTAGAGATAGGTAAGGAGCTCGGACATCAGGGGGGAGCTTGGAGTCGAGTCGCTGCTCCTTCGTGTCGAAAGGAGTCAGCTGAGGTGGTTCGGGCATCTAGTCAGGATGCCTCCTGGACGCCTCCCACTAGAGGTTTTCCAGGCACGTCCAACTGGTAGGAGACCCCGGGGAAGACCGAGGACACGCTGGAGGGATTATATCTCCCGGCTGGCCTTGGAATGCCTCGGGATCCCCCAGAATGAGCTGGAAAGTGTTGCGGGTGAGAGGGAAGCCTGGGTCGGCCTGCTGAACCTGCTGCCACCGCGACCCGACCCCGGATAAGCGGCTGATAATGGATGGATGGGTGTGTGTGGGTAGTAACAACCTGTTAACGGCGCTCCTCAGCATTTGATACGACGCACAGAGGCCCCCCTCAGCGTCTGAATGCGACTGGCGCCCGGGGGCCACGGCGCCCGCTGAGCAGCATGATGATCCTGCAGTATGTTTTCTGCTGCGCGCTTCACTGGGAAAAATAAATAGACAGTGAAGTTGATCTTTTGACGGTATAATGACGTACCGGCAGCATCACTACGGCTTCAATGCTTATATCTGTGGAACATGTTACAGAAGCAAAGCAGGTGAATAGTCGTTGTTTTCAACTCAACACTTCCTGTTCTTGTTTCAAAGCCCTCAAGCTTCATTTAATTTCTATTCACAAGGCTTTTGTTCTGAAATATTCCCAGTGCTCTGTCTGCTGCTAAATTGTCTGACCGCTGCTATAACACACACTTATATAGTTTCCTAATTTATGTTGTTTATATGCTATATGTTGTCTATTTTTTACTTTTTAACTGTTTTTACTTTTTTTACTGTTTTTGCACTATGTTTATATGTTGTTTATTTGTTTACGTTTTTGCACTATTCAGACAGTAGAGAAAAATAATTTCAGGTCTTCTGTATGTTTGCACAAATAGAAGATGTGACAATAAAACTGACTTTGACTTTGAAATGGTCTCGGCAAACAAACATGTGACTATCAACCAGGTGTGTGTGTCCCGCGTGAAACCCACAGTAAATGTTGACCTAATGTCAGGTCAGAGATTTTAATCAAGTTAACGTCGACCATGCTCTTTTGGGAATAATAAAAAAAAAGAAATTGTTTGCTTCAACCTTTGTTTTGAAAAGACACATGGATTTAACACCGTAAGGGGAACCGAGAGCGTCATAGTTTGAAGCGCTGTGCCTCCGACCAAGCCGTTGTGTTTGATGAATCTGGTTGAGAATATGTTGGAACGAATTCACTTCAAAAATGCATCCAAATTGATGTTTGTTAGTTTTGAGAGCGATTATGCTGCGACCATGTACCTTGTGTCAGGTATGATTTGAAACTGAGCGCCGGGCCACATATTCACTCTGGCTTCTCCTCCTGTTCTGGGGCTCAGGTTGCATCTGGTGTATACGTGGCTTTGGACAAAAGCATGGAAACATTTCCCTGTCTGTGTCAAAAGTTTTTTTTTTTTAAGTTGTTCCTGCAGCTGTTGTAGTCCTCAGTGTCTTTAAAGCTTCATCAGCTGTGCAGCTCCTTAAACTGAGTTGCACACACACAAACCTGAGCGTGCCTACATGCCTGGTTGGGTTTAATGTGCAATTGGAACACTCGCTCCGTGTTGGTTTGGTTCAATCACTGCAGAACACCTCCAGAGACGAGTGAGAAATAAATATTAGATCTGTTTTCCAAGTCTGATCTAAATTTATCTCCTGTGTTTATGGCTTAACAACAGGTGGAAAAAGCCGGATACTTTTTTTAGGTCCTTATTTTTTTCACTTGTGAAATATGTTCCATGTGTACATTCTATGTTAGCAGGTATTCTGTGTTAAAACTCACCTTGAAGAATTGCTTTTAGTGCTAATTAAAACATGGGTAGTGGTGCACTTCAGCCTCATTTGACTGAAATGAATATTACAAAACCATCACAACATCCTGAAAAAGAATTCACCTGTCAAAGTGTTTTCCCCACCTGTTCTTACATGTGACACTGTGAAAATTATCTTGGTAAAACTTTTTCTTCACCCATTTCGGGAATACAAAAGTGATGAATAAGGAACTTTGAAAGATCATCCAGCAAAACACGTTTTTTCTTTTTTTTTGTTATGATTTATATCATGAACACAGGAGAGAAAAACAATTTAGATTCATGTATATTTTTTCTTCACATGCCTTTCAGGGTTTCTGATACGTGACAGAAAATAAGAAAAAAAAAGAAAGACAATCTTGATGATGTGCTTCAAGCACAGATGTGATGCATTCTGCCCAAAACACTGCTTATCAAACGGATCAGCAGGCTGGAATGGCAGTTTCCTTATTGCATATGTATGTAAGGGAGGATCATGAAATAAATTGGAGGAGATATGTTAACAAAGGTTGATTATGCATTCTGGATTCATCCGCCTCCGAAGACAAGGTGTAAACACAATGCAGATGGGAAATGAAACGAGGACAAGTGGAAAAAAAAAGAAATGTGAATGAAATGAAAACTCATCATTATGAACCAAAATGTGTGCTTTCAACTGTTTTATTGCAGTAGCTGTTGCATTATTAGTTCTCCTTCACTCGCAGTACCAGGATCAGACCTGCTGTCTGTCAACTGAAACCATCTGCAGCGTACATTTGTGCAACGTCATTTTCGTGAATCTGGACTTGAATATACTTTGTTTTTGCTAAAAAAAACATTGTCTTGGTTGTAATCAGCTGTTCGGTCCCACACTCTTGACCAAAACTGCCTTTGTATCGCCTCAGGAGACACCGCATAGGTCAGCCTGCGCCTTGTCCAATGCTGAGAGGCTATTATGCGTGCCTCTGTCTCACGCAGACTGGATTACTGCAATGCACTTCCTCTGGCTTCGCTCGCGGATCAATAGCAGACTGCAGCTTATTCAAATGCAGCAGCTCGCATACAACAGGAAGGAGGACGCGTCCCTCCAAGACTGAGCTTCTCAAGTTGTAGCGTCGGATTTTGAAATGTTATCGATTGTTCATGTGTCGCATGGGTCTGGCTCTTTGGCTGCATCCTGGACCTTTTAGCCCGCATGAGCTGGCACACACTCACTCACACATTTAGGCTAAAGAAAGGGAGGCTTGGAGACACTCTGGCCACAGCAAGTCACTAAACAGGGACTGATTAACACATTTCTGAGCCTTTGCTTTGGCCTGATCTTCATGAAAAGAAAACCCAGAAAAAAGCATTTCCAAATATGAATGAGTGTTCAGTTCTGCATTAGCCTTGCATTCCAGACAAAAAGAAAGGTACATTAATAATTTTAACATTCACCACGAGCATATTTATCAAAGCAAAGAATGCGCTATTTAATTGGAAAATGTATCTTGTCAAATTAATGACTGGGGGAGAAACAAATGGAATAAATATGTTTGCTTCATTAAAAGTTTGATCAAAGGGGGGTAATTATTGTTCAGAGAGGACGCCTCGACCTCTGAAGTCGTGATGGAATCAACACATACCTATAAAAAATGCATTTTGGTACTTTGGATGGTTCAGTTAACGAACCCTCATACAGCGGTTTGTAGTCTTACCAAAATGTGTTTCTAGCATTCGGTCACGAACGTCCAGCGACACGAGTGATTAGTTAGGTTTGGGCAACGATGGTAGTTTGGGTCTAAATACGTATGTTTGTTACGCAACTCAAGTAGTTATGGAACAAAAGGTACAATAGGACGAAGGTTGACTTTTGGTTCGCTGGACAGCGGTCTCCTGGGTGAAAGTCCTGTGTTTGTCTGACCCGACCTTTCACCCTGACCTCCTCCCTCTGACTTTGTCCATCGTCATTCAAGGACTACCTTGCAGAGGCAAAGAGGCAGCCCTGCATGCCCTGGCTCACGCCAACGTGGGTTATATACACTTTACAGTGCATTACTTTTCATACGGTACGACGGGTAAATGAGTACCTCCTGTTTCAGGCATTAGTAACAGTGGTTGGCAGTGGTGGACTGAGGTCAATGTTGCGTCTTCCTCACCAAACAGACACCCCTGACCATCCGCTCCGCTCACCGCCCATTCCAGGAAACCCTCGTGCTGAACTGAATAATTGATCAGTGAGTCTCCCTGCTGTCTGTCTGCCTCTTTGTGTGCTCGGCCTGGCTGGACGCCTCCCTGTGTCTGCTCTCTGAGTCTGGCGGTGGAAGGGGAAGAGCCCCGTGTTTATGTTTGTATTGTTAAGCCAGGGCCCGAGAATGTTTCTGCTGTGTTTGTTAAAGTTGACTGGAATTGGAATCGACACTATTTGTGGCAGTTAAAAAAATTAAACTACAACCATTGCAGGTATTTTCTCAATCGAAATATTGTTTTTGAAATATTAGTGCAATCAGTCAGTGTCTGAGCTTCAAGCCTCTGATTGGTGGCTTTCCCATAGGGGAGGTGGGTCTACAAAAGACATAAAAAAGCAACAACACATGGGTAGATTTACGATGTCCTCGTAAACCAGCACTCAAACTTCATAAATGTTAATTAAGGTGTTGTTATTTTTTTAAATCCCACTCAAATAAAAGATTATATCTGATTATGTTGGTATGATTTCGTTTAAGTTGCTATTTTTTCTTTGTTTGTCCAATCCATCCACCCTGACCTCTACATGTCTGTCTCTCTTCATATCACATGACTTCCTCTTTTACTCCCGTCAGAGGCTGCCCTGCTCGCCCAAAACTGACGAATGAAATTAATGAAAAATATAAATAGAGCTATGGCAGTATCTTGGTGCTAATATTGTGATCTAATTGTCAAAAAAACTAAACAGTATATGTATCATATAGCTTTGTCTTGTAGATGTCTACTTTGGGTTATCATCAACCAACACCGATCTGTCTGGTCCTCCAAATGTTTTAAGTTGGTACTCCAATCATAAAGTGGGAGCCCTATAAGGACCAAGGTGCGAGTTGGCCACACGGACACTTTGACTAATAGCTGTGTGCGTCGGCTCGTGGGATGTGTGAGCGTGTCCGCATGAAGTTTGACGTGTTTGGAGACGACACAGAGCAGGATGAATATGTAGGTGTAGGTGCAGTCGGCGCCGTGGCATCGTGGAGGCACAGGCTGCTGTTGATTACATCAATCTCTACACATTCAAGCTCGATAGATTGCTTGCCAATGACCACACACACACACACACAAACACACACACACTTACTCATCGGCTTGAAATGTGATTCATCAAATTTGGCCTAGGCCTTCTTCGCCGTGGCCCTCAGGACTGGAATTGCTGAACACTTTTCTTTTCTTTTTCCTTTTGCAGATGAAGAGCAACATAGTGATTTGTTAAGCTAAAAAAGTGTGAGGAATCACCTGTGTCATCCGTTTAATCCAACCGCTGTGTGTCCCCACGGGGGCCGACAGGCTTTTGGGTGTGTTTGGGAGCTGAGAGCTGTGATTAAGGCCGAGACGCAGAGAGGCACGAGCCACGGCCAAAGCCTTTTCTGTGTTTGGCTGCGGAAATGGAATTAGTGACTTGATGGGCCTCGATTCAACAAGCGAGCAGAATTAGGCAAAGCTTCTGATTACGACGACACACAGAGTTATTAAATAAATACCAACATGCACGTTCATAAGCCAAATACACTTGTGATTATGCTGCGGCTCCGCTGAGTGAATCAAGTTAAACTTTGCTTACCAGTGTTCATGCGGCGTGCCGGAGGGCAGCTTTATTATAAGGACATGTCCTTGGATTTGGGGGGCGGGGCTACACAATGCCACTTTGAATGCAGAAAGCTCAGTTTCCCATGCATTACCTCAGCCGAGGAGTTTGTGCTTTCAGTTTATTTGTGTGTCCATTTCTCAGCATGATTATAGAAGAAGAAAAAAAGCTCGCCAGACTTTCATGAAACTTGGTGGAACATTGTAGAGCATGAGTTGTAGAGGAACCCATTCCATTTTTGGCTTCATGTATCACCTTTTAAAATGTGTGTTGCTTGATTTTGTGACTTGGCCATGTTCACAAACCTTTTATTTTCTCTTTACAGGAGAATGACATTGTCATGGTGTGTATTGTAGTTCTGTACTTGCGTGTTTTTACCAAAAATAAGGTTTATTCAGAGGTTTTTCAGTACATTTTCAATAAAAATCATCCCTCACAGAATGAGGGTTGTGATTCACTTGAAAGCACAGGTAGTTTGGGGACTGTGTCCGTTGCTCAGAACATATAAACTCTATGTCCATGGGATATTTCTCTCAGACGACTGGGGTTTTGAATAATGGAAACATCTCTAGTATCCAAACATGCAGATGTTTGGATGTTTCACATGAGAAACATTTGAAAGAATAATGTACGACACATTTATCTTCCATATATATTCATGTTGAGCATTTACTAAGGCTGAATCATAGTGCCAAACAATGTGAGATCTTGTCTTAGTGGCTATCGCTGTCGCTGTCGCCTCACAGCAAGAGACTGAGAACTTTAAGGAGCCGGTAGGAGTGGATGTGAGAGTGTATTGTTGTCTGGCTCGATGTTTCATCCCTGAGACACACACACACACACACACACACACACTTCATTAGGATAAGTGGTAAAGCTAATGGATCCTCATGCTTTGTGTTATGCTCAAACTGATACAAAAACAGCCATTCTATTAATGCTATTAATGCTCGCCTTCACCTTGTGTTTTTTTTTTGTGTTTTTCCTTTTTGCCAATATATTTTTTGGCACAATCTGTAGCATAAAATGTAATTCTGCATGAGCTAAAAGTGGCTAATACATATCTATATGTGATACTACAAGTATTGAGAAGAGCTAGCTATATGGATTTCTGGACTGAGTATAAGATGGCTATTTTAGGAACATTGTACAAACATATTCATGATGTTCCATTGGATCCAAAGGGTTAATCTTTTGCACACAGGGCTTTTCACATACATACACTTTCACATTGTGTTAGAGAATCCCCGAATATTTAGCTTGAGTTAGTTTTGTTGTAATCACATCTTTAATCAATTCATACATTCTCGTCTTTTTGCATACATATTGGGTAGAGTAAGGCAATAACAGAAACACAGGTTGGTATGTTTCTCATGAAGTAGGAACTTCCTGAGAAACTTTCCTCTCAGCTGGCGCTCACATCGATGGCTCAGTCAGATACCGTGTAGCAGCCATGATCTACTGCTAAACAAATGTGTCCAGATTGAGAGATGAGTGGGACTAGACGCATATGAATGGAGAGAGCGTATTGATATATCATTAATCCCATCTGTGTTTCAACAACTGATGGAGCCTCTCTGGACACCAGCCAATATTTCTCCCATTTCAACAGAGACTTATTACATTAGGCTACATTATTACTCCTGCAACTCTTCTCCACTCGCCACAGTTTGGACAAACATCATGAGTCAGTTCTGGATTGATTCACACTGTAACAATGATAACAATTGATATTCTCTCTCAACCCTCATCCTGATAAGTGTGGTCCCTGCAAACCCCCAGAGGTCTACTCCTGGTCTGTGGAGAAGAATGAAATGAACGTTTCTTACAGTAGTTTATTCAGTTCGTGGTCCTTGACTGTTTAATATGTTGGTAGGAGGAGGGGTGAATTGATATAAAAACAGCCAGTCTGTGTTTTGCACATAAGCACACATGATGCTTTATTTCCTTCAGATTTACAATCGTATCTCAGGTTTATGTAAGATGTGGCCGGCCCCATATTATACAGGTTATGCCAATTGATGGGGAAGGCTGTCAGAAATGCCACATGTTCAGATTCAGATAAAACTATACTAAACTAAGTTCCTCACTTAACAGCTCAGATCATATTGTACATTCTCAAATAGCCGATGAGGTCTTTAGGTTGCAGGAATGCTCTTTATGAAGAACATGTTTACATTAGAGACACGCCTTTAATCTTTCTGTATTGACCTCTTTGTAGGCCTTTTCCAGGTTGTTATCCATAGCAGTGCTCTGTTGTTCATAACAGTTCAAAAAATCTGAAATAAATGTATACCGTCACTTATTCAAATAAATGCTTTGTTATTCATAGAAACAATAGAAAGACAACACAAAAATACAACTTTGCTTTGAAAACTTGAATGACGGACAAAAGGTTTGGCATGGGGATGTAAATATGATTGACATGACGTGAGGTCGTAGTTATTTTCAAATGACAATATAACAATTTTGGACAAAGAAAATTGACCTGGCGTGCAAAGGTTTTAAATCAAACAAGTAGTATATAGTGTTTGAAAAGGGTCTAAGGCCAGAAGCAAACACAGACACAAATTCACGACAGGTTTCGAGAACACTAAAATCAGCATTTATCAGAACTTTATCCCTCGGGTGTGAGACGCTGCAATCAGAACACACGCCCACCACGTTGTTTCCAAATCTACCAACCACAATAATACAAATAAAGTTGAAATACTCTGCAAATTGACAGTGAATGTTGGCCATTGGAGAAGTAAAACTGAAATGATGAGTAATTGGGAAGGTATTGAGAAGGACATGGATCCGATCACCCAAGCTATCTAGTTAAGTACAGACAAACCTCTGTTCTTACAAGCTGACATTGTATTCATTGTAACCTTACATTGATCTACTTCTTTCTTTCTACCATCAGTTTTCAATTAATCTCCAGTCCAGCTTTTCTTCCAGTCCTGTCAAATAAACACAGTTTCAGTGACCGTTCTCTGTGTACTTCCATCTGTCACTGCCGGCAGTCTGGTCATAACATTTGGTCTCAATCATTACCAACACCCAAATGCTATTTCATTTTTAGACAACCTGGAAAGATATGAAATAAAATGCCTATGCAGAAACATGTACTACCTGAAAGCTCCTCAAAGTGCTCCTTTTTTTTAAAAACAGATTAAGGGCCTTATGCCAAGTAAAAACCCCAAGCAATAAACAATGTGTCTCCTGAAAGCATCTCGAGAGCCACACACACATTGAATTCCTCAATCCCTCCTCTCTCCCATGTCTAATAAATTAAGGAATAAGCAGGGTTCAGGAAGTCAGATCAGTGAGTGCATTAGATTTGATTATTGGCTTTGCCTCTGATGCTGTATTATTGCTTTGGGATCCCCAGCGGACTCTCTGCACCAAAGGTGGAACTCAGAAACTCGGATTGGAGTTTGAAAATTGGGCAGCCGCGAAGAAGCTGTGGGAGCAGGCCAGGGCAAGGTGAAGGCAGAGGGAGGGAGATGCAGGGGCCTTGGAGGAGTTCAGCCTTAATAAGAGCGTCTGGATCCGTGGGAGGCGGAGGGTGGGAGGCAGGTAGTTTGGCTGAGAGAGAAAGAAGACAAATAGGTTGCAAAGGGGGGGTTGAGTCAAGAAAGCAGAATCAGTAGCAGCGAGACGGAAATGATATCGGGATATAGAATAATCACCAGGACTGTTTTAATGTCATCAAGGAGATATAGCCGCACAGCTATTCCTCACAAGGAGAAGATCATCATCACTGCGAATTTGATACAACAGCCCAGTATGAATCCCAATCGATCATAACGCGATGTCTCGAGGTAGAGGCCTATTAGTCGTCTTAGTAACTGAAGCCGGTGCATGCTGCTGGGCCAGAGCTGCAGCTTCACACCCACAGAGAGTAAATGTCTGATGAGGAGCTGGAAGCCTCCTTAACTCCATCAAGATTGATTGTGTCAGTTATCCTCTTTATCATGCCCGTAAGCAGTGGCACTTTAATACACATACGGTAAGCACCATCGATACCATGTCACTTACAGAGCGCTGCATGCAAGAGAACAATTCCCCCCAAATCCTCAGAAACACAAGAATGGGAAAGAGATGAAAGGGTCTTAACAGGGACAGTTTGTGTAATAATTGGAGTCTTCCCTTAGACTGACCTGTGGATTTCCCAGGACTGCAGCAATAAACTCGTTATCGCCAAAAGAAGTGAACCAAACCTATGCAAATGGGTGTCTGAAGTTAGTTCTCTAATGTGGTAAACATTTCCAACACTGTCTCTCACCTACAACACTGTGCCTTTGAGTATCCCTCAAAATACTCCCTGAAGTATTCCCTTCTAGCAGAGGATGTTGGATGAAAATGATATTTGATTTGTTTCGAAGCTGTTTGTGGTTTTGAATAAAATCTTAAAAATCTACCAATACTACTTGTTCAAACTTTGGTCCACTACTTCAGGCCAGGTTGAAATAGCTCCACAACTATTTGATGATTTGGATTTTGGGCCTCAACGAGCTACCCTCACCTCACTCGATGATGGCTCTACAAGTGAAAGACCAAGTCACTAAGTAATGCCAAGTGAAACTGAGAAACAAAAATCATGAGTTATAATGAGAGGTTAAGCAGAAGCATCATGTCCAGGCCTTCAAGGTAAAACACAAGGCAACACATCTCTTAGGCTGGAGGCTGAGGGCGGGGCAGCCTTCTTCCACCTCAAAGGTTTTTGCATCCCTTCGGAAATAACTCCTAACAATGACATAAGAGGGTTTGGATCAATTTGAACTGTAAAGACTAAAGAGAGAGAGCTTTGATAATAGCCTCCAGTCCTCCGAGTTAGGACAGAGCCAACCTTGGCACCCGCAGACTTAAACGTATCACTCGTTTGTGGGTATTCTTAGCGAGGAGACATTCATGTTCCCCAGAGGACACATTCTAGTAACCCTGTGACTACTTTGGTTTACGACCGAACACCTTCAAAACTAATAACATTCCCGTCAGCCTCAGCTGGACTGTGTTTAGTGTTGATTGGCAGATGTTAGCATGCTAACACACCAAACTAAGATGAACCTGGTAAACACTATGGTGGGGGGAGCTCTCAGTGGGTGGAAGAGGTTGACCCAAAGGTTGGTGGTTTGCAGTGGCACTAAAGCTAAAAGTGCTAAAAAAAACATGGTAATCATTATACTGACTAACATCAGCATGACAGCATGGACATGTTAGCATTTAGCTCAAAGCACCACTGTGCTAGTAGAGCTGAATAGCCTTTATTTTACTCTTGGTTCAGATGTCCCTTCTTTACTTCTACATAGTTATGTTTCTACTGCAGCATTCATCCTCACTTCTGTCTTGTTTTCCCTCACCCATTCCTTTCTCAGTGTTAAAGACAGTGCCTTCTGGCACTGCTCCGGTTAGCGATGCTAAGCGGTTCTCCCTCTACAAAACAAAGCAGAGGTGTTATTTCAGAGCCAATCAATATGGTGTTTGTGGCTCAGGCAGGCGTCATCCTCCCGTGTGCTCCGACAACACCACCAAAGGACTTTCATCTTGAGAAGTTACATCAAAGTAATTATGAATTGCTTGTTGATTTAAAGAGGGCATTACCCAGATTTCATCATGTGGAGCAATGACACACTGGTATTACTCAATAATGACATGCTGTCATTCTTCAAAGAACTACCTGACATGATACAATACTGAAGGTATTAAAGGTATGTTTCTGTGGAAGCATTAGCAAGTGTGCATCCATTAAAGCAGATGAACAGTGTGTGTTCAAAAAGAATGACACACTCTTTTTCTCGCTCCAAACGGATTAAGGAAAAGCATCAGCATCTCAGCTAAATGTGGGAAAACGAACACACACACACACACACGCACACATTTAAAGGGACACACCGAGCCTGACACACACAAAGACAAACAGAGGAGAATAAAACGATTTGAAATAGAATTATTTCTGGTCCAGTGCACTAAGTAAAAATCAATTCCCCATTATAGAAATAGGATACAGAAAGGAATTAAAACTTAATGAGGTTTTCCAGCTAGAGTCCACCCACTTTTTAACCCTGCACTTGGCAGTGCTGCGAGGCAGTGTGTCACGGCGTGCACATGCCAGACTGCGTGCGTCGGAATGTTCCGCACTCGCATGCGCCCGAAAGCCTTCGCTCCTGTTCGCGCCAGGACGACAAGATGACAGTAATGCCGCCGCATCCTTCAAAGCTCCTCTTTCCTCGCAGGTATTCAAACTCATTTGTCTCCCCCTCACACACACACACACGCCTCACTCTCCCTGTTGGCAGTATTGATCTCCAGTTGATCCACGGTGACAAAAGACAAAGCTTTTCATGTGACAGGCAATTAGATGGCTGTGGAGCCCGCGGAGCCCAGCCTCAGCGCGGGCTGGATAAATACTAACAACATCAGTCCTGGCGTTGTGCGGAGATGGAAGGAGTGGAAGGAGGAACGGGAAGAGAAGGTCTACAAACACCCGCGGAGTTATTTGTGTCTCCTTCTGGTTAACCTCACAGCCTTGCGGCACATTATTGATTTTTGTATTATTAGCTTTCAAAAGAAACATAAACAGGTGGCTCCCACAGCTCAATCAATCAATCCATCCGTCCATCACCCACCTCCTCATTATCTCCCTGATCCTGGCTCAGGCATCGGCATTGTATCTACTGTGCGTGCATGTGTACAAGAAGTGGAGCATACTTGAAGTAGAGAAGAGAACAACCGATATTTAAATCTAAACATCACATAAAAGGAATGAAAAAATCATTCTGGGAAGTACACATATAAAGAAACAGTTCAACATTTTTATATATGTCTATTCACTTTCACTTTCCATGTCTTTGCAGTCTCGACAATACTGCACAAATAGAGAGATGACACAGCTACTGGACACGTATGTTCTCCAGGCCAAGGCACTGATTAGCAGGGGGGGCACCCCCCAAACACTGCTTTTTGGGGGCACTTTCTTTTACAGCCACTTCATACCCATGGTGCATAGCCACAACAACAAGCACATTGGGAGGCAGCAACATTTCATTTTCACAGAATACTGCTGAGGGCCAGCGGGCACTACTTACGTGACAGGGTAAGAACTTCAGTTAGGGTTGCACATTTATGAAATTACATAGCCGAACTGCATGCTGGGTAAAGCTCGCCCACTCATCTGAAGTCTGCTGTGCGACAAAATTTGACAGGACGACCCAGCATGCAGTTCGGCGCTGTAAATTTATAAATGTGAAACCTTGACTGAAGTTCTTACTACTGACACATAAGTAGCTCCGCCGGCTTCGCCTTGCACTACAGCTGTGAAAATTAAATCTTACTGCCTGCCAAAGAGTGACAGCAGTTGTTATGCCAATGCGCCATCTAAATCCATACCGCATGGAAGTTCTGAACCAGTAAACCGCACAGCACCATGTGTGACAAGTGACTGACAGACTAATCTGTCCAGTCGGTGAGACAGCCGGCTACCATGAAAACAAACGCACATAGTTATAAAGGCTCTTGTCTCCTAAACACACACACTCTCCCTGCAACAAACAGAAAACATGGCTAAATGTCATGCAGAGTGACATCAGCACTTCCTGGTTGACCTACTATGGTGAAGGCATGACCCACCCTACTGTGCTTCTGATTGTTGTACTGTGATATGTTTTATCATAAACAGAACCAATCTCATTTCCAATGCCTGAACTCAGCCAACCAAGCCTTCAAGTTCTAGCCAATCAGAGGCGGAATATGGTGGGACGTGCCTTTGCCTAGTAAAATAACCATGAAGGTTCAATGAACTCTTTCTACATATCTTAGCCTTCTGTTTGATGCTGTTTTTTCGAGCAATGGACGTTTCTTTTTGGGGGGCTGTCGGACCAAGAAAGGTTTTTAGGGACATTCTGCAGACTATTGGGGCGTTGGAATAATGGGCCGCTGGAACAATGGGTAGTTCCCAACACGGCATCCTTGTCACTCAAAACATCCATGATGGAACGCCTGATGCCCAATTCAGCGGGGGAAATAATCTGACTTAATCTTTTCAGTATCTGCTGAGTGTCATCCATCCATGTTTGATACGCCATCTGGTGAATGAGCCAGCGACTCATGTGTAATATTTGCCGATCTGGACTAAACTGTCACATATAAGAGTAGCATTGAGCCCCGTCCCTTTAGGAACCAGTGGACGTACACTTGACTCCGTGCTGCTCTGCCAGGCTGCTGCTTTTCTTTCTGGACTGAGATCTACTGGATATTTGGCAGCTTGACGACAGCCTGTCAACATCCAGTAGGTTTAATATTGGAAGACCAAACAGATACAACAGCTTGCCGTTACATTTCTATTAAATGAGCGAGATGGTGAACAAGCTGTGTACAAGTGCTGTGGAAAAGATCCCTCCGAGCTATCATTCCCTCTCTTATCTTAATGAATCAGTTGATTATCTTCAGTTATGACACCATAACTTCTGTTATCATAATCCATCGATGCCCAATGGTCCGCCCCGCTATACTCCACGCTGTTTACAATTAACAATCTGATATAATCTCATTCAAACTTGTGAGAGCATGAGCCAGAGGAGGTGTGTGTGTGCAGTTCCTGAGCCCTTAACTGCTCCTTTCTCAACAAGGCTTTTTCTCCCCAAGAGGAGAAATGTGCAGCAGAATGGACTTTAGATTTACTGCTATTGATTAAAGGATGCTATACCAAATGGATGTGGCTGTAAACAAATTATTTCAGTGTCGCAAGGAGTTATGGATCCCCGCATCAGAATATTTAAACCCTTAAAAGGTTGGAATGATGATTATGATGAATTGTGCTTCGCTGGATAGATAATCTATTCTTAATTATGATGAAATTGAATATGTTTGGAAGGCATTACACGCTGGCCCCCGGCCATATAAGATGCTATTAATGGAGGGAGAGTGAATGAAAGGGTTTTGTTTTGTCGGGAAACAGGTCGACAGCCTTTCAAACATTGTTAGACTTGATGGGACATGATCCCCACACAGCGCCCTCTGCCCTCAGCTGATTCATGGAAATGCTGATGATGAGTTTTGTACCTTTTATGTAATGCCGTTCCAATTCAGTGGGATCATATTTTTTTGCGGGGAGGGGGGCTATAATGCTCACTATTCTGACCACGTCTCTTCTGTCACAGTTCTCGTGTTTGGATCATGATGGATCTAATACCTCCTTAACACCTTGCATTAAAAGGCATTTTGGGTGATCAGATGTGGTTTGATAGTGCAAGTACAGGTGTAAAGTCAGTCAAAACACAATCAGCCTTACACATGGTCACCATGTTGTACACAAGTGTCAATGCAGTTGTATTTTCAATCCACATGCAACAACTACATGGACAAAATACGTAGAAGAAAACACATGACTGTTCCAAACCAGCGAGGAAGCAGCCTTTAGCAAGTTAGCGAACAAAGGTACAGCAAGATAACTTGGTGGTATTCAAGACACTCGAGTCAAGCGACACTTGGCAATTCATATCGCAGCCCTTTATGAAGTATTGGCTCAGCAAATGGTGTAGAACGGCTACAGCTGGTCCTGGCTGCAATGTCAACGGAGAATTAAACACATGGGACTGGCACACAGAACAGTGTTAAGCAATTGGATGCAGTCCGGATACGAGGCACATTTTGATGCACAGCTTAAAGAGGGTCACGGTATTATTTTGTGCTTTTAACAGCATTTAGAGTCAGTGATTCCATTTTAATTGGAAAGGGTCCAAAAGGATTTATACATAATCTTAACTATTCATGTCATGCTTACCGGTACGTATGTAGGTTAGTTCACCCGCCAGGATGGGGTGAAATAACCGGCGGAAGGGGATGTGTTTGTTGCTCACTGCTGAACATTTTATTCAGTTGCACTTGACAGGAAAGCTCATTGCATATTGTCCTCTCCTTTTGACATGAAGAAAAAGAGTAAGGAAATGAAAGGAAAGTTGTCGTGTTCATCGGAATATGTGATCTGACTCGGTGGATGTGCAACATGGGTAGTGAGGTGGGCACACAAGGTTAGATACAGCAGCATTTTAAAAAACATATTCAGCGTGTTTGTTTCTGTTTGTGATGTGTATGTGTGTGTTGGGCGGTAGCGTCTGTGATGACAGCTGTGTGCCATCATGTACCAGGGTGAGCTACAACAACAACAAACCTGTCAGCAGCTGTCTGGGGAACTCTCAGACGTGATCACCGACTACAAGCCCGAAGCCGCCCACTCCATGAATGACTTAAGCCTGGCAAACAATCTGAACGAGTTTGACTGTCACCTCCAAAGGCAATGCGGCACCCCATACCCCATAGTCACATCTTCTAGCTCCAGACCACCGTGACCACCACCTCCAGCTCGGCAAGGGCCCGCTTCACACTCCACCCATCCCGAAGGGCCACCCTCACCACAATGACCACTCTATCTATCCCGGAGAGGGACTTTAACAATCAACATGGCCCTCCCCTTCATCCTCCAGCACCTGGCCTCCTCAGGGACCTACGCCAGGATCCTGTTTATGGACTTCAGCTCTGCCTTCAACACCATCATCCCGTCTCTGTGCAGGACAAGCTCTCCCAGCTGCACGTGCCCGACTCCACCTGCAGGTGGACTAAACGATTTCGAACTCAACGCTCTGAAGACAGTGGAGATGTTCTCTGGAAGAACCACCTGACCCCCATCACGCTGTGTCACTGTGGAGTCCTTCCTCTTCCTGGGCTCCACCATAACCCAGGACCTCAAGAGGGAACTGAACATCAGCTCAGCCACAGCTGAGGACCAGGGCAGACTGCAGCGCATCATCCTCCCTGCTGAGAAGGGGATTGATTGGCTGCAATCTGAAACAGATGGCTCCGCCTCTTCATTCATCCCATTGGACAATGAGAAAAAACGCAAACCTTTCTAAACATGCAAATTTACATTAGAAAACACACAAACCAACACACTCAAACACACACACACACACACACACACACACACACACACAAAATCATACATTCAGCTACACATATCGATTGCTTTCCTACTCTGATTTAAAGTTGTTTCAACTCAAAGCGCACAGAGTGGAATAACCTGAGGCACTCAGCAGCGAGCAATAGGCTTCACTCTCATTGGAAATAAAATCTAAAATCAGCCTGCTTAAAAGTGCTATATCTAATGAGGGCCTTAAGTTACTTTTGACTGTTTAGCTGTAATTTAAGTGGTACACAGATGTTGGTCAAACTGTAGTACTGACGGCAGATATAGATTTCTCATTTGATCATACACCTCCACCTATTGCATTCACAACCTCCAGTAAAGAAATCCATACAATGTGGCCCATATATAATATATGAACTCTGTATTTCCAAGATTAAAGTTAGCATTTATGTAGAAAAAGGCAGAGTGAATTCCATAAATCTCTAAGATTTTTTTTTTTTTTGAGGTAACCGCCTCGTGTTGATTTGCAAGGTTGGATCAACCTCATCAGACACAGACACTGTCTGCAGAGGATGACCTAATCAGGTTAGTGTAACAGCACCTGATCATCAGCTTCAGGATTCACATAGACACTGCTGTGAATTGGGTGTAAGAAAACAAAATGTAAGACTTTAATCTCAGAGAATATCGTACTTTTAAATGTTAATTTGTATCTTGAATCTTGTTATGTTCTCCCCTTCCTGAGCCGCGTCATTGATGTTGTACCTACAGTGGCCCTAAAACATCTCAGGTTAAACATGTGTGTTTTCTCAGAACCAATGAATGCTTTCAACTGTTTGCAACACAAGCCAAACATTAAGAACAAAGTAATAGGCAATCTAATTCCTGTACCCTGTTACTCTGGCAGAGAGGATGCAGAGGGAACAATTTCAGAAGTGACAAGCAGTTCCATGTTTGATGGATGAGGAGATCCTGAAAGACGCAACTACCAAACAACGATAGCAACGGAGGAAAACACCACGCAAAGGTCACCACACCGAGAGAGAGCTGTAGGATTTATGGTGTTGACAAATTATTTATGTTATTCTGTCAGTTAGGAAAACTTGTGTGTGTGCGTGTGTGTGTGTGCAAATATACAATGTGTTCATCCTGAGTGGGTGTCTCTCTGCGTGACAGCTGGGACACATATTAGTGTGTATTTCCCCATTACCCGTGTGTGTGTGTGTGTGTGTGTGTGGGTGTGTGTGTGCGCGCTCTCAAAGCATGAAATAATTTGTGATCAACATCAAAGTGAGTCTTTATTTTTTTCTTATCTGTTGCCTACAGGCCTCTAATTATGTATTCATGCCTTCCTGCACCGAGCAGCAATGTTGGGAATTCAATTTTGTCTTTGCACAGCAACACGCTTTTTTTTCTTCTCTCGCCCCATTGAGATGAGAGGCTGTGTTTGGGAAATAATAAACTCCACCGCTCCATTCTATGGAAATGAACTCACAACTGTGTGAAGAATGGCGTTCCCTTGATGTGGGGAGAAAGACCCTGTTCCCCCGGAGGCCACGCCCCCTCGCTGGAGGACAGCGACAAAACCAGAACGACAGCAACCTGAGCGCCTGCACCTGACAACGGCTTCAAGTTAAGCCGCTACGCACACACACACACACACACACAGAGCATGCACTTTCAACGGAGCAAAAGACGACATGCAGCAAACGCATAAAGAGTCATGAGAAAAAAGCTGTCTTCACAACGTTAATCTTCATTTTAAGATAAATGGACTTGTACTTGACTAGTCTCTCGACCACTCAGAGCTCTTTATCACGACATCCATCCACTCACACACTGATGGGAGGAGCTACCATCCAAGGTGCCACCTGCTCACCAGCACTAACCGGTCACACACATTCATACACCACAAGCAATTTGGGGTTAATCTCGGCCAAGGACACGTTGACATGTGGACCCGTTACCGCACAGCTTGGTGAAATTATTTCACGAAATTACTAATTCTACTAGAATCTACTCAAAACCCCGGATAGAGACCTGCACATTTGTAAAACAATGATGTAATTCCATCTTTGCTACAAAGCACACTGCCTTTACTGTCTTATCTTTCATGTTCAATATCTTTTGAAGATTGACTCTATATGGAAAATGTTTTATTCATTTATATATTTTATCTGAAAGGTTTTTTAGTTTTTCGCCCTTGGGAGTCTTCATCTCGGGCTTCACAGGAACCGCGTTGCTCACCAGGCACAGCGGCTCGTTGTGATCCAAAGTTACGGGCCCCTCAGCATGTTCACCATCCACAGTGTAGTTGTTTTATTCTTTTTAAGTTGATAATTAACTTGAAGAACTAGACACAGTACACCCCTTTAAACGTAAATGGCCACTGTGTAGGCGACGTCAAAGGATACCTCAACAGTCATCACTAGGGTTGCAAAATTCCGGGAATATTCAAAATTGGAAACTTTCCACGGGAATTAACGGGAATGAACTGAAAACGAACCTTGTCATTAGCAGACATGCATGCAAACATTTATAATACAACTTTTAAAAATGTCATTTTTGACTTTTTTGACATTTTGTGAGTAGAACTTTATTCTTTCATCGAACAACAAAAACATGAACGTTGAATAAAAAAGGTGTATTCCCTATGATCACCGCCCCCCAACCCAATTTTTTTTGTTGCGAGCTATAATTGAAATCTCTATCTGTCTGCAATACCGCTCTTGGCCTCTACGCAACTCGGCGCTCTCACACTTGCCAGGCATAGGGCTGAAACGTTCAGACGCAACACTGATGACAAAGACGTTCAAAAACAACAGGACGTTTTATGTTTCCGTTTAAGTTTCTGGCAGACAATGTTCCCAACCAGCTGCATTCAGGGTCCAGCTGAGCTAGGCGTGCATAGTCTTGTTCTCAACTACATTTAAGTTCACTGTTATATGCCTTAGCAAAAAAAATGTAGGCACATTTTTTTTTTTTCAAAATTCCCCAAATTCCCGAGCCAAAATTCCCGTGGAAACTTCCCAGAAACTTTCCGGAAATTTACCGGAAAATGTCCGCCCCTTTGCAACCATAGTCATCACATAGTCAGCTCTGATGAGGCTGTGTATATGTAAAGCTTAAAGAAAAAAGAGTAGCTTCTTATTGCAAGGTGTGTTGATTTATTGAAAAGAAGAAAAAAACTGAAAAAAGGAAGAGAATAATGTCTATTTTCGTATTTGTTAACAACTGCAACACCTAACACTGCAATATAATGTGTTCTCAGGAGTGTGTAGGCAGCACAGAACACGACGGGAATTGACGTGGAATTTAAATGTCCGTCAGTTTTGCGAGGCTGAGATGGGGAAGGTAAAGTTAAAAAGCAGTTTTCCTAGTTATAATCCTACAACTAGATTTAGATGTATCACTATGTCTCTTATTGCTGTCTGCAGCGTCATCCATCAATACTGGACCAACTTTGGAGTCAACGATAGTCTTCCCTATTAGTTATTTAGACACAACACACAGGGAATAATAGTCCCGTACAGCGCTTTTCTAGTCTTCCGACCACTCAAAGCGCTTTAACACTACATGACATCATTCACCCATTCACACACTGATGAGAGGAGATACCATGCATGGTGCCACATCAGGATTATCTAACATTCATACACTGTAGGCGCAGCTACAGGAGACATTTAGGGTTAAGGGTCTTGATCAAGGACACATCGACATGGGCCAGCGGAGCATGGGATCGAACCGCCGATTCTCTGAGGACGACCCTGCTCACCACTGAGCCACCAGGTTGGAAAATATCAAAGTTACACATGAAAGCAGTCACACATTCACACGGCCGTACACTTGTGCAGCTGCCTATAGGAACACTCTCACCAACGGAGAGTCCTTCTTGACTCAGTGACTCACTTGATTCTTGATTTCCCCACTAATGTCCATGTCAATATGTCTCTTAAAAGCATCTGACACAGCTAATGAAGCCTCAGTACACTCCCTCGCCGTCCACATCCGGCCATTTGAAATCCATTGGCATTGAAGAACGCATTTGAACTCCTGATTCTGGTCCTTCCCTCTCCTCAGCCTGTCATCAGAGAACTGTGGAGACAGATTGTTCATCTCAGGAACCAGACCTGTACATATGTCATATTCACTGCTGTGGAGACTGCAGATGTTGGGATTGTTGGGAAGTTTGACATCTTCACTCCTCTTGACCGGCCCCCCGGCCAGCGGGGCCACTAGTGAGAACACAGCAGAGTGCATTGCATCCTTTGTGGGTTGTTGTCATGTTGGAGCCGTCAGTGTTTCCATTTAATTACCCAGACCGTCTCGGCTCATTTCATAATGACCTGAAAACATTTGAACACTAATCTGGGCCGGACAGGAAGGGGATCCTCTCGTGGGACGTCTCTGTGGCGGTGAGACGAGACCGGTACTCATTCACTGCCTCACTCATTTACACGTTCATTATCTCACTCACTCATTCAGTATCTCACTCAGCCATTCAATGTCTCACTCACTCGATCACTTACTCACTGATTCACTATCTCACTTTGTCACTTACTCACTCAATAATTCACCATGTCCCTCACTCATTTACTCATTCACCATCTCACTCACCCACTCACTCACTTACTATCTCACTTGCTCACTCACTCTCCCAATCACTGACTCACTCACTCACCCACTCTCCCACTCACTAACTCACTATCTCACTAACTTACTATCTCACTCGCTCACTCACTAGTTCACTCACTCGCCCACTCTCCCACTAACTCACTCACTCACTATCTCACTCACTATCTCACTCACCTACTCACTCACTATCTCATTCACTCACTCACTCACTCACTATCTCACTCGCTCCCTCACTATCTCACTCACTCGCCCACTCACTCTCTCACTAACTATCTCACTCACCCATTCACTCACTCACCCACTCTCCCACTCACTCACTCACTAACTCGCCCACTCACTATCTCACTCACCCACTAATTCACTATCTCGCTCACTCACTCGCCCACTCATTATCTCACTCACTCGCCCACTCACTCACTCACTATCTCACCCACTCACGATGTCACTCACCCACTCACTCACTATCTCACTTACTATCTCACCCACTCACTATCTCACTCGCCGACTCACTCACTCACTATCTCACTCACTCACTATCTTACTCACTCACTATCTCACTCATTCGCCCACTCACTCACTCGGCCACTCACTATCTCACTCACCCAGTCACTAACTCACTCACTTACTATCTCACTCACTCTCCCACTCATTCGCCCACTCTCCCACTCACTCACTCGCCCACTCACTATCTCACTCACCCACTCGCCCACTCACTCACTCACATGCCACCTCCCATGATTCTCCTGGAGCAGATTACAGAGGATGATGATGAGTAGAAGCCCAGGACTCCCCGTGACTGTAACTGTTATATGAAACAGTGACCCTGCCATCAGCAGACGGGGTCCAGTCCTCAGGAAGTAAAACAAACGATGACCTTTCCCTGTGAAGGTAATCTCCATCCACAAACTTGTTAAATTATGTGGGAGTTATAAATAGCATTTTTCATAAAGGAGGTGACATTTTATCAGTATGGCCAAGGATAATTCCAGGCCCTCCTACCGTACATTATGGTATAACGCAGAATGGCACCTGGGCCTTGTCGAGAGATTAACATATTCACATAATTGTTTTGTCTTAATAAACAGTTTAGTGCGAGCGGTGCTGAGGGCTTCAGAGCTGAGCGTGTTTAGTATGCAGCGCAGCAGTTTTACCTCTTTGCAGCACAAAGGAAATCATCATCTCTGGCTCTGTAAACACATGTGTTCTAATCTATGTTCACTGGATATTGTAATACCTTTTATGACTGAGCAAACAAAAAACCTCTCATTACTTCTCAAACATCACCTAGAGAGTTTACCTTGAGAAGACGCCGCTGGATGACGGGGTCGCATTCATCTCCACAACAACATTGTATCAGGTTTCCTTGTAATAAAGCAATTCTTTCTCATTATGGCTTCTCTCACGAGATCTTGTCCCGTTATTACCCCGTACTATCTCGATCTTTCCTTCATTGATCTCTCCTTATTATACTCGCATCCGTTGTTGTTATATTGGGTTATTTTTCTCATCAGATCCGTTCTGGTTATAAGGTGTTTTCTTATCACGATCCCAGAAAGACAGATTAATTTAAAATGAAGAAACGATTGGAGAATAATGAGAAGGAGATTGTCGATATTGGCAGAAATGGCAGAATCCATGGGTGACGACTCGAGTTCCACATTTGAAGGGACAGGTGTGGGGGTGTCTGGAGGTTTTAAAGCATGAGATATTCATAGGGATATTGGGTAAACTCCGACTCTACCTACTTCTCGGTGCTCTGGGGTAACCTAAAGGCTTTTCCACTGGTAAGTCAACATACAAACCCACAGACATGTAGTGATGCACTGCAAGCTTTTCATTTGTAGAGTAAGCTTCCATACGGGTGAAAAAGAACAATTCAGGTGATGCATTTTCTAAGTCTAATCTAATTTATTTATTTATTTCCTCTGTGTTAATGACTTAAAAACAGGTGACACCATTTATTTTTGCCAGAATCTTCAGTCTAAGTATTTAAGACAGGTGGGAAAAGAAGTTTAACGAGTGATGTGTATTTACCAATTTTGGCCACAAGAGGCTTAAGTGCACCACTGGGACTTCTTGTTTACATGGTTGCTGACACCTTGTGTTTGTACCAGGCAACAACCTCCATTTCTGAAAGGAAGTCAAGGATTGCAGTGCCTTAAACCTGCATTCTTTCTAATGTCCAGCAGGGGGAAACTCTTTGAAAAAGAATGAACAGAATGACCCTACTTTTCTTTTGATTTATTATTACCAGTAGGAGAGATGGTCAGTACACAGGAAACATGAGTTTATCGTCTCAATCTCATCATGATGCTCATTTCCTAAATTATGATCCATGTAGAGTTAAATAGAATCATAAATCAGAGTATGCTGTGGGGCGGGTCGGTAACACAGCATTGTTCGGTCTGTGTTTTTGTCTATTAACTTTAATAATACATTTAATTTCAGAAGCAATTTTCAAGAAAGTCAAAAAGACTTTAAAAAGGAGATGAAATACAGACAAATAGTAAAATCAGAGAAAAAAAATACTTGTATACAATTTCAACCAACAAGTAAAATGGTTAGAGTTTAAAAGCAGACTTGTGTTGTAAGTGCTTTTTTGAAGTAGTAGAGTGAATCTGAGTTCCCAATGTGAGTGGGAAGCAGCAGAAAATGCCCTGTCACCCCAGGTCCGGGCCTTGGTCCTTGTTGTGGGAGTAAGGAGGTTAGCAGTTGCTGATCTGATGGTACGTGTAGGAGTGTGCCATTGAAGGTGTGCGGAAAGGTAGGAGGGGGCTATGTTATGGAGAGCTCCGTAGGTGATAAGGAGAAGTTTGAAATGGATACGTTTTTCTATAGGAAATCTAAAGATGTTAGAGAACAGAGCTGATGTGTTTTCTGGAGTGAGTGTGTGACCATGCGGGCAGCTGAGTGTTTGAGAAGCTGTTGGTGTGATTGGTGAGGGATTCTGGGCCGATGAAGATGACTTCAGATTTGTTGCACTTTATTTTGAGGAAATTGCTGCTCATCCAAACTTTGTTGTCCTTAAAATCATAGACAGCTACTTCAGTCTTTCTACGGTTACTTTATACTAATCTTACAATGTGCATATGCATTAGAAGAGATGACATGTTAAGTGTCAATGCACGTAAATATCAGTGGTGCTTCCATTATGAACTCAAGTTAATAATAATGTGTGTGTAGTATAAACTAGGTCTGATAAATTCCTCAAACATGTTTGCCTGCTAAATGCAAAACAGATGAAATGCAATCAATGTTGTAGGCCAGGGGTGCCCACACTTTTTTGGCTTACTTTTAAAATGACCAAGTCAAAAAGATCTACCTACATTAATAATGCTAAATATCTCTCTCATATATATATATATCACTATTACTGTATACATATACAGAGTATACTTTATATTTACAATATTGGCATACCTTGCATAACTGCATGAAACCTTATGATACAATACAATTCTGTATTGTGCGTAACTGTCCCGTTGCGCACACGCCTTCAGTTGCGTCTCCAGCTCTGACGCCAGGTTTTGGAAGTTCCCCAAATCATGGCGCTGCAGCTTTGAGGACAAATGTTGCATTTTCCGTTTGAAAGCATTAACTGAGCTGATCATATTAACCACGGTTTTGTCTTTTCTTTGCAGCTCTAAATTAAGCTCATTCAACATGTTGGTCAGATCGGTTAAAAATGCCAAGTCTAGCAACGTCATTGAGTTGGTCGTATTCTGTATGTTTAACAACATGGAGATACTCCTTTATCTCCAGACAGAGCTCTTGAAATCTCTGCAGGAATTTCCCCCTAATAGGCCATCTGACATCAGTGTGTAGCAAGAAGTCAGAGTGGCCGCAGTCCTTCTCCAGATGCGCACGGAACATCCGTCTTTGAAGAGCTCTCGCTCGAATAGGCGATCTTCGTTGCCACATCCATGATCTCTTTCATGTTTAGCATTTTAGCGCATAATGCTTGTTGGTGTATTATGCAGTGGTAATTAAAAAAGTCAGGGAAAACATCGTCCTGTACTTGGCAATAAATCCATTCAAGTGGCCGACCATTGCGGGTGCACCGTCTGTGGTGATTGACATTAATTTGCACACTGGGACGCTAAAGTTGTTTTTTTTTTTTAATGGCATGCGATCTCCCCGCACTACCTCTGCGATCGTGATCGACGTATTGGGCACCCCTGTTGTAGGCCAACTCTTGCTCACTTTATTTTCTGCACCTAATAGTGGTCAGTGACAGAGTCCACAAAACAACATGCTGAGGAGGACTGGTCCTATTGTTGTTGAGGTATCGTCCCAAACTTTCTCCAGCCCCATTGTGGTTTGCCCATGTAGACGAGGACTGCTACCTCTTCAGTAGGAAAACATTGCTATCGCAACCAGTCTACTAGTGTGCAGGCACGCTTGCTCCCTGTTGTGCAGGCCTGGTCTCCAGCTGCAGTGCTGTGGGTTCTCCTCTGGTGCCAACTTCCTCTTAATCACCAGCTCTGGTGAATTCCGGTCAACGTCTGTCTCAGTGAACATGGTCGCTCTCTACTACACAAGGTCACCTCAGACAAACAGAAAGCACAAACACCTAAAACGTACCCTGTTCAACACCACATTCCTTTCAAATACAAGTCTCCTCATACATGACTTCATCAGAGACAATATGCTGATCTACTTTGTATTACAAAAACTTGGAAAAATAAACTTGATTATTTTCTACTGAATCGAACCACACCTGATGGGAACACATACATGGACAAACCACACTGTGAGGGATGTGTGGGTGCAATTGGAGTTACTGTAAAGACATTGAAATTCCAACCCCGGCACACAACAACAACGCACAATCAGCT
Organism: Taurulus bubalis; assembly: GCF_910589615.1. Lineage (NCBI taxonomy): Eukaryota > Metazoa > Chordata > Actinopteri > Perciformes > Cottidae > Taurulus > Taurulus bubalis. Next base: position 24,255,729 of record NC_136601.1, read on the forward strand.
CCCAAAATCTCAAGTCCATCTCTCCTACTGCTCTAACTGCCTCTTTCTGAGATACTGGTGGATTCTGCTCTTCTAGACAATCCCATCTCCTCTAACACAGTTGACCAGTTCAACAACATACTCTCCTCCAGTCTGAATCAGCTGGCTCCCATGACAACATTCATTGTGTCATTGACTCACTCTGCCCCCCGATATGTATACCTGACAAACTTTAATAACTGAAATCTAAAATAATACAACTGGAAATCAAACTTCTCTGTACACATTGACACCTACAAAAGAACATTTTGATATCTACAAGAATGCCCTCCACACTGCAATTATTATATATGAAGCTCGCCCAGAGCGCCACATGAGCTCGGGCCGGCGCTGTTCAGGCTCCTCTTGGCGGGCCCTGCTCCAGCAGCTATAGGCTACCATGGCGAAAAGAAAGGCAGAGCAGGCGCCCCAGAAAAAGGTCTGCCTAACGTTCAAACATGAGTGGCTAGATGAAATAGTCCAAACTGACACAGGTAGGATGAAACTTTCAGACATATTTAAATATGAAGAATATGAAGTTATTAAATTGTTTATATAGGCTACCTTTAGGAAAAATGACACCATGTCAATTTAATAGGCCTATAATTATTGTTAAGCACTATATTAGCATTTTTCTTTCAATGAAGTTCCACTTAAATGTTGTACCTGCTGAGAAATGACTAAACACCTTTGATACTTTTATTTTTTATATATATCATTATCAGTCATAACCAGTGAACCAGTCATCACCTCCCCTTATTGAAGTTCAACAAAGATCCTTTAAGTTCAACTAAACTGACTGGTAAAACACCATCATTAAAATGTTCCCAAAGTCCAGCCATTATAAAGGATATTGAATAAATATCAACCATGTATACATATTGATGCATTTGCTGTCATCTCTTTGAATCCCCTATGGCTAACGCAGGCTTGTGGTCATTTTCGGCAGGTCGCGTGGTTGCAAATTGCTCACAAATGCTGAAATGTGCGCTCAGAAAAAGATTTAGAGGGAACATTGGCCACATGTGTTGCTTTTTGATTCAAAGCTGTCTTGTTTCTCTTTGGTTTGTATCCCACAGTGAACACATTGGGTAGAATGACCTCATCAGGCAGGGTGAGATTCAAAATTGGGACTTCTACTTACTGAAGTCATGCAAACACAATCTTTTCTTCTTGCTTCATAAAGGCTTTTCCCCTCCCTGACCTCTGGCCCTGACAGGAACATACATACTAGTTGCTGGGTTATAGAGAATGTCCCCCTACATTGTCAATTATTTAAATAGAAAAAAATCAAATGGCCCTAAGCTGGTGGACCCCAGGAACAACCATTCTTCCAAATTAGCTATGTGTAATTAACACTGACCACAATTACAACTTGTCTGAACTTTAGCCTGAGACCTATCCATTTCATTACATGTTCCTTAATGGGACAAGCAATGAGGAAATGTAGATCAATAATCAATCAATCCTACTGCAGGCAGGAAGCACATGCACACTCATGTATGGGTCTCTGCTAACTGTGCATGTCTTTCAGAAGACGCTTCTGAAGCTGATTCATTTAGATAATAGTAGGTTCCAATATCATGAAGTGGGTTGCTCCATTCCAAGTGAGCATAGCATAAGTCATCCTTGACAAACATTATTTAATTGTATTATTAATATAGTAAATCTTGCCATTTCCTTGAACAGTTTCCTGAAGATCCTTTATTTATTGACAAGAAAAATATACTAATTACTATAAACACAAATTACAGTTGAGTCTAATCGATATGTCACTTTGCAGGAATTTGGTCATTAGACATATTTTGATTTGATGATGGCATTTTCATTTTTAATCCGAAGGGGATCATGTCTGTGTAAGCCAAAAGTCATGGCAATCCATCAAATAATTATAATGATACAGTCAAAGCCAATAATGTTAATATCATCGTTCCAGAGGAAAAGTCAAGGGATCACTGAAGTCACGAGGCTACATCATCTGGGAACCAATGTGGATTAGTTTTCTGGGTGGATCCAATTCCCAAACATCATGGGAACCCACGTCTGATGTCGGCACCTAAATGTAAAGTCAGAGGATCACCAAAGTCAGTAGCATTCAGCCTGTCGGGAACAAGAGCCTCTGTTCAGAAAGCCATGAGTGTCCAGCATCCATTACACTCCTCATCTGTCCAATAAGAGCAACACACAACATTTGGCACGACATGGTGTGTTTTATCACAGCACCAACAAAACTAACATCTTTCCATATCGGGCTCTGACACAAAATCTGATGAGGAGGTTAAGACCCTGATGCCTCTTTATTTCTGGGTCTGACTACATACACAATAAAACACAGCCTTAAAAAACAACAACACCAAACACGATTATCAAAGAAGGCAAGAGATATAAAAGAGTAATACACCTGAAGTGCTTAAACACAACAATACAATTAGATAAAAGCTTGTAAATACTTTACAACCACTGTGTAGTTTCTACTGGATGAGTAAATGTAATTAGGAGACCTCTGGTAGAAGGAGAGTCTGCTATTCCTTTACATTTTATTGAGACAACACAGGAACGTACCTCACTTCAAGTTGAACCAAATCGAATAGTGAATGTTAAACTTACTACCTGCCTACAGGAAAGCAACATTTGAACACCTCATCGTATTTGCCGATTTACAAGAATGATTATTTTTAGGTAGCATTTAACAACAATACACCCCATGAGTCATGGTATTTGTGGATTCTGCAAACCTCAGATGCACAAATTTTTTACAATATTTAATCACGAATGCAGTATGGTTAAGCTACGGGAAAAGGTCACAGCAAAAGCAAACACAATAAGTACAGGAACGTTGTATATCTGCCACTCAGTGTGGGTTGTTCTAATGCTTTGCAACGGGTAAATTAACAAGAAGTCAAATGGATTTATCTTGAATTAATGGTCAGCAACAGTACAGAAAACCCACAAACTAAAAGACTGTTTTTTTGTTTCTTGTCTCAGTTGAATTTCACCAAAACATTGGTTAAATCTCTAAACAACTCCCTCTTCTCTAGTTGAGCTACAGTGAGAGCGTTGAATTTATATATTACATTTAAGCTTTATTTTATACAGCTTCTACTGGCTGAAATTGTTGATCTTTGGACTTTAGTGGAGTCTTGCTACAGTTAGTTATCACACATTTAGTATGGGTGACTCGGATACATTTGATTAAAATTCTATGGTCAGCATTATGACTTGGTGAACAGCACATCCAGTGGACTATGAGGTGTAGAGGCTGACAGCCCTTCACTCTGTTCAGGACTAAGCACTCACCTCAATCAATAGGCTTCATTTCACATGAGCTTCTGGCTTCAAAAGAGCTGAAAGAGCCGTGCCGTATACTGTAGCGGTTCTGATTCCTTCACCACCACCACGCTGTGTTTCCAGGTTGCATTATTTTTTTACACACCTCACTGTACAGGGACATTTTTCGATCAACAAATACATGAACAGAATGTGCATCAGACAATGTAGAAAAAGGAATTTAATAGGCATTGCATAAGTTCATGAAATACTCAAAGTAGTTTCAAGCAACATAATTAGTTAGCTGAAAAGTATTTATTGATGGTAGTGGACTGAGAAAAATTGTGACTTTGTTTTTATTGATTTAAATGTTATTGATTTCACTCTTATTTTGTAATCGAACCGGCTCTTGATCTGAATAAAAAGTATTCTCTTTGCAGTTTAAATAGTCTCAAAAAATGTTTTTGTGGTAAGATTTCATTTAGGCTCATGTTTCTTCTTATTTTTCAGTCAAGAGCCTGTCCCACTAAAAAATTAAATAGTTACTTTCAATTTGGGTCTTGCTTTTGTGGTTTGGTACCATCTACCATCTACTAACCAGATGCTAACATTGATGTTCAACGCAAACCTTAAAGATGAGATTTAACTAAATGTTTTTTTTTCTCTTTTCATATATAATGTCTTTTACTACTACTATTCTATTGTGGAAATGTTTCTGCCAAAATGGTGTTTCACACTCCTCTATTTAAAAAAAAATCTGTTAGAAATATTTTAAAGGGTAGCAATACTGTTTTCATACTGAAGCTAAATCTGTTCACAAAACAAGATCAAATATTCACCGCATGGCAACAGAAGCTGATTCAAAGTGTGCACACTAGTGTTGTTAGCGTGCTCTACCCACAATGCTTTGAGCACTGCCAACATGGCGTAAACTCACCAGAACAAAACCCCACGTTTCCTGGTCTGCCTGTTGTTTTGCTTTTAAGCACAATCTATGGGGCATCAATTCCGTTGTGCACATTTGGCACTGAAAAGATTTGACTGAGATCTTTCATTTCGTAGTTAGTACTCATATTCGGCAACATGGCACTTTCGCCCCTTTTGGCTCCGAGCCCCTCGTTAGAGATCCTTTATGATATTGCTTTCTTGACAGTTCACAGCCAGCAGATGGATTTTATAGTACTAAAGAAGCTTGATGTTATCGATGTCACCATGTTTCCAGATCTCAGCAAATGATTTAGTGAGTAGAACCCTTGCCATTACCGGGAGAAATCAAGAAAATCATTAAAAAAATGTTTTAAAGGTACAAGCTCAACGAGCTCCTTTCTCCTTTCTCTTTGGTGATAAGCGTTGATGGGAGGTGTGTTTTCTGATCTCACTTCCCAGAGATCTTAAACAGTGTTGTCTTTCCTGGCAATGTTGCCACAGACACCCAGTTTGTTAAAGTGCATTGCTATGTTGATGCAATGGCTGTCATCAGCGGGCCATGGGCTCCATCAGCATTGTTATATATATATATATATATCTTCTGCGATAAGTAGTGATTTAACAGACATCTATTTAAAAGGAAAAATTCAAGATGACATTTGGTGCAAAATGCTTCAAGTCTGAAAATAAAGTAGTAATGTTGTGAAACTGCTTTCACTGTACAGAATATAATACTCTTCTCCAACGTTCTTCTCAGGCAGGGTGGCTCTAGAGTCCCCACCCCCACTCTGTTACCCTAACAAGCAGGAGCTAATACCATGTAAAGCTCTCAGTCAAGGGATGCCCCTGGACACAACAGACACACTTTTATAATTGGCAGACCTTGATTAATGCATGACTACACTCTGCCTCCAGAGGAGCTCAGTGGATCTATCAAAACTCAAAATGTTCTTCCAGCCATGCTCGGCTCTGGTTGCTCTCACGCGGGCTGCGTTGGAGAGGATTGAGGCGGGCGTCCCTGCAGCGTGTTGGAGGCCTGAGTGGCAGCAGCGAGAAAAAAACACCAGAATTAACTGATGTGGAAAAACTTTTTCAAAAAAAGGAGGAGGGTCATTGACAACAGATGAAGGAAAGAAGCTCGCTTCACTTCCTATGAACAAAACTCACCACGACAAAATATTTGACAAAGTCTTAACTCAAGTTCCTGCTATCATTGTAACACATCCGTCAATGTCCATCCATTGGACCATGAGACGTGGAACCAGTTTTGGTTCTAGACTTTTTTTCCCTGTGTATGAGTCGTCGTAGGAACCTACTACTTGTGTTAATTGTATGTATTTGTTCAGCAAAGTCTTGGTAAAAAAAATTATATCTGCAAAAAAAATCACTTTTAAAAGATATTTTGATCATAACTATGAACAATCCAGCACGATATGAGCAAGATTTTCCAAAAATGCCTCCATGAGCGGTCACCGAGTTTTTCAAACTGTATTATGGAGCTCTAACAACAGCCCACATACTAATAAGACCGCTTTATGGAAAGAGTAGGACCTAAAGAATCGGAATCTGCAACAATCACAATCACTCATTTGAACAGCATTTGGGTGTTCAAAGGAGTTTCAGTCAAAAAACGGTGTCGTTCGGTTCAAAAATGGAGTTTACGTAAATACTTAAACTTAACGGTTGAATTATGTTTCACACAAGATGTCTCTTCTCACATGGGTTGCGGTATTGTAGCAATTTGAATGAAGTTAAACAACGATGTAATAATGGAGGTAATATGTTGTTGTTTTTTGTCTGATAATAGGCGCAGGGGGATTTTCGCACCCTGTTTTTAAAGGGTTAAGTGGACCATGAGTTTAGAAGTCAAGATACTAGTCCAAAGGTCAAGTTCAAACACGGTTGTCTTGTTGCTGTAATGTAATGTGTCGAGAGGGACGCCTCGCTTTCTACTGCAAACCAAGTCTACCTACGGGTACAAATAAAGTCACCAAACCAAAGAAAAGCCCATTGCGTGATCTGGGGAAACAAGATGTTCTCCAAACTAAATTTGTCCGGGCCACGAGAAAACACTATGAGAACATGAAAAAAGCTGCAGATTCATTCATCATCTTGATTCAAGGTCCGATCTCGAGGTCTTCATCAGCGGAGTCAAACCGGTGAGATGCAGCTGGAAGCTCACGGGAAAAAGGTAACATTTATTTGTCAAATAGTTTTTTTCAAGGTCAAGAGTGAACTTTTCCGCTGAAAACTTTTTGAAATTGCCTTTTTTTTTCTTTCTTTTTTTTTTACAGTGCGAAGGTGTTTCATTCGAGGTGACGATGGAGATAACGTCTGGTCCATTTCAACCCTGTCACTCTGTCCCTTAAATTGACCCGAGGTAGTCAGCTGAAAGGGAAAGAGCAGGACTTCATCCAATGAACTCTTCCAGGACGCAGCACACCGACCAGTGACAGGAGGAAAAAAAGATGAGAGAAGCTGAGAAAACTGATCGTGCACCCGGACAATGAATCATCCATGAATCATAGCGGAACTACTTTTTTCTTTTTTTTTCAAACAACCACTGAGGAGCTGTGTTAATCCCGGGTGCAGAAAGTCAGGGGAAGTGGAAGTGGAGATGGTGTACTGATTCGTAGCAGTGTCAGTAGCTGTCTACTTGGAAAGGGAGTGTGTGTGTCTGTGTGTGTGTGAGAGAGAGAGAGGCAGGGGTCCTGATGGATGGATGGATGGCAGGGTGACAGTGAACAGATGGAGGCGCTGATGGATTGCAGCGACATTAAACGTGAGAGAGGAGCCGGGGCCCTCGGTCAGAATGAGGAGACGCAGCCGCTCTGCACGCCTCGTCATTCTCCCATTTCAACTCCGCCGCTTTTATTGGCATGACTGTTTATCAGCGGCGCCGAGAGAAAGCAGAGCACTGAATGTCAACTGTCAAAACAACAAGCTTGTTCATTCACACCGCCGCCCTCTGTCCGGGACACGCCGCTCTCCTTTATTCTCTTCTTTCTGTCTAATTTTCTTTTTCTCTCTCCGACTGCAAGACACACATTCTGATGAGGCCTTCCGGATGATTTATTTTTCGGGGGTCATTTGTATGTTTTTGTAAATGACGGCACAGATGATGATCGCACTCTGATGGGAATTTTGAAAGTCCTTTAAACTCAACATACTTTGCTTGAAATGTGACACATTTTAGGATTTTATATTTAATAAATGACCCTTTGTTGATCTGCCGCTCCTTGCTTGGATTTTGATTGTTCATGCACAACATCCCAATGGTTAAAGGGATAGTTTGGATTTTTTGAAGTGGGGTTCATGATATCTATGAGGTCTATTACCGAGAGTGTTTTGGAGAAACAGACCAGCACCGCTGCTGTGGATGTACTTTAGACACCCGTCATCTATCACCGATCACAGGGCGATTCATTACAATGTAACGAGGTCCAGTTAGAAATAATGTCCTCATCAAAGGTCCGGAGCATCACAGTAATAACTTATAGTCTTATATTAGAATAATATTATTATTATCTGATATTAGTCTTAGTATAATAAATACATGTTTTCTCATTTAAAGTAACATAAGCAATGCATTTAAGGCTACATTACTTTAGAAATGTACATCTAATAGTAAGTATTTCATAAAATATAAAAATTGAACTGAATTGTCCTTCCCCTGCAGCTTTAAATTAATTTCATTCAGGTGTTAAGTGATTCTAAAAAGAGAAAATTGTATGCAGGGGCCTGTTGTTATGGAAACCACTTGTTTCAGCTCTATTCTCCTCTCCGTTAACATCAGTGTTGGACAATTAATTAATGTGTCAGGATTCTGATCATATTGGGCCTAATTGTTTATTATCTGTGGTTATTGCTGGTGTTAGTGGGTATGTTTTGCTCAACAGAGCTTTGTCTCAGAGTGGAGCTTCACATTGCTGCTTTTAACAAAAAACAGAACTGTAACTCACAGCACATGGGAGAGGTTGGTCTACCGCTGCCTCTATTGGTTCTTTGTATTGTTGTGTGACTTTAGTGGGATAAAGGATTAATCTCAATTCACCAAAGTCACACAACATCAGACCTTGTGAGCCTGATATTGTGTGACTTTGGTCTGTGGATTATCCTGATTACCGTAAACGTCGGGTTACGAGCCGCTACTACCTTCGGTTAGTGTCCCGTTAGCTCCCCGCTGTAGCCAGCTGGGGCTCCTGCTAGCGCTCCGTCACTTCCCCGCTAACTTCCGTTAGCTTCCTGAAAACCACCGAAGGTAGCGGGACCAGGCTCGACACCCGACTTGGGCAGAGGGGATGCGGGCAGTAGCAGCAGCAGCGGCCGGTAGCAGCAGCAGCGCTAGCTAGCAGCAGATACTTGCTACAGCCGGGGACACTGACCGGCCGTAGGAGCGGCTCGTAACCCAACGTTTACCGTAACCAGGTTAGAATTTCTTGAAAGAGACATAGCCCAATATAGTGGGCCAATATAATGGAGAGAAGGTGGGTTGCCTTTAAGGCATTTACAAATTCCCTTTTTTAGACAATTCATAATTGTACTTATTTCAAGACATGAAGATAATAAATAGTATATTTTTTTCTGTTCACGTTGTGACTTCCATGTGTTCCTTCCATCTGTTCCTTGCCATGGCCCTCCTTTCTCCTCCCACTGCCTCTGGGATGCCGCTCCTCTCTACCTCTTTCTGCTTAATGGGTCGTGGCTATCTGGATCATGGACCATGCATACTACTCATTATATGAATCATTTCTGTCACATTCATCGAATGTGCTGTAACTTTGTTACGTTATTCATTCTGGCCACATGACATCTATTGCTTCTGTCCATCCGGGGAGAGGGATCCTCCTCTGTTGCTCTCCCTCAGGTTTCTTCCCCTTTTTTCCCTGTGAAAGGGTTTTTACTATCTTTATTGGGGGAGTTTTTTCTGATCCGATGTGAAGTCCCAGGTCAGGGATGTCATGTGTACAGATTGTAAAGCCCTCCGAGGCAAACTTGTATTTGTAATGTTGGGCTATATAAAATAAACTGAATTGAACTTCCGGTCAAATCCCTTCCGGTTCAGTAACTTCTGTTAGCAGTAGAAAAACGACAGAAAGTAATGTTAAGAAGCATCTTGAGGCCGTGCCGTACGTTCATTCATGTGCAAACAAGTAACGTATATTTATATTTACAACTGTGTCAAATGCAATGCTTAATAAGAACTCAGACTGAATATGTTGTATTGTCTTTGTCCTCAGTTTTCATCAGCATGTTGATGGAAAAGATTAATGGTAAAAGGTCAAACTCACTACCACTCAGTCTTCATTGGCTGCGGCTTAACTTGGTGTTTAATCAGAGTTTCAACACACTGCATGAGAACACAGAGGTTCAACTTGAAGTTTAGAAAGGGCACAAAACCACAGTTTTAATACACATTAGGACACACAACCCTTGATCTAGACCCTTCATCGGTTTATCATTTCTAGAAGACTCAAGTGGGCCTTCAGCTGGAATGGAGAGGCACCGTGAAACGAGTTAAAACTCTGTATCGAGATATTAAGTTTCATTGTGTTGTTAAAACGCCTCGAGGCTGTTGCAAAAAGCACTTTAGAAATTGCGTTTGAATACAATGAATATGGAAGGAAATGAAAGCCGGAGGAAGACCTTGACACTCATTTATCTGTGTGGATGCGCTGGCGTGTCCTCTTGCCATCTGTTGACAGAGATGCTATGTCTCATACTGATCACCTGCCTCATAATTACCTCATCAGTCACAGTTCCTCAGCGTCAAACACACACACACACACACACACACACACACACACACACACACACACACACACACACACACACACACACACATAAATGCTAACATACCAGAGAGAAGAGAATAATGAATCTACAGATATGTTTATTAGCGTCCTCAGTTCCTGGACAGGTTTCATATAACACTAAGTCACTGCCAATACACTTGGCTGGCAGATTATCAGGTTGATTAGCACTGGTGTGTGCTAAGTGAAATGAATAGATGCTTTACTTCTCCTTGGTAGGAGTAAATGGCAGCTGCACCAGCTCAATGTATCCTCACACAATATTTTTTTGGGGTGCTTTTTCATTCTTATATGAATCAATTAATGCATCTGTGCAAGCCGGGCATGTTTAGGCCACAAAACTTAGGTTGAAGAAGAGATGAGCGTGTTTGGAAATTGTAAAAGGACAGCTTGTTTACTTGTCAAGTCTTCTGACTACTCTAAAGCACTTTTACACTACTTGTCATCATTCACACCCATTCATACACTGATGACAGGGGCTACCATGCAAGGTGCCACCTGCCCATCAAGACGCTAACTAATGATTCAAACCCAATCACACACCGATGATACAGCCTTCAGGAGCAAGTATCTTGCCCAAGGGCACATCGACACGGAATGGAGGAGCCCTGACCCGAACCCGGGGGATTAAACTGCCAATCACAGGTGTGCCCCTTGCTTGCATTTAAGTTCATTCCAAAGGTGTTTAAAGGGGAACACCGCCTAAAATGAATAATTATATGTTTTTTTTCATGGCCATTGCTATGTGTGAACATGAGCTACTCTCTTTCAAAGCCAGAAGAAGAAGTGCCCGGGTCACACTTCCTGCTTAGCTGATCTGCTGACGTTCACATGCGTGAGATGTCCGAACCGACAGCGCTGCTGCAAGAATGTTTTTTTCAACGTCTTTCATTATAACCAGAATGTTTCATTTCATTTAAATATAAATGACATTCATATTTATTGTAGAAAGAAAATGGTTTAGAAGTATGTGTGTGCTCATTATGTAAATAATTATAATCCACAAATATAGACGTATATATATTTACTCTGTTCATTCATGTCACGGCATTTTCCACAACACTGGCCTGCAGATATTTCCAATTAAAAGGCTTGTGTTAGCAAATTAACGGATTCTGTCACTCAGAAAGAATAGAGGGCTTTTATTTTGAAACTGAAACAGGAGGTGACTTAAAAATGAATATTAACTTTTTCATGCCTGTGGAACTGTAGTAATATCATAGCAATGTTGTCAATACATACGGTCAGAAGATAATTTCACTGTCTGCGTTTGCTGTGAACCGTGCAACGGTAAAACCTCAAATCTGTAGAGAACAAGCAGCCGGCTGAGAGCTGCTTGTCTGTGAGTGGTGTGTCTCGGGGTCTCGAGCATAACAGTGTGTTTCAGTGTTCTCATTTTTGAATGGGAACTCAAAGTTGGTTTTCCAAATATTGAAGTCAGACAACCCTGACCTCAAAATCCAAGATGGCTGCGCATCAACTGTAAAAAAGTACCAGTAATATGCAGTTTATGATGATTATTTGTGTCTCTTATAATCAGTCTCACACACAGCACTGACCACCTTCTATCTGTGAACATGTTGCTGGGATGTTTGAATGTGCAAATCACCAGCCTAGCACATTGATATCAACTGGTATTGCTAACAATGGCTAACCTGGATCAAATCTCATTTAGTTCTCCCACTAGTTGTGCTGGAAGGCAGTCAGCTCGGATTTGAAATCATTCACAGGTCAGACTTCTGATTTCCGATGTACCTTGTACTCAGAACAGTCCCCTGGTGTTCTCAGTATCATCTAGAACAGCAGTCCCCAACCACTGTGCAGCGGCCCGGTACCGGTCCGTGGGTCCCTTGGCCGCAGAGAAAGAATTTATGAAGAAAAATAAATAAAATGGAAAAATGTTTTATTTTCAAAAAGGAACGGATACATCCGTCTGTGCGTAGCCCCAAACGTAACATCTCGACACATGTCACGAGGCTCCGTGATACGTTCCCCCAAAGGTGAAACTTAAAAGTTCGTTTCAACTCGGTGTTTTGGATTAAAATCAAGGCAGAGTATACTGAGATCGCCAAAAAAGCTCTGAAACCCTGCCTCCATTTCAACATCCTGTCTTTGTGAAGAGGGATTTAATGAAGTTACAGAGTGCACATAAAGGTTTAAGGTACGGAGTAGAGTCAGTAGACTGGACATAAACAACAGACGTAGGGGCTCGGTCTTTTTCTCCCGTCACCCCAAGACAGACCGGCTCGTAGCAGAGAAACAGGCTCAGGGCTCCACTAATTCGGCGTAATGGTGAGTTGTATCTTTATGCACTTTATAATTGTCTTTATGCCGGTCGTATCATTTACGTCATATTTATTACGTCATATTTTTCGCCCACAACGTGAAGGCTGGTCCGTGAAAATATTGTCTGACACAAAACCGGTCCGTGGCTCAAAAAAGAACATCTAGAACATCTCCCCCAGCTCACTGTCTATGGAGCAGTTCCACACTTTATACTTGATGACATCGCACATTGGACTTTTAGCACTAGCTTTTGGATTTGGGGGAGTTGTTCATGTTTACTGATATTTCTAGACACATTGGAATATAACATGGATGAATTTTTAAAAATGGGCTCATTCTCCTTGAAGAAGACGGATTCCACAATCTGACAAGTGCTTTGTTGGAGGCCTTCTCTTCCAGGTATCAATTTGCACTTCTGCGAGTTTGAGCTTGTTTTCTCTCCCAGTTGCAACATTTGCTGTAAAAGGTGTTGTAACTACCTCGGGGTGGTAGAAAGCTCCATGTGGCCAGTGTTACTGTGAGTGTTGTGAAATACGCCCTGGGACTCGCTGTACTAGCTGAGCTTTTTGTCTTTGACAGTCGTTCTTAGCGCACTGGCAATCCCATTGAGGATAACAAACCTGCATTGTTTGACAGCTACACATTGGACCTCATGTAAGAACCACTTCTATTGGGAGGACTAGCGCATACATTATGCTAACGTTTACTTGTGCATTAAGCACGCATGACAAACATGTTTACGATGGTCTTTAGTCAGTTATCACACAGGTATCTGAGGATAGGAAGTGGCGTACATAAACCACCATATTGATACAGGTACATACATGAAATATGTAACCCCTCCTCAGCATTGGGAGCAGTGGGCTGCTGTGAAGCTGTTCAGTGTTTTGCTCAACGACACTCCGACATGTCGACAGGAGAACGCGGGGAAAGCCTGGAAAGCACCAGGAAAGCACTCTACTAACTAAGCCGGAGTCTCCCCAGAGATAAGAGGAGCTAAGATAGTCACACTAGGTCACGGTACCCTTTGTACATTGAACTGTATTGTGGACTGGGTCACTAGTTTTGGCCCACTGCCTCTGACATCTCGCATGTGGGTGTTTCAAGAGCTGCTGCCCACAGAGCGCTGGTGGTTTGATGAAGTGACTGGTCCTTTCACCTTTTACCCTGCTGCTTTTCAAAAAGTCCAATAACTTCACAGTCTTGGCTATGTTCAAGACATATCCCTGACCAAACCTGTGATCCTGCTTCTATTTGAAGCAGAACATTTATAAATGGAACCGAGGCTCCGGTTTTGCTGCAGGGGGGCAGTACATGTCACTCTGGTCCCCGACTGCAGCACCTTGTAGTCCCCATGGCTGTATCTGTCCTTGTAGAATTATAATCTACATAAAGCCCAGTGATACATGCGGAGGTATGCCTAGCACTTAACCAATCCCGGTGGCTGACTTTTAAGCACATGTACATCTAATTTTCTCCAGAAGCCATGCAGCCGAAATGAAATTTCCATATAATTTGTAAGGGAACATTTTCTCCTCCCACATTGATGTATTGAACTGCTTATTGAGTTTGAAACACTTTTCGGGCCGCTGAAAGGAAAGAACGCATTCTGACAATGAAAACACAAATGACATTACCACTCTTCTGAGGGCGAAGCAGAGAGTAATGAGAAATAAAGGAGAGAAAAGAGATATTTAAATATCACAGGACCCTGAACCCTCTGTGAAATGAGCCATTTTCTCTTTTAATACCCAACAGCGTCGTCATAACCTCTGCACATTCAATTTATGTCAGTTAACTTCCTGAGAAAAAAACACATTAACAAGAACCATTTAATTGAATATCTGCCCAAATCTAATTCTGCAGAAAGCAAGGAAGTCAATATTTGCTCAGCGGTTTGGCAAAGATGTCTCCTTTTCCTTCCTTTTGGCCACATGAAAGAGCTGAAAGAGCTGAAAGAGAAACGGGGAAGTGAAAACCTCCGTCAGTGGGAGATGTGATGAGTGATGCTCTCTCCTCTTGATCGCAGTAGTGGAGAGGATCGTGGAATCTGAACCGCTTCCTCATTTTCGGCCCTCAGCACTGCCGCCTACTCTCAATCTAAGCAACTCCTGACACTTCTGCTAAGCCTAATGAGAGAAGGGAGGATTAAGAGAGGCGAGACGAGCGATGGACAGAGAGGTGAGGTTGGGTCGAGGCAGACGGAGACAGTGTCTGCCACTTGACAATTAATAGATGGCCATTGTAGCCTCTTTAAAATGACTCCTACATGCTTGGCTTGTGAGGTCAGCTTTTCTCGACTGAAGCTAGACTCTCATTAGAGCAGACTTGAGGCCGACTACAAACACCAACCAACACGCTGCTGGGAATTGTGCTGCATTCTAATGGAGTAAATACAATAGCAATTAAAGGGCAACACATCATGTATATTCAGAGTAACAATTCAGTGGCCAAATGCTTCAACCAAATCGCTAATTGGAATCTTGGAAACACGCATTATTAATTAGATGTCACAAGGGAAATACACAGTAAATAACATACATCACATACAACTAATTCCAGGTACTTGGATGTCATGGACCAGAGCCATCGATGCTAACTTGCATAAACCAGACAGGAATGGAGGAGCAGCGGAGACTGCACCATCATTGTCTTTGGCAGGTTGAACTTCTTCCACTGCCTCAGGAAGAACATTCTCTGCTGAGCCTTCTCGGTGATGGAGCTGATGTTCGGCTCCCATTTGAGGTCCTGGGTTATGATGGAGCCCAGGAGGAGGAGGGACTCCACATGGTGATAGGGGCGGGTTCTTCCATCTCTGCTGTCTTTAAAGTGTTGTTACGTCTCCCACTTGTAGGCGGACTCATCCCCACAACAGATGAGTCCAATGAGGCTGGTGTCATGGTGTCAGGTGTCAGGCCCAATGTCCCCCAAGGCCTCGAACCCTGAACCCTCAGGGACTTACTGACATCACCTGGTAAATGGTTGAGTATGAGGCTGAAATGGTGGAAATATGGAATGGGACAGCACTGTGCTGCAACCTATCACCTTATCACATTATCACACTATCACATTATCATGAAAACATCAAAAGATATGATGTACAATAGTATTTATTTATGTTCTACTTTTTACTCTCTGATTTGAATGTCTTCCAGGCTCTTTCCTCACAAGATGAGGTCATTTCAAATAATCTATTTACTTGTTTTTGTCAAAACAGCTTCAATGACAAAATGAAATATTTGAAGAACAAATAAATATCCTCAGATTTCATATGTTTTTATGTTCCATCTTGAATCCTTACTGCTTCTGAGTAAATGTAATTTCCCAGGTTGAAAAAAACATGTGCCCTCCTCTTTGTTTAACTTTGTTTTACATCTCAATGCTTCCACTGGTTACCCCGTGTTTAATATCACATTGCAATGAATTGTGGGTAATTCCCTTGGGCAAAGTCTGTATCTAATGCTGACTTACAGAAAGGGTTCATGAAGGGCTTTAAACGAGAGCCCTCAAACACTTGAGTGGGACAGCCCTGAAGCGCTTCAGAGACCAAGCTACACATGCTGCTTCCTGTCAGACAGGAAGTCTGTGAACCACCTGCAGGCGGAGTCGAGTACGTGCAGGTAGGAGAGCTTCTCCTGCAGAAGAGACGAGATGATGGTGTTGAAGGTGCGTCAAAGACTTCATGACCACAGAGGTCCGGCCGACGGGCCTGTAGGCAGTAAGTCCTGTGATCCTTGTTTCTTTGGGAACGGGAGGCTGATATGTGGCATGTCTCCAGTGAGGTGATACAAATGTCTGTAAATAACGGAGACAGCTGGTCAGCACAGGGCTTCAGGGGTGCTCTGGGATGGATGGTTGTAGGGAGATGATAGGTTTTCAAGGCGGACGAATTTTGGTAATTCTTCTAACAAGAGGGATGACCTCCTTCCTCATCTCCCTTCACGAATCAAAAAAGTGTTGTGCTGAAAGGAGCTGAAGTGTAAGCAGAGACAAATTGTTGATATAAAATGTTAAATTCTGCGAGTGCTTCTTCACCACCCATCCATAGGGTGAAATATTAGACAGCATGAGACTACCAGATGGCAGTGACATGAAAAAGCACATCACAGCATGATCATCATTCTCTCATACATGCTGGGGATGTTATTGTTTGGAAATAGATAGCATGTGTAATAGTTAAAAATTAATGTCATGCAGTATGTGAAAGCCTAATATTTTCTCTCCATCTGTTCTTCTCATGTTCATACTCATCAACAACATTCAGGGTCTTTTCTGACTTTTTTTCAACAAACGGACATTTTCAAAACTTTTACAACAGTTTCACAAAAGGTTTTTAAGGCTGAGTCTATTGCGTATATATGATTGTTAGTTATACTTGCCTTAGTACTGGCCACAGTGGTCATATTAACTTAATTATGTGGTTAATTAACTCCACACATGTCAACTTCTGTCACGCTAAATGAAAGCTTAAATGTCTTTTTTTAACTCTCTTCATCCATCTCCACGCCTCTTCTGATGAGTTGAGCATCACCATGTGCTGCGGTGGCATTTTGATAAGCAGCTTCTTTGTGCTCGAATCTTTATATCTTACTGTTAGCTTAGTAACTTGAGCTATCTGACTAAGGGTGAGACAGCACAGAGTTTCACTATCAGGAACTCGGTAACAAACACCCACAGACCACGGAAGCGATCCGCTTGTCTTCACTCCACGTAGGTCTATTTGTATCACACAGAGTAGCAGCAAGATCCACTCACTTTACAGTAGAAATACACATGCACATACATTTGGCCTAGAGGCTCCTGCTTCCCTGCATTGGGGCTCCTGCATCAGTGAGGCAACTGCAGGTGTCTGAATAACCCCGTCTCTTTCCCAACCGTCTTCCTCTGATTCGCGTTGCAGGTCAGGACTTTTATCCGTTAGAAGTCCTGCGCGTGCCCTCCTCTGATCCTAACCGCTGCCTCATCCCTTGGGTATCCTCCCTGCCTTCACCCCAACCACTCTGCAGCCTACGCTGACTAGCCTATTCCCAAGTGAGCAGTGAAACGACTGGGACTGAGCTCGAATGGCAATTCAATAACCTTATACCCAACATCCTGGGATGAGTTGTGCATGGCTCCTCTAAAAACTCTGCTGTTCCTTCCTTCACACGTGGTTCAGCGTCCTGTGTCTCATGCACAAATTCAGAAGTGCGTGTATACTTCATATACAGTAGGTTATCTCAGGTTATATGAATGCATAAAGCTACATTCACTAACCCCTCCCCGCCCCCCTTTGTCACTCACACTGGAAGTTGCTCAGAGCTCCCGCAGGTCTTCTGGACCACGTGAACAGTCCTTAAAGAACGTAAAGAACGTTTGGCTGTACTGTACACGGAAACTGCAGTGAACATTTGAAGGATGATAACCTTTTCTTAAACCAACTGTGCTGGATATTGCAGCTCAAATGACTGAAGCAGTTAGAAGAAGAACATCAGGAAAGGTGACATTTAGTTCTGGTTATACTGTGAGAAAAACAAATCTTTTGTAATTGTGCTACTTTAACAGAACTTTTTTTTCTCCAAACTTTGGGAAATTCACAGAAATATATTGAATGAAAAGTGAGCTGCTGAGAGACAACTCCTTCCTCTTCCCTCTTGCCTCTGCCTTTGTCTTTTTCCCTGACACTTAACACATTATGTCCTCAAGCTTTTCTGCTCTTTCTCTCTCGGCCTCTCTATCTCCGGGGAAACAGACAAACAGAACAAGAAAAGTCTTTCCTTCAGCGGTACCCCCCCTCCCACACACACACACACACACACACACACACACACACATTACCAGCTGCCACACTTTTTTAGCACATGAGAACAAAGAGCCAATACATTTTGAAAGTGTCTGTCAATGAAAACAGTTTTAAATTGCCTGCTGAATAATATGGGAGCAAACCCTATTATTCAAAATTGCAGACACAGGGAACCATTACATCAGATGAGGTTTTCAGATGAGTTTTCTTATTTGAAGAATTCTGGGTCCTTAAGCCCTTTACACAGCACACACAACTGTTGTTTTGTCATGGGTAACAACAGAGCATAGAAGATGTACGCATAGAAGTGTACATCTTCTATGATCCCTAAGTGCAGGTTGATCCGTGTGTCATCAGTGAGTGGGTAGAATACATTAACAAGTGGCGCAATATTTATATGTACTTGAATTTGTCGGCGATACCTAGCTGGTAGCGTTTCACCAGAGACATGACGAGCTACACGTCAAACAGATGCTCCAACTTGTTTGCATTACATTACATCTCATTTAGCTGACGCTTTCATCCAAAGCGACTTACAATAAGTGCATTCAACCATGAGCAGTGTTGGGGTAGTTACTCAGAAAAAGTAACTAGTTACACGTTACTAGTTACTTCTGAAAATTGTAACTAGATTACTTTACTAGTTCCTGTATTTGAAAAGTAACTTCACTACTAGTTACTTTACTTTCCATTTTTTTAAGCAAATGTCCAAATTAACTGCAAAGATACATGGACAAACATCATGGCCCTTTCATCACTTTATTTTCACTTTTCAATAATAATGTATTATTATTAATTAATATAATTTCCAATAATAATAATCGCGCGAGTCACACGACACTTCCTGTATGAACAATCTGCCGTAAACGTCAAGTTACGAGCCGCTACTACCTTCGGTCAGACTCCCCGTTAGCTCCCCGCTGTAGCCGGCTGGGGCTCCTGCTCGCGCTCCGTCACTTCCCCGTTAACTTCCGCTAGCTCTCCGTTAACTTCCGCTAGCTCCCCGTTAACTTCCGCTAGCTCCCCGTTAACTTCTGCTAGCTCCCCGAAAACCACCGAAGGTAGCGGGACCAGGCTCGACACCCGACTTGGGCAGAGGGGTCGCGGGCAGTAGCAGCAGCAGCGCTAGCTAGCAGCTTGTTGCTATTGTTTATGCAGGAAGTGTCGTGTGACTCGCGCACCACTAAAAGAGAACTTTTTGGACTGGTAAAAATGTCTTGGGTAACGCAGGAAAGCGCGTTCCTGAGGTCTAGTAAAGTAGTGTAGTTACCAATATTTTAAGTGTAATGCGCTACTTTACTTCGTTACCTATAATAGTAATATCGTTACTGTAATCCGTTACTTTGTAACTCGTTACCCCCAACACTGGTCATGAGTACAAACTCAGAAAAACAAGAATCAAAAAAGTACAATTTCTTCAAAAAAGTTAAACTACAAAGTGCTATCCGTAAGTGCTATTTAAGTGCTACTACGGCGCTACATTCCTTATTCAAGGTATAGTCGAAAAAGATGTGTTTTTAGTTTGCGATCAAAGATGTAGAGACTTCCTGCTGCCTGTGTTCGTGTGGAGAGCGTCACACACCAGGACAGAGACTCTTTGACTATAGACGCCGCCGGTGTTTCGGTTTAACCAGTGACCGTGTTAGCTGGTGACCCTCAGACGGATGCATCGTGGTTGCTCGTAGTGACGGCAGCTGTTGAAAACATGTCGGTGTCCTCGTAAAAGCCTTCAATTAGTTTTAAATATACACTGAACTGTTTATTTTTTACCAACCATTTTACAGTCACTGATTAAACTGAAACACCTGTTGCTCTGAAATGGGGTGTTACTGTCTGAATTATGTCAAACTTGAATCTGCAGTTGGAATAATCACGGTAAAATTCTATGACCGATAATGGACCCGTACTTGTATTGCGCTTTTCTAGTCTTCCAACCACTCAAAGCGCTTTAACACTACATGACATCATTCACCCTTTCACACACTGATGAGAGGAGCTACCATGCAAGGTGCTACATCAGGATTACCAACCATTCATACACCATAGGCGCAGCTAAAGGAGACATTTCGGGTTAAGTGTCTTGCTCAAGGACACATTGACATGGGCTAGCGGAGACGGCGATCGAGCCGCCGATCCTCTGATTGAAGGACGACCCTGCTCACCACTGAGCCACACTGGCACTGTGATAAAACAAGACTAAGGGCAGGACACCAGTGCTTTTCTGAAAGGTTCCGAGATTTTCAGCCAGAAACGCTCGGAGCGACCTCTCAAAAATGTCGGAGCGCCCTGAAAAAAGACTCTGGTGAAGCGCTTATTCCTCTTGGCGATAACCTGCGGCTGTGTACGCTATTTCCTCTTTGAGAACAACTGAAAAAAGTCTATAGCTATCCTAGCAGCTCTGTTAGGTTGTACTCACACAGAAGAGATATAATGCTAATGATCATTGACTGATGTTCGGCAGGTGTTCCCATGTTCAGCCTCTTAGCTCTGTGTGTTATGCTAACGTCAGGAAGTCCTCTGGTCTCCGTTGGGTGCCTGTTGTATTTGTCTCTCCCTTCTTGTGTGAGTGTGTAGTCGGTCCTCCCATGGAGACCTGTTGCTCAGGGCTGAACAAAACAAATGCAAATTGCTACATCACCAATTGGAAATGTTTTCCAATATGATTTTCTTTGATGCGTGATTGACAGGCTCATTATTGGGTAAACTCAAAATAATGGGAACTTGGAGCTGCTGGAGTGTCGTGGAGTAAAGGGGTGTCTGCCTGTAATGAGCCCAACGAAATGGAATCATTAGCAAGTCTAAAGCTTCACTGACAACCAAATGTTATTTACTGTAAATGCGGATCACGTTTGAGCCAGGACTCAAAGCAAAGCAACAGTGTTTAATAGGACTTCATAAACAAGGTCAGTTTGGTGCATTGACTGCAACAAATGGATTGTAAATAGTCAGTTATAGTGTGTTTAACCATTTCATTAACCCTGCAATTAACAGCAGACACACGTTTCACAGCTTATTGGCCAAAGTGACAATAATTATCAATCTCTGTCCGTCTGATTTAAAGACACGTACTCCTGTTGCGAGACGGCAGCCAAGTCAAAGGGCTTGTTGCGGGCCACATGAAGATGATCCTATTTTGTAACCTGTCTTCATGCTCTGGTCAGACATTTCTAAGCTGTCCATTGTGTACTTTGTCACTTTCACTTAGTGACATCTAAAGACATGCCGCCAGGAAAGAGGTCTGGATTCAGGCCATAGCTGCCAGGCTTCTTGACCCTGCTTGGCGTGCTGTTGATGGTGGGAAGACAGATGGGGATGGAGCAGATGGACTTGTCAACTAATACGATGTTTCCCAGGTCAAGTGGGGCGATGTGGGATATGATGCAAGGCAATAGTCACACCAACAGTCCCAAACCTGAGGTCTGACTAGCTAGGCTAACATTGCTCAACGTGGTTTACACCACAGGTTTTCTGCGGACCCACAGTGGAGGTTTTAAGTGTATTATTCAGTGACCTATTTCACTTATTGATGTCACCACACAATTATTTCACACATGCACTGGAACCCTGACCCTATCCAAACATTACCAGCTCGAGCTGTACGTGAGATGCTTATGATGACGTTTCCAAAAGTGGAATCATGCAAAACATCCAGAGGGTGAAGAAGATGGGTCATGTGCGCAAAGACACCAACAAACCTGTTCGAGCGACAACTAGATTTAGGAAGTTCTCTCGGCGAGGCCCAACACCAACATCGTCAGACAAGTTCAAGGACCAGCACGGGACTCCTTTGTTTATGACCAGGTTGCATCATGTTCTGCCTTAAGGCAACAGCATTACAGTCCAGAAGTTACGGGACAAAGAAGTCAAGGTTTGGGTGAAATAACGTGGAATGAATCCAAATTGATTTCAGGTTTAAGGGAAAAACGTTGAATTTGTTGCTGAAAAGCGGCTCAGAATGGATGGAGGGCGGATAATTGATGGATGAATGGATGTTATACATAGATGGATGACTTTGACAGATGGAATGGACAACTGTAAACTGTAATCGTCTGTGTATCAGTATGCACTGACATCTTTCCTTGTCATGATACATCATAACATGACCGCACACACATTCTCATTTCTCCTGTGTCTCAGTCCACTGCTCTCCTGTTAGACCTCTTTATCAGGCCACTTTTCAAAAATCCAATATATTACAAGTAACTCTTTGCTTTATATTGTAATGTGTGATGCAATTCTCTGGAATACTCCAATTCAGCCGTGTAGCTTTTATCCATTTGTGTCACATTTGATTACTTTGCCTATAACATCCATAACATGGGTACTCAGACAAACAATTTAGTGCAATTTGCTGGCTGAAATAACCATCATTATGGGATGAAGCTAAACTCTATTGATCCCTGTGGGGACATTGGATTGTTATGCTTGTAGATACAAGATACAGCAAAAATTGCAATACACTACGAGTAAGAATAAGGCAGGATGTAGCAGAGGCCAGGCCTGAGGCAGAGGCCTCGCAGCTTCACAAATCACACAATGATTTCCTCAGTAATGCTTCTTCCCCTGTGGAACTGTTGCGAGAGGGGTTTTGTGAGAAGAGGTTTAACAACATAAATGGGTAAAAAACATTGGAATAATTTTGGCAGATAAGAAAACACAGTCAACTAATGCATTGCTCAGCCACTACAGAACGAAAGTGACTAATGATGAATGAAAAAGGAAGTGGCAGTTATCCCTCTATGGGATGATTTAGAATTTTGTATTGGGGAGGGGCGTAATTCACCCATTTCTTGGGAGCTTGCGGGTCCCTGAATATATATTTATCATAAGATGTGTCACCACCGCAACCAGATTTTAGCTTGTTGCTTCAGGGCAACAAAGTGCCACGAGGGTACTGAAACATCAAAGTACATGAATACGTGGAATAAGTCAACAAGTTATGCACATTGTATTTTGAGAACATCAACCACAAACGATTCAAACTAATCACAATTAGAAAACATCAACCAAAGTACGACAAATTACCAGCACCACGAGTGTAACATTTAAATTAACCAACATACTAATGACCGTGTGTGTGTGTGTGTGTGTGTGTGTGTGTATTTGTACAGCTGAAAATACTCTTACATTGGGTAAGCGATGCACACTGCATTGTAGAGCAGGCGTGGAGCACCAACTTCTGCTACATCTTCGTCTTCATCCATGGACTGATGGTGTCCTATACCCTTCTTCATCCACTGACACGCACGCAAACAAACACACGCACGGACACACATTAACTGACCCCTGACCTCCTGATTCGGGCATCCACTTTTCCTGACTCTTTAAGCTCACTGTGCTCATCATGAGAGGGAACAACCTTTTCCCCATCATGTTCCTTTCGCCCCAAAAATGCTGTGCCTCCGCTTCAGTCATTATCAGCAAATAGTAAAGGCCGGGCTCTCAAGATTTTAAGACAGGTAAGAGTGACATATCCTCCTCCTCCTCCTCCTCCTCCTCTTCTTCCTCCTCCTCCTCCTCCTCCTCCTCTCTCCCCAATCCCCCTCCCCCCCCACCGGCCGCGCCTCCGCCCATGCCGTATCCCCACAGACCAGCCCCCCTACCCCCCATATTATTATTAGCTTTATTTTCATTGGTTGCTGGATTACATTTCACCCAGATACAACAGATACATTTTTCTGATTGGCTATTCGTGTAGCCCATTTCTTTTTATTGATTGGCTGATGAGTGGCACCTCGCGGCAAAACTCCAGGGGATTCGGGGGAGACGTGCTTGATTCCTCCATGGTGAGGGCAGCGCGACCAGGTCATGTTTGCGCGCTGTGGCACATTAAATAGCCTAGAGGTTTTTTTCAGCGTGAGAAATACGATGTGTGGCGGGAGGGCGTGACTTAAGACCGAAATGCGTGACAGTCACGCTCAATGCGTGACACTTGAGAGCCCTGTAAAGGAAAACCATTGACTATGACCAGAATTATGTATCCGAGCACATCTCCACATTGCCTGAACAAAAGTGTTCGAACTGCACACATTTGCCCTGAGGCAACGCACACACAAAAAAAGAAAACGTTTAGCATATGAATAAAAACTAAATAAATCTATTCAACTAACTTGCTAACTTCAGGGCTAACCTGCTTCCCTTTAAGCAGCAGGTGGGAACGTGGTCTGATAAAAACGACTGGTCGTGTTGGGTTGTGTTTAGAAACACAATATTATGTTAATCACGTGGTGAGGTCGGCGGTAAAGTTTGCGAATGTGCGCTTCTTTTCAAATTGCCAGAGTGTGTCATATTGACAAATGTCACTTCATCCATTTTGCATAAGATGAAACTGGTGTCAGCTCGTACTACGGAGAAACATGCTGGGCCAGTATGTGGGATAATGCTATGGGGCCAATGGGCTCGTTGGGGGGCCCATTGACCCACTGGCCCACTGGCCCATTGACCCACTGGCCCACTGGCCCATTGACCCACTGGCCCACTGGCCCACTGGCCCATTGACCCACTGGCCCATTGGCCCACAGGCCAATTGACCCACTGGACAATCGCCCCACTGGCCCATTGTCCCACTGGCCCATTGAACTGGACAATTGCCCCACTGGCCCTGCAGGAGCTAGCAAAGCTGCGCTCTGGGAATTGGATGATACAAATATTTCATATCCTGTAAACTCTTCGCAATACAAGTTCTATGTTATTTTGTTGTTTTAAAGCTTTTCTTTTCAAAAGGCCAGATAAGTAAATGCTTTGTTTTCATCCGCAGTAAGTCAGTATCTCCTCAGGAACTCCCGAGCGGGGGGAAGACAATGGAGACTTACGCTTGATAAATTGTCTGGATTTTGTTCACATGCTTTCCACACTTCACTGAGGTCTGAACTCAACGCGAGGCAAGCCAGCATGTGGTCTAGCAGGATCGGATCTCGGAGCCTGCAGACTTTGCAGTTTAACGCGTTCCATGATCGGATGACAGAGGACGAGCTGAAGGTGCCCACAGGCTCCACATGTTTTACTGCAGTTTTGATGAACCCCACAGACAGAAGATTGTGTCTCCCTCCTGTCTCTACGTGAATCTGTAGTGACCAGCACCCCCATCCTCACACAGGTCCTTAGCATCCCTGGAGCTGTGTGAAGTCCCCTCCTGCTTCCACGCTCCTCTGTCATCCCGGTCGCCAAGAAGCCCATCATCCCGGGATCAGATGACCACTGGCACCTCGCCCCGACGTCTGCGGTCACTACATCCTCAGTTGTTATTGCATTATTTGTTCTTTAACACTCGGCAGGTAGAGCAGGTGATGTGAATGCAGCATTAGAGAACAGCTGGTGAATGTAGTGCAGCATTTAGCATTTAGCAGCTAAAAAGACGTCTTGGCGGAGACCAAAACTAGAATATTAAATCTACGTTCATCAGGTGGACACAAACAGAATAAATGAATAATGATGTGGCTCGGGAGCTGCTGGATGTGTAAACAATGTTTGATCATATGCCAATGCCGTGTTCACAACTTATTTCCACTGCCCTTGTCGCAGTGGATTAAAAACAAATTCTTATTCCAGGTTCAACAAGCTTCGGGAGGTATCGGGACCCTGATATGTAACATCGGTGGTCCTTAAAGCCAAAAAGCTAACAAATCCTCGATTCCCAGCATACCAAAAAAGTGAGAAAAGTAAACATCTAGCGGCTCAAGGTTGCTCATTATTTGATGAAAGT
Organism: Taurulus bubalis; assembly: GCF_910589615.1. NCBI lineage: Eukaryota > Metazoa > Chordata > Actinopteri > Perciformes > Cottidae > Taurulus > Taurulus bubalis. Next base: position 24,281,524 of record NC_136601.1, read on the forward strand.
CAGAGAGCAGATGTACCTGCTGGATGTGTAAGCAGGCAATTATTTGCTAATATGTTAGTGAGAACAACTTTATGGGAGGAGAGTATACGATGTCTGTTTGGTCCATTAACAAGCTGTAAACAAGCAGCATACACTCTGTCCAACACTCATGAAGGAAGCTGGTCGCAGGAGCACCAGAATATTAAATATCGAGCATGATTGAAAATGATATCACAAGGCTGCAGCAATAATAAAAAACACAACACAGCAACCCGTCTCAAGTAACCCAAGCATGTTTCACTTCCTGCAAAGACAAGAATGGAAATGAGCAGAACACCGCAGCTTGTATGTAGGATACATACATCCTGGAGCGGAGACTGAGGAAGAGCATGGAGGAGGAGGAGGAGGGAGTGAAATGGGAGGAAGAGATGGAGAGAGAGTCAGCCAACGCAGAGAAGAAATTCACAAATGAAGAAAGATTTCAGGCGGTTTGGTGACGTCAGCAGTGAAGCTAGCGCTGAGCCGCTGTGTTGAATTGGGTCCTGAGCCAGAGATTAATATCTGCGTTACAACCCTCGCCGCTGGTTATGAGCTCTGTAGTGACCGGAAGAAGAATGACATGCTGGATACCAGCGGCCATGATGAGCCTCCTTCAGGGTGGCGTAGAGATGCTCCTCCGCAGCGAAAGGGTCCAGGGCCCTGTTTCTCGTACCTGGCTAAACAAAGTCAAGCAAATGTCCTAATCTCCATCTTAAATTAGCGAGATGATTGACATCAGGCTATCTGGGTTTCTTCACGGCTGATCCGCGCTGAAACGTCTCGTTAATTCTAGCCAGACGTCAGTTATCTGGATAAATGCGCCGCTCCTCTTCAGAAGGGATAATAATGGAGCACTGACACACGATGTTCTAACAGTACAATGGACAATAAACTCAGAGGAACCTCTTTTTATTTCTCTACTGAGAAGCAGGAGATGATCACGAAGGCATATGAGGAAGTCAGTACCGTAATCATTCACAGCAAACGCGTTGCGAATATTCCAACGTTTTTGCAACATTGCTGCCGTGAACGCAACTTTAACTCCGCCCCCTCTGAGAAACATAAGCGTCGCAAATACATCAGACAAGTTAAATGTGTCAGTGTTGAGAAAATGTATCGGCAAATTTGAAGTGCTTCATCACCCAAATCAATCAGATTATATTTACGAATAAATATATACTTATGAGGATATATGTACTGTATGCGCGTATGAATCATGTACTATATATGTGTATATGAGTTTGAATATGTGTATGGGCGGATAAGTATGTATGCATTATTCATAATCAGAAATTCAATCAATTGAAGCAGTGAAAATAAATTATGTGTGATTCTCTGTATTCTCATCACGATCACCTTAATCATGTTCTACAATAATGATATGTATGGTGTACTAATAACACTGTCATATAATTATGATGCTTTCAACACATCCATAAGTTTCTTAAGAGCTAAATAAACTTAAGAACAGCGGCATGCAGCGGCTGATAGTCTGTGTCTGAGACGGCGATCAGCTGCGCCTGTGGTGATCAATGTCCGCGGCTCGAGAAGCTCTCTTAAATAAATTATTTCTTGCCGGCAAAATCTATATCGCCGCGTACAGGAAGTCATGATGAGGTAAAGGATGGATCCTGGCGATCTGGAAGAACTCTCTCCCTATAAAACTAATATAACTAATATCGCTCCTTCATCAATGAGGAAGGGAGCTGCCTTTTTTGTCCGTGGGAGTGTCCAGCTTATCCAGTGAATTTCAGTAAGCCTGCCTGGGAGCAGGTTTACATTTTTGGATGTGTTGCTATGGTGATTTATCTCAGCTTGCTTCGAGAAACCGAGAAAGCCAGACCTACGTCATCTTATCCTGAAAATTAGCCGCTAACTCAGTAAGCCAGGTACGAGAAACAGGGCCCAGCTGAGGGGATTCAACATCTGATCAGGATCAGAGGTTTTGGCAAGAGGCCAGGGGTTGACCCAGAACATAATGGATGGATGGATGGAACGCCAGCATACAGATATATATTTCATTTTGCAGAACCCTGTAACATATCCTTAATTGTAAACGCAACATCTTACAGTGTTGATATATACTATAAACAAATAGTATCTATTACTATTAATAGTAATAGTATTAGCAATAATATCGAGCTTGCTTTGTACCTTCACCAAGAATGCATTGTTCATACTGAAAGTGTGGGTCTATTAATCCGGTTCATGGACAGACAACACATTGGAAACTTTTTTGATAAATGATAAGCCACATCCTGTCTTTGTATTCTGAGAACAGTCTCATATTTCACAAAATGTCGGAATGCTCCTTTAACATTCTCCATTATTAAATAATATATATCATCGTAATGCTTTGGATGTAAATTGTAGACCATTTACATAGTAATTTAAAGTGGTAATGTACATAGTGTAGTGTACAGTGTAGTGTACATAATAAATGGCTTAGGCAGCATAGCATTCGGTGACAGAGTACAGCTTGGCATACATAGTGCACAGTGTGAAGTGTAGTGTACATAGTTTATGATGTGCATAGTATATTGCATAGTGTATGATGTAGTCTACATAGTATATGCTGTATAGTTATGTACATAGTATATGCTGTATAGTTATGTACATAGTATATGCTGTATAGTTATGTACATAGTATATGCTGTACATAGTACATATCATAGAATGGACCAGATCTGGGTAGAAGAAGACCAGACCGAGACCAATTCTTTGGACTTTTTAAGAATAAATTGTGTTATTTTGTAATTAGTTTGTTCTTTTTGCGATTGGAGGTCGCACCCCATGCTTGGGTAAGAAGACCACTGGGCTACAGCATTCAAAGGAGCTGACTCTAAATCAGCATGCTGACTGCTGCCTGACGCTGAAACCAGTCTAACCAGTATCAAGGACCAGATCAGCAGCAACATGTCGGCCATCCTGATGGTTTATGTAGCTGTTAATGGATCTCATCCTCATAATCTGTCATTTAACCCTCATGGACTCTGCAACTAAATCTCACAAAGTGATCCTTTTGTACCTGTAAACACGATCCTTATCTAATCACAAACTGCATAATCAAGCTTTATTAGTTTATGGTATTGGAACACTCGTTTATAACTGTCAACAGTGATGCAGGCCGCTTTGATGGCTCTCCTTCCCGCTGCACTAATGTAGACTTTATCTCCGCTGTAGCCACGCTGACCTTTGACCCTGCTCTTTCAGGGATGGTGCACATTTGAAAATGGATGACTTGGCCCGGTTTCCTCCACAATTGCCAGCATTACAATCAGGACTCACTTGATGATTTTCTTTCTTGATATATTTGTTTTATTCATTCAGTCTTTGAAATGTGTTTGAAATGAATATCCATCTTTGTTACTTTGATCTAGTCGCTCTGCCGTATTGTCTATTGTTACAGGCAATTGTGTCATCCATTCACAGCTAAACACTTTTGTGAGTTGCCAAGCCCTGATTGAAACACACACACACACACACACACACACACACACACACACACACACACACACACACACACACACACACTTCCTTTCGTCAGTCTTTCACACACATACACACACACACACACACATAGACCGAGGTAAGTTAAAACATGCATGTGTGTGCACAGACGCACACACACACACACACACACACACACACACACACACATCCTTTCATCAGTCTTTCACACACACACACACACACACACACACACACACACACACACACACACACACACACCCGTACCATTACTGTATTTTCTGTGAGCCTTTTGTATGACAGTTGTTCCAGTGACATCTGTCATGTCAGTTTTTTCAATTCAAGCCACAAAAAAGCATAATTTTCAACTTACTCTCTGTTAACATAGTAGATCACGGTCACATACCTACACACACACTCACGGACATGCATTAAAAGGAAGTGACACACACACATATGGCCCGCCAAGGTTTCTGGCTAGCCTTGGTCGTCAAGCTGAATGACAGCAACTTGTATCCCGTCATTGTTACACCTCAAACATGTTTTGTATGTGTTGATTAGGGTACATTATTAGAAGTGGGTTTTGCAAAAGCTACGGACTGCACATCCAAATATAGGCTCCACCCCTTTGCATCCCGTGCGATTTGGGTTCCGAGACCACAATTCCACAGAATCGTCAAACTACGTCTTTTTGGAGGAAGTCAAATTCTTATTGGATAAGACTTTTCTGTTTCTGTGCTGTCTTCCTACTTAAAGAAGGCATTTGACACGTTGAACACCAGGTTCTTTTGTGGAAATTGACTTATTTTAATTTGACCGTCTTATTCAGTTTGAGCTAGTTCCATTTACTATTCTCCTGACTCTTTAATGAATGTTTAAATTTCCTTTTCATAATGTTTCTTTTGAACTTTTGATATTTTATGTCAAGTGCTTTGAACTGTTTTGCTGCTGAAATGTGCTATTTGAATAAATGTGATGGGGTCAAGAGGCATTATCAAAAACATCCTGCGTATACCTAGTGCCCAGTGCATCCACTTTCTCTTGAATGCTTTAGAAAAAGGTTTACCTACAACAGATTCATATTTCTTACCGTTGTAGATTTCATCAATTGTATGGCTGAGGAGCTATTTCATTTTGGTTATGTTATTTTTGGCCTTTTTGTTTTTGTTGTGGCCGTTTACATTCCGTTTGATGCAAATACAATTCACTTCAGGAATGTATTAACATACAAACAAACAAAAGAAGAAAAAAAATCATCTCAAAGTCCACTAGACTAGAGAAAAGAAACTAGACTACTACAGCTTTTATACACATCTTTATGTCTTATTTTGTGGAAATGTAATCTTTTATCTCTAAACTAAACTTCTACTTTAATCAACTCCAAGGAACTGACATTTTGTGTTGATTCTGGCAGTCCCTAGAGTCCCAGCGCTAGAGCTTCAATCTGAGGATCGACAGTTCGATCCACTAGTTTGTGTCAATCTGTCCTTGGGAAAGACACTTAACTTCAAATTGTTAAAGACGGAAGACTAGAAAAGTCCATTTACCATTCACCAAAGGGGGTAGTGTTTCTCTTCTCCTGTGCCGGCCTTCCCTCCGGTGGGCAGGGCAATGCATTCTGGGCCGCCAGCAGCGTGGTGTCAGTGTTGGCTGCCAGCCAAGTGCTGCTGGCTGTCCCCGCAGTAACTATAAGAAATGGGTCTGAATTCTTCTTCCACTACAGGTCAATCAATAACATACAATGAATGATAAAGAAATAGGCCGAATAGTTGACTCTGCATTTGATGTCTGTCAATATATAATCCAACAAGCCCTGTCTGATTAAAGATTTCAACCTACACACACACACACACACACACACTTTAGGCAAACGTTATTCACCAGTGATGTGCTGCACAGGATTATGTGTAAAGTAATTTGTCACAATGTGCGTAACTTCGGAGAGAAGTCAACATTAACCACACTCAGATAGCAGCTCTACACACTGATGACACCATTTCTAGCACATACACACACACACACTAACCCAAAGACTCACACACACACATATGGCTGATTATCACATAATCACACACATGTGTTAGTTGTTGCAAAGCAACCCTGCACTTGTTGTTGATTATATTTTGTTGCATCCAAAATGTGTTCTCGCTGCTGTCAGAGCCGTCTCATTTGTAAAGCAAATGATCTTCAAAGAAGCTGATGAGCAGTGTGATGAACGACATTGTCCCACAAAATTGCTGAGTGATAAAATATGCCAGAAGCAGATAAGGTGTGTGTGGTGATGGCGGGGGTGTCATTGCATCTGTGCTAAGAGAAGACAGTGCTAAACAAATGAACCTTGACAGTTTATAACCTGGTTCATCCCAAAGCCAATGAAGATTGTATCATTAAATAGACTTGTTCTTCGACTGCCATACTTCTGAAATGTATTCATTCATGAATATTATGTGATCAGAATTATTGACCAGATGATATTGGCTCTTTCATACCTGCCAGTGGGAACATCTTCCTCTCATAAGACGGCCATGATGCAGGCTGATTGATCACACTTTGATTCTAGCATTAATCAGGAGCTGACTGCTTGTCTATGGGAACACATTAACCTAATGCAACACTGTGACGTGATTGAGTATGTACGCATATACAATTATTAAGTGTGAGCCTGAAGGCCTCATAAAGTCTGCTCAGCTGTGCAGATCAAGTGGCAAGAACCTTTTATAGTCTGCGTCCAAGTCAGGCGGCAACCTCCGGTTCTGCCAAGTGAAGCGGATGCGGAAGTGTGAATAATTAGCATTCTCTCTACTGACCACCAGGGGGCGACTCCTCTGGTTGTATAGAAGTCTATGCTTCATGTGTTGAAGCTGCATTCTCTCTCCTGACCACCAGGGGGCGACTCCTCTGGTTCTATAGAAGTGTATGCTTCATGTGTTGAAGCTGCATTCTCTCTCCTGACCACCAGGGGGCGACTCCTCTGGTTGTATAGAAGTCTATGCTTCATGTGTTGAAGCTGCATTCTCTCTCCTGACCACCAGGGGGCGACTCCTCTGGTTGTATAGAAGTATTTGCTTCATGTGCAAAAGCTGCATTCTCTCTCCTGACCACCAGGGGGTGACTCCTTGGGTTGTATAGAAGTCTATGCTTCATGTGTTAAAGCTGCATTATCTCTCCTGACCACCAGGGGGTGACTCCTTGGGTTGTATAGAAGTCTATGCTTCATGTGTTAAAGCTGCATTATCTCTCCTGACCACCAGGGGGTGACTCCTTTGGTTGTATAGAAGTATATGCTTCAAATCTTACAACCTGCATTCTCTCTACTAACCATTAGAGGGTGACTCCTCTGGTTGTATAGAAGTCTATATAAATGACTCTACTTCTCTTGATTTATTCCCTCAGTAAACATTGTAAACATGAGTTTATGTCTCAATCTCTAGTTTCAAGTCTTCTTCAATACAGCATGATGTTCATTTAGTAAATGATGGTCATTTAGAGTCAGACCGACCATAAAGCAGGGGATGCTTTAGTTTAATTAACAGGTCACCTATACAGCGACACTACGTCACTCCTCCACATTCTAAATGTGGTAACTTCCTTTCATTGGCTGCAAAAAAAAAAAACATGACGGCTGCTCTAATCCAAGATGGCGACGGCAAAATCGCCGTGCGACTAATTTGTGGATTTTTCCGATTCTAAATTTAGCAGCTGTTGCAGAGACATACGGTAAAAGATTCACGTGAAATATTCCCAAATCCCCTTCACGAGTGATCTCCCTGTAAAACAGGGTCCTCTCAGCAGCAACAGCTGTCCTCCCCGTCCCGCCTCTCACCCCGCTTGGCTCTCCGCCGGCACCCACCGACGATGCCACCTCGCTCACCCGAGGAGGCGCGATGGAAAACAGGTCTGACGACGAGGGAACCCCTGCCTCTCCCACCACCTCCACTAGCTTACGCTCGAATGTGTGGCTGCACTGTTTGATGCTGACGTATGTGTAATGGATGTTCATAACAAAAAGTACATGTAGGGACTTAGGACCCAGGGGGGATTCAGGTGACAGTGGGCTGCATCGGGAGTTTAGAGGAATAAAGGAGTTACAATTAAGAGCAGTTTGTTCTCATGTGTTTGAGACAGCTAGCTCCCCGACAAGCACCAAAGGTAGCAGGACTAGCCCGGACTCGACGCCCGACTCGGGCAGCAGGGACGCAGGGAGTAGCAGCAGCAACAGCGGCTTATAAATACTACGTTTTTTCAAATTAAAAATAATAATAAGATAAAAGCCTTATAACCCGCATGTTATGGTACAGTCTATGGTCCAAGAGGATATTAATTCATCATGAAACGGGCCCTCCACCAATGTTACACATGAAGATTAGTTTACTAGTCATAAAGGCATACTGATCAGCCTGTGAAAGAGGTTCCACATTTCAAACTGAAAGACATCAACAGTTGGTGTGGAGTTTGAAAGGGCAAACCAAATTACTCTCTGAAGATTCATTATGGGAAATATAGGATTCAATTCAATATATTTTGTATAGACCAAAATCACAAATCACAAATTTCAGGACAAAATATCAGCAAAAAAAATGTATGCGGAATTTTCCAGCAAAGAAGTTGCTTCAACACAGGGCTTATTGAACCTACAGTAAGCCCCAAAGAGTTTTAGCCTAACGTAGTCTAACTGCAAATCAAAAGGATATGCATGAAATGAATGAGAGGAAATTGTCGATTAATTTTGAACAAGGAAGTTTATTTTGAAAGAAACACTTTGCACGGTACGAGTAAAAACTGACACACTGTCCCTGACACGTCCAAAACTGTCACTCAAGGTATAGGGAGAGCGTCTCAGTTTGAAGCAAAGGGCCACTGACCGTTGAGATTTAACTAGTTGGTAGTTGATGTGTTGTTTTGTCAATCCGGGCGTTCACCTTGCATGACGCATACAGCGGGTGGATAAAGTCCAAAGCAGACGTGGATAGGCATGTGGTTCGTTTAATTCGACTGTAAGTTGGGTGATTGCAGAGGATCAGATGTCCCCATGTTCACCAGCGCATGGTACCATAATGCTTTAGCCTGCATGCACAGCTCTTCCACCGCTGTTCAGCACAAACAAATGTTTCAGTTGTCTTTTTGTTTCTGTTGAAAATGATGAAGCTGCTCTCATTTTCAGTTCTCACGGAAGATGATAATGGGAAGTGTTTTTAGTACCATATTAGAGTCTGAAGCTCTCTCTGAGGCATTCAGGTCCGCTGTTCTCTTTTCAAATCGGTCTCTTGTGAGTTTATGAAAGTACCAAGCTAAATTGCTGGAGTTTAACTTTGCATTAACGTGAGTGGCTCAGGGTAGAGCAGTCTATCCACCCCATAATGCCTCTTGGTGCATGTGGTTAGTTAGTTAGTTAGTTAGTTAGTTAGATAGACCTCTGCAATAAAACATGTAGAGTAAAGCACTTTGAGTGGTCGGAAGATTAGAAAGGCTCTCTGCATATAGAAGTCTATTTACTTTCCCCCATTGCCTCCCTTCTAGTCTTTATGCTAAGCTAGGCTAACCATGTTCTGCGTAACACACATGCGACTGACATCCATCTTCTCCTCTCACTCTCAGAAGGACAGAAGAAGCCTATTCCATCAAATGCCGACCCCTGACTTAAACAGAGCCATCAGCTGTTGTCCAACACATAGCCTGCCCCGCTGGTGACGGACTGAAGGAAATCAGGTGATCAGTCAAAATGAGCAAGCTGCTATCGAACGCACGTCCTGAGCACACTGCAGCTCACACTATCAACAAATCCTAATATAAACTGTAGGCCCAAATGTCTGAGAGAGGGGAACAAAGCACTGCAGTGCATTAATGGATGATAAACACACACACACACACACACATACACACACACACATGAGAATAGAGAGGAGGGGAAAATCCATGGTGGTTGGAGCGTGGTACATGTGGGCCATGTTAATGAAGGAGCATTTATCACCATTAGCTCGGTGATGGACACTGGCACAAACTGTCCTTCCCCGTGGAAGGAAGACTCCAATGCAAGGCCTTAAGTGAAGAGAGGAGACGGAGGGATGGAGGGATGGAGGGAAACTGACCATGCTGTCGCTCTTGACAGCCATAATTATCTTTCAATAATCAAAGACACACGGCACACAGCCACTACCGGTGTCTCCCTGGACACACACACACACAGGCACAAAGGGAAACTTTGCTTTAAATATGCAGTATGTGCAGGTAGGAAAGGAGCCTTCAGAGAAGAGGAGAGGGCTGTGGATGAGGGACTGATGGTCAGAGAGGTAGAGGATAAAGAACCATCCCTCCTGATCCATCTCATCCCAGCTTTTTGCCATTTTTGCGGCCATTTTTTCCATTGCAATTTCCCATAGATGCCTATAACTAGCTAGCTAGCTGTGTAGGACCATAATTCATGATCCCACCTACAAAGCTCTGATTGGTTGACTGTTATTCTTTTACCTAACAAAAGACCCCTTTTTAAAGAGCACAACACCATACTCACCAAGTGTTCTGGAACCAGTCCGGTGCCACGCTGTCCACGACCTCTTCTGCCCTAAAGCATCCTGAACATGTTTCAAAAGACCATTTCAGGCATTGACCCTGAAGGGGTCACACAAGCGTCAGCTACTACGGTATGAATATAACTATCTTATATATATATATATATATATATATATATATCATGTTATAAAAACATGTTGCTGTAAATTAGAGACAACAGTGACTGAAGTCATCAGGGACTCAGGTTTACCTCAATTTGGGATTGGAGGCTCCAAAGTTAGAACTGAAAGCTGGGCGTTCATCCAACACCTTCCGTACTACCAACTCATCACATGTAGGCCCTTGATCGCGTTCCCTTGCTGTCACCTTTTAACGCCCCTGAAGCATAACTTTTCAATATGCGGGGAAGTTCAGCAGACTTCAACACAAGGATAACGTTACGTTATGGGCATGACAAGAGTTAAGTGTGTTATGAACGTGATGTAACTAAAGTATGTTGCGGTACTTCTTGATTAGCTTTTGGATGAGAGCAAGGTTTAGCTTTATAATATAACGCAGCCTTTGTTACTCACATTTGTTTTTCAAGAGCAATGTAACTAAAAGACGCCATCAAGTTACATTACTGGAAAAGTAAGAATTCAGCCTTTTTCAGAGCTAGACCTAGACGAGAAGTCATGATCTATCGGCCTGTGATGCTCCGGTTTCTCATTTTTACTCCGTCTCTTAGGAAATCTTCAACTTGCTAAACGCGCTCTACAACATTGCAGGACGTGCCAATAAACTACGTGTTTCAGGAGCCTTATCCGAACAACACATGTGACTATTGCTCAATCATCCCCTGACCTCCTTCATAAATCTTTATGTCTAAGGGCAAACCATTTCAAGAAAACCAAGAAAAAATACCATTAGTAAGTACATTTGTAATCAAATAGACACTCCATGGCTAATGGGATATCTTCACCACATATGTAAACCTTAGCTCCCTCCAACACAGGCCAGTGTCATGCATACTCATTCTACATTCCTGCACCACGCTCTTTATAAAGTCAAGCCAACATTCTTCACAATTCCCTTTTTCCAATATCTGTCTCCGTCTCGCAGAGCTTTAATAACATTTGGAGATATATACTGGCCCAGGAGAGGGAGGAGCGCTAAGGCAATAGATACTTTCAGAATTGGAATTGAGATGTATTATTCACTGCCGTTGCTATAGGTTTTAAGATATCGTAGTAAATCTTAATATCAACTCGCCTCAACTTCATTACCCCGCTGCTTTCAGATGTGATTTCTTCTGGCATCTAGTATGAAAACATTTGTCCTTAAGCACGATCTGCTCCTCCACAAAAATGCAGGGCTTCGCTTAGATTTTAAAATCGAATGGTGCATCTCATCCTGAGGCCTCGGGCGTCTCAGTTTACAGACAAAGAACAGTGCCCCTCCAAAACAAAATGTCCAATGAGTTTTGTCTCACAATCTTAGGTGGTTGTAATAATTAAACCTTTACTTTGCACAGTCTGTGAGTGTGAGTATGGAATTATAATATGTATTGCAAGGCCTTGAGCTAATATATCACAGTTACACTACACACAATGATGTTAAGCACATAAGATAGAGCTGATGCCCTTGCTTTGGTTAATCCATGCCCTCATTTTCATAATTTTGTGCAAACTAATTGAGTGAATGAATTAATTAACAGGCCTGAAAGTTAATGAAATGTGTACACACTTTTTAAAGATTTCCATTTTGCAGCTACAGCCAGTTACTAAAGCGCTCAGTCACATTTAAACAATTCCAATCGCGTCGCCTTCAGCTTATTAGACATGCACACATGAAGCTGCACATCCGCTAACAGAGCTAGCAGCTAATATTGGGGGAGCGGCGCGGTGGCGGTCCAGCTAACAATCTGAAGCTGACTTGATATCACTAAAGGTCAGCTCCTGGTTATCTAACATCAGCTAACAGTTAGCGCTAGCTCATGACATGAATCAGAATATCTTTGTTGCATGATGGACACCAGTCTGTCATTCCACTGGTTGGCCACCAAGTATCCCCTTGATTTATAGCATCACTGCTCAGGTGTTCCCGCCTCGGGGATGTTACTAAAGAAAATCAAATGATGCGATTGAATTAGTCACAAACTTGTAATCATCAAAATAAATGAATACAATTCATTTTGTGTTGAAAACCAACCTGGACCGGCCATCTGGCAGTTCTGGGAAATACCAGCTGTGACTGAGCCGGGCCGTCACCAGCAGGAAGTCATCATTCATAACGAGGTTTTACATTTGCATCGATCATCATACCTATCAGACCAGGCCTGCCATGGTCAATGAAGCAGCATGCCAGCAACAAGACATATGTGAAGTGCTGGAAACCTTAGCGGCAACTGTGGCTCAGAAGAAGCGCGAACTGCGAAGTGCCCTGGGCCCCTGACTCTCAGAGGTCCAGACGGCCCCAGGTTGTCTGTGTGATAACGGATTGGTGGTAAGTTGGTAGACTAGAGCAGTGCCTGTTGAAAACATGCCCATTCAGAACAGGCTGAATGTTGTGTTGATGCTTGCAGCTTTCTGGAAAATTGCTCATAGAAATATCTTCTGGTCCCCAGCAACACACCTGCCATGACGTCAACAGCTTCAATTGGCATCGGGAAATGAAACCAATGAGCCAATGAGCCAATGAGCTAATGGGTGCCACGGGGGGACTAACCATGAGCCAATCAGCGGCATGAGCGGGACTAACGCCATTGTCAAGCCGTTGTCAAGCGTTGACAGTTGTGCACCGGACTGGAGGAGTAATAAAAACAACAGAGACCACTACAGACAACACCGGTGCTGCTATTGAGGTTTGATAGATGCAGAAGCACAGATGACTTTGAAATGCAAACAGCGCTCTTGCTTTGAAGACATTTATCAAAGAAAAGATGTTTTTGCGTTCTCCATATCTGGTAAGAGTCTCATCTACCAACCCCTCTGGTACTGGAGGGAATGGGTGGGGAGAAGGAAATAGTGATTGTTATTTCATGTTACTAATGGAGGACCAAGTCAACCTCTGTATTTACCGCCACACCACTGCCTAATATGAAAACCAATAAACCAACAATGATTTTTTTTTACCACTTATTGTAATCAGGTTGTCGGGGGAGAAGGGAGGGAACACCCTGGACCGGACTGACACCTCATCAATTATTCCCACATGCATGTCTTCAGAGGAAACACACACTGACACGGGGAGAAACTACACGGATGGCCTGCGGGTTCCTCCTCCAGTGCTGAACACTACTCCGCCATGCAGCCACGAAAAACTAAAAACAAATATCATAAATATATATTCATATCAGCATAATCCCATCACACAACAATGACAACAATACTGCTATGTAACCCGCTCCACCACAGGTTATTAATTGACACTATCCAGCCTCAAAGCTAGAGCGTGAGGGGACATGACCTCCCTTCATGTGTCAAAACATATTCAATCCCATCAGACAATTTAGTAAAAAATATTGCCAGTTATTAGGCAGAAATGTTGCACCATGCATCTACCCTTGTACGAGTGTATGTGTATGTGTGTTGATGGGTCATTTTGACCCAAAGACAACACAAGGTAAAACAATCACTTTACAATACTAAAGGTTCAATACGTGTTGCACAAAAGTATTCATGCTATATAGAGTTAAGATAGAGTAACGATGTTGAAATACTTATTTTTCGGTGGTGTCTTTGTCGGCGTATCTTTCCCCTCTTCTCAACTGTGTGTCCGTTAGCGTAACGTTAGGCTCCGACTCTTCACAGCACATTGGTACGCTCTAACCTTGACAATTAATCTAACACATTTACACCAACCATCCCCATCGTCTCTGAATCGCTCTCTCGTGGTCTCTCTTTCTTAATAGTTTTATTTTAGATTAATAGTTTTTAATTTGATATTACATTACATTACGTTTCATTTAGCTGACACTTTTATCTAAAGTGATTTACAATAAGTGCATTCAACAACAACAAGAATCAAGAAAGTACAATTTATTCAATAAAGTTAAACCACAAAGTGCTATCCGTAAGTGCTATTTAAGTGCTACTAAAGTGCTACTATGGCGCTACTTTCCTTATTCAAGGTATAGTTGAAATATATGTGTTTTTAGTTCACAACGGAAGATGTAGAGACTTCCTGCTGTCCTGATGCCAATGGGGAGCTCGTTCCACCATTGAGGAGCCAGGACACAAACGGTCGTGACTTTGTTGAGTGTTTAGCTCTCTGCTATGACCCCCTCTTGATGAACACATTATTGAACGCATAGGGCATGTCTTCTCAATAACGTTCCTCGTAGGCGAGAACACAAAGTATGTGGTCATGGCAACACATGGCCTGTCGACTTAAAATTACGTCAGATTCAGGCGGATGCGTTGCTCTTGAGTCAAACCGCCTCTCTGTATGAAACCTGCGTGGGACCTCCAGCAAAGTGAGTGCCTGTTTAAGATTTGACTCTTACTCTGATTAAGCTCTCCTTCTCCATACATAGAAAGTGGACTGTTGGACATCTCAACATAAGATCGTTAGCATCAAACTCTTAAAAGCTAATTCCCAAAAATGTGACAGTTGCAGTCCAATGGACTTTTAATTCCCCAAGACAGATCACAACTAAAAGTTGCTGCTGCTGGCAGTCTGCCTCGTAATCGAGTAAAAGCTTTTAAAAAACATCAATCATGAAGATGTTTCAGCTTTGTGAGAGGAGAGCCCTCCCTACTCCATACAACTTCCCATTCCATTGTAAGGCCATTCTCTCTTTAGTCATAATGACCAATCAGATGTGCAGGTTGGAGTGGGCGAGGCTGCTCAGTTCTCCTTCAAAAACACTGACCACCCTGAGGACCACCCAGTCCGTCCCTCCTTCATTACACAGTTGCAGGTGCATGAGTCATCTTTTACTTCCCAAAGTAGTGTTGGATGCAGTGCATCTGTATCACAAAAATACTCCACCATAGTGTAGAGCAAACTGTTGTAACTGCTTTGTTGGAAATTAAACAGTTATTCAAGGTTCTCATGGGTTCAGGTCAGTCTGGGCCGGGCATCACCGAATATCATAAACTTTAGCTTTTTCTTCACCAGAGCTGGCAAAGGGAAGCTAACACCGGTGGATTATCCTGAGCCTGGTCCAGACCGTTCAATCACCTTTATCTGCTGGCTGTAAACCCTGGGAGCTGCAGGCTTTTCAGGGGAGGAAGCTGTTCCAAACCAGGTGTGGAAGAAGTACTACTAGTAATACCACAGTGTGAACATGCTCTGTACACGTAGAAGTGCTGCATTCTAAATCTTATTTAGTAAAAATACAAAAGTAGTAGAATCAATTATACTGTTATACTAATGAAGTAAAAGTACTCACTATACAGAATGGCCCATTTTAAAATGATGTGTGTATTATATGAATTGAATATGATTATTAGTGCATACAGCAGCTGGTTATGGTGTGGCACACTTCAATTAAATACTACACTGCTGTGCTTCTTAATCTATAATATGATAATGTATTAGTTAATTCAGTAGAAGCGCCTTCATTTCCATTGTGAGTTTGAAGCACCACATGAACACATGTGTGTATATATACGTACAAACATGAGCTCGAATGACTGAAATGACATTTTTTTAAGAACAAAGGCAAATAACCAGAGTAAGTGATGAAAGAGATAATTGAGTGTTATCATAAAGAAATGACTATGACACCGATAACAGCATTAACACCAGTCATCAGCGAGCAGCTCCAGTTGTGACACCGGCCTTCTCTTTCACACTCAAAGAAAACAGAACCTAAAGGAAACGTGTTGCCGTGTTAAGTAGTGGACGTCAAGGAGCCTGCAGGTGGAGGTGGTGGAGCAGCTGGATGATGAGGGAACCATGGTCTGCTGAGGCTGAGAGGCTGCATAATACAAAGCTCCCCCATTTCTTCATGAACATCCTGTTTACTCGTCATCATGGCCGACGTCATGACTGCAACGCGTTCATATCGGCTAGGAATGTGAGCGTCCTTGCTCCTTTATTGACTTCCAACATCAAATCATCTTGACAACGTTGAATCAGAGTAAAACTAGAAAAGAAAATACAAAACATCTTAATTGAATAGCAGATGAATATTAACAGCTTTATGTTCACAATTCACCTTGAAATGCTAACAAAAGTCATTATTCCTGATCGTACAACATGTGAAGAATATAAAACACTTGTCATTGCTTTCTGAGGAATACAGATGAAGGATTACTGTGGATTAAACATGGGGTGCCACACAGCCATGACCATGCTCCCTGCAGTTTACAGCTCTTAACTTCCTACTTCCTGTTTCTCACTTCCTGCTTCAAAATAAAAGCGCTACACCCATTTATGCATGAAACAATGAAAACACATAACAGTTAACTTAAACACTTCTATGACATATTCAGGGCAGAACACTCTTAATAATGTCAATGCATCATAATAGTTCATAACTCTTGATATGGAGCTTCATCTATGGGACATACCATCAGCCAGCAGGTGGGGAGAGACGGTCACGTCCCTCAGCAGAGGACAGAGTGCCGCTGGTGGGCAGGAAGCCGGGGACTGTGGGGGCACAAGAGTGGGCAGCGATGAATAAACATGAAGAAATATCCATTAATCAAATCAACGCCCAATGATAAAAGAGTCAGTTACCTTGCTTCTTGGTTCATGCCACCTCTGGTCAGTCTCTCTGCAGCGGCGTGTTGAGGGAACCTTCAGTCAGGAAGAATGTGCAGTCTGGTGCTAAAGTGAAGCCTCATGGTTGCACAAAGCTCTGCAGCTGCCACACGGGTACACTGGCTGCTGTAGAGCTGCACAGGGCGTTAATCCCAGAACACACACTAGTACCATACTTGTACTTGCTGAAGATGCAGTTAAACAGTTGAACGTTCTTGTTGGAAACAATACATTAATGAACTTGTGTCAGTCCAGCACTGCGTGAAGGGAAATGCTGGCTGGAGCGGAGCCGTGCATCCAGCAGTTCAATCCTGAGACCATGGACTCCATCGTCTGTCTCCACCGTGCAGCCGAACTCTCAGGCCGTAGAGATCGAGCCTCCAGGATGAGTGCCGCGCTTTGAAGCTAAAAGCCGTCTTTAAATCAATGGGGCTTTTTTTTTTTTGCAAACGCTTGACTATTCCTGATCTAAAACATTAGGTCCTAAAAGTTGTAAAATGCACTAATAATTGAACTTCGTCCACTCATGTGACTGAGCCCCACACTGATGCTGGACCGAGGGCTGGGGGGCGGGGTTAGAGGGAACCATCGTGTGTCCACGGATGTCGTTCACAGTAATTTTATCTGAATGTTATACTCAGAAGTCAAACATATTTTGTCTTCTGCGCCAATGAGTAACTTTTAACCTCCAATGCTGTACCAAGTTCTCTTTGCCCATCCGTGATACCGACCTATCCTGCATCCCTACAGTGCCATTTGCTCTACCGGTTGCAAAACATGGATTAATATATCAGTATTATATATTTTTGGATGTAATTTTTTTAAATAATATATTGTTAGAATATATAAATATATTAGCCTAGCTGCTACATTAGCACCATGGCAGCTGTTTGGATATAATTACTAAGCCGAATACCTCTTTATATACATTAATGATCCAATTGACACATGTTCTGTGTCACCGACTCCTGATCTATGTGTGTCAGGATCGGCATCTGCATGTCCGCTGACACTGATCTGAACACACATGTGTGTGTGCACATGCTGTGTGCACACACAGCATGCTTCAGCTGTTTGTCTCATGTCCCATGGATCCGCCAAAATGACCTGTGCTGCAGCCAGGGGGCGATCCAGACGTACTATAACGTACTGCTTGAGAATGCTTCCAAAAAAAAGCAGGACCTTTGTAAAGGTTGGTTATGTGGATGGTTGGAATGGTCTCATTCTGGCCCAATGGACCTTTTATCAAACTAGGCTCAGTGGGCGTTATGTGTCTCCTGGAATCAGGGGGTAGCAATGAGTCCATTCTAGCTAGGTGTGCCAAAAGGAGGCAACAAAGACACATTAATACCTAATTTGACAATTTGCACAAATTAGAGGTGTTTTCAAACTAAATTTTTCACGTTCACAAACAAACATGTACAACTGGTTCATTCCCCCACCTCCAGTTAGAAACCTGTGCTCAACTGCTTCCCAAAAGTGAGAACCATTCAGGACTGCCTCCCATACAGAGGATGACACACACTCAGACATGTCTGAGGTAGCACTTACAACATCAGCAAACATTACCTGATGATATATTGCAAAGAAAAACTATTACCCATTTATATTGTTTGTGAAGAAATAGTTACACCATGTATCCCTCCCTACCTCCCAACTCCACCGAAGCCTGCAATCACAAATTGCCCCCAAATACTTTCATTATGTCATTCAGTAACAGCAGCAGCATGAGTTTAAAAACACTTATTTTAATAAATTGTTGTGAAAAAAAGCATCTCTTTCCCACTAGCAGTATCTTTCAGCAGAACTAATGTTTCAGTGTACTGTTGGATGTGAAATGTAATGTTGCGTGCTCTCCCTGTGTCTGGTTCCCCTGCTGCTGAAGCATGGCTCTGCAATGTGTTTACCTTCTTGTGTTTTTAGCGCCTGCAGAAATACATTATCTTACTGACTGCTTACGAAACTAGGGGAAAAATGTGTTTGCATGACTGTGGGCCTCGACAGTATAGCGAGATGCAACCTCCAGTGTGGAGAAACGAAGCCGGCTCAGAAGTGCTGAGAACTTCTAAAGGCCGCTTGAGGCTGATTCCAACAGCGAGGCAACCCCCAAGACCTCCATGTTAAAATGAACAACGTTACAGCAGAAATAAACATGTGTACAACCTGCTACTAAAGACGCTGTTGGTCCCTATAGATAATATATCTGTTCATGACAACTGGAAAGGGGGTGATATTTTAATATTACTCACCCATTTAAATTATATTAAGTGTTAGGACTACTATCATTACTAACTACTTGGTTACAAGTAAGAATTATGTTACTTGTCAAATGTGTGGCTACTCTATTCACCTCACCTCTGCAAAGAGGTTGCATATTGTACATTGTTGGTTGCATTGATGGTAATATTACACGGTGAATGGACTCGTACTTCTAGTCTTCTGCCCACTCACAGCTTGAACATGACACACTTTGGATGGGTCTTGATCCCGCTCTACCTCTGAGCCACAGGTAGAGCCACAGGAAGCCTTTGGTCGTTATAAGATGGCACTTTGTTACGTGTATAAGTTATATTAGTAGGCATTGAGTTCCAAGCTGTAAGTATACTGTAGTTAAGTGTGCGTTTGAGGAGGTTTGCTCTTGGGGTTGGCGCTATCAGGTGACCTGAGCATTTCTTCTCTGATAGACAGTGTGCAAATTACTTGATTGGCTCTTCAGATTCCCTGAAAGCCTCAATTGCAAAATGAAGGAGCCATTCGTGGTTGTCAAGTACTTTCTGAGAATTTCAACCGCACTCATGAAATAATTGGCAATCTCAACTGGTTTGGTTAAGAAAGTACAATTGGTGACTATGAGTTTAATTGATGTGACGACATAACCATTATTTAATTCAACAGGTTCCATAGTGTTTTTCTTTCATCAATCGTTAAGGCATTCATTTTACTCTGGAGATATCCTTTCTTTGTACTTCTTTTCAGTTTGGTTACCTGATTTCTTAATTTACAGTCGATTTTCCTGTCAGGCCGTAAACCAAATGTGTCAGCCACTTATGTTGCCTCAATTAGTTGTGTTGTGTTTTTCTAAATCCTTATTGTTCCATTGGCTCAACATAGGGACCTAAGGACACACTTTTGACCAGTTCACGTTTTTCCCCTCCTCCATAAAAGATTCGTTCAGTTTCACAAAGTGAGTCAATTTATCTATGCAGCAGCGACCCCCACGTCTGGGTTTTGTTTGAAGCAGGTGAACCTGGACCCACAGTGCTTCTACATCACACAACATTCAATCACTTAATATTTTTCCTGGGATGTCATTCTGAATAAACAGAGCTACGCCTCCCCCAAAGTTGTTGTGGTCTTACCTGAACAATGTAAATTCAACAACTGCTAATTCTTCATCCTCAAGTGAACAGTTTTAGATATTGCAAGTATATGGATATCATTTGGCTCCACAACAAAACTTGCCTGGGTTAAGAGAGCCCATATTAGGATAACACAAATCTGTCAGATGGTAAAGGGAGTCCTCACTGACCCAACTCACCCACAAGATTGATGTTTTCCTCACAAAAGAGCACAGCTCTGATTCCCCCGTCTTCCATCTCAGTAAAAGATAAACTAGATACACAACTTTTAGCTGTGTGTAGTTGGCACTAGTCGGTGCGTTGTCCAAATCACACACTGTCTGTTGGGCATGGACAGTGTACATGACATGAAACAGAAGATACATCATACAACAAAGGAAGCCAGGACTATAAAAGAATGAGTCTGATTTTGACTCATGGCACTTTTAATAAGGTCCACTGGCAATCGACCTTAACTCACCAAATATAATTATCTTAAATGGAGAAACCGGCAAGAGGAATTGGACAGAGTAATGAAAAAGCGGCCAGATTTAGAGAGTAATTAGCAGCGAGAGCTGCGACATTACTAATATGCAGCAATCATTTCAGAAGATGTAGCCTGGGATGTGGGAGGCAGAAGCTGCTTTTAATAAGGGCAACAGTGACATCATTGTGAGGCTTCTTAAGGCTTTCTCATTAGGAAAAGGCTACAGCTGATACAGGGAGATGGGCTGGTCACTTTAGAAAATACATGAATGGTGACTTTACTGGACCCTGCAAACTAAACGCACCAAAAGGGATGCTTAAAAAAGTCCATGGTTGTCTTTTGTTACAGCCCTCTTTTTGTTTTCATGGTTTCCACTTGGTGCAGAGACCTGGTTCTTTGCGTTGTGCTCAGAGGAAATGAAAACAAATAAAAAGTCTGTCTAGTGCACACACAAGCTTGTGGACAGTCAGGTGAAGGGAAAGGGTTCCAATGCAACGAAAAAATAGAAAATATATTAGAGTGAAAACATCTCAGTGTGGTCATTGCATACACCTAAACATGTGTGAACATATGGTTGAAGTGCCAAACTAACTAACAAACTAAGAAAGACCAGTTAAGATGACCCAGAGGCTTCAGAAAGCTGCTTGAATAGAATCGTCCTTTTTGGTCAGGAAGGTTCCTACTGAGTGAAAGGACCCGGATGTACCTCAGTGGCCGCCATGATAAGTGAAGGTTGAATTCTCTAAATGCAAAGGAAAGGAGCTTCAATGCTTCCTTATTTAGCTCCTTTAGCATAGGAAACACTGGAATGGAGATAATGCTACCCCGCAATTCCTAAAGCGACGTATCATTCACGTTCACGAGAACAAACGTTCATGAAGACAAACGCAGATCATGTGAATAAGTGTTGCTATAACTTGGAACTTTTAATTACATTGCTGTAGATCAAACTGCTATAGTTGATATTCTTTCTGGTGTTGTTCTGCAGCTTCAGCCCTCATTCTGTTATAGATACAGAAGCTTTGATGAACGAGTTAAACTACGAGCTCTTCAGTCTGAGTCATGTTTCTGATTATCATCTTTTGAATCAACTATCTTGTCACATAACAATAAAACATATCAAGTCAGAGTTGTGTGGTGTTTCATAAACTGTTGTCTGCATATTCTTATGATCAGATTATAATCTGCATATAAATCACAGGGCTCTCTAGTTTTTAAGACAGGTAAGAGTGACATATCCTGTCATTGTATGCATATGAAGGTCACTTTTATTACTGTATAATGATTGATGTGTGAATGAATGTTAGACAAATATTGCATGCTGCATGTTATATGGACTGCCACTTTAAGGAATTGTAGTTCTCTTGTTCGCCTGAGGGGGCAGAGCCGAATGTTGACTTTTGAGACAATAGACTCTACCCTTTTTGGGGAAGAAGAAGAAGACAAAGAAGACGAAGAAGAAGAATAGTTCCGCCCCTGAAATGGCAGGTCCAATAACATGGTTATACCCAGAGGCAAATAAGTATTAACCAATAGGAAGGGCTCTAAGTCCCGTGAGTGAGTAGAAAACTAACTTGAATGCAAACGCTGGTTCTCTTTCCGTCTGCGCAGCGAACCCATCAGACCTGTGGTCTGGAGTCCGCTGTGGATCTGAAGAGCCCGATCGAGAGCATAAGCTGTCTGCATTTTTATTAAATATACTTTTACTATAACTCTTTTGGATTCCGGACCTTATTCCCCACCACCTCCCAGGATCTTGAATTTATATTTTTACAGTAGTCCATCTCCTGAACATTGTAGTTCCACCGCTGCAGACCGACGTCACTAACATCGCCGGCCGTGGCGTCATAACTACGTGGCTCAGTGAAAATTGAGTCGGATTTACTAAACAGCGTGGTTGTCTTTTCCTAACTCCTCATGAATTCTCCTTCCCATCTTTCCTTGACCCTGGGACGTTTTCCACAGAGGTCACGGAAAAGTGGTTAGGGTTAGACGGTAAAATGGTAATTTTTGCGACTATTCGACCGCAGTCTTAGTGAAAACTCAGAGTCAGATTCCACCACCGTCTCATAGTCTGAGTCTAGCTTTCTAAAAACAGGTTAAACCTAATCATATTACGTCCCCAATGTTGTTAAGTTTTGTTAACATGATGATGAAAAAAATGAAGTCACAAAAAAGGGATGCCAGATATTAATTCAATTCACACAGCACTACTCACTTGCTACAGGAATAATTAGTTCTGACGCGGAGGCGCGACTGAAACTCGCTTACCCAAAACCCAAAAGGAAGTCAAGCATTTTTAAATGTAATGTGCCATATCAGCTCTTTTTTAGCCCTTAACATGCACTGTACTTAAATCCTCCTCCAGATTTAAGATTGGTCAAATTGGTCAGGACAATCCACAGACGTTTGAAGTCAAAAATGATGACCCATTTGCGTTTTCATGCAGCAATCTTAGTCGCAGCTAAAAAATTGTCCTGAAATATGAAGTTGTTAAAACTTCTCTCTTGGGGGTCACTTTAGTGTGATTTTTCATTACACGTGGTTAATGCTATTCAGTCAGGAAGACTGTACTTAGTAGTTTATACACCTGCCATTCACTCACAATGTCATTACTGTCATTCTTCAGGGCTGTCAATCATGATATCAGCTGTTCTGACCAACTGGTCTCTTCCATCCAGTAGCACAGCCACACATTGTAGATGTTAGAGGGAAGTGTTGAAACCAGGACAGTCTGAAGCGTAGGACCAGTGACCAGGTGGACCAATCTTACCAATCGTTACGCCTTTTTACATTGTCACTTTTTCTCTAATATAAAACATTGAAAGTTGACTGACCCGGTCCATCCTTAGGTGGGATGGCCATGGAGGAGGCTGTGGGCCCTGCTGTGTGTCTGGATAGATTTTCTACCATCAACCTCGACCAACTGTCTTCAATGGTTTCTACTTCTAAATCTTCTACCTGTCTCCTGGACCCTGTTCCGACTTAGCTGTTTAAGGAAGTTTTACCTTTAATTAGTGCCTCTCTACTAGATATTATCAATGGGTCTTTACTAATGGGTCATGTACCATAGTCTTTTAAATTAGCTGTAATTAAAGCTCTTCTTAAGAAGCCCACTCTGGATCCAGAGGTGTTGGCTAACCATAGACCTATCTCTAACCTTCCCTTCCTCTATAAGATACTGGAGAAGGTAATCGCGAATCAGTTGTCTGACTTTTTACAAAACAATAGCTTATTTGAGAAGTTTCAGTCAGGATTTAGAAAGCATCATAGCACAGAGACAGCACTAGTGACAATTACTAATGATCTTCTAGTTGCATCAGATAGGGGACTTGTCTCTGTATTTAGTGCAGCGTTCGACACCATTGACCATGACATCTTATTACAGAGACTAGACCAGTTGATTGGTATTAAAAAGGTACAGCACTAAGCTGGTTTAAGTCCTATTTATCAGATCAATCTCAGTTTGTATTTGTAAACGATGAGGCCTCGATGACCATCGCCGTTCGCCATGGAGTTCCACAGGGTTCTGTGCTTAGACCAATTTTATTCACCTTATATATGCTTCCTTTAGGCAATACTATCAGAAAACACTCCATAAACTTTCACTGTTATGCCGATGATACTCAACTATATCTGTCGATCAAGCCAGATGAAACCCACCAGGTCGCCAAACTTCAAGTGTGTCTTAAAGACATCAAAACCTGGATGACCTGCAACTTCCTGCTGCTGAACTCGGACAAGACTGAAGTTATTTTACTCTGACCAGAACACCTCAGAAATCAAGTATCTGATGATGTGGTTTCTCTGGATGGCATCGCTCTGGCATCTACCACCACCGTAAGGAATCTCGGAGTTATTTTTGACCAGGACCTGTCCTTTGGCTCCCATGTGAAACAGATCTCAAGGATCGCCTTTTTTCACCTACGGAACATCTCAAAGATCCGGCACATCCTGTCTCAACGCGATGCAGAAACGTTGATCCACGCATTTGTTACCTCAAGACTGGATTACTGTAACTCCGTTTTATCAGGCTGCCCTGGTAAATCCCTTGGATCTCTCCAGTTGATCCAGAATGCTGCAGCTTGTGTCCTAACAAGGATGCAGATCACATTACTCCTGTACTAGCTGCTCTCCACTGGCTTCCTGTAAGATCGAGAATCATATTTAAAATCCTTCTCCTTACCTACAAAGCCTTAACTGGTGATGCGCCATCATATCTTAAGGAGCTTATAGTGCCATATTACCCCACTAGAGCATTACGCTCACTGAATGCAGGGTTACTTGTGGTTCCAAGAGTGTTAAAAAGTAGGTTGGGGGCTAGAGCTTTCAGCTATCGGGCTCCTCTTCTGTGGAATCAGCTTCCACTTTCAGTTCGGGGGGCAGACAGTCACCTCATTTAAGAGTAGACTTAAGACTTTCCTCTTTGATGGCGCTTATAGTTAGGGCTGTTTCAGGCTTATAGTTAGGGCTGGCTCAGGTTTGCCCTGGTCCAGCCCCTAGATATGCTGCTATAGGCCTAGACTGCTGGGGGACATCTTAGGATACACTGAGCTCCTCCTGTCCTTCTCTTTCGCTCCTCCTCTTCTCCTCTTCTCTCTCTCCTTCTGGATAAATTATTGTCTCTTCAATGCACATTACTAACTCTACTTTCTTTTTCCATGGATTCGTGGCTGCCTGGAACCGACCCTGCTCCCTGCCATGGCCCTGCTGATGGAACCAGCCTGGAACCGGTCCTGCCTGCTGCCATGGCCCTGCTGATGCCCCCCCCACCCCCCTCCTCTCTACCTCCTTCTGCTTCATGGATCGTGGCTATCTGGATCATGGACCATGCCTACTAATCATTATATGAATAATTTCTGTCATATTCATTGAATGTGCTGTAACTCCGTTACGTTATTCATTCTGGCCACATGACATCTATTGCTTCTGTCCATCTGGGGAGAGGGAGCCTCCTCTGTTGCTCTCCTTTAGGTTTCTTCCCCTTTTTTCCCCTTTTACTATCTTTATTGAGGGAGCTTTTCCTGATCCCATGTGAGGTCCCGGGACAGGGATGTTATGTGTACAGATTGTAAAGCCCTCCGAGGCAAACTTGTATTTGTGATCTTGGGCTATATAAAATAAACTGAATTGAATTGAATTCATATTGTGCAAACCTGCTATATCCCAATTAGTTGAGTTAACTTTAGGAATGTTAGCTGGTGGTAGCTAAACTGTTCAGAAAGTCTAAACAAAAGCTTAAAATAAACGTATCACATGACTAATAAATCAACCAGTAATTACGCTTTCATTTTGACTTGTTGGAGGAGGACATTTAGGTGAGCAACAATATTTATTTGCATTCTCGTGTGCTTCCCCCGTTATGTAACTGGCCTCCTGTAACGACCACCACCTCCTCACACGCTGCTTCTCTCTGATGAGCCTGCATGCTCATACACACCTGAAGACAGAGCCACGCATGTACGAAACACATAAACATGCACATGTGCACGATGACCGTCTACGAAGCTCCTCCCCCTGTCCTCTTCATTCTGGCTCCGAGGAGCTAATGGCTAATTCCCAGGAGGGCATAGTGATAGACTGACTTAACAAGGAAGCTGCTTAATTACACATTCACAGCAGCATCTTGGGGGCCGACAGCAGGTGTGTGTGTGTGTGTGTGTGTGTGTGTGTGTGTGTGTGTGTGTGTGTATATATGCCTGGTAGAAATGTGAGCCCCTCAGGGTAATTTTTATTTGATAAATTGGGATTTTGTGGTTCCAACGAAAACAAAAACTGTATATATTTTACATGTTGCATATATCAAAACCCTCTATCTGATTATAAAGCAAGGCATCTCTCT
The DNA here is from genome assembly GCF_910589615.1 of Taurulus bubalis. Classification (NCBI taxonomy): domain Eukaryota; kingdom Metazoa; phylum Chordata; class Actinopteri; order Perciformes; family Cottidae; genus Taurulus; species Taurulus bubalis. Next base: position 24,307,883 of record NC_136601.1, read on the forward strand.
GCGGGTGTGTCATCCACGAATCCTGAGAACTCGTTCCTGATCTGCTTCTCACTTGGCAGGGTGGTTTTGGCAACCAAACTCAATTGGACACGCAACACATTCAGTATTAATAAACTAAATAAGTGAACAGTGCTCTGCGGGGCCTCAGGACTCTGCAGGGCTTCAGGGCTCTGCGGGGCCTCAGGACTCTGCAGGGCTTCAGGGCTCTGCGGGGCCTCAGGACTCTGCAGGACCTTAGAGCTCTGCAGGGCTTCAGGGCTCCGCTGGGCTGTGGAGTCCAGCTTGACGTCCGAGTGCCCATTACAGGCCTTTACCTTTCTTGCTGTGAAGTTACAGCCGTTACAACGTCTGTGACAAAGACTGTGTGGCCATATTCACCATATGCTTTTAGGATTAAAATGATTTGAGCAAAACTACTATCATACTAATTACTATTATGTATTTATGATGTATTAGGACCACTGATAGGGAAAAAAGGGGGAATAAGGTTGAACATTTCATCTCATTTCAAGACAAAGGTAATAGTTGTTGCAGTTTGTATTATGTTGAGGAAAAGATTGTCTGATTTAAATTATTATTTAATTAATATGAGATATGCAATCCAATCTGTCTATTCTAAGCATGGAACATGTCGTTGTTAAATCAACCTTTTATCTCTTAACATAATGGCTTTATTCTCAAAACAGAATGACTATTTTTGTAAAATACCAACAGTTTCCTTCTGAGATGTGTACAACATCTTGTAGACAGAGGAGTGAGATCCAGGACTGTACTGTAAGCAGTGACTGACAGACATCCTCCTTAGTGTGGTTTCTCAGCTGTTTGCCTCGGCTTGGCTTCTCCACCTCTGATCTGCTTCTATTTACTGCCGGCACGACCTCACCTCCAGTCCAGGCCATTTCATATGGAAAACACTTTCTGCCTCTGCTCCGTTTCACCTACTCTGTATGTCTGTGCCGCCTCTTTCTCATCCGCTGTCCCTACAATTTACCATCCATCCTTTTCTGGCAACTACGGAGATGTGTACGGCAGCAACGGTGTCAAAACAGTGACACCCGTGTCTCACCTGGCGCCCGGGAAGAGGTTTGCTGTTTGGCAGAGATGCAGAGAGGGCAACAGAGAAGTGAAGAGAGGGATCTTTTCTCAAGGCTGGAGGCGGAGGTGATTATAAACTCAACATCCATCATGTTTATTTCATCCGTATGCTTGGCAGCATGTTGAAGGTACCAGATATCGCCTGTCAATCAGACACGATGCCTCAAAGGGGAAAAATATCTCGCATCACAAATATCATTCTAATCAAAATCAACATTCAGTTCGTTAAAAGTACATAGCTTCACTGCATAATTCTGGTTCTGTTTGGTTTACCGACATGTCTTCAAACCAATCCCCCCCTAGGGGGTGAAGACTGAGCGATTGTTATATAAAACTGTAAATCATAGCTTGCTTTATGTAAACAAAAGCCCAAAACTGCTGTATTTCGATGTATTAAAAATGTGCGAAAATTTGCCCCAATGCTAATTTTGGAGACCTCGTCTGAATTTTCTTTAGACTGAACCGTCTCTAACTTTATTCTGCTTTACTTTTTCAAAGTCAACCTTTGCAGAGAGAACGTTCACATACTGAGCTATGATTTGGGTTAGAGAATGTTCACATATTGAGCTATGATTTGGGTTAGAGAATGTTCACATATTGAGCTATGATTTGGGTTAGAGAATGTTCACATATTGATCTATGATTTGGGTTAGAGAATGTTCACATATTGAGCTATGATTTGGGTTAGAGTTGGACCTTACAGCTGCATCATTTCAAAGAAATAATCATCCTGAAAGTGATTTTTTTCTAGGCAGAACTGAAACTTTTTAATTTTTTCTGTGTGTCATCTTCATTTACTCTTAATCAGTAACATGTAGACTGATATTTACAACATCTCACATGTGTAGCTTTTATTATAACACCCAATATTATTCAAATAGCCCTAGTGGTTGCAGAGATGCACCCTTTTTAGTTTGGGTATGCAATATTCGAGTAAAGGGCCGAAAAATAGGTGGATTCTTAAAAGGTTAAAGCACGATGCAGTTTAGTCGCATGCGAAGGTCCTTTTTAGGAGACGGATGTTGATGAACACTGTGCGGAGAGGAACGGAAATGATCAAGACCTTGGTGATGAAGACGTATTTTGGCATGAATGGGACAAGAAGATAGAGTTCATCAGAAATCATTTAACATAAAACCAGATTGAGCAAATTCACAGCGGTCAGGGGCACTTTTGAATTCTCATAATGTGAAAGTAAATGAGCCGTTCAGCCACTTCAAACACACTACATTAAGAAAGCACATTTTTTCATTCTTGGATGGAGACAATTGTTTCAATCAATGGAGCAGTGGTGCTCGCGAAACGACATTTTGATTACATCATAATGCAAAGGAAACATTTTCATAAGTGCTATTGTACTTTTTTTTGTCATTTTGAATAGCAGGAAAGAGGAGTGGCGCTCAAACAGAAAGGCCGAATGACTTGGAGCTGTGGCGTTTTATTTAGTGACGGGCGGGAAAACAAAGAGCTCGTCAGTCGGACTGCAGACGCCTCAACACTCACAGCGGCTCCATGACGCTCGCGATGAAGCGCGTGGCTCTACTGCACATGTGTATTCGCTCGCAGCCAATCAGACGGAGGGAGGAAAAACAAACGGCCTAACAGAGATGTTGGCAGGGCCGGAGAGGCCGGTGGTAAGTGCTCAGCGGGCGTTTTATCACGGAGCGAGACGAGCTCGTTCATCTGTCAGAGGTGAGTCAGGATGTTAGAATCTGTTGGCAAGTGTGGAGGTACAGAAGGAAGCAATGCTCACTAATTAACACCTTGCATCTTGTTTTGTTTAAAGCTGTTCAAGGCACCTATCAACACCTCGGTATTTTGGTTGTGTAAAGTCAGGATTGGCTCAGAGTGACAAACACACAGGTAATTATAAACCCACGAGCTGCTGCGACTTCACCGCTTTAAACCTGACGGTGTTGTCTGCTTTCAGGGACGGAGGTCTGAGAACTCACAGATTGTAGAAGTTTTTTCGAGTTCAGCGTACAGACTTCACACCTCGAAAAAGAAACCCGGCCTGGGAGGGCGCACTGCAGCACGACCTCGTCGCTGAGATCCCGTGGATCACGCCGTCTGTTCCCGTGGTGTGAATTACATTTCGTTGGAATGTTCGCTCGTTTGTTAAATGGGACGCTTTGGAAACGCCTCAGGCCGGCCGCCGCGGCTGCATGTACGTGTGAAAATCTGATGTGGCATTTAGGTGTTATTTGTATGTGACTTTTTTTTTTCTACTTCTTCAAATGATTGTACACGCTTGCTCACTTCTGACAGACTACGGTGTTATTTAAAGAGTTTGTGCTCAGTTTTTCTTTTTCTTTCTTTTTTGGTTGTGATAGCACAATCAGGATTGTTGAAAGGAAAACCCAGGCAGCAGGAGGGAGAGAGAGAGAGAGAGAGAGAGAGAGAGGGAGAGAGGCTGTTATTATCGTTGCTGTTGATTACGATAAGATAAGCCATGCAAGAGAAAATGGAATATGATGCGTCTGGTTTCCACAGTCACTGCAGCAGCGTCTCAGCTGAACAGGCGTTTGACGGATAAAGAGGCAGATTCTACCGCACATCATGTTCATATCCAGAGAAATAACATGTATATCATTCAACCGCATTCAAAAAAGTGGTGAGGCAATATGAGCAGATGAGTTGAAGAAGAATTTGAAAAGACTTAAGACCATAAACAATGTTTACTGATGTAAAAAAATTATAAAGTCAGACGTCTTATAGCCTGATAGATATTTGACAGAATCAACGTTGATGAGACTCAGACGACAGTGAAGGCGCAGGTAAAAAATCCACGGCCCACCACTGGTTTCACAGCATGCCATTCGCATCCGTTTCGGCGTGCTCCATGAATACTTGGTACCCAGTGGCGTTTTGAGATAGGAAAAAGGTGGTGAGGCAATATGAGGAGATGAGTTGAGGAAGAATTTGAAAAGACTAAAGACCATAATTCATGTTCACAATGTTTACTGATGTAAAATTATAATAAAGTGAGACGTCTCATAGACTTCTATGCTGATGGATATTTGAAAGAATCAACGTTTGACTCATCGCTCCATTGGCTTCACTTTTCATTTTCCTTTTCATTTCTTTCTTTGATTTACAAAAAAATAAAAGGAATCAACTCTCACAAATTGTCCTTTTGGCCACTGCTAAACATTTGAACACTTTAATAGAGTTGAATTGACTCTAGCGGTTTTTCCCCCTGAAGGTCAATGTTGAGATGTCTGCCGCAGCCACAGGAGCGCGATAGCAGAAAACGTTTCATCCGTTTGAAACATCGATAATAAATGTTGGCTTTTTGTTGTCTGTCTCTCACAATTATTAAAGGGCAAACTGCATCTCTCTGGAGTCACTTTGCTCCGGTGTTAACAATCACACAGAGAGAGGAGGGAGACCAGCTCCTTCTGACGACAGCCTCTATTGACCTGAAGGCAACGCAGTCACAAGACACGGTAGCGTTGGAGTGAGGACCTCCATGTTGCCAACGTCACTCACGCCATGACTGAACCTGGTTTGACATCATATTGCAAAGTGTTTATATTCCTCTGGCAATAAGCAAGACACCCAGAGTGAAAAACAAACCTGCAATTCCCTCCGTGGTAGTTTTCCTTCTGGACGCCCTTTGGTTTAGGCCCCTTTGTTGAGCCCCTGAAGGCCAAGGTTTCATTGGTTGTTTTGAACATTGTGATTATGTGCGGAACATACACCCAGTTACAAAACCCATGTGTTTGAATTCTGAAGATCAATGATAATAAAACTGGCAGAAGCGATGGGTTCAACAGAATCATAACCAATAAACGACACAGAAAAAATATAACATCATGTGCGAAAAGTAACTGACTTTTACTCCAGTCAAACTATGTCATGTCACACTTTTGACTTTAAATATTAATCATTTACCAAAGCATCATAACCAAATGCAAAAATAACATTATTACATTATGCTATTCTTTATAGACATTGTCCCTATTTCAAGAGAGTAAGACTCAACCAAAACATCTACACAACGCAAAGACACCGCAAAATAATTGACTGATAAGACACAAACAAACTACTAAGAGACAGAAAATGACTACAAAGAGACACAAAGATTCAATAAGACTACAAAGAGTCACAATAAGACTACAAAAAGATACAATAAGACTACAAAGAGATACAATAAGACTACAAAAAGATACAATAAGACTACAAAGAGATACAATAAGACTACAAAGAGATACAATAAGACTACAAAGAGAGACAATAAGACTACAAGGAGAGACAATAAGACTACAAAGAGAGACGCAATAAGTCTACAAAGAGACACAATACGACTACAAAGAGACACAATAAGACTACAAAGAGACGCAATAAGACTACAAAGAGAGACAATAAGACTACAAAGAGATACAATAAGACTACAAAGAGACGCAATAAGACTACAAAGAGACGCAATAAGACTACAAAGAGAGACAATAAGACTACAAAGAGAGACAATAAGACTACAAAGAGATACAATAAGACTACAAAGAGAGACAATAAGACTACAAAGAGACGCAATAAGACTACAAAGAGAGACAATAAGACTACAAAGAGATGCAATAAGACTACAAAGAGACACAATAAGACTAAAAAGAGACACAATACGACTACAAATAGACACAATAAGACTACAAAGAGACACAATAAGACTACAAATAGACACAATAAGACTACAAAGAGATGCAATAAGACTACAAAGAGACACAATAAGACTACAAAGAGACGCAATAAGACTACAAAGAGACACAATAAGATTGCAAAGAGACACAATAAGACTACAAAGAGACACAATACGACTACAAAGAGACACAATAAGACTACAAAGAGACACAATAAGACTACAAATAGACACAATAAGACTACAAAGAGATGCAAAATGGTAACAGATGAAACCCAAACCACGAAGACAACAGTCAGAAAGAGACACAGAATGACGACACAGATGCAAAAGAGCGCAGAATGGTAGATGTTAAAGGTTACCATGAAACATGGCTGACATGGAAACACAAAGCAACAGACATCCTCTTTGCAGCGGCCGCGATGCGAAGCTCGGAGTTTGATTGATACTCCTGTTCCGGGGCTCTGCTGCACAGTTCTCTGGGAGATGTTGCAAACTGGCTTTTCTCCAGCTATGTTAATGGAGCCAATGATTTTGGTCTCACCCCAACTTGCTGGTTTGTGAGGCAGCTGAGAATCTCCAGGGAGAGGAAAATAAATATGTGTGGAAGTGGTTGAAAGCGTCTGATCAGCACTGGAATCGCCTGGCACTTCACCAGGGTCACTGTTCACTGCTGACACATCACCAAGCTCCCTCACACGTGAAGTGTGCGTGTGTGTGTGTATGTGTGTGTGTGCGTGTGTGTGTGTGTGTGTGTGTGCGTGTGCACCGGACCGACTGGACCAAAACAGCACTGAAATCAAACGGAGAGGTTCATCATCATCCTCCTCCATCCCTCCCTTCCTTTTACTGTCTTTCTCTCCTCTCCTTTCATTTGTCTTCCTCTCTCTCTCATCCTTGCCTCCTTCCCTTCCCATTGCTCCTCTTCATTTCTTCTCCCCTTTCCCCAAGCATTGTCCTTTTCCTCCATTCTTTTTTCTTCTCCTCTCACCCCTCCCCCCTCATCTTTCACTTTCATTCACTTCACTTTTTTTGCCTCTCATCCTTTCATTTTCCTTCCACTTTTTCACTCTCATCTCCTTTCCTTTTTGTTTCATTCACGTCGATCTATCTCCTCTTTCCTTCTGATCCCTTCTCCTCGCCCTTCCTTTCTTATCTGCCCATCCTTCTCTCCATTAATATATCTCCTCTCCCTCCTGTTCATCTCTTCCTTTATTCTCCCCTGCCCTCTCCATTCTCCCCCTTCTCTTCCCCTCTCCACACAGCCCTCTCCATCACAGCCCTCATCCCTCATTTTATTTTTTTTCCTCTCCCCTTTCCTCTCCTCATTTCTCCTCCCATTTTTCTTTTTCTTCTCTGGTCTAATTTCCTCTTCCATCTTTCCATATCATCCATTCCTTCCTCTGCAGCCTCCCTTTTCATTGCATTTGATACCTTTTTTACACTCCTCTCTATTCTCCCTATCTGTATCCCTTCCTCACTTTTATTTTTCCCCTCTAGTTTCTTCCCTTTCTCCTTTCATTTTTCTCCTTTCGGTCCACCTTTTCCCCCATGAATCCTCTTCTTCGTCTCCATCCTTCTTCTTTTCTTCTGCTTGCCAATTATTTTCCTTTTTCCTGCAAACAATTTCCTCTCCTCTCATGTGTGTTTCCTTTATATTCCTTTCATTCCTAAGCTCTCCTCCTCTCTCTCTCTCTCTCTCTCTCTCTCTTTTCCTTGCCTTTTCACCTCGCTCCTCTCCCCTCCATCATGCCATTCTCTCCTCTCCTTCCTCCTCTCATCGTCTCCCCTTCACTCCTGGTTTCACGTCCTCTCCTCCTCTCCCTTCTGTGGCTCTATCAGTGGAGATGAGAAGGCCGGTGGTCCGATTCCCTGTCTCCTGGTGAAGCACCTTGACGTGCAGACGCTGAACCAACCAGTCGCTCCCCGGGTACATCTACCAACGAATGTCACGTGTTGCCGACGTACAGTAACACCGCCTCTCTCTTCTCTTTGCTCCTCGCCTTCCCCCGTCCCCCTGCGGCCCCCCGGCCCCCTCGGCCCCGTCGGCCCCCCTCGGCCCCGGCCTTCACGCTCAGCAGATCTAACGTGTAGTGTTCATGAAGCTAGCGATGTCTCGGAGGTATTTACACCACACGCTGCCGCTCTATCCACCTGATTCCTCTCCTCCTTTCACTTTCCTTGTCATCTGTTTGTGCTTCACGTCCTCTGTTTCCTGTGTGTGTGTGTGTGTGTGTGTGTGTGTGTGTGTGTGTGTGTGTGTGTGTGTGTGTCCACCCTCTGTGTAAGGTTCACTGTGCTCTGCCTCAGATTGCCCCCTTTCCCTTGAAACACAATCAGATTCAGATCAGTGTGTCTTTTCTCCCTAGGCGTCTTGAGCATAATGGATTGAATGCAGTGTGTTTGATGACATATTAATCGTAGTTTTGATCAATATTGTTCTGCATGTGGGAATTCCACAGTAAGCATTGATAATAATGAGATACTTTGAGTAATTTTCCACTTGGTATAGTGTCAATCCCTTGATGCTCAAGCTCTTCCAAACACAGAAACAGGCTTCTCGCAGCTGCAATCCATAATAATAATCATAATAATAATAAGCCAAACACCTTCACCGACTGTTATTTTGTCACTTCAGCGGAACGACTGTCCTTCAGTTTATTTCCGGGCTGAAAAGAGATTTGAACACAGAAACAAAGAGGTAACGCTGCACATAATGTCTTAATTAATGTGATACTGATGCATCTTATGGTCATCAAAACCCAGCGGGACAACTCTGTGAGGGCTGTGGGACAAATCCACCGTGCAGCTCTGTGCAGAAGCACATTCTAAAGGGAAAGGCATCAGCTGTGGTAATTAGGTCTAGTGTGTCTGGTTCAGAGTCAGTCCTCACAACATCCCCCATGGGGGTCCCGTCCTGTAATCATGGCCGGGTAAAGAGACACAGGAGCCAGACCCCCGGACTCTATACTGGTCTATACTCTGTTTGTTGCCGGTGTGTGTCTCTTTGTAGTCCTCCCGTATCCCTCTGTGACTTTGTGATGTTTGTGTTTGTGTTGTTGTTTTGTGTCACTCTGTCATTTCTGTTCCGTAGAGGTGGCTGTGGCTCAGCGGGTGGATCAGGTTGTCTCTGAACCACAAGGTTGTTGTTTTGATTCCCCCGGCTCGCTTTGTTTTCTCTCTGTGGTTGATTTGCCCCCTTTTCTTTTGTCATTTTTCATCTCTCTCTCTCTAGTTGTTTTGTGTCTCTTTGACAATCATCTCTTCATCTAAATAGAAGACTGACAGTTCAATCCCCATCTCCCCCAGTCCCCATGTTGAAGTGTCCGTAGGAGGAAGCTGAACTTCGTTGCTGTGTGAGTGTGAAGTAGTTTGGCTCCTGATGCAGGCGGCTCCAGGGCCCCGTTCCTCATACCTGGTTCAACAAAGTCGACCAAACGTGCTATTATCCAGCTAAAATTACCGAGATGATTGACGTCAGGCTATGTCGGTTCCTCAAAGGCTGATCCGCCCTCAAACAGTACCGTTAATTTGAAGAAGACGTCAGTCATCTGGATAGTTGCGCATGCCCGTTCCTCTTCAAAAGGGGGAGGAGTCAAACACATGATCTTCCAACACTACAGTGGCAAATAAGATCAGAGAAAGAGTGTCTCTTTTCTCCCCTGACGAGCAAGAGATGATCATGAACGCATATGAGGAATTTAAGCAGGAAGTTACATGTCGTAGTATAAAGAAGGACAGAGTATGTATAGGAGGGAGGTTTGGATGGATGAACGTGTCCTACGTACGTAAGTTAACTTACTTACTGACCATAATGTAGGTTAATTTATGACGTAACTTAAGTTGTCTTGTCATCATCTTTTCCTAAAAATAAACAAATTGCAACTATTTCACAAAGTTTATCCCATGGTCTGTTACGTTTTGTATGAGGACGAGGTTTTGATCTCCTGCCACCAGGAGGGACGCAAATATGACGACGGTGAAAAGTAAGATGGATGAAGGCAGTGGGAGGTCGTGACTGTTGATCCTCACAGAGACCTGGTTCCATCCTGGTCCAGGATCAAGCAGCACGTGATGGACCGACACAGGACAGAGATCAGAACTCTGGAGGGACCAGAGGAGGTGGACTCGTAGTTTTTAGTGTGACGATGTCGGCCATTTTATCTGAACAGAGAGAAGTTTGTGTTGCTGCTGTTGACTTCTCTATTCAAAGCGATGCATTACAGGAATGTACTACTGTTTTAGTTTAGTTTGTCATGTGTTTGTTGTGTTGGGATCCAAATGCATGTCGTTGTGCATCCCTGTGTGGCATAATAACAATAAATTACCCTTGAACCCTTATACAAGGGCTCAAGGGTTCAAGGGTCATTTATTGTTGTTGGACTTGGTCAGTTTGTTTCATTGCTAATGTTTTTGGGATGATGCTCTACATAAAAAACAAATGTGTAAATGAGTTGTATATTATATTCTATTGCAGTTCCAGCTTTAGTTCAGGTTACATTCTTCCAGCGCAGTGCATATTCCTTGTGTTTGTTAAGCAGAGTGACGTAAGCCTTGTTTGGTTGCTGGAGAACCATCAGGGGCCACAACTCATTCTTTCCCCCCGAGCAGCTTCCTCCGGCTCTGAAAGTTCTTTATGTCACTCTCTACATGACCACACACATAAATATAAAAAATACGACAAGTATCGATCGGCTGATATTACACGGAAACTTTCTGAAGCTCGGCCTTAATTCACAGGTCATTGTTCGAGTTGAAGGAGCGAGACAAACCGTGTCGGATGGACTGGGGAGCAGTAAAGAAAGGTGTGTGTGGGTGTGTGTGTGGGTGTGTGTGTGTGGGCTGGGGAGTGGCAATCATGAGGGAATCAGGGCAAACAAGAAGAGGACAGAGAGAGAAAAGAAAGAAAGGAGAGGATGAGAAATCTGTGTTTTTATTCAGCTGCTCTGCCTTCATGTCTGGCTAAGCAATCTGCCGGCGCTGCCCTCCACATCCATCATTGTTACAGCCAGTGAGGAGAATGTCGGACTCAGGGCTGCCGTGCGTGTACGCTCACACACACACACACTCACACACTCCCCTCCCTCCCAGGAGCAGAGGCTGTATATCTCCTGTGCTTACAGGTACCACAGTTTCTCACCGGCCTGCCAGAGGCACTGGAGCTTGACTGAGACGGAGGGGAAAGTCTTCCCTAACACTCTGTGCGGCGTTCGGAGGCGTCGGCAGGCTAAGCTCGTCTATTTCCAGGGTAAGAAGGACATCAGTTTGGAAAAGCACAACGCAACTCAAGTTGAATGTGGTGAAGCTGTGCAGAGAGAGAGTCTCATGTGTTTGGTCTGGACAGAGCAGCTCCTTACTAATGCTGGAAGTAAGAATGACGCACAGAGGAAGCTGTCTGGAGGGATTTTTGTTTCTGCATTCAACTGTTTTTTGCCGTCACTTTTTTCTCCTGATTCCCATATCTATGTCTTTGGTCAGGGACCTGAATCCATCAAATAATACAATCTTTTTGAACCCCACCTTCAAAAGAATAAGAAAACAATCTTAACCCACAGTTTAAGAGCATCAATGTTCGGTGGAGAAGTGTTCTTTTTATGTTATGGGCAAGACTAAATCAGTCGCCAAAACCACTTAAACCGAGACCAACTCATCGTCAAGACTCGAGACAAGACCGAGACCTTTTCCTTTTTCGACACCAAGTCAAGACTAGTTTGAGCCCCGCACATCTGTGATTCGATGTGGAACATGCAAACGATAGGATCTGAAGATCCATATTCCCATAAAAACATCCACAGAAAACACATGAGGAATCCTCCCCTGACCCCTTTTTATTGCCTTTTCTTTCCATGAGCAAACCCAGCGATCATGTTAACCAAGAGATCAGACAACGTACGAAGAGTTCAGTGGTCGCCCCACAGTTGTCGACTTGACCGTGAAATCAAATCCAGAGAAGACCGAGCAGAACCGTGGTCCATGCTGGGACCGGACCGGTCTGAATATACCGCCTTATCAACAACATGCACATTGCACATTGAGTGACTATAAACTGCTGTATGCCAATGTATTTCAGTCTGCTACATAACCAAAAAAGTACTGTAAACATTTGTGAATCGGAAGACATATTTAAAGTGCTGCTGTGTGTGAGTGCAGTGTGTAGAGGCGGATGCGGAGAGGTCGCCATGTGTGTCCATGGTGCAGTCAGGAAGAAACTGCGTTTGTGTTGTGAGGTTTTTGGTCGACTCTGAAAAGTGAGTGCCTGGTGGGCAGATGTCAGCCGTAATCTCTCCTGCTCGCCTCGGGTCCTGGAGGGACGGCAGATGTCAGCCAACGACGGGGCTCTTCCTGAAATCCACCACCATCTTTAGAGGTCTTTAGAGCGTCAAGCTCGAGGTTCTTCAGTCGACCCATGTGGCGTTCTGCGAGGGACTCGGATCTTTTGAACAGCTGTTTGGAACGAAAACGTGATATTCTATGAAGCATCAAATCAAAACACCAAACATTCCAGCATGAATCTAAATGATCGACTCCTGGCCACTAACTGTGAATCCTAAACTATGGATTTGAGGCCTGGGGTTAAGTTTAGGCTAGGCCTAAAGGGAAGTGTTGAGATTGACAAAATTATCTAACAATCTGCATCAACCATTTCAATGTGGCCTCTTTGTCAACTCAACACTGTACGGCTTCAAACACAAGTCTTTGAATTCAAATCAGAGACCAGAGACCAGAAGGATCATTTCAGAACACACTGTTGATTTGACACCCGACCTCCCGCTGCTTGTGTTCCTTGACTAAAGGTGGTTTAGTGAAGGCATGATGCTACATACAGCACATTGAAAGCATGAAGTGACACACTGGAGTTTAACTGTTGGATTTCCCCCATGAGGCTTCTTAAATGCCTCCTGTTAAACACTGACGCTAGAGGGGCACATACAGCGACCAACGCGATGTTAACCCGCATCCGAGCTGCAGCCTTTTTGATAAATATTTGAATTAAAGTGCATCCGAGCCATGTGTGTGTCGTGTGGTCGCCACGGGAACCGACCACAACACGCGGTGGCGGCCTCAGGAGGCGAGCAGGGGTCTGCGATGGTTTCAATATTGAACAGAAACTTTATGTAAGTATTTACATTTCTGGGGCTGGCTCGGCCTGCAGGGCAGCCAAACAGTCGCTAAATCATATTGCACTCACCAGAATATTTCCATGGATTGTTCTCCCGCCTCCCTCCATCCCCTTCAAGGAGCCCCGTCCTGCATGGCCCTAAAAGTCCAAGGGGGCCACCCCTTTTGATTTGTTTTGTCAAAGAGCAGTTGGCATATATTAAACATGTGCCTTGTGTAAATGTTAGTGTGGAACACCAGTGAAGAGGGGCCATTATTTAGATTTGTGCCAGGCAGGATGTTCGTCTCCGGGGTCCAAACATAGCAGCAGTCCTCTTCTCGGCATGCGGCGGTGGCATCACTGTAAGCGAAGAGCGGCTTTACTGGATGTTTGCACAGCGAGATGAAAGCTAAAGCACAATGTAAAATAAACAAGGACATCCTTCTGGGAGTTGGTGGTAGCTAGACTCCGGCTCTGCACGCCTCTCTGCTGGATTGAAACCAGAGGGCCTGTCACCATTAGTCCTCATTCAAAACCAGACAGAAACAGACAAGATGCCGGGTAACTGATATGAAAACCGAGAAGAAACAAGACGCAGAGCGGCAGAACCTGAGCCGGAAACATGACAGAGAACATGACAGAGAACCAGGGCGAGAGGCAACAACAAAGCAGCTTCCCCCCCGTCGAGCAACACAACGGTGAGTAATACAATTGAGAAAAGGCTGTCTGTGCCAGTTGCGATTGCCCTCTGACACACTGGCAGCCGTCCAGCACTAACCAGAGGAAACCCAACAGCAGCGCTTATAAGCACCGCTCTGCAGCCTGATTCTGACATGAGCTCATACAAGGCACCACATAACCAAATAACCAAATAACCAAATAACCTGCCCCTGCCACCCTAGCGGACTGCATGTCAATTAAGTGTTTTCTTTTGTTAACCTGTCCTACTGTACAGGCAACCGCCATCATATTGGCTTTTTTGTGTATCTTCCCGCTCTGTGGGGGAAGTAAAAGCAGCCGGGTACACAAAGGAACAGCTTTTAGATGGATGATGGTGATGCAATTTAAGAAATTGTGCCCATGACACATTAAGAAAAAAAAGAAAAAAGAAACGAAGAGCCTTTTCATGCTCGCCAGAGCAACAAGCATCTCCAGATGCTGATGCGTCTGAAAGCACAATCTGTGTTATTGGACTGTCGTGTCACGAGATGCCTGTGCTCGAAGGGAATCCTCTGCGGAGCCGAAAGGGAAGGAGATGGCCAAGTGGAAAAGGTCAGAGGTCACACTCATTGTACAACACATCCTCGTAGCTAAGTGATAGAATAGGTCATCTGCTAATGACTCCCGGAACATCATATATAAGCGGTATATGTCGGATATGTTGAGGCAAAGATTGCGGTTCAGATCAGTATGTTTGTGATGTAATGTTCTTACAACGTTCTGTACGTGATGTAGTACATTCAATTCAATTTCAATTCAATTCAATTCAGTTTATTTTATATAGCCCAACATCACAAATACAAGTTTGCCTCGGAGGGCTTTACAATCTGTAGACATGACATCCCTGTCCCGGGACCTCACATCGGATCAGGAAAAACTCCCCAATAAAGATAGTAAAAAAGGGAAGAAACCTGAGGGAGAGCAACAGAGGAGGATCCCTCTCCCCCGATGGACAGAAGCAATAGATGTCATGTGGCCAGAAGCAATAACGTGACGGAGTTACAGCACATTGAATGAATATGACAGAAATTATTCATATAATGAGTAGTAGGCATGGTCCATGATCCAGACAACCAAGATCCATGAAGCAGAAGTAGGTAGAGAGGAGGGGCATCAGCAGGGCCATGGCAGCAGGCAGGACCGGTTCCAGGCAGCCACAATCCATGGTGGGGGGCAGGACATGACTTTATTACATATGTAACTTCAAATAACGGTGTATTAAAAGACCTCAACATGATGCCTTTTGGTTTCTTGTGAGAAAGACCCGCCCACCAACCCAAACCAGACTTCCTTGATGTTCGTACTACGTCAGCTGACTTCCTCCTTTTTTTCCACGGCCATTTTTTTCAGTGAGCATGGCTTGAAATTACATTTATATTGGACACAAAGTGTACCGACAACTTACGTCCAGGCAGAACGTATTGGTGACCTGAACCAAAAGGTTTCAGTTGCCAGGCCTTGTTTATTTGAAGTATCTTTTCCCGTCACAGCAGCCAAATGCAGTTATCATAGAAAGAGGTAACTACAGACAAGGGCATTCAATGTTGAAAGAAGTCATTGTAATTCTGGGTCTTTCAGAGTCGTCCAACACTCTTTCCTGTTAAGCGTGTTCTTCTGAAGGGCCCCACTGGAAAGCGGCGGAGGGGATCCTGCATTGAGAGCCTCCTCTGGGCCCCATCATCTCACCACCTCTGAGTCCATAGTGTGTGTTTGTAGTTGCTTCCCTTCCCTCCTAGAACGTTTATGAAGAATGCTCATTCAAATAAAGAGTTTGTTTTTATCCTCTGAGGAATGTGCTGGGAACATTTCTGTGATTGGCAATCAGATCAGACAGTTGTGAGATGTGAGGCGCTATTCAAATCCACCGGATGTTGCAACGGTAATTAATTACATTTGTGAAGCCTGTCGAGGAATTATGACGAGGTGGCACGCCACCTGACGGCCGCACCGCACACACAGTGTACACACACAGTGTACACACACACACTATACACACTATATACACACTGTACACACACATTACACACTGTACACACACACTACACAATAACTAACTTTGTCTGCTCAACTAGCGACGATGGTTTTCTACACTAGTAACTAGTAACTAACTAGTTATACATGCTACTCACCTGAGGAGACAAGGACCAGAGGGGGAGAGAGGACTAGAGGGACAAGAGGACCAGAGGGGGAGAGAGGACTAGAGGGACGAGAGGACCAGAGGCAGTGGCGGCGCGTCAATAGAGGGCGCTAGGGCACCACCCCTCTTAAATTTTTGCAATGAAAAAAAAAGAAGAAAAAAATATATAATATATATTGTCAAAAAACATTATATATCAAATAATTTAAATAAGAAATATACCGTGTTGACGCGCTAAATGTGTGTTGGAGACCGTAAGCCCCTGTCAACAACCAGTTAAATGTGACCAAATATAATATATCGCCGTTCATCATCACTGAGAAAAGCCCCTCCCCTCTCGGGGCACCGGACCAATGGAAGTCTATGGAAGCCAGCAAACATTTCAGGGGCGTTACGGCGAGGACAGCTTCTCATTGGCGGATGAAACGAGAATCTTCGGCCGCACAAAAGTGCGCCCTAGCCAATGACATTGTTTCTTTTTGCAACGTGGTTGGACTATTCGTCGAATCAGAGACCTTTATCATTTCCTCACATCCCATACAGCTCCCACGTAGCTACGCGAGCAACACTAGCGGAGACTTTAATTATGTTATCATGGCGACTGAAAACTCTGTGGGTATCTCTACGCGAAACACCTTTCAACCGACGGTCAGATGTTGACAAGAAGAGGCTGAAAGAGTTGGGACCCGAACGTCCGGATTTAAAAATTCAGCAGCAAAGCACTGACCGCGGGAGGACGTACACCCGGAGCTTCTCCTCAAGCTATATGCTAACCGGAGCTGGTTAGCTGGATGCTCAGTGAGTAATGCGTTTTTTGTTTCCCCTGTCTGTTGTTCCAAAGTCCTGGGACTGAAACACTCTGGACTACAACGGGGATGAGGGATCTAAAGCACCATGGACATTAGCACACAAACCCAACTTGTGCTTGCGCTTCGCTACATCAATGGTGCTAATGTGGAGGAAAGATTATTTGAGTTCATCCCTCTGCAGTCAGCTACAGCAGAGACCATTACCGTGGCATCAAAAGAACGCCTTGCTGCCATCCTCCCAGGTGAGCAGAAAAGTAAACTCATCTGCCAGGTATATGACGGTGCCAGTGTAATGAGGGGTGCCACTTCAGGTGTTATTGAGTGCTATTTAAACCGCACCGCCCAACTGCGCCCCCCCAAAAAAAATGTCACCAGTCGCCACTGACCAGAGGGAAGAGAGGACCAGAGGGGAGAGAGGACCAGAGGGGAGAGAGGACTAGAGGGAAGAGAGGACTAGAGGGGGAGAGAGGACCAGAGGGAAGAGAGGACCAGAGGGGGGGAGAGGACCAGAGGGGGGGAGAGGACCAGAGGGAAGAGAGGACCAGAGGGGGAGAGAGGACCAGAGGGGGAGAGAGGACCAGAGGGAAGAGAGGACCAGAGGGAAGAGAGGACCAGAGGGGGAGAGAGGACCAGAGGGAAGAGAGGACCAGAGGGGGAGAGAGGACCAGAGGGAAGAGAGGACCAGAGGGAAGAGAGGACCAGAAGGGGAGAAAGGACCAGAAGGGAGAGAGGACTAGAGGGACCAGAGGACCAGAGGGATGTAACGTTTAGGGAACACGATGACATCCAAGCCCGCTCACGTCTGTATCGCCATAGTGGTGAATAACATTTATAAAACAGTTGTTGCGACTGAAGCCTCCTTTTGGCTTTTAGTGTCGCTGGTTAACGCTGCCCCCACACTGAATCTCCTCCAGCAGCCACATGTATGCATTATTACGAAGGCCGTAGGCACTTTGACACAATGAACATATTCACTCACATGCACTTGTAAACACGTAAAAAAGGTATGCAGCCACTTTATCCTTCCCATCATATGTGTGAAATGTCAGATGTTGGAGCAAAAATAGTGTTTTGTCCAACTGTACATGTATTTATGCACACATAGGGCTGCGCGGAGGAAAAGGTAAGACTTGGGAAGCTTCATTCATATTGTTGACGTAACATTTTCATATTCATTATGTACAGTTCTCTCTTGTCCCTCTCTGAGCTGTTGCTCTTGGGTTTTGTGCAGTGGAGGAGACTCTACTGGCTTTCTACTTACTGGCTAGCTCTAACCGTGAACATTCACAAGTGGGAGCTGGCTAATTATCCATGGCCCAAAAATATCCACGCCGTCGCGTTGAGGGTCAGCGGCTTGCCCCGCCCCCACTGGTTCATCCACCCCACAAACAACAGCATCAGTGGCAGCTTGGTCTGTAGTATGAAATCATTCCTCAGTCCCATTTTTATCTCAGTCCCAGTCCAGTAGTGACAGACAACACTTCTACTCAAAAACAAGAATACCAAATTTGGTATTAGACATTTATTTACATCAATCTACCATTTTATTCATATAATCCACTGCTGTTGTGAACCTAAGACCTTTGGTAAACCAATTTTCATCACCAAAACATTTCGTCCTCATGAGTAAAGTTATGTTTTCACAAGAGATATGAAGAATTTTTAAAAATCTAACTAAAATGTTTCAGCTTTAGGGCCATATTATTACTTTACACTTGTGCCTTATGACAATTGTGCCTCATTATATAGAGAGCTGAGATTGTTCTGCAATTTTAGATGTAACACATGGGTATATAGCTCATATGCAAGTGCCTATAAAAAGGGAATTTAAGAAGTTATGTAAAAATGGCCGACTGAGAAGGGCTGACTGCTTTCCCCTAACGGGCAGTTTGCTCCCAGCCGGCTCCCACTGAGCATGTTCCCGTCTCCCCACATAGACACATATCATAGACAACACACATCAGTGCCGCTGCGCACACGAGTCCCAATGCAGCTAAATTATGTCCCTCATCCGATCCTTTCGGAGCGGCCACGTGGTGACATGCCAGCACGTGGAACACACTGGCCACAGCAAACCCCAGCCCTCCCGAGGCAGCCTTCCCATTGGTTGTGTTGGGTGGGGGTGAACAGACGCAGCGGCGGTGAAGTCAACAATCTGGCTGCGATCAATGTCAAAGGACGTGCCACAGAAGTGCATGCGCCCGCGAACAGAGCACAGCCTCGGGCGGCGCGGCCTGCTCTCCATGAATTTATGGATGTCAAAAGTTAGAGTGAGGACAGACAACATGACAGCGGCGACTTGCGTCAACCGCCACGGCGGCGTGCGATCGGGCCCGGCGGCTGGAAAGAGCCGGGAGCCTTCTGCTGCGGTCTCACAAGCGGTCTATAAAAGCAGTGTACGTCCACAGGGTTTCCAGGCGGGGGACTGAGAGGCTGAGAGGCCCGCTTGTGGTGCCGTGGTTCCCCGTGATCACAAGGGACCCCTCCGACCACTCAGAGTGGAGGCATCCTCTCACCGACCCCGGAGCCCTGCTGTGCACTGCTGTGCACGTCTCTGCTGCACATTCCTCGCCTGTCTCTAAAGATGCTATCTCACGGAGCAGAGCTTCTCCTGTGTCGGTCTCGCCGCCCGGCCTTTCCATGAGACTGGACAGAGAAGCATCAACTTCGGAGCCAAATCCTTTATTTACACCTAAAGTCTTAACAAATTCCTCTCAGTGTTTGTTTTCTCTCTCCGCCTTTCCCGGCATGAGGCAGACTGAGCATCGTTTGGCACTCTCGAGTTTGTCCTCGTCCGTGGCCCTCCTTCCATGGACGACCGAGGCAGGTATCTGTGCAGAGGCCTCTGGGCTCTTTCACCCGTTTCTATCTGCGATTTGTATCCAAAGCCTCCCTCACTCGGTCAGGCGGCAGAACTAGTGTTGCCCGAGCAGGCACGCCTATCAAGTAGTCCCCATTGCTGTGTGAAGAGAGTGTGATATATATATATATGTATATATATATACATATATATACATATATAAGCCAAGTACCGACAGCTCTACTCGTGGAATCTGGAGTTATGATATGTGTAAGTGTGGCTGAATGAATGAGTGGTCAAAGACTAGAAAGGTGGTGTATAAATGAAAATATGTCCTTTTGACATTGACAATATTTCAATAAAATATCTTGCATTTGAAAAAGAGAAGCACTCCTCTATGGGTTATTCACTGAAACCACACAGAAGACGATGTGCACTGGAGTTCTCCAATACCTGCAGTGGAAATGAAGGGAGAGGCTAAAGAATGGTAATACTGACGCTTACTCTACAAAAGAGTCACAATAAAAGAAAGAAAGAAGAGTATAGAGAAATAAAAAGGTGGGGTAGACTCCACCCTCTCCTGGCTGTTCCTCCTCCTCCTCCTCCTCTCCTGAGAGAGAGGACACATTGATTTTGTATTTCCCAGCAATGTGCATGCGTTTCCCTTTTGGAAACAGTCACAGTGACGGGAAGGCCTCGTTGCTCTTTTGGTATCAGTGAACTGCTGCTGGTGGATACACACAGCAGCCTTGTTACTGTCCGCACACGTCCTCATCCGTCAGCTCCGATGCATCAAGGGACCTTTGAAATGTCTCGTATCTGCTCTCTGTGCAGCCAGTCATCCATGTGGTACACAACACAGTGCGGTTTCCCCTGAGGCCGACTTTCACTCACAGCCACACTTCATTCTCAAATGTAGGCTATGTTTACACACCTGTCACCGTAGCTTTGTGTACTTTTAATCTCTTAAAGAAAGCAGATTTAATAAACAACACTCACTCACTTGATCTGACGGTTGACTTTATTCCAATTTGAGGATTTGCACGGCAGGATTTTTTTTTCTTTCTTCAAGGTGATGTCGTTTTTTACGATGGCATTCGTAGCTTCATTGGAAAAACCGCCGCAGCGTGAAATGGGAGGTGAGCAGCGGACACCTCAAACAGCTCACCGCTCCGCTCACACGGCCTGAAGGGGGCACTGTTGTCCGTCTACATTTTTTTTTAAAACACGAAAAAAAGCTGCTGTTATTGTTATTGCAATTTGTAATCAAATGAAACAAACGAGACACACGTTAATTAATGAGCTGTAGGGGTGTTTGTATGGTGTAGACAGAGCAAAGCAACTATTTCCAAAGTGAGACTCTGGGTGAAGAACACATGAGTCTGATCTGCGCCTTGATATCACTGTGCAGCTGCCAATGAATTAATTTTGCCGCATCGCTTTTCAAGTAATGCTGGTGTCAGCCTTGACACACAATCGGTATCGCCGGTGGAGATCATTCAAAGACAGCTCAGAGCTGGTGGTGAAGATCCAGCTCTGTGCACAGAACAAATAGATCCGGCCTCCGTGTCACTTGCGACAAACACCTGATTCGAAACCTTGTGATGGAGAAGTTCCGAGTGCTGCCAATGCCTGAGTGAAGAAAAGGAGGGGGGACTCTGTGATTGAGCTATTATACTCCCATAGTGCAGTTCAGTTGTGATGAATGGGACCGAAGCAGTGGGGAGTAGAGACATGGTTGTATGGGGATCGGTTAGGAGCAGAGTTTGAAGGGGGTGGATGCAAAATTGGATGCATAAGTGTGTGCGCTTAGTGCTCATGCCTGCAGGACTGTGGTGAATTCCCTGTGGAGTGAGAGCCAATCTGGGCTCTGGGCCTTGAGCTATTGATCTGCTCCTGGAAGCCCATCATTCACCCGTCTTACAGCCACCTCCACCCACCCCATCCCTCTGTACGATGCGCTCCACACCCGTCTGAGGGGCTGCAGAGGCATTCACGCCAAGCTGTTCAGGCTGGGTCAATCTCAAACAAAATTAACATGAACTGCTCTTTGGACCAAAGAAAAACCTCCAAGCTGTCTGACCTCAATGACACCTGGTTAGAGCCACTTGGAGATGGGAATGGAGAGTTAGGTCAGTGGACGGTCAACACCATAGACTGACTCAGAGTCATCGTGAGGTCAGCCATCGGTTTGCTGACTACCGTTATGAAGCCTCTGCCATGTTGTTGTTTTCACATCAATGAACAGAAGTGACCATGTTTGGAATGCAGAGGAGCGACGTAGTGACGGCTCTGGTAGTGGCAGAGACCTGTCAATCACCCTGTAGCCCCGCCCTAAAGCGTCCCCTGCTTTATGGTCTGTTTGACTTTACATGGACCATCATTTACTAAATGAACATCATGCTGTATTGAAGAAGACTTGAAACTAGAGATTGAGACATTGAGACACTGGGAGGAAACGACGGGAGTATAGTGAGCAGGTGAGTCGGGAGGAGAACTGACATGAAGAGGTGGCCAGCCCGGCCAAATCAGGCCTCTTTCTCTCACGGGAACGGCCGATTGCCTCATTGCTTTATCAGCCAGGCCGTAAGAAGGAAGAGGCTGTCTCTGTATGTCGGCATGCAGCGAAGCATTCCCTCTCTGGGCCTGATTGCGGTGCCAAGAGTG
The DNA here is from genome assembly GCF_910589615.1 of Taurulus bubalis. Classification (NCBI taxonomy): domain Eukaryota; kingdom Metazoa; phylum Chordata; class Actinopteri; order Perciformes; family Cottidae; genus Taurulus; species Taurulus bubalis. The sequence goes on from NC_136601.1 coordinate 24,329,846, forward strand.
CAGAGAGAGAACAGAAGATGGACTAGATAAGGGGGTGTAATGGTGGAGGGGAGAGAGCAAATGAACACTTTCATGGCCCTCCGTGAGCCTGTGTGTACGGGGGAGTGCGTGGGATGTCCAGCACAGTACAATTATACAGAGTGAAGATGTATCACTTTATGAACGCGGAGACATGAAAATGAAATCATTTGAATGCAAACGATGCAGGCCGCCTCCTCTGCTGCTTACCGTTTAATGAATACAGAAATAATGGCGCTGTATCGATTGGAAATAAATGTAATATCAAATGCGGTTTCGGTCCACACAAAAATTGCACATAGAAAAGGGTACAATCTCTTTGGTCGAGCCAGAAACACAGTATGTGTTCAGAGCTGATCAGAGGTAGATGTTGGTCAACCAGGTGAAGGGAATCAGACAGAATAGCAAACAGTCCTTGGAATGTTAGTCCCCGTCATTTGGATTCCACCCGAGTTAAAAGCAATTAGACCTTTCATGAATGAGTCCGGGTTCATTTTTTTCTTCTCCTTTCTAATCAAATGCGGTGGTGATTTGAGTGTTTTTGTCTTCCGAACACAACACAGACAGGCAACACATCAGCCTCTTGTGTGGATGTGAGACGAGCATCCAATCAAGCAGAGACCTGATGAATGAAAGTGACTCTGTTGGGTTCAGTAATTGGTAATTTAAAGTTTAAATTAGAAGTAAATAGTTTGTATTTGCATTGGGACCATTCTGTTAAAAGTCACCTTAAAGGAGCTGTGGTTAGAATTCAGAGCATTAATATCTCATCTAACAACTCTCATCTATGTGTAGATCCATTGTAGTAATGCCTCCCTCTGTGTGTGCTGTTATCTGAGATTCTCCTCCCTTTGTTCACATAGCCGGCCGGCCGCGTACCATTTAGCTTGTGTTAGTGCTGTTGCTCTGTGCTCCTTGTGAAACAGAAAAACATCCCAAAGTATTTGTGATGCTTTTCCTCCACTAACTGCTCGTAGCTATTTGTCGTCGTGTTCAGAGCTGTGTGGGAGCAACAGATATAAACTCTGAATTTCAAATCCGTCACCTCGGAGTAATAATGTCATTACTGTAATCAGTTACCGGTCCAATCCATGACAGTGCAGGTGCAGCTAGGGGGCTAGATTTATACATAGAGGAAGAAAAGGGTATCTCTAAGGTGACGGATGTGGCAATGACCTCATTGCTTCCGTTCGGCCCAGCGAATGAAAACCCCGGCTGGGTGTGAATGAGCTCTTTGTTACGGGCCGATGAGATGTGCTGCTGGGATGATGAGTCATCGTATGTCATTCAAATCCACTGCCGATATACAAATAGTTGGAATAGGAAAGCAAGCATGTTTGGACTCAGTGTATAGTCTTTTCACATGAAGTGGATGGCTCACTTCCTCCTCCATATGTTCCCGTCTCAATGCTGCTGCTCAGTCTAATGAAGGAATGAATGAATGAGGCTTTGTTCCATCTTTCAGTTGAAAAAAGTCCAGAAGGTGAAAGAAATGTGCAAAAACATATGATACCTAGAATACAATTCAGTGTGAATACTCCAGTGTTAATGTCCCCCATGTTTTTCACTGTACACTATACTAAACAGTGTGCATTTTATTTGTATTTCTTTATAAAAAGAATCTGCAAAAACTTGAAATTATATTTCTTTCCTTAGCATTGTGAGCAGCATTGAGAAATGAACTTTGCTATTGATGAATTCTTGCAATGTGGTCCAGTTCCAATCCGTCTTGAGGACGCTGGCCTTTGAGGGGACAGATAGCGCCGCAGAGTCCAAAAGGAGGAAGCCATCATATTACCATAAGTGTGGAGGTTAATTATTGACTTTGTGTGCACATTTATGATGATGAGAATATAGTGGACTCAAGGTTCACTCGCTTGCTTTTAGCAGGATATGTTTCCCATATCTCACAGCCGAGGGCGGACTGGAGGAGGTCAGCTTTTGGCAAGAAGCCAAGAATCGGCAAGTTGCGCAAGCGCAACCTGTTAAACAGCGTAACCTGTAAAACAGCGCAACCTGTTAAACAGCGCAACGTAAACATGACATTGAAAGTACAGGCTGCAAGAGCGTCTCCATGCAGCCTGTAGCGGATGTACAACTATATTGTAGAAATGAACAGAACAGAACATACGATGGGGTGTGAACAGCAGTGATATCAGTAGTGTTGCATGCTGGGTGATTTGTTGTGTGTGTAGGGGTGTTTAAGGTGTATAAAAACGGCTCAAAAACAGCTTCGTCTGCGAGCGAGTGACGCAAGAGTAGGCTAGAGTGATTGACATTTAATAACACCTAAAACAAAGTTTGACTGACGGAAGAGATTAGATGAATAAAGAAGATGGAAACCATGAGTGTGAATACAGATCGCAAGGAGAAGTATACATTTCAGTCAGTGATAGTTTACTTTGGGTGTTTGAGTAAATTTAACGTGTTCTGTGAAGCATAGACTAAAGTCGCGGCCAGCGATGCAGAGGGAGGGCAGGTTGGTGAAGGAGGTGGGCCGGCTCAACCCGACCCGTCTTTAGGTCCTCCGCAATATTACAAGTGTGAAGTAGATCAGAAGGACACTCATACAGATGGATTCTTGGCTTTATAGTCACAAATGCATTTATTACTTACCAAACAATTAGGTTACAACTGTGGAGAGTCTTTAGCGACTAGTCACCCTTGTGACAAAGTCATATTTAACAATGTAACACATGAAAGGACCTCTTCACACCGCATTAAGATGAGTTGTGCTTTGCTCCAGACAATAAAACTAACATGAGATTCAGGCCACAAAACCACTTCGTTAGGTGGAGGAAAGACCTCATATTTGGGCTTAAAATATGGATGCAAACAAAGTCAAATATGAAAACATGTCACACCAACCCATGAACATGATTTCCAGTCTCAGACATTCGCATCCTTTTTGAAAAGCTGGGTTTTGAAAGGCTTTGTACGTCGGACATGTCGGACCATCCGATGCGCTGTTCAGAGGCCGCGGTCATTTCTTGGGGAGATCGTTGCACAATGTGTTTGCCGCAATTCAGATGAATGTCCGCAGTCAGCTGGTGGAGGGAAGAATGAGAGCATGAAAAGGTTCTCCCATTAATGAACATCCATTAAGCTTCATTTGATGAGGCCCTGGCTGCCAGTGAGCGGACCTTGAGTTTAGAACATGTCATCAATAGAGCCGCTGCTAAACCTGCAGGTAGTCTCTCAGGTGTCACGCTGTATTTTACCAGGATGCACAGATGTGATGTGAACTAGGGTGAAGCCAATTTACCAGAAATCCAGCTGGTTTCCCCTTTGGGATCTATCTCCAAGCTCCATCCCACTTTGGGTACGAGTGGATCAAGTTGTGTTATGCCTGACAGGCAGTGAGGCCCCGTCTGTCTATGGCCATGCATAATGATGTTATTAATTCCCCCCATGACTAGAATTGTCCTCAGTGTGAAAAGTTTACAATTGGAGTAATGCAGGGTCAGCTCAGTAGTTGGCAGTTTCAATAATTGCTGAAGAACATGAAGGAGAGTTCCGTCCATGCCTGCCTCTTGGGGACCCTCTGGGTTGACCCTCCTGCGGTCGACCACTAAATGAATCCGGGTCTGGATTAGCAGCGTGGGTTTGGCTGAACTGAGGACTTTAACCTGACACGGCAGTATTTGGTGCATTTGACCTCTGACCTCGAATCAGACGGCAGGGCGAGGGGAGCGCTGTCAGAGAGCAACTACAAAGAGCCGAGTCCGCAGGGCTCCTCTTCTTCAGGGAGGGAAGAGAGTTTAATTGGGAAAATTAGGAGAACATGAGAGCGGTGCAGAGGCTGTTAGCATAGAGGCAGCCTCTATCTTTGTCTTCCATTGTTCTTTCAGCAACTCTTTGGCGGGATTGTGTTTTTTTAAACTGGAGTGAGTCAACAAAGAGATCACAGTCCATCTCCATCTCGACAACACGCTGTGCCTCACATCATATATATATAGTCATAATATAAATGAAAACCTTTCCTATGCAGTTATCTTTTATTTATTTTTTTAGACCTGCTGCAAATCATAACTTTCACTGCTGATTAATCTTGTTAAATCTTTTTCCATGAACCAGAAGTATGATAGTTTTTTTTAAATGTTACTTATCTGAGTTATTAATGGGCCAATTCCCCATATTTAAGAATTGAATCAGGGAAGGTTTGTCATTTTTACTTGATTTAGGACCTACATTTGAATTTATTATCATAATTGTTAACAATTAATGTTACTTTCTGACTAGTCAAATGTGTTTTACAAAGTAATATGACTTTATAGATAATGAGAATACTTGGATGCCTGGATTACCAAAGTGGGCCGCTGCATCAGGGGTCCAGACCCTCAGGGGCCCGGGTCCGTTGTGTATGAATCAGTGTAATCTCCATCAGATGATTAACGGCAGCTTCATTATGACACGTGTGTGCAAAGCCTCAAAACTCCACAACTTGTCAAAGTTATTCTCTCGCATACGTTGAAATGATAATACATCTAATATCAGTTACAGTTATTAGAGGTATTCTCTAATACCTCCAGTATCCACAATACTCAAAAGTGAGTATTGTGTGTCCACAATGCATTCGCTCTGCTGTGTGTAACATAAAAGCATGCCCACAATCGAACAGAAATGAAGGTTGTGAGAGCAGATTCAGACACACGGACTTCGAAGATGAGAAAATACAGCAGAGCCAGCTGAAAGAAAACAGATTTATTACAACCTGAGCAAACTGAACATCCGATCGTTTCTGTTTCCTCTGTTCTTGGCAATGTTACCGTGTAATCCCAGGCCTCAGCTTGTGCTGTGCTGAGTGTAAGGTTATCATAGCTGATGGCTGCAACAAAGAAAAGCATACATAGGTTTCAAGGCCTTTATCATGTTAATTGATATTACGCTTTAGAGATCACTTCAGTGTCATTGACAACCTTTTATGGGGAGAAGACTGAGCGATTGTTATATAAAACTGTAAATCATAGCTTGTTGTATGAAAAAAATGGATGTATTGAACACTATAAGTAATATACAAGTGAAATATATGGCTTGGTAAATGAGAAAATTCAAATGTGCGCAAATGTGCCTAATGCAAATTATGGAGACCTCGCCTGAATGTTCTCTGTTCTAAACCATCTCTAACTTTTTTCTGCTTCACTTTATCAAAGTCAAGCTTTGCAGAGAGAATGTTCACATATTGTGCTATGATTTGGGTTAGTGAATGTTCACATATTGTGCTATGATTTGGGTTAGTGAATGTTCACATATTGTGCTATGATTTGGGTTAGTGAATGTTCACATATTGTGCTATGATTTGGGTTAGTGAATGTTCACATATTGTGCTGTGATTTGGGTTAGAGTTGGACCTTACAGCTGCATCCTTTCAAATAAATAATTATCCTTCATTCATTTACTTTTAACCAGTAACATATAGACTGATATTTACAAAATCTCACATTGTACCTTTTATTATAACACCAACATTATTCAAATAGCCCTAGTGGTTGCAGAGATACACCCTTCTTAGTTTGGGTATGACATTTTCGAGGAAAGGGCCTAAAAATAGGTGGGTTTTAAAAGGCACAAACAGTTGCTGCCCCGTGAGCCTCAGGCTTTAGAGGACTGGATCACACCGCGTGGGTGTCTGAAATCAATGCAGCCTCTCTGACCAATCAAACACGATGAGACCTTTGACAACAATGCAGCGGGCAAACCTTTCAGAGGACTCTACATAAACCTCCGGCCTGGGAGGCTTCTGCTGACAGTGCAACCCCTTCATCTTCATTTAAAATGCCGCGGCTCCTTTATCGACAGTTGCTCCATCATGTAAACGCTGTCCGGCCGAGGCGCTGCCATTACGCCCGCTCGCTCGCCACGGATTAATTACACAGCGCAGCCCTCTCGCTCACACATCCGGACGCTCCCACTGTGCCGCTCCGCCGCGGATGACTAAACTACCTGCTTTCCTTGCCATTAAAAAGACTGAGAGCGATTGGGACGCAGGCTAAAGGTGATTCATACTGCTTATTCTACAGTCTACACTGGCATTTATATAAGTGGCGTTCGTTATGTAAATGGGTTTACAGACCCAGAGCCTGTGTTGCAGGGAGAAAGTAGCTCCTCATATTGCCCATATCATCACATTAAATGCTCTTGTTATTTGAGTTCAATGTCGGCACGGTGGAGGGAAATCGTTTCAGTTCACAGCCGACGGTGAACAGCATCTACATATAAACATTCTCCATCATTTCCAGCAGGAGTAAATAGGCAATTAGATGAGCTGGTAATTGTGAACCTACAGGGGAGATTATCAGTCAATTATTATGAAAAAGGCCTCCGCTGTGATAACTACAGGGACGGTTTAAATCAGAGGTCCACAACCTTTTTTGCGCCATGGACCGGTTTTGTGTCAGACAATATTTTCACGGACCGGCCTTTACGGTGTGGGCGATTAATATGACGCCATAAATATGACACGACCGGCATGAAGACAATAATAAAGTGCTTAAAAATACAACTCACCATTACGCCGAATTAGTGGGAGCCCTGAGCTTATCTCTCTGCAAAGAGCCGGGTCGGTGTGACGGGTCCAGTCCAGTCTACTCCTTAACTTAGACCTTTATGTCCAGTCTACTGCTTAACTTAGACCTATATGTCCAGTCTACTCCTTAACTTAGACCTTTAGTCCAGTCTACTGCTTAACTTAGACCTTTATGTCCAGTCTACTGCTTAACTTAGACCTTTATGTCCAGTCTACTGCTTAACTTAGACCTATATGTCCAGTCTACTCCTTAACTTAGACCTTTAGTCCAGTCTACTGCTTAACTTAGACCTTTATGTCCATTCTACTCCGTAATTTAGGAACTTAGGAACTTGGAAATGGAACCAGGTTTTATGAGCTTTTTTGGCGATCTCAGACCAGAAATGGACTTTTAAGTTTCGTCACATGTGTCAGATGCACAGACTGATGTATCCGGTCATTTTTCTTCCGACATTTTTATCATTCATTCTTTCTGTGCGGCCCGGTTCCAAGGGACCCACGGACCGGTACCGGTCCTCCCATCAATGGGGATGAACGGAGCCACGGTTCTCCCCGCAGTCGTTTGCGAGAAGAGACAGAGAAAGATGGGGGGGAGCGGGGGGAGAAAGACAAAAAGCTGAAAAGGTTTGGTTAAAGCGGTCGAGTTGCCTGTCCTCCGATGATACGGAGCGCGACCGCCAGGCCCTCCCTCAGCGCCATTAAACATCGGGCGCCATTAACAGGTAGGAACGCCGGGGGAGTCCTCTGCGTCTTTGACCTTCCTGTCATGTCATCCGTCATCTGATATGACGGCGAGCGTTGTAGCGGCCCGTCATCTGATTAAGTCAGAGCCCCCCCACCCCAACAGGAGGAAGAGATAGAAAGAGGCCTCTCAAAGACAGACTTAAAAGGAGATGCCCTCAAGCTTAGCGGATGTGGTATTAGGAAGTGCTGCTTAATTACGAGAGCAAACCTTGCGGATGGCCCCGAGATATTCATTTTAGGAATTAATTTGGCACATAAAGAGATCATCAAATCTAAACAGCCCTATGGCGTAGGAGGTCTTATCCACACAGCAGGCGGATATTAGCCCGGGCTTTTTATTCCAACACTTTGTGGTGATGGATATCAGTCCAGAAAATCAAAGACTGACTTCATTATAGATTAAGTCTTTTTTTCTTCCTTTTTTTTGTGCACGTGTGTATGTGGACAACGGAGCATAGCACCCAGTATGTGATGATTGAACTTGAAACCATGGGAGTCAGTACATAACAGCCTGGCTGCAGGGACTCCCAACGAGTCCTCCGGACTAAATGGAAACATCTGACATTGGAAACTGCTTCTTAAAACCACCGAAAAGAAGTTTTGACAAGGAACTTTCATGTCGTGTTGATTCTAGCGGTCCCTGTGGACTAAAGTGGTGTTTCAGAGCACCAGGGTCCCTTTAGAAAACCTCTCATTTACCTGCAGCAGGGTCTCTCAGTCCTGGTTCTGGTTCTTCCGTGCCTTCCTTCCCTCTAGCGGGTCTCCAGCAGCGTGGTGTTGGTGTCGGCTCACAGAGAGGACGGGCTCTGCTCCTGGAGGAGGAGGAGGAGGTGCTGAGCTCTCCTCGTCATCCTGGAGGACTGTGGGTCTCTACTGGAGGCCCCACTGGAGTCTAAGATGAAGGGGTTTCTGGTCAACCTGCATGATGTCATCTGGTTTCACCAGAATCCAACCCGGTGGCACCGACTCTATAGAGACCTTTTTCTCTGATGGTCTATAGAGGACCAGGACTAAACTGAGAGTTGCTCACAGTAAGTTAGGGAAATGACATGACTGTTGGTAGGACACAGGAAGTCCCATCTTAGACTTTAGCAGGTGAGGTTTTGTGGTCACAATAACAATGTGACTGTATTGTGGCCTTCGCTCAGGGTCACATGACCCCAAGAAGTCCATGCCATTGGAGACGTTTGAATAAACAACAAATGCAAATGTCCTATTTTTGCTCCCATTCAGCCACAAGCTTATTATAAGTCTACGAGTCCGACGCCTCATACGTCCTCTGGTACCAGCCTAATGGACGTGCATGAGCTCCCATTGATGCTCACATGCAGTCCCCTCGGTCTGGCTCTTCATGCGCTTTTCCCGATCCACACTCCATTCAAGTTGGGAGCAGAAATGCACCATATTGTTGTTTGGCAGGAGTCCAACGTCTTTTGGCTGTATTTGTATATATATATTTATATATACCTCCTGTTATTATGGTGTGTTTGCTGAATGTTGTGTACTGTGTAAGTGTAGTCAAGTTCTGTTTGTTGTTATTTTAGTTAGAAAGCCTCGTTGTCTCTCGTGTTTTGTGTACGGTGTCGTTGCTAAGCCACTGTTTACATGTTCATTATTCTACTCCAACAATGAGCCCTCAATAAACCCAACGCGCTCCGGCCCTGACTGCTGTGGGCTTCAGAGCCGTGGCTCCATCACAGGGAGCCGGGTCTCAATGACAGCTGGTCAGGGCTCTCCCAGGAGAAGGAACACATTTGCTCATCATGTGGACACCTGCCCCGACCTTCTCCTTTGGCCTCACTCTCCTCTTCTGAATACCTGATTGGCTCTGGACGGAGTGAAAAGAGGCCGGAGGGAAACACATCATCTACCTTTAAGCATATGCTAATGCTCATGGACAGGGCTCATGCTCCTCCTCATATTATTGTGACCTGGTTCAGAGAAGAAGAGAGGGAGAGAGAGTGAGATGGAAATATTAGGGAGCATCACAGAGGGAGGGGGAGAGAGAGAGAGTGAACAAGAGATAGGGAGAGACAGAACGAGAGATAGGGAGAGAGAGAGGGGGAGAAAGAGAGGGAGGGATGCTCAGGCACTGAGAGAGGGAGGGAGAGAGAATGAGGGAGGGAGAGAGAGAAAACGAGAGAGGGGGGAGATAGGGAGGGAGAGAGAGAGGGGGAGAGATGCTAAGGGACTGAGAGAGGGTCAGATGGAAATATTAGGGAGCGTCACAGAGGGAGGGGGAGAGAGAGGGAGAGAGAGTGGGATGGAAAAAGAGGAAGAGAGAACAAGACAGGGAGAGAAGGAGAAAGAAAGGGATAAGGAAAGGGAGGGAGAGAGAGAAGGAGAGAGGGAGAAATAAAGGGATAAAGGAGGGAGAGAGAGAGGGAGGGAAGGAAAAAGAGAGAGGAGAGAGAGGACATTCCAGTGAACTAGTAAAAGTGTGATGACTGTATTCTTCTCCACCAGAGATTTAATGTGTTGGAGTGGTTCCATAAACAAGAGGAACCATTATTATGCCATGTTTGTTTTATGAAAGATACTTTCCAGACCTTCCAGTACAGAGCAAACTCATCTTCTTCTGAATGCTTCAGTATTGCTGTTTCCCCTGTAAATGTGAATCATGAATGAGTATTTAAACTTCACGAATGTGGACATTCTGTTTTCTCTGGCACTGCCAAACCTGTACGTCTAATATTCTTCAAATGAGCGGACACGAGTTACCTTTTATTTGATTTGGAAGAAAACATGACCAGCAACATGTGTGTGTGTGTGTGTGTGTGTGTGTGTGTGCCTCACCTCATCTTAGCGACCTGCTCCTGACCGGTCCGGCCGGCGTCCGATCATATCCTCCCCCGCTGTGACCCCACATCGTAGTCAGTCCCAACGTCAGCAGACTTCACACACTTCCACAGTCAGACTTCCCTCAAGCTGTGGTCATCGCTGTGTTCATGCATGATTCACCATGTTAGTGATATTTTGATATCCTGCTGCTTTCACAAGATTACCAGCTTATCCAAGCTTGACTGTGGGCAGTGTGTGTGTGTGTGTGTGTGTGTGTGTGTGAGTAGGAGGGTGTGGAGTATGTCCCTTGGGCGAATAGCGCGGTCTACCACAGATGCAGTCTAATAACAAGTCACTGTGAGTCATGTCTCTGTCACTGTCCGCTGTGAGAAGTCGCCACAGCTTTGCTGACACAAGCTGGTGCTAAACCACCTCCGGGTCTGACTGGACCTCATGGGGGGCAGTCTGGGTTTAGAGGACTTTCCAATCGCTTTGGCTCCCCAGAACTGGACAACACAAGACTGGACTTTCCCTCCAGGAGACTTGAAGTAAACGTTTGGATTTGATCTCATCAGGTGACTCCTTCATCACTCTGAAAGCTATCCAAGGGCCTAACTTCCTGTCGAGACTTAAGTTTATTTTGAAAAGATACTCGGCATGTAGCGGTCATGTATGGACACGTCGTCCCCGACACATCTGCAACCGAGACTAGAGCGCCATCGTTTGAGGCTCAGGGCCTCTGACCCGTACCCGATGCGTCGACGTGAGACTGCGTCCGTGGTGCAGACACACACGGTGTGATCTTGTGATATGGCGAGGATCCAGGTGACGTGTGAGGTAATAATGAGGCTGGTCGTCCACAACGCTAGACAAGATGAGAGCAACTGCCATGCTGTAGTGTAGAGGATCAACGCCCCACATATCTGTCCGATCGGGTGGCTACCGGCGAGAGTCAGGCGGTCATCACAATACATGATCGCATGATCACAATACATGATTTCAGTATTTCCGAGGCGTAGCTCTGTTACCATGCGGTGTGGAAGTGTAAATCCAGCTTGTTTCCTAAAGTGCCAGCGCGCCCCACAGACTAAAGACTCCGGCTTATCAATATTGGCCCTGTGTGACTGATTCAGCTTCTACCAGACCGGTTCTCACCGAGGCCTCGGGCCCCGCCACCTTCCACCCCACACCACAACGAGCCGCCAGCCTCAACAGCTGCCGGCCCGGCTCCTACCGGTCCCCAAACGGAACGGACGACCCAATGCCAAAGAGAAGCGACTCCTGCCGGCCAATGCTCCAAACTCTGATGGGACGTGCTCCCTGTGTCGGAGTGCAGTTCAGCAGCAGCAGCAGAGACCGCCTGGCTGACTTTGTGGTTGTTGGGCCAACAAAGCCAAGCCAACCCGGCATGCTGGTTCACCACCCACTTGCTCCCCGGCTTGCCCAGATGGCCCTTTATTTGTTCCGAAGATGTCATCCAAATGAATGGAATTAATGTGCGGCCTCTTACAACACAGCTGTCTAATTAACACCACACACCCATGTACTGCAGTACCCCCCTCTGTGACTTTGAACCCTTTGGTACGTCTGCTTATGAAGCCTTGTGTCATGTACAGTAGCTTGTGATCCTTTAATGTCTTCTCCCCTAAAGGCTTAGCCTGCCTTGCTGTTGGGTTTTTAATCTCAACATGAGTTAGATTACCTAATAATGGAACAAACTGCATCTCACTATAAAATACGTTTCCTTGCTTCCCGACAGATCGACCCTCCTCTCATTACCACCTGCTCCCTTCGCTTTTTCCTCACCCTCCTTCGACCCCTTGATTCCTCTCTTTATCTCTAATATTCTATTCCAGACCAATTTCTTTCCTCTCCTCTGCTTCTTTCATGTCTCCCATTCTTTCCTATTAAACCCCCCATAGTTTCCTCCTCTCCTCATTTCCCTTACTGTGCACTTCAAACGATGTGCTTGTGGGATCGCTGAACCGTGAGTGGAACCGTGTCAGACCTGACCGGGTCTGCATCCGACGACTCTTATAACATTCTAAAACCACAGCAATTTGTTTTTCATTCCTCACGCCGCTCATCCGTGGATACGAGTGCAACACAAATAATCCTCCTGAAGAAATGCATGTCTAGATGGGTTGCGTCTCTCGCGTCCGATTGGCTGCATGGCTGCTCAGGACAGCTGTAAACCCCACTGGTCTTCACATGTGTTTTTTGGACAATACTTCAGATCCGAGCACTCCCTGGTCTCTTGTTTCTATCGCTCTCCCTTTCCCGGCCTGCTAATCGTCTCTCGATCCCGCCCCGCTTGTCCCCCGGGCCTCCGTTGCCCTAGTGTATGTGTTTACTTCCCTGGCGCCCTGCCAGCTCTCTGAGTCGCGTCTCGAGTCCAACATCCAAGAGGGTCAAGAGGAAGGAATGGTATCGGCGTAACGCACCATCATCATCATCAAGCCGGTGCCGCCTCCCTCTGGGCGCCCACTGCTCTGGTTCAGTGTGTGGGAGTGTGTGTTTGTGTGGATGCCAGAGAGAAAAAGCATGCTGATTTGATTGTGCCGCCATGCTTTTGATGTTAACTGTGATAACAAGTACCAATTACAGGGACTTCCCATTTGGACCAAACCAGCATGTCAACTGCATTTACACTGATGTCGGATTATGACAAGAGGACAGATAATGGCATGTCTCTACCCGCCCCGCGGTATTTACTGATGAGTCCACTCCCTTCAACGGCCTTCTAATTGTTCCCCACAAGCTCGAGGTGCGTTCTCCGCTCGGTCCCAAAGACCGTGTGTGACAGAGTTAAGGGCTGAGAGAGATTTCTAATTGAAGAAGCTGCTATGTTATGTAAGAGGGACAGTTCAGTAATTGGGTTAACTCAAGTTGTCAACTCCTCTCCAGTGCGTCACGCTTTATCATTGAGCCGGCAGGGCCGAGTCCGTAAAGTAAACCACTCGACAAGCACCATTAGACCGTATTAAGAAAGATTTAGGCCACCATTTCGACGTTTGTACTAAGGGGATGCCCGCGTGCCCTGCTATTCATCTCAAATGACTGATGTTCTGTTTTTTGGTTTGGGGGATTAGTCAAATGTTTCCACTCCGTTTCCCTCCTACCGCAGCATAGCCCTTCCCAGATGCTGCCAAGAGATATCTGCCCAGCAAGGGTTAAGTCGGCTGCTTGTGAATATGCTCAAAGACATGGAAATCCTGAGCACTACTAATGCGCGAGCTCTGTATCTCTTCTCCGCTCTCCTTTTGCTCTCTGCAGTCTTTTCAGGTTTCTCTTTGCTTGCTTCATGCTCGTGAAGTGAAAGGGATGGCATGATGTTGAGTGAATTATTCACATCTAAGGGAGCAGAAAGCTGAGCCTGCTGCAGCTCAACAGCCCTTTGGCCGGATCCCCCACAGGGATGTACAGTATGCTGGAACCAGAGACCGTCATCTCTGCCACTCACGCAAAAGGATGACCTAAAAACAGATCATCCTATAGATGGAGAGATCAACAGCTAAACTCACGTGGTGCTCGGTTTTATATTTGATTATGTTCAGTACATGTTGCCTAAGGGTCAGTGCCAAAGGAAAGGTCTTGTAAACATCAAAATGGGCACAGATCCCACAGTTGGACACGAAACAAATATACAACGATTTTAAACAATTTGAAATATTGGCCTGATGGTGAACCCTTTGGGGTTTATGAATATTTTCTGTAAATTTCATGGATTATCATTTTAATTTCATAGATTGCGATGCATTAGAGCTTGACTATGCGTAGCTGCAAAAAGGACATTTAGCATGACAATGTTGCTGGCAGGAAAGCCACTGAATTAGAAAAATTAAAACACATCATGGAGCAAATGTGCGTTATGCTTGATCTTCCCTGAGCTGACGGGACTGACAGAAGGAGCCCTGAATCCTGGAGAGGTCCTGGCTCAGAGCTTGAAATATTGATGTTATGTTTAAAGAGTAACTGGAGCATTCCTGTTACTCTTTAAAGGTTTACTCCCCATTAGTTATCCGTCAGCTCTGTAATGTATACAGTATATATAAAGAGGTACCTGGCGAGGTAAAATAATGTGATGATCAGCCAGGGCATTTACATTTACACCCTTCTGTTGGACTGGCAACGGTCAGTCCTACAAATCTAAATGTAATAGGACTCTTATTGGGCCTGGAAAAGACCAAACATTTGGTGGAATTGCAAATCCACCAATAAAATGGACAACTTCCTGTTGGGGTTGTACAAAAAAGCCTCTCGGAAGTTCAGCATGTCTCCACGTTACGTGATATCAAATGTCATACATCCACCTTTTTTTTGTTTGTAGAAAAGCCAAACAATGGGCCTTTGCCGGGCCCTGATGATAAAAGATAAAAATAAAAGATCGAGAGTGGCTGCTGAGTGACACGCGGTTTACCTTGTGTTACCCCTCCAACGTCCCCGCAGGCAGGGCTGAGTTCAAACACACACAAACACAGACACACACACGGGTAGTGCTCCTGGACCCGTCTGAATGAATGATGTACAAAGCTCTCTGGAAATCCCAGAAGCTTCTATTGAGGGTCAAGAACAGAGAGAGTGGAGGAGCCGAAAGAAAAGATTTATAAAGGCTCTTGAATAAGATTAAGCTGGAATCGTGTCCCTAATTATATTGATGGTAAATGGAAAAGCAGAGTCATAAGCTCCAAATGCATTAAAACTCTGCTGGCACAGGTTTGATTCAATAAGTAAATCTGCCAGAGTGAGTTTCTCCTCGCATACTTTTACTTTCTCTTTTCGCCTACCCTTCTCTCACTGTGTGTGTGTGTGTGTGTGTGTGTGTGTGTGTGTGTGTGTGTGTGTGTGTGTGTGTGTGTGTGTGTGTGTGCGTGCCTTCAGGCTGGAGGCACTTTTCTTCTTCAACATAACAAATGAGCTGCGGTGCTCGGCCCAAAAGCTTCCCTTTTAATCTTTTGCCCCAAGAAGGATGACAACATTTATAAGTAGACAGAGTTGGCCAGGCCAAAAGAAACAACAGCAGCTCCTCTCACACTCGACCCCTGCAGCTATAATACACACACACATGCACCAGACATTTCTCTCCTCCTCCTCCTCCTCGTAGCTCCGGGAGATGAAGAGTGGATTCCCCTTCTCTGCCGTCGGTTTTTCTCCCTCCTTTCTTTGTTTGTCTTCCAGGCCGGGGATCTTTCATTTCCTGTTGGCTCTCTCGCCTTATAAAACATGAAAGATGTTTTCTTTAAGCCCCTCGCCGATAACGTGGAGAGATGCTTTCCGCGGTGGACGAGGGGCCGTCCGGGGGCCGAGGTCGAGGGACCGCTGGAGGGGAGCGGTCGGGCCGGCCCCTGTTGGGAAGGTGGAATCCAAAGTCACAAATCTCCTCTGATTGTTTTTCAATGTTTCCTTCTGCTGTGCATCGTCCACCAGGGAGGGATGACAGAGAGGGGAAATCACTTCTTTTAATCAGAATTATAAATCGGACAGCCTGCAGTTACTATCTCCCCTCACATCGCACACCATTCCTCTTCAACGAGGCTCCAGAGACAGGTTAGATTAGAGAGGAGGCCCATCAGATACACGGCTCCCTCCAAACACACAGACTCTATGCTTCTCCCAGAAACACAATCCCAAAGATCCCAGAGAAGCAAGCCTGCGGCTGGATTCTACACAACAACACTACAATATTAATAATCCTAAATTAGACAAGTCAGTGCACCCACCTATACATATAACATATTTATGGTAGAATTGATCAGTACTGCACTGGTCTGTTTGGAAAGCCCTGAAAGATGCATACATATTTACTTGGATCATCTTTAAAATTGGATCATACCTGATAATAACGGTGGTCAAAATAAAAATGAGACCCAGGCAAAACAAATAGGGAGGATTTGGAAACCAGACCAGGTTTCATAGACTTTGTCTCCTGGATTCTGTTCACTTTTAAAGAAAGCCAATAACAAAATAAAAAGGACACTTCAACAGCATGTGTATGTGAAAGACTGTGCCAGGAACTGGTATGAAGTTTGAATTACCTTTCACCAGTGGAGTTGCCTTTGTTCTCCCACATGACTGCTGCTTGGCAATCTCTGAGTCCGGGAGCCTCCGAGTCTTTCACTGATTGATTCATTTCATACCTGGTAACTGCCCATTGTTCCCACGGTACATTATTACCAAACCTCAATATGAAATGTTTTGAAAAAAGTCCCATTGGAGCAAAAGCCCATATGTTAGCCGGAAAAACAAACGGCCATTTCTCTGAAAATACTAACTCTGGCAAACAAACAGGGGCTCACGGATAATTGTTAGGCAGAATGACATCTCCTGGCATTCCCACATGTCTTTCTACTTGGTTGTGTCACCCGCAGCAGGCTGGGGCGGGTCACTGCTTCACCACGGTAGGAAAAACAAAAACCTTTTGCATCTTAATTAGCGGGGAGTTTGTATTTTCGATTGTTTTCCGGATAACGGGCTGTCAGATAGAAGACGCTCATCGGACTGTCGTGCTTCCCGTAATAACGGGTTGTCAGAATGACGGAAGGTCTTCCTTTTCCAAAGCAAGCCTACGATTCCCCGCTAGCCCTGCTGCACACGTCGTCTGCTTGTGTTCGTCAGACACTGAATGGTGAGTCACATCAACACCGGGCTCAATACAAAAATATCAAATCAAGACTTTACTAAAGGCGTGCACCTTTCAGACTTTTCTATAAGAAACGTGAATTCTTCTATCCGGGACGTCTGAAATGTGAGGAGTATTTCTCCCTCTTTTCTCTCTCCATCGCTCACTCACTAGGGAGGACGAGGTGCGAGCGGCTCTCGTGAACGTGAGGAAGACGTTTGGTGTCGCTGGTGGAAACGGCTCAGACTCACTGGAGTCTCTCAGAAAAATAGTAGTTTGGAAAAACCAAACATTTTGTTGGTATGTTTTTAACCCTCGTCCCCGTTGTCTTGGGGTCAAAATGACCCATCAACACACATACATGTACACTCGTACACGGGTCATTTTGACCCCAAGACAACGGGAGGGTTTGTTCCCCCACAGCTAAGTTTGAACATTATTGTAATGTTATATCAAGTGCTGCTGCTATAATTAAATGTACAAATTAAGAAGATTATGTTTAATTTAGAAATAAAAATAAAAATGAGTTTTGCACCGTACGAAAAAAACGTATAAACTAATGGAATGGCTTCATATATCATTTCTTTACAGTCAAAGTAGGTTGAATGTACCGATTGGCTTTGGAAAAAGACATACGCTAAATAAATGAATCATAATGTTTAGTTAATGTGTGGAGAAGTTATGTAGAAAGCACATGTCCTAATATATATATATATATATATATATATATATATATATATATATATATATATATATATATATATATATATTAACATGTGGACTTTAACATGTGGACTTTTTTCCGAGATAATTAAAAATGGAGAAAAGTGGAAGTAAAGTTACATAACGGAGCGAGACCAAAGTAGGTCATGTTGCTAGCTTTGACGCTGATGAGCTTGAACATACACATTAATATGCATATGACGAACCACAGCCGCATAATTATGAGCTTGCTCGGGCAGGCGAGGGACCGGACACAGACGGGAAGGAAAGTAACCGCCATTGGCCAGAAATTGAGTGGTGTTGTCAGGAGAACCAGTGGAGAACTGGGCGGCTGTTTGTGACGGTGCCCAATGTCAGCTAACGCTAACTGACCATGCGTGCTATCGTGTTGTACATTGGAGGGAATCAAAACTGTTTCTTCGTGCTGGCGAGAGTACAGCTGCTCAGAGACACTGCAATGGTGAAATCCCCAAAACAAGCAACAGATTCAAAGTACAGAACATGGAGTCATCACTTTGAAAGAGAGAGAGAGCTGTGCAACGGTGCGACGCCAACCAGCGTGTGTTGAATGTGAAGGAGAACGAGGAGTCGGAGGAGATTTCCTGACAAATCTGCAGCAGAATGGAACTCCATCCCAGTGACCATTAGAGAACGGGACACCTTACTTCCCTCGTCTGTCTGCTGTCACCTGTCTGTCTGTCTGGTAGGTGCCAGTCGACCCTCATCAGACTGATTTATATATTTTACATACATGTTTTTAGTGTCAAACAATGCAACATAATCTTGTCTCGTTCTTGTTTCTATTTAGCATAAGTATCCCTCATTTATTAGCTTTGCATGTGTTGTTTGATGAGCTTCTGTGTTGCATGTCTTGACAGTACTTGGCCATGTAGTATAAGAGTATCCTGAATGAGGTTTCTACTCATATTAATATTCTCTCTTCTTTTATTGTTTCTGCATGCTTTGTAAAGGGTAAATAATGCATAACTTTGGAATTTTAATCTTATATTCTGTTTTTTTTGGGTGGCTTTGTAGCATCTGTCCAGGGACTACAGATGAAAAATAGCCTCTTGGCTAACTCTGGCGCATTTACAGGAATGTTTTATTAATGTGCACTGTCCCTACCAAATAAACCAATAAATAAAGTATATAAATGACCCTAGGGCTGGCTGATCTTAGACCAGTGGTTATTCACCATGAATTAATAAAGCAGGTCTTCTCTTATAAGAACCTCTGGGTTCAGATTACAACAGACTCCAGTGGGGTTATGGAGCTGAGAGTATTATGAGATATGGGTGGACGGCCTGGTGTGGTAACTATCCTCTCCAGGTGAAATAACAGATTTAATTGCGCCCCCTTAGGTCATGTGACAACTAGATTGTACGCAGGTGGACTTCATGTGATTAACTGTGTGCCTTCTGAAGCTAATGGGAAGCACCAGATCTCCTCAGTTATTTTCACGTCACCAATTCTGACTATTCTGTTTAGGTCCCTTACATAGAATCCAAATTGAAATCATTATTTTTTTAAGGCTCTGTATGTGTCGTGTGTTTCCTTTTTTTTCCGTGGTAATGCAGGACCTTATGCCTACATGGACATTCAAATGTATGGTCTCAACGTCCTACCCTCCTACTCCTGCTGCCCATGCTTGGACCACGCCCAGAGATGATCCGTATCTCGTACAGTTGTTTTCCTCTAAACCTCCTCAGTTGCTGCTCTAGTCCTGTCTCCAGGAACACATATTACCACGAGGACACGCTCAACAAACCAGACACACTCTGTCACAGCTGGTAATGACAGACTGAAATAAAGCCCAGATCCACCTGCACAAATCTCTGCACAGCGTTCTGAGGGACGATCAGTGAAACAGACTCCGTGGACCGATGTCATCAGAAATAAAAAATAAAGAAACTGCCATTAAATCATACATTTACCAGCTGTGACAGAGTGTGTCTGGTTTGTTGAGCGTGTCCTCGTGGTAAAATGTCTTCCTGGAGACAGCGACTGGAGCAGGAAGTACCACTGAGGAGGTTTAGAGTACTTTATCTGAGTACAAGATACAGTCAAGATACTTTACAGCTGTGGAGTTGAGATACAAATGAGAATATGGGTGTGGCTCTGTGCAAGGATGTCGGAGGTAGAGGAGTAGGAAGTGGAGAAGCGATAATATTCCCAATGAATTTCTTTCTTTTTCTTTTTTGTTGCGTTTTTCAGCACTGAATTCACTCTTTGTGTAGCTTCCTGTGTTGCAGAGATATATTATCTACAGAAATGAGCATGCTAATCCTCTGCTGTCATGCCACTTGTTCCTGGAGAGGCGATAGTGAGTCACTGTTTCGTCCATTCTGCCCTCAGAGGAACGTGAGAGGACCAAGAAGTAGAGCTGGTCCAAGGGGCAGGGTCCGTGTCTGTTTTTATAGTTTGTTTATTGGATTCAATTCAAAGATAGAAGAAAAAGAAGTACAAAAAAAAATTGCCCTTGCTGAATTTGAATTGCTATACAGCTGCTAACGGAAGGTCCGTCTCCCAGGGCTGCCTCCGGCTCTCCTCCACGGCACAGCGGTGTGTGATGAGGTCCAAGCAAAAATAGGATGGGATCATTTTCTTGTCTCCTCCACTTTGGATTCAATCCACTGAACAAACTATCAAGCGTCCGTGGACCTTTCAGACCCCGTGAGTGGCACAGTAATCACACCTGTTATCTACTAGTTTAAAAAAATAATGGATATAACAGATGAATGTAAATTGAGATTTTATGGACCGAGTAGTAGAGGTGAAATGCTGCCCCATGTGTGATCTTTGTACTAATGGGAGTGTGTGTGACTGACTAACTAAATCGCTGGAGGAGCCAGTTAAAACTTGGTGCTCGGTTCTCTCGTGAGCAGTACAGTGAAGCAGTTAGTGGAGACAAGGACTTGTGACGCTGAGTCAGGAGAAAGAGTTGTCGGCATTGTTGACAACTTGCCGACTTTCTCGCTAAATCTGGCGACTTTCCAAATCCTCTTGTTAAAAGCGACAAATCTGGCGACTTTTTCTGGTGTTATTGGAGACTTGGAGACTTTGACATGAAAGCACGTATCGTTCTGCTGTTACTGTCCTAACCCACAATTTATAGCCAAGTGACTTTAAACACGCAGTTACCCGTGGAGACGTAAAAAAAAAAGAGGTAAACAAAGAGAAGCAAGAGCTTCAACTTAATTATAGAAAGTCACTCCAGCTGAACTCCCAGTCCTGCAGCGAGCGCCTCCTCTCCTCCAGCATGGGGCCTGATGCTCGCCTCATTGATTTCATATTCATGTGCCAAAAGGTCCTTTGCCCAAGGTGCATCACTGTGATTATACTGCCACCAACGTATTCTAGTCCATGTTAAAGCCAATTTGAAATAACTTTCCTTCGATCTTTAGCCGCCATTTTTTACAACTGAACTGACTAACGTTACCTCTGAACTGCACATTGACTCTAGCTCGCTAGCTTCAACCAACCGAGTGTTTGCTAGCTCAAGAATGTGAACAACAACGAATGTTACATCACATAATAATGACGGTCAGAACATAATTTAAGAGGCGAGCTAGCTAGCGACCATTAGCGAGCGGACTCATTCATTTGACTCAGCTCTGAAACTAGCTTAATGTTGGCAGACTTTTTTAAGAAATCTAACGTTAACGCTACTCACCTAAAGGCAAACTTTGTCGGTGTCCAACCAGCTCGGTTGTCTGTACCAATGAGCACAACAAGATGGTTGAAACATTGGCAAAAGTTTTCCTTTCATGTTTAAGGGCGGTTTGACAGTTGAAACACACATTTTATATTTTAGTTTATTTTTATTTTTACTAAAACATGACACAAAGTGCTGTACAAAGACATTTGATTCCGCTACAAGCCGACAACAAGTCACACTGTGCTTATTACTGCGCCGCACATACAGGATACAGGTTTTACTTGGATAACGCTTCAAACATGCAAATTACATTTGGCGTGCTTTTTCCAGCTCTGGCTGTTAAAACAAGTGTTGCAGCACTTTGCAACTTAATAACTCCCTTTACAATCACGTCTGTGCAAACAGCTGAAGTTGGTGCCATGGAAGTACGAGCTCTACAAATGTAATATTTCTCCTCTCCTTGAGGCCCAATTAGGAGTTTGCTCACAACCCTTAGAGTCCAGAGTCCAAAAAAAACCACAAAATATTTAGATGATTAATTACTGCTAAACTGCAGGAAGAACAACAAACCAGGACCAACCATGTAGAAACAACATAATTGGGGATGGAGCGTTGGAGCGGCTCAATGCGGTGCGCAATGCGCCGCTCTCTGTCATGTTCTGCCGTCTCGCAATGAAATATTAATGCAAATTGTGTTTTCTCCGGCCGAATTCTTTGTGCTCAAACATTTGCATTAAAGCGGTTCTGTCATATCAGCCGCTTCAAAAGCAAACTGACCGCCTACTGCTGCTGAGGTGGATCAACAAAAAGGTCTTTCCTGGACGACGCGGAATCTGTTCAGATGGGCCAGCATTCGGTTTTGTCTCTGCCTGTCTCCTCTTTTGTGTGTGTGTGTGTGTGTGTGTGTGTGTGTGTGTGTGTGTCAGACCAGACTCCAGAGAGGCAATGGAACAGTAATAACTTGTGAGGATCAAACACGCCTCCCCGTTGAAAGCAGTAATAAAAAATGGTGCTTGGCTCAAGAGCTTTTTCTCTTTTGTGACATCGGTGACATATGGTAGTGGACGATGCTCTGTAACTCTCACACACACACACACACACACACACACACACACACACACACACACACACACACACCTCCATAAGTAACACACAACCAAACATATCAATGAGGGAACAGCTGGCCGGCTGGCGCTCTCTGACTTGGACATTGTAGCATGTCGGGAGTGTTGTCCAGGGTGTGTGTGTGTGTGTGTGTGTGTGTGTGTGTGTGTGTGTGTGTGTGTGTGTGTACTCTGCAGAACATAAACAGATGTTCAGAATGCTGTCGGCATCCCCTGCTATGTCCCTAACCTCACCCCCCCTCCACCCTCCGTCTATCTCCCTCTATTTTTATCTCTCTCCCACCGTCGCTCTCCCTCTTTATTAACTTTCTTCCTCTCCCTTTCTCCCTCTCTTTGACACAGTGGAAAAGAGGAACTCATTGCTTATCTCCCCCCCCTCCCTCCGTCCCATCTCCCCCACATCCCCCCCGGGGCTTGTTATGGTGCGACGCACGCCAATGACAGATAACGACTGGGCTAATGAATTTCTAAACTAATCTATATTTGTACACAGTTCACAAGGGGCCAAGCCGGCAGAGGAGAGAGAAAGAGAGGGAGGGAGCGAGAGGGGCAGGCGGCCAACTTTAATGAACGCGAGAGGCAAGGTGAGGGGAAAGCTAAGCAGGCCGACGAGCGGAGAGAGGCAAGACGGAGGCTGAGCGAAATAATGGAGGCATCATTCTGGGGCCACGGCGAGGCGTGCCACCTGCCAGGTCTAAGCGGAGTCTAAACGAGTAGCTGCAGTCATGTGAATCCTGGCCAGGGCCTCTCACGAGGAGCTGCTGACTCACCCACAGAGCCTCGCGTGGCCCTCGTCCAGCTGTCTAAGTGCTGTTCCACCTCGGGTGTTGGCATTCAAATGGTCAGGTGATCCCAATGTTTCCCAAAAATGTTGAGAGGCTTCCAAAGAGAAAGCTTCATCTCTATTTTGGAACTTTGGGCCGCCGGACATTTTTTTTTTGGTGGGCGATTCCTGTGGGAGTCAATGTCAGTATTCATCCTTGAACAAGAATCATCATTACAATCGTTTTTTTTTTATGCTTGAATATGCAGTTTAAATAATATTACTTTTTTTTTCCATTTCTATAAAAGCAGTGGAGGTAAGCGCCACATCCATCGTTCTGTGGACTACTGTTCACACTAAGGATGTATGATAATGATGTATTGCACCTGTCGTCAATGCTTGCATAAAAGGATCATGTTCATTTATACCTAACTCATTTGTCTGTACGAGTGGAGATCACACACATAAAAGGCCTCTAAACTGCTTTTGAATGACATGGTGCTCTCCAAATGAATTTGAATTGAATGAATCAACGTGTCGTTGTCAAGGCTGTTAGTTACTATGACGCTAGCTGCTCTTTTTGACATAACTTGTCAGTATGCGAACAGTGAGCTGTCATGCGGATCAGGAAGGCTTCTTTTCTTTTCCACAGGGCTCCAGGAGGCTGACTCCTGTTTTTGTCCTGATCACACTGCGAGAGTCGAGCGCAGGCCATTCTGATATAAAAGATCACATTACACCGCCCGAGAGCGTCACTGTGTTAGCTTGAGGCAAAACGGAGTAAAGGCTGATGCTACATGAATCGCCTCAGACCAGCAGGATAAAGTTACACCTTGACGATATCATGCTGCTGTGTTGGTGGGTGCCAGAATGCGTTCACTTGAGATGATGAACCGTGAAGCTGGGTTGTATGTTTCTGATAGTGTAGCTTTGCGTTAGCTTTGTGCTAGCCTACACCGTCACACGACCAAGTTGTTAAATGTTACACAGTTCGAGGTTAGCTAGCTAGCTAGCTAGCTACCTTGCTAATTCCATCATGCTTTCATGATTACACTGTTTTAGGAGGTCAGCTCGACGGCGGGCTGGTGGGGATTGCTTTCCCGAGGCCGAGAGGGGGCCACCGTCTGCTCTCTGCTCGGTGAATCAGCCAGGAATCTCGGCGTGACGCTCGACAGTCAGCTCTCACTGACTGCCAACATCACTGCAACAACACTTTCCTGTAGGTCCACGCTGTACAACATCAGCATAATACGTCCCCTTGTCCCTCCCTGGCAGGTCTACTGTAACTCCCTCCTGGCAGGTCTACCTGCTAGTGCCATTCAACCTCTGCAGAATGCAGCAGCTCGACTGGTCTTTAACCTCCCGAAATTCACCCACACCAAGGCGTCCTTCACTGGTTGTCGCCCGCATCCACTTCAAAACATTGGTACTTGCGTACCGTGCTACGAACAGATCGGGTCCAGTCTACATCCAGGACATGGTGAAACTGTACACCCCGGCTCGTTCGCTGCGCTCGGCTTCTGCCAATCGGGTTATAGCTTCGTCACTGAGAGCTAAACACTCAACAAAGTCACGACTCTTTGTGTCCTGGCTCCTCATTGGTGGAATGAGCTCCCCATTGACATCTGGACAGCAGAAAGTCTCTACATTTTCCGTCGCAGACTAAAAACACATCTTTTTCGACTACACCTTGAATAAGGAAAGTAGCGCCGTAGTAGCACTTTAATAGCCCTTAGACGGTACATACTAATAGCACTTTGTAGTTTAACTTTATTGAAATTGTACTTTTCTTGATTCTTGTTGTTCTGAGTTTGTACTCATGGTGGAATTGCACTTATTGTAAGTCGCTTTGGATAAAAGCGTCAGCTAAATGAAATGTAATGTAATGAATCATCCACCAGCAGCGTAGGGGTCGGCTAGTCAGGTCCAGTTGGTTCAAGTAGACTTTCTCAAACGCTCCCAATCCAAGAGAGTGGCTGACTTGTAAACTTGTATTTTCTTCAGCCAGTATTTCACTGAAACAACCCAACAAAACTGCGTTGAGTAGCATTATTCTCCTCCACCGACACTGAAAAACGTCGTCATGTTTAATAACAGAAAAAGGGTTTGCCTTCCTTTGATTGTTTCCAACTCTTTGTCCCACTAGAACATTACATTTTAAATGCCAAAATAGATAATTATTTACCCTGAACATTTTGTAGGCTATTTATTACAAGCTGCACACATCTGTCAACTCATGAGAAAATAAAACATGGTATCTATCTTGTTTATTTTTTTGCTGTGGATTTATTAGAATACTACATCCATTGACTTATATTACCAACATTATGATTCTATTTAAGGAATGACCATCTTGTTTGGATGATCTAGCTGAAATATTATTGGTTCACCACAAGGAGGCCATCAGCTGCACTGCACTTCCAATTCATACATTTTATGCTTTCATCTATGCTTTCATCGAAAAATAGAGAGAGTCAAGTCAGGCTGGAGTTTTCCTGTCGTGCCTTAATGGTTTTCTAGATTCTTGTCTCAAAGCATTCGCAGCTATGCAATTAGACAGTGACTGCATCTACATTCTAAACGGCTGAAACACACATTCTTCATATCTGGAAACTAATCAGTTTAATTCCATTTCATTTTTTATAGCCCAGTATCACAAATCCGACATTTGCCCAAGAGGACTTTACAATCTTTATATGATATCCTTTCTCCTTGGGTCTTCAGATCACCAAATCATTGTCACATTTTAGTTTAGTTTAATTGCAATTTCATAGTCATTCTAAGCCAAACTGTGATGTTCTTTTTACTAAACCTAACCAAGTGCTTTTGTCATATTTTTTGTTTGGTTTCAATTTACAACGTTAACCACACGTATCAAACTGTTTTTGTAATTTGGAGGAGAATATGTTTATCCTCAAAACTTAATTGAGACTGCAATTTAGTTCCATGGTGACATAATTTTCAAGGAGGCAGGTTTGTGTTTAAGTGAGACAGTTAAATATGATCCAGGAACAGGTGACAGAGGAATGTGTTAAAGGCTTATCAGACACTCTGAAAAACAGTTTTCAGAGTGGTCCCTGTGGTATTACTTAAAAAAGACACCGCTGCAGAAGGCAATACATTCACATTAACACCCCTCCTCTGGATGTGACAGTCACTGAGTCAATAGGCTGACAGCAACAATGTTCACCCTTTAGAAGACGTCACTACATTTCAATGCATACAGTTGAAATATTACACAGAAAAATACAAACTGCCGTCTAGAACCCAAAGTAACTATGTACCGGACATATTGTTACTTTACCCCCAGGTCTTATCCTAAATCCCTCATTTTGACAATGCAAAATGCAAAAAAGGGTCCCACAGGGCTGAGAGATGAAACCACACCCACTTCTGCTGATGATAGCTAGTTAGTTAGCTTGGAAAATAGCGACACGGCCTAGGGCACTGACTTTGATGGATTTATGTTAATCAGACCACAAATGAGAGACTTACAACCTCTCTCATTCTGGGAGGCTACTTTGGAGAAACATGTTAATTTTCTGTAACCTGCGTCACGTTAGTATGATAACATGGTGGGGCTAGCAAGCTAACGTTAGCTCCCTACGTAGCCAGCCGCTACATGAGCCGTGCTGTGATTGTAATGCTACACACTGGTGACTGAAACAGTAGAAAAAGGTAGATGCTGAGGAGAGAGGCAGGACGGGGTTCCTATGAAAGAGTGTTAACGTTTAGTTCATGACCGAGATTAAACCGTTGACTCTATCTCACAATGATCTCAGATCAAGATTATGTCTGATTTAAAAATGTAGATGCGTTTAGAAACATTTGCAGCCGTGATGTTGATGTCTTTTATTCACGTACTGTTAAATCATTTAGTTTATGACACAAACAAACACATTTAAGTGTGCACTAACTCTTAACTATAAAACTGCTCCAGACATCGAGAGAATATCTGTTTGGTGGAATGGCGTCTTGGGTTTGAATATTTCACTCACAGATACAGGAAAAAATACGCTTTGAGTTGAAAATGTAAAGAAAAAATATGCATCCAAAGGCTTCAATAAGGATCAATATCTGCCTCATCAGTCTAAGCCTTCAATGTACAGCATGTGTTCCCTGCTCCCTCTGCCCCTTCCTTATTGTGGGCCACATGGCAGACATTGTTAGTGAACACACTCTGGAGGCTGCTTCTCTAATTACAACCCTCAACCTAAGCAGCCCTCAACTATTACTGCAGAAGCACAGACACAGACACACACACACACACACACACACACACACACACACACACACACACACACACACACACACACACCAGCAGCGCCACCTGTCGCCCCACCACCCCTCAGCTAACACAGCCACTTGTATACAGCCAATTCCCTACATGCTGAATCTTGTGTGGAAAATCGCAAATGGTGCTCTCACACAGACAAGCTGCTGATGCAAATCCAAAACCTCCCAAAAAACAAACATACAAACACACACAAGGCCCAGTCGCCTTCCAAGTCCCAGACGCCCCTCTTCATGTTGTCAGTGACAGCCGTGGTGGCGGCAGCTCCCCGCACAACAAGCCCTCGGCCCGGCCCGGGCGGACGCCTCAGCCTCAGCTCTCTGGAAGGAGAAAAGAGCCTGAGGACAGAAACACAACCGTGCACAGTGACTACATGTTTGTGTCTAAATGTACACTACACTACACAACTAATGAGACGGCCAGGCAGACTGTACTGAAGTCACCAGAACAACAGTGGGTCAGTGTGTCTTCTGTCAAACATTTACTCTTTAGGTTAACTTTACAGGAATTGTTGGTTGAAACAAAAAAATGTAGGAATTGTGAAGCCTCTCTTTTACATCAGTACCTCTGGTTATTCATTTTAATAGCCTGACAACCCCTTATTTTAACATAAGGTATTACAGAGTTCAGATAATGGTCTCAAACTATAATACATTATTCATTATTCAATTTCAATCACTTTAGCTTTGCTATTTGTCGTTTCCATTCTGGATCACTGTACTAACATGACTAGGCACTTTTTACAGAAGGTTCCAAATTAACAGCCGACCAAGAATTAGAGAGATAATGCCCATGGACTATATATATATATATATATATATATATATATATATATATATATATATATATATATATATATATATATATATATACATATATTCTATCTTTTTGACTACTGGCCAACCTGTGCCTGTAGCTTGTGTCCATTAAAGAGGCCCGTGCACACTGCATGTAGCATTGTGAGTCAAAGTTACTGCATAAAGTCATTCAGAGAGCGTTATATATGCAAAGAGAGGCAATTGGGATTTAAAACAATACATTAGTGAGGTATGTGTCCGTCTGTAGTGGGAGAAGAAAAAGATAATGAATAGTGGCCATCCACTTTTTTGCCTCGGGTCATAAACAATATATAAAAAGTATAATTCTGGCCATTAAGTGCACCGTCATAACTTTAACGGACGCATTTACTCCACAATACGCACAACATGAATCACATCTCGCTGAGGACCTGCTCTCTTATACATCCCCCCCTGCTCTCCATCTAAACAGTTGCATTATCTAAAAAGGGATATAAACATGAATCACAGCAGGACTGTGGCTGTCCATAGAGATGAATTGCGGTTGGCTGGGTGGGGTTTGTGAGCGGCGCCGAGTGATTTGAACTCATAATCGTAATGCACATTGCCTTGAAGGAGACTTCATGAATATGCTCAGAGAGTCAGAGTGGCTGGCTGGCACCGGGTCAGATCTGATTTGCATATTGTTTACGGCCACTAGCTTAATTTGAAGCAGCGGTTTGAGCCCACGATAAGGCCGGGCCCCTTATCTACAAAGTTGAGTAAGTGGCTGCAGGAGTAAACTTCTCAAAGTGATGTGCTCCAGCAGCCCGGGCCTGTTGCCTTTCACACAGAGCTCTGTGGGAAACGGGCTTCAAGGATGTGCACACATGTGCAGCGTTTAGCGTATTTTTGTGAAGATTTATTTAGTAGATTACCTTGTCGGGTTTATTGAAATAGTGAATGTCATTTAAGGACGGGTAGCTACATTTATAAGCATTGCATTCACTTCCTTAAATAGACAGAGAACGACTTAACGTGGTGCACCTTGTCCATAGGTTAGCATTGGTAAAGGTGAGCCGAGTGACGGGATGTGTCACGCTCATTGCCAGTGTTCAGGCGTCCCACTGTGGAGACGAACATTGAAGTGGACCAGGTTATCCTGAAGTTTCAACTCAGAAACTCCAAGTTTGGCATGGATCAGGAGAACGCTGTAGGATTGAGTTCCTCTGAAACATTATTCACTATTTTGAATAGGGAGTACTCAGAAAGGTTAGCTGAAAGGATGAGTCTGATGATATTTATATATGTCTCTGTTAAGAAATAGAATATCCAAACCAACAAGGCATGAATCCTAACCAGTCTTGTGTGTGTCTAAAGGCTGAGCTCTTCTCCCGTAGTTCCTTCATTACCAAGAACACACACTGCTTACATGTAGTTGGTGCTGACCAAAAAAACTCCTGTAGATCAGAGGTCCACAACCTTTTTTGCGCCATGGACCGGTTTCGTGTCAGACAATATTTTCACTGACCGGCCTTCACGGTGTGGGCGATTAATATGACGTAATAAAATTATATGACCGGCATAAAGACAATTATAAAGTGCTTAAAAATACAACTCACCATTACGCCGAATTAGTGGGAGCCCTGAGCTTATCTCTGCAAGGAGCCGGGTCGGTGTGACGGGAGACACCCAACGTGTTCTTTATATCCAGTCTGCTCCGTAACTTAGACCTTTATGTCCAGTCTACTCCTTAACTTAGACCTTTATGTCCAGTCTACTCCGTAACTTAGACCTTTATATCCAGTCTACTGCTTAACTTAGACCTTTATGTCCAGTCTACTGCTTAACTTAGACCTTTATGTCCAGTCTACTGCTTAACTTAGACCTTTATGTCCAGTCTACTCCTTAACTTAGACCTTTATATCCAGTCTACTGCTTAACTTCGACCTTTATGTCCAGTCTACTGCTTAACTTCGACCTTTAGTCCAGTCTACTCCTTAACTTAGACCTTTAGTCCAGTCTACTGCTTAACTTAGACCTTTATGTCCAGTCTACTCCTTAACTTAGACCTTTAGTTCAGTCTACTCCTTAACTTAGACCTTTATGTCCAGTCTACTGCTTAACTTAGACCTTTATGTCCAGTCTACTCCTTAACTTAGACATTTATGTCCAGTCTACTCCTTAACTTCGACCTTTATGTCCAGTCTACTGCTTAACTTAGACCTTTATGTCCAGTCTACTGCTTAACTTCGACCTTTATGTCCAGTCTACTGCTTAACAATGACCTTTAGTTCAGTCTACTCCTTAACTTAGACCTTTAGTCCAGTCTACTCCGCAACTTAGACCTTTATGTCCAGTATACTCCTTAACTTAGACATTTATGTCCAGTCTACTCCTTAACTTAGACCTTTATGTCCAGTCTACTGCTTAACATAGACCTTTAGTCCAGTATACTCCTTAACTTAGACCTTTAGTCCAGTCTACTGCTTAACTTAGACCTTTAGTCTAGTCTACACCATAACTTAGACCTTTATGTCCAGTCTACTGCTTAACTTAGACCTTTAGTCTACTCCTTAACTTAGACCTGTATGTCCAGTCTACTGCTTAACTTAGACCTTTAGTCCAGTATACTGCTTAACTTACACCTTTATGTCCATTATATTGCTTAACTTAGACCTTTATGTCCAGTCTACACCATAACTTAGACCTTTATGTCCAGTCTACTCCTTAACTTAGACCTTTATGTCCAGTCTACTGCTTAACTTAGATTTTTATGTCCAGTTTTTTCAGAGAGGTTTTGGCGATCTCAGTATATTCTGCTTTGATTTCATGACCAGAACACCGGCAGAGTTGAAACAGACTTTTACATTTCGTTTTGGGGTAACGTATCACGTTCAGACGCACAGACTGATGTATTCGGTCATTTTTCAAAATAAAACATCTTCTGAACTTGACATTTGTTCATTCATTCTTTCTGTGCTGCTAGAAACTGGGGAGTATTTCTTTGTTGAAAGACGTTTGATTGACAGATGGTTCGTCCAATCACCTGCCTGCCCTTTTCTAAACAGTTTAGAATGATGGTTTCTCAGATGTTTCTGTGTAACAATCCATCTGAGTCAGGTTACCAAATACTTACTGGAGCACCAGACATAGATTAATTCCTAAACCAGGAGGTCCACCCATGATCTAGTCTAATTACATGTGCTGACAGATCAACACATGGGAGCGTTTGCTGTTCACCTGGACCACACTGCTGGTGTTGCATCCATCTGTGTCTTCCTCAGGCTCCGTTGGGGAGAGGCCTCAGGCGGGGCCCCATGCATCTGCATGTGATGCAGAGCCGGCCCAAAACTGGCAAAGCCTCATCCGACGAGAGCTCTCGGTGGGGGAAGAGGCAGAGGAATTGGCAGCGAGCCAGAAAATAGAGAAGCCGCCCGTTTCCTTACTTCATGGAATAAATATACTAATGTCAATTAGATGGTAATCTGCATTACAAATGAGGAAAAAACATTAGACAATATTGGTTGTAATAATCATGCACTTATATTGATCAATTTGACCTGGCCAGATGTTATTACTATAATATAATATAATATAATTCCACTTTTCATGTTTTCTTAATGTTAGCTGGCCTCCTACCAAGATACTTGTGCCTTACTGTTTTATACTTTCTCAGGGTGACTTTAATTAGATTTTTGTTATGCCATGCAGTAGCCTGTGCTGTGAAGGAAATATTTATTTTTAGTTGTTATTTTCTGATTGTCATTATTATTATTAATTAATTGTCCTCCCTTTCAGTGTGTGGGGCTGGATCCTAAGGCTCATCAGGTGGGTGTTGGTGTCCAGTTAAGATGAAGGTTGTGTATTTCGCCATGCGAATAAACAGAAAACAAGTATTCATAATTAGCCTTTATTACTTTTGAAGGTTTACTTGATCACGTTTTTTTATCATGTCTTTAAAAATATGTCAATTTTTTAAGTGACTTTCAGGTTGCCAGTTTTGTGAATTATACTGTTTGGGTTTTTGATTATATTTATGGATAGTGGAGTTTTTATTCCTTTTTTTACATTGAAAATGGAAGGTGAACTTGGAGTAAGTGCTCTTCGTGCGTTTCAGGAGCAAAGTCCCCCATGTGACCTTTGATTAGAATGCAGACCAAAACAAATAACCATAACCCAACATGTTGAAGAATACACACAGAATACACACAGTACACGTGTAGTTTGTGCCTGTACTGTTTTAGTCAGGGTGACTTAACTTGAAAGACTAAATTCATAATATGCTACATGCATTTTATTATTATGATATTGAAAATGTTTTGATATGTTTTTCAATATAACGTACAATATTCACATTGTTTGATTTAGAAGTAGTTCAAAACTTTAAAAATTAGATAGTTTTTATAATCTCCTCCAATGAATTGCCACCTTAACGTGGTGGAGGAGTTTAAGTGGCTCAGTGATCCTGGGAGTTATGTTGTCTGGGGCATCAGCCCCTGGTAGGGTCTCCCAAGGCAAACAGGTCTCGGGGGAGAGCCCAGACTAAGAGCGGTTCAAAAAACCCTGATGAATAGTGGCCCACGGTTTGAAGCAACATCGCCCGAACAAGGGAAACCGGGGCACCTTCCCGGAGCCAGACCCAGGACAGGAGCTCGTCGGCGAGCGTCTGGTGGCCGGGCTTTCGCCCATGGGGCCCGGTCGGGCTCAGCCCGAAGTAACATCATGGAGCAGCAGTCACCCTGTGGACCCACCACATTATCGGGGTCGGGTGCTATGTAGACCGGGCGGCGGGCGAGGCAGGAGACCTGGGCGAGCCGATCGGCGGCAGCATAGACTAGCTCTAGGGACGTGGAACGTCACCTCGCTAGCGGGGAAAGAGCCGGAGCTGGTGCAGGAGGTGGAGCGGTACCAGCTAGATATAGTCACCTCCACGCACAGCATGGGCTCTGGAACTAAGCTCCTGGAGAAGGGTTGGTCTTTGTCCTTTTCTGGAGTTGCCCAGGGTGAGAGGCGCCGGGCGGGAGTGGGGATGCTCACGAGTCCCTGGCTGAGCGCCGCTGTGTTGGAGTTTTCCCGAGAACGAGAGGGTCGCCTCCCTGCGCCTACGGGTTGCGGGTAGTAAGGCTCTGACTGTTGTTTGTGCTTATGCACCGAACAGCATTTCAGAGTATCCGGCCTTCTTAGAGTCGGTGGGAGGGGTCCTGGAAAGGGCGCCGCCTGCCGACTCCATAGTTCTCCTGGGAGACTTCAACGCTCACGTGGGCAATGACAGAGAAACCTAGCGGGGCGTGATTGGGAGGAACGCCTTGCCCGATCTGAACCCGAATGGTGTTTTGTTGTTGGACTTCTGTGCTAGCCACAGTTTGTCCATAACGAACACCATGTTCGAGCATAAGGTGGCTCATAAGTGTACCTGGTACCAGAACACCTTAGGCCGGAGATCAATGATTGACTTTGTAATCAAATCATCTGATCTGCGGCCGTATGTCTTGGACACTCGGGTGAAGAGAGGAGCAGATCTGTCAACTGATCACCACCTGGTGGTGAGTTGGATCAGATGGCGGGGGAGTCGGCGAGAAAGACCTGGCAAGCCCAAACGTGTAGTGAGGGTGAACTGGGAACGTCTGGCAGAGGATCCTGTTCGGGAGGTCTTCAACTCCCACCTCCGGAAGAACTTCTCACAAATCCCGAGTGGACCATGTTCAAAGCCTCTATTGTGGACGCGGCTGCTCGGAGCTGTGGTCGGAAGGTCATCGGTGTCATGGCGGCAACCCGAGAACCCGGTGGTGGACACCGGGGGTGAGGGAAGCCGTCAAACTGAAGAAGGACGCCTTTCGGCCTGGCTGGGCCAGGTGTCTCCTGAAGCAGCTGACGGGTACCGGCAGGCCAGAAGGGCTGCAGCTGCGATGGTTGCGGATGCTAAAACTCGGGCATGGGAGGAGTTCAGGGAGGCCATGGAGAAGGACTTTCGGTTGGCCTCAAGGAAGTTCTGGCAAACCATCCGACAGCTCAGGAAGGGAAAGCAGGGGCTACCCCAGGCTGTTCTCAGGGGGGGGGGACTCTTGGTGAAGAGGGAGCTGAGCCGGAAGGCAAAGCTCTCCATTTACTGGTCGGTCTACGTTCCAACCCTCACCTATGGCCACGAACTCTGGGTCGTGACCGAAAGAACGAGATCTCGGATACAAGCGGCCGAAATGAGCTTCCTCCGTAGGGTGGCCGGGCTCACCCTTAGAGATAGAGTAAGGAGCTCGGACATCAGGAGGGAGCTTGGAGTCGAGTCGCTCCTCCTTCGTGTCGAAAGGAGTCAGCTGAGGTGGTTCGGGCATCTAGTCAGGATGCCTCCTGGACGCCAACCATTAGAGGTTTTCCAGGCACGTCCAACTGGTAGGAGACCCCGGGGAAGACCAAGGACACGCTGGAGGGATTACATCTCCCGGCTGGCCTTGGAATGCCTCGGAATGAGCTGGAAAGTGTTGCGGGTGAGAGGGAAGCCTGGGTCGGCCTGCTGAACCTGCTGCCACCGCGACCCGACCCCGGATAAGCGGCTGATAATGGATGGATGGAGTTTTTATAATACATGGTTACGATTTTTTTTTTTACACGACAGGGTGGCATAACGTCCCAATTTACTGTATAAAAAGAAAAAAAAAAACACAAAGATATAAATGGACATGATTTACATATCTAAAGTATTAGGTTACTAACTACACATATTGCCATGTTATTAGTATTCAGTACAGTAAGACGACAGCGGGCAGTAAACTCTTCACAACAGCGTCACTGTGTCTGTGTCTCTCTACGTTGAGGCCAGCAGTCAGATTGCCTCTCAGCTTCTCGACATGTTGAGGGCGAGCCGGACGTCTCCTAGCTAACGGAGCTAACGGAGCTAACCATGAAAACTACAGGGAAAGTGCTGATGCAGCTAACAGGGTTTACCTGCGGGGGAGCAGGAGGCCGGGTCCTCCGCCTCCCTGACATTTATAGTTGGCTACGGTGGCATCAACTATAAACCACGGTATGGGAGCAGGGCTGCGGCCGGGGACAAATAAGGAGCGCCATTAATTCAAAGTCGCCCGAGGGTCGTACGGTCGCTGACATAAAGAAGAAATGGTTCCATATGAAAAAGCGTCTCGCCACAACAAAGCCATGGATGACTGCAAACGGGAGGTCACATCATTTAAGACGTTCATGTTGATACTTTAAAAGAACGGTTATATTGTTTGGCTGTGAAGACAATTATAATTATATTCACCTCCTTCAAACAGGTTAATGTCAACATCACCATGAAGTGTTATTTATGAAGGCTTTTTAAATTCAAAGGAATGAAATATACGATCCAGGTTTGGATAACAGCAAGTTTTCTTAAATATCTCGTAGAAGGCACTAGAAGTCCTCTACGGCGTTTAGAGCATTGAACAATCTTGTCCGCGTGCCGATGGAGTGGAGCTCATCTCTTCTCTGAATCCAGCTCAAACCTGTTTGTTCTCCACCACGGTCACCGTGGCCGTCTCTTCTGTCGGTGTTGTGAGAGGGTTCACTCTGCAGCGATCGACCAGGCCCTCCACATCTCCCCCGTCAGTCCCCCTGCTCTCCATCTCTTTCTTCTGCACGTCTTCCCTCCGTCTCCCGCTTCCTCATCTCTCTTTCTCTTCATCTTTCTCAGCCTGGTTCCCTTTCTTTCGGTTCCCTTGCTCCATATTCCGCCCTCGCTCCCTCTCCTTTTTTATCATGCATCAACTGCTGCGTCTGATGAGCACATCAGTCAAGGCCAGGCTAATGAAGTCCCTCTCCTTCGCCATTAGAGTGAAATAACTAATCTCTCTCTCTCTCTCTCTCTTTCTCTCTCTCTCTCTCTCTCTCTCTCTCTCATCTATCCAAACCTTTTTCTCTCTCCTCTTTCCCCGCTCACCTACGCTCTTATCCATCTCCCCCAACTCCTTCCTTCTCTTTTCTTTCTCTGTTCTCCTCCCGAGTGTCGCTCTCTCTCCAGCATCGAGCAGACATATGAGAGGAGGCCTTGCTGAGGCTTCGGGCTGCAGGTTTACCGGGTCATACATGGAGCGGGAAAGAGCAAACTCAGTTCATGACACTGACAACTGGCAAATCAAAATAATTATTTGTTTTCTAATTGGGTTGATTGGTGATGTATGTGTGCACTATATATATATGCATTCCTCACAATGAATGCCAATGTGTAATTACAGAGTAGTTGAGCTAAGCTTTTTTTAATAGCATGCCTTTCCAAATCATTTTGTGTACGTTTTGGTCTGGTGTGGCTTCCATTGCTGGGCCCGGTGGTTCAAGCTCGTCCTTTGAACCTTTGAACTGTAGATGGAGATCTGAGGAAACCTGCATCATTCAGGTTCAAAAGAGTACAGGAATCCTTAATGCTGTAGCAAACACGAACAGTGTTCTTCCAATTTTGTGTCAACGGGGTTGTCCCTCTTCCAGTTTCCAATCACCCCCCCATTTTTTTCAGAATTTATTTGCAAAAAAAATAATATTTTCAAAAGAATCACTTTTATAACATATTTAATCATAACAGATTCATTTGATCAGAACCAGATTCCCAAAAAATGCCTCCTCGAGCGGTCGCCGAGTCTTTCAAACTGTATGGTTCAGGGCCTTAACAACAGCCCACATACTAATAACACACCTTTTTGAAAAGAGTAGGACCTAAGGAATCATAATCTGCAACAATAAAACAAAGCATAGGCATTTTAGGAAGGAGTTTTAGTCAAAAAACTATGTTGTTCGGTTCAAAAATTACTTATTTCATGGCAAAACATTGGCCGATTTGGGCATGCTAGGAACCGAAATGTCCATCAGCTTCCGCACTTCCCGTATGACGCGGTTTTAGAAATGTGGGCCGACCACGAAGGCTTCAGGAGTTAGAAACGTGTGACGGAGGGAAAAAAAGAAGGTCCGGCCGTTTTGTGACTTTACAGGTACTAATAGGGGGGTATATAGGGGGACTCCCACAAGCCCGTAGGGTTACAGAGATGTGTGTTTTATTGAAATCCGACTTTGTAAGGGGTACTTATTAACGTTTTAGTGAAACGTTCCGTTTTTGTTATTTTTACCATACATCTCTTCTCACAAGGGTTGCGGTATTGAAACAATTTAAATGAAGTTAAACAATCCTGTGGTTGCAGAAATAATGAAGGTGCCGTTTTTAAATTTGTTTTTCTTTTTTTGTCCGAAAATGCGGCGCTGGGGGCGCAGAAGGTTTTAAGTGTTGAGCGCAACTCAAGTAGTATAAAGAATGAGAAGGTTTGCATAGCGATGGCTAAGTCAAACTAACTCTTGACTTTCACCAAGGGGAATCAACTTTGACCTTTGGTACCTTGCTTTTCTTACGTAACTCAAACACACGATACGACTCAAGCCCTGATTTTCCCCTTGCCATCAGTTTTCGGAGCTCCGTGACAAAAGACCCAGATCAGGCAAATCCACGTTGACTCGGTGCTCAAGCCGTATCTGTGAACTGTTCAAAGACGTGAGCCAATCGCAGACGTATTCAAGACATCTAGCAGGCTAAATACCTGGATCTGTCGGCGCGCTACAGCCAATGCAGATGAGGTTGACATCTTTGAAGTCGTATAGCTTAAGCTGTGACAAGTAGTTTTGTGAGGGAAGTAAACTTTAAAAAAAATAAGTACACCTACCTTTGAATCTTACTCTAAAAGCCGGACGTTTCCTGCAAACACGTACATTTATTTTTGTGAACTTTATTATTATATATGAGTGAAAACTAAAACATTGTTCCTGACGTGTGTAAAGCTAGCAATACCTAGAGCGCCAGAGTCCGAGGCTTTGGGCCACTGACAAAGAGTCGCTGTTTGACGAGTTGTCAGTAAGAATGTGTTGTTTCGACATGACAATCCCCTCGTGCACGAAGCCAGCTCTACAAAGAAAGGTTTTTCTCAGTTTGATGTGGGAGTACTGGACTGACCTGCAAAGAGCCCTGACCTTAACCTCCACACCCGTCTTTGGGGGTGAAGCGGAACACCGGAACCCCCTCGTCACCGCCTGCACCGGCGGCTACATTGAGATGCTTGTAACTCGAATGTTTGGCTACTTTTTGGCCGCGCAGCCTGTCAGACATATATGAAGAGAGTTCCTTTAGCGCCTCATTGGAAGTCTCCACAACGTCATGCTGGAATCATCATGTGTAATCACAGCAGATGGTGACAACAAGCGGTTTTATGGAACGTGTATGAACTCCGATGAGTGCAGAATTCAGCCATCCCTGCAGCCCTGTTGCTGACGGGGAGAGGTGCATACGAACCGAGGCTTTTCCCTCCAACTACTTGTTCAGCGGATAAGATCCCTCGCCCGCACGGCCGCCCCGTTGCATTAACTCAACCGTGCGTGAAGACTGCCTTGATCCGCTCTCCCAGCGCACCAGCTCGATCCCTCCCTGATCCTTACTGACATTTTTACCACAACCTCAGCCATAATTCAGGTTTATGCAAAGTGTGCCTACCGAGTTAACGCCAGGATCACTTAGCTGAGTGCTACGGTTATGCTAATGTGCCATCTGAAACCTGGCAGCCTAATTTCATTTATTAGCTCCCCCTCCCCAGGAATGATGGCACTCTCACAGGTAAATCCTAATGAAACTATTTAAATCCAATAAAGACGTTTCATAGCTCATCAAGCCTCTGTCCCCCTCTAGCACCTTTAGCAGGCGATGTCACATCTCCATCAAGACTTTGGTCCTGACTTTAGTTTAGGTAAATGACAAGTTGGCTTTGGATGCGTGTCCTTGAGCAAGACACTTAACCCTAAATTGCTCCCGTAGCTGCGCCTACGGTGTATGAATGGTTTATAATGCTGATGTGGCACCTTGTGTGGTAGCTCCTCTCATCAGTGTGTGAATGGGTGAATTATGTCATGTAGAGTTAAAGCACTTTGAGTGGTCAGAAGACTAGAAAATAAGAATCTATACGGGTCCATTGACTTATGTTCCTTCATTACACCGTGTGGTATATTCCTCAGCAGTGTGTCAGAAACATATTACAGGCTTGTTTTTTAGGAGATACTGCAGGGATCAGGTCTGCTGTGACTATGGAATGTGCCACCTGATTTGAACGATGTGACTTTTTAATGTGTTCTTTCAAT
Source organism: Taurulus bubalis (assembly GCF_910589615.1). NCBI lineage: Eukaryota > Metazoa > Chordata > Actinopteri > Perciformes > Cottidae > Taurulus > Taurulus bubalis. Next base: position 24,369,002 of record NC_136601.1, read on the forward strand.
AGTGTCTGTCTTTCAATGTTGTGCTGTGTGCAAACACTCTGGCACACGCCCACGACTTGGAGAAATTATTAGTTATTTTAGTTATTTTAATGAACTTAAAGTAAACATTTGATTGTCCAATAATGGTTTGTATTTCTCTAGAACATGTAATAATCTAGTTTTAATGATATGATGTGTTTACTTGCGTTGGACAATTTTGAACTGTTGTGTGTAGATCAGCGTTGCCTGATGGGAAATGCTAAACTATTTTAGCAAGAGCTTAACATGAATGCACGGGAATTTTAACCACAAGAACAAATTCATAATTGTACAAATATGTATTGAAAGACGTTGTGATGTGCCAACAAATCTGCCGACATTGTTCATTTTTTGCTTGTTTGTTTGCTTCTTTTGTTTAAGCAAGTTTACACAGCTATGATGAGTGAAAGGGGGGGTGTGTCACACGTAATAACCGGCTGTCACCAAATGAAATCACAACACAGCGTGACTGGAAGCAAAGTGAAATAAGCGTTGAGTGGTGGAAGAGAGACGTACAGTGGTGCTCGCGAGTCACGTTCATCATCATCATCATCATCATAGCCAGCACCATTTATGAGTGGCCGGACAGAGAAGAGATGCATTAGGATCCATATTTTGCTGTGTGGAAATACATTTAAATGACACAGCACAGACTAAAACCAACTAGAAAAGTGTAGGCATCACAAAATGGTCAAATTACTTTAGATGCCACTTTTGACAGTCTTGATTGTACATCAGACACAGAGATTAAAATAATTGTACACAGCAATAATGAACAACTCCTCAGATGCTGCTAACAACTCATTAGTAGCATATGAGAAGAGCACAGGGTTTAGTCAAGGACACTTTGACAAGCGGACAGTAGGAGCTGGGGATCGAACCACCGACCCTGTGGTTAAAGACCCACTCTATCTTCTGGCAAGGTTCATACACAGTTTGACCAGTGGATTTCCAGGACTTTTCCAGGACTTTAAACCAAATTTCCATGACAAACATTTAGTAAAATCTGGGTGTGAACAGTAAAAGGTGAGTAAATGTAGTATTTAAACTAACAATGAGAACACAAAGCAAACAGTAAACCTTAAATGACACAAATGAATGAGACAATAGTTTGATTAAAAGAATAAACATTTATATAGATGCCTGTATGTATGCCTGCTTATATTCTGAGTCTTTCTTTTAAAAGCATATTCATTCTTTCAAACTCAGCGTAAATGAACGACATGAACACATGAATATAACACATTTACATGACTTTTCCTAAACTTTTGGAATTTAATTTTTTTCAAAGACTTTTCCAGGCCTGGAAATAACCATTTAAAAATGTTCCCATGACCGTAGGAACCCTGTTCTGGCCCACAGCTGCTCCGCAATGAAAGCCTTTGAGAGGAGACTGTCTGGAAGTGCCCATTTGACTGATTGTTGTCTCCCTCCTTTTATATTTCCTGTCCCGAGGAGGTACACATGTGCAAACAATATAAACACAATAGCTTTTAGTTGTTTTACAATCATACCCCAGCCTTCGGAACCCATTAAGCTTTAGTTGCTACTTTCTCTCTGGGAGTTTTCCCCGATCGTGACTCATAAGTCAGGATCCTGTTGGAAACCTTTTGTACACTACCATTTGCTCTCTCGTGGCTGGTACTGCGTTTACATCAGGGAGGCAGAACATGTCCTCCTCCCGCTCTGACTGAGCGACTGTAGTGGGAGGAAGGTGGTCCCGAAGGTATGCTTTTGTTTACATCTGCATGTTTCCAGAATGCTGCAAGTTTACCCAGATGGTGGAAACCAGCAGTGAGAAGATCAATCATGACACTGTGCTACAGTAATCAGTTTAATATGGACGTCCTCGTGAGCGTTTTTGCTCTATTGTAATTTACATCTGCTGACCCCCAACCAAGTTTTTTAAGAGTGTAATCCTCTGGCATGTAAACACAGGCACTTGCCTGCAGCTAAGGGCATTAGCGCTCAGTAAACATGTTTAACACAAAAGCAACACATATCTCAATTCTCGACAGGGTGAACAGGATCCGCATTTCAAACGGGTTGTGTTGTGTTTTGCGGCCGCAACCCCCGACCGTAGCATCTGCCAAACACTGCTGGCTAAAATTAAAAAAAGAGCTGCCTGGTGGACTCAAGTCCCTTCCTCAAGTAAACAACATCTGTAGGCAGCAGCACCTTCTGTGGCCCTGGCCAGCTAGGGGCCTGTCTAGGTGAGGTGGAGGATGGGGGCCCTGTTGATGTCACCCAGTGAGAGAGAGCTCCTTCCTCACCAGCTGTGGAGCTAAAGCTGCCTCTCCGTCTGCACAAGTGATTGATTTTGTGCTTGAAGGGGTCTTTTTGATTCTATATCATGCACAGGCTGCTGCCCAGGATGTAGGTGTGTTTGAGTGCTTTGACCACTGAATCAAGTAACTGAACGAGTTGTATTGTACTCATTAGATGATCAGAACTCTCTATGCACGTTTTGATAGTGTCTCTGAGACACTGCAGCGTAGCTACAACAAAGACCAGCAGAGCAACAAGCACAACCAGTCACATGATCAGACAGGCTGGAACCAAACTAACAATTTAACCAGAAACTCCAAAGAAATGAGCACAGTCAACATGTTGCTTAAATCCTTCATTGCAAGAGACAACTTAAGTTGAGCCACAGGAAAACACACAGTTTAATGATGTGTTTTTCTCAAAAAAGTTTGATCAAACACAAATAGCACTTTCACTCTTTTTGTCCCGTGTCGAACCAAAAGTGAGTGATTTTTTTACTGACAACTTGATGTGACTTGACGCTATTAACATTACAACGTTAACCGCCATGTTTCACGTTACCCTTTGTTACAACGTTAACTGCCACGTTTTCACAGCATTTGACCACGTCCCACAACGTTTACGGCCATAGGTTCTGAGTCAAGGCACGATGTAAAAGGCATGGCGGAGGAGGCTTCTGACCAAGCAGCAAAATATGACAAATGAGGATAGGGGATAGGCATGTTGGTTTTATTACTTACAAAAATGTTGAACAAAACTAAGACTCAAGCATTAATATACAAAAAGATCCTATTAGGTACGGTTACAGGATTGAGATATATTAGCTTAGTAACTCAAAAGTTGCAGGTGTTTTTCTTTCAAATGAAATAAAGGTTAACATGGCAACCTGCAGGTCAGAAACAGAGGCCGATGGGGTCTTGCCATTGCTGCAATAGCTCTAGGAAAGTGATGAATCAGGCAAACAGCAAGGAAGTGGCCCAAAGGTGCTTTTGTAATACATTATATTGTGACTTTGAATTAACATATATTAATATGTTTTATTTTTTAATAATGATGGGGGTTTTCAAATTCAAAAATGACTTTTTTATGTTCACATTAGTGTAATTCAGACAAAACGTAATCAAGAAAATCAAGGGCACCTCTGTCTTTGGAGGCATAAGAAAATTAATCAAAGACATTCATGCCCTTGCAGTATATGGGACCGGCAGTAGACTGGGCACCGGGGCCAATAAAAGGCCAGAGCAGGGCCACAGGAAGTCAGTAAGTTGAGTTTATTTATCCCCGTGAGGAAATTCGTCCTCATGATTTGACCCATCAGCCAGTCCTCTGCGCCTGGGGACCGACTCCAGCTCTGGGACTACTGCCTCGGTCAAGGGCAAGAGCAGAAAACTTCTCAACAGGGCATGAAAACATAATTCCTACACATGGCAACGGGGTGCAAAGGACCAGGGCAGGGCCCGGGGTAGACGGGGCACTCGCAGTAAATCTGCCACTGGTGTTGAATGTTTTAATTCAAATTAGTACCAGGGAGGGCATTCCTTCTCCAGACAGATTATAAACAACAAAATACTTGAGAAGGGCACTTTGGGAGGTTAAGTTCAGTCTAACAGGATATATTTCACTGAAGATGTTATTTGTAGCTTCAGGTCATACTTACTCTTCTTGGTAACCTTTTGCTCTTTCGCCTCTACATGAACACGGTCACACAAAGTGACTTTTCTCTGCCACTTTTAAATGCTGTTATGTATAAGGCTACTTATTATAGTCACCCTTTCATTTTTATTATTTTTCATTTACTCACGTTGCACTAATGACCACTCTGTCCGTTTATTAATATGATTTTCTCTTTTCTCTTGCCTGTGCATGTTCATTTGACATTGCCTGAATCAAAACTGAACCTGTTTGTGTGTCCCCCACCAAAGAGAAATAATTGAATTGGATAATTGGCACTGCCTCACTTGGAAAGTCTGCCTGCACCAGCTGTCACTGATGCGATTAATTTATCTCAAAAAGTACATTGCCTCAAGACTCATCAGGAGAGGCACAACCGGATGGTTGACAGAATGGTGAGTTGCTGCTGAAGCCACAGCTGATTGGCTTTATGGGAGAACAGTAGAAACCACTCGGGATCCTGGTCTACAGTGATCGCTCCTAGGGACAGAATCATTCCAATACAAAGCCTGTTTTCTTTCTTCCCTTGATACATGTGTGCGCAGCCTCGGGTGCTGCGTACACATGGTGGCTAGTAGTCTGGGGAGCCGCCGTGGTTGAAGCCGCCCTGGGCGAGTGGCTGATAACATGTGGTCACACGACGCCCCTTGGTGAGGAACACTGCAATCATTTGAAAAGTGTTTGAAACAGCAGGACTGTGTTTTCAATAAATCAATACAAAAAACAAAAATAGTGAAGCTGTCCATTTCACTAAGCCCCGCTCACCCTATATAGGGTCTTCTTCTCGAGGTTCAACGTGTTCAAGTAGTTTAAGTAGTCGTATGAACCCCAAATTAGTTATAATACTTTATTATTTTATATAATTTTTTCTGAATTTCTTTGTGAAAAAAAGTTATATTTTCAAAAAAAAATTACTTTTATCACATTTTAATAATAATGATGCATTTCATTTTTATCGCACTCTTCCTTCAAAAGAATCTCAGAGTGCTACACATATAGTAAAAACAAATTAAACCGATTAAAACATAGTTAAAGCAACCCATAAAAATACAAAATAAAAATTAGAATGTAGTGGCTGACAATAAATTAACTCAAGGTAAAAAATGCCTTCCTGTATAAAAAGGTTTTTAGGCCAGTCTTAAAAGAGTTCAGTGTCTGAGTTGCCCTCAGGTGGTCAGGGAGACCGTTCCACAAGCGTGGCGCCAACGAGCAAAAGCCTTTTGATCATAACTATGAATAACCAGCATGATCTGAGCAGGATTGGCTGATACTAATAGCACACCTTTTTGGAAAGAACAGGCCCTGAAGAACCTAAATCTGCAATAAAAAACACATTGTCCACATTGTTCGATAATGGGCGTGGGGGGGGGGGGGGGGGAATCAAGCGCTGGGGAGCTTGAGGCTTAAAGGTTAATATACAACTGTCACTAAGATGGTAAAGAGTAGGGGTGACCCTGAATAGACGACTATTTGACAACCTAAGGAGCTTTACGCCAATGTCCAACGGACATGAAACACCGCTCCATTCAATGTCATTGAACATAGAATTACTCAGCTTCTCCCAATCAATCATGACACACAGCCTATTTTGGTATAAATATCAGTCCATTAATAATACTAAATATAATAATAAAAGATGTAAAATAACTCATGTGCTTCAATCAATCTCCATAGCGTGAATGAATAAATCACCCAGTGGACTAAGTTGCACTATCTGCTGGAGAAACAACATAAACACGAGGCGACTGTTTCACAATCAGGGAACACATCTATTAATCAGAATTGTCCCTCCCGCATCCACACACACACACACACACACACACACACACACACACACACACACACACACACACACACACACACACACACACACTCTACAAACAGTGCTGACCATCATAAACCGCTAAGCCACAGTCATACATGCAGCTGGAACAGGAGGATCAGTTCGCAGGAATAAAAGACGCAGAAGGTTAAAAACCTGGAAAACCTGGAAAAGTCATGGAATTTTAAAATGCTTATTTCCAGGCCTGGAAAAGTCCTTGAAATAAATAAAATCCCCAAAGGTTTGTAAAAGTCATGTAAATGTGTTATATTCATGTGTTCATGTCGTTCATTTACGCTGAGTTTGAAATAATGAATATGCTTTTAAAAGAAAGACTCAAAATATCAGCAGGCATACATACAGGCATCTATATAAATGTTTATTCTTTTAATCAAACTATTGTCTCATTCATTTGTGTCATTTACGGTTTACTGTATGCTTTGTATTCTCATTGTTAGTTTAAATACTACATTTACTCACTTTTTACTGTTTACACCCAGATTTCACTAAAGTCATGGAAATCCATTGGTCAAAATGTGAATGAACCCAGTCATAAAACAGAGAAAGAATAAAGAAGAAAACAATAAGTTAGCATGGCTCCATTGATATGTGGCTAGTAGCAACTTCTAAATTGATGTGAATCTCAGGAAGGTTTCTATCTGAGTGAATCGACCCAGAAGAATCAGAGGTGATAAGAGCTGCTGGAACCCTCTAAATAATAAGGAAGGGGGATTCCATGCTTCCTGTCTCATCTCCTTCAGCAAAGGATGCACAGAAACATCCTTCTCAGGACGTCCCATAATTCCTTGCAGCGGCAACATTTAAAGCGACGCACCATTCGGCCGTCCATGAAATCAAATGATATGCCGGTCCTGTATAGATTTAACCAAATATTTCCATAAAAACAAATGAAATGAATGGCAAATATAGCAAACTGTCAATAAACAAATTATCATAAACAATAATCAACATATTACATGTTTGCTATGAAGAAATACACACTGCTATGGCCCTACATTTCCCTCATAACTCAAGCAATCAGCTGAATATGTATCAGATTAACCCTTGTGACTGGCAGCTTATATTCCTTTGTTTCATTGAGGTCCTATGTGTCAGCGGGGCGTCTACGTTTAAGATGAGATGATCCTTTAATAATCCCAAGCAGCAAAGAGGGCAGTGCAATAAGCACCAGTTAAACCAAAGCAGCTAGGCCTGTGATAAATACATAATGTATAATAAAGGAAATATTTATATTTACATTGCACATGAGTCTATTATCAGTGTTGGGTTAAAGTGTTAAGTAAAGTGTGTGTGTTTCTCTGGTTTGCATATAGAGAACCCTTTCTGTAGTCCTGTACTTTCTCCATATTTACACAGATCAGTGTGAGCGAGCGGCGCCGGTGTCGCTCCCTAAATCCTGATGAATCCTCGTCCACACGGGATCTGTTTTATTAACTAATGAGACAACAAGACACGAGGGCGGGCTGGAAGCTGATTGGTGGTTGAAACAAAGGGAACAGACAAGGGGTGGTTCTCATCTCCGCTTTTGATCCTCCTCGATTCCCTTCCTCGCCTCGCGCCTTAGTCCCGCCCACAAGAGACGCGAGCGGAACCATGGGATGTCACGGAATGTGTATTAAACACACACATATATACACACATATATATATATATATATATATATATATATATATATATATATATATATATATATATAAGCTTTGTGTATTTTATTGTGTAAAGCACTAGAAATGTTTTCACAAAAGTACTACACAAATAAAGATTGACATATATAATATACATGACTGTGATATAAATATGATGTACACACAAACAGTCCTGTCTGTCTATATGACAACATGAAAGACATTTAATAAGTGCTGAATGTGAGCGCATGTTCTTATTGACACGATAATTTGACGTCCGCAGCCGTTGGCTCTTGTAAACGTCATGTCGGGGTTACAGCAGCTAAATGGGATGAAAAAAACACAAGTATCGGGTGAATGCCATTAAGGAAACTGACAAGGAGCTCAATGAACTGTGAACGGCAGAAGGTTTGATCGCTCATCTTAAACAAATACAGAGTATGAATACAAAGAGGAACAGAAGCACATGTAGCCGTGGGTTGAGATCATTACAGCCGTGTTCCCTCGCTCCTCCAGAGGCTTTAAGGAACCGGGATGTCCTTCTAGATGGAGCGCCGAGATCGAATTATGGGTCCCAGGCCGCAGGATCAATTAACTGAGGAATCTAGGCGGCACGAAATGAGAAAAAGCCTAATGTATGAATGTGATTTTAGCCATTTGGTGACAATTGTTTTACTTCCAGGTCACGTGGCGGCCATTTTGTTTTTGTGTCACTATACTTCCGTACTCTTTCAGCTAAACTCTCAGAAGCTAATACAGATCTCAGACAAAGAAGGAATTGTGTAAATGGACCTGTACTTCTCTTTTCTACTCAAAGCTCTTTTACGCAACATGTCACCCATTCACCCATTCACCCTCATGGATGGGAGGAGCTACCATGCCAGGTGCCACCTGCTCATCAGGACTAGCTAACATGTATACCCATTCATACACTGTAGGCACAGCTACCAGCTACAGGAGCAATGTGGGGTTAAGTGCCTTGCCCAAAGACACAACGTCACGGACTAGGCAGGGATTGAACCGCTGATGAAGGATAAGTCCGCTTTACCACTCATCCACAGTTGCCCACACTCCGGTGACCACGTCAGGAGGCCCGCCAGAGCTCTTCATGACTCCAACTACAACAGCTGCAGGTTCAGCTTGGGGAGTCCATCAGACGCCTGGGTGATGGCGGTGCAGCTGCAGCCCTGTCCGTCAACCCCACCGCCAATTAAAAACTCCCGAGGTAGAAAATGCAAAACGTGAATGAGCTTGCTAACGTTGTGCATCCAGGTGGGGGATTGCACTTGAAGCGTGGAAGGATTTCAAGCTGACGTTGGAGGTGCTCATGTGCAGGGAGGAACTCTTCAGTCTGAAGGAAGTAGCTCCAGACTAAATAAATGAAATGCATTCCTTTAAAAAGAAAAAAGACTTTGAGGAATCCAGGAGGATTTTGCAGTCTGAGCAGGAACCAAGGTGAGCCCCGAATGAGCCTCACGTCGGCCCCGGGGACAGAACTCAGTGTCCCCTGGGCTTCCTGTGAAGCAGGCATTGTGGAGGTGAAAGGTCAAGTCAACAAGCTGAGACGTGCCGCTCTCCTATCTCAGTGTGACATCACGTCCTTGCTGCTGCACCACGACCGCTTCCTCCGCCCGTATGACGCGTTCGCTGTGTGCGGCTGATTCAAATGAAGTGGTTAAAACGCTTTGAGTGGCTGGAAGACTAGAACAGCTCTGTTCAGTCATCCATATTCACACTCCGCATATTTATCTGGTAAATTGATGGTAAGTGGACTTTATTGAAGATCTGCTTCTGCCACATTTGGTCTGGGCTATTTTTCTAATTCAAAAGAACTTTCTTGCAGTAGCTATTATAATATAATGGTTCAATGTATATATATATATATATATATATATATATATATATATATATATATATATATATATATATATATATATATATAGTATCTTGTTGTTGTAATTCTTCCATCCATCTATCCATTCATCCATATATGTGTATATTTACATCACTTTGTTTTGTTATTCTTCTGTTGCAATCTTTGATCAAACTCTGGCACGCACATTTTCCTTTCAGGATTAATACGCTTCGATATGATCTTTTCTGAATGTTTTGTGCATAGTGGTTTTCATTTGACTTGACCCTGAGAATAACGTCAGCCTCCCACATTTATTGTTGAAAAAGAGTCTAGAAATACATACATATCAGCTTCCCGAGACCCACATCTGTCAAACCTGACACAGTAAGACACATCCTTGAACACACACACAAGGCACTCTTTCATCCCCTCCAGCCATACGCAGCGGGGTCAAGGGTACAAACTTTGATTGAGCTATTGTTCGCCTGTTGTCTTCCAGCGGAGCAGAAAAGCCAACGCAGAGAGGTCTTCTGCCAAAGCTGTCTTTCCCTCCAAGTACATGGCCAGACCTCGTGCCTGCAGGCCTCAACTCAGAGTTCATATGGATTATTCATGAAAGGAAGAAAAAATAGCAGAGGGAGGTGAGGACAGTTGAGATCTGGGAACCCCAGATGTCATGAACCCAGATATCACATTCTTCTCTTGTGTTAATGGCCTTTGTTAGACTTGGGAGTACAGATATAATATCCAGAATTTATTAACCCAATTAAAAGTTTTGTTGCATTGACGTGTTCTGTGCAAGTTGTGACCTGCAGAAAGAAATCAGATGCACAAAAAGCTTCTTTTTTTTGGGGTCTTTGCAAAACAAAGATGACATCAGACCAGAGACTGTATGAGATATGGACGTATTAACCTGTTCAGCACTGGCCCGCTTTGCCTCTTTTTTGGCGAAAAAAAAGTGTGTTTTTAAAAACGGCACCTTGCATATCTCCGCAAGCACATGGTCGATTAAATTAATTTAAATTGCTAAAATACCATAACTCTTGTGAAATGAGGGCTGTTCTTTTTTTTAAATGATCGTTAGGTTTCATTTTTTACGTAAACTCCCTAACTTGCCGTGGCGATTATAACATTTTACTGAAACCTTTATAAGTAACCCTTACAATGCCGGACTTCAGCCAAAGACAAACTGTGGGTGTCTAACAAAGTCCATAACCTTACACACCCCCTATTAGTATCTCTACATTTACAAACATGGCAAGACTTTTTTCTCACCGCGGGCATTTCAAAATCCTACGGTCTCATCGGTCCATTAATGCTGCGTAGACCTCGTCATACCGCACATGCAGAAACAGCTTATCATTTTGATAGTAGGCTCGACTAAATCAGCCTAAAGTGGGCGTCTCCCGCCGCCGCCATCGTGGCAGTGACAAGAGTTAACGGTGAGTGACCTCACGGCAAAGGTCACCAGAGCGGCAACTCCCTCCATCATACCCAACATTAAGACTTATTATCATTTAAATGGGTGAGTGATATAAAAATGTGACTATTTGGAACCAGCCTCAAGCGGCCATATGACAAACTGCAGTTTTTGACACTTTCGCGTTGGCTTCATCTGTCAGCGTTTGTCAGAGTTTGGAGTCAGACACAGTGGAACCTGCCTTGTGACTTCGCTGATGCCGTCTTCACACCAACTCACGGAATCGCTCGCGTTCATTCGCGTGAGAGCGGCGGGGCCCGTTTCATCCATCACGGTTGAAATCACCGCTATTGCTGCTTCGTACGTGTTATGGAAGTACCACATGCCCCGGGAAACTACCTGCCATCGTTTCTGGGTTCATAACATCGCTCGGTGATGTCATGAATGAACTTTTTAGGTTATTCTTTAATATCGTGAACTTACAATGAGAGACTTTCTATTAGTGCTCATTTTGGCCGTCCCTGCGGACAGAAGGAGTGGTGTTTCCATACACCAGAGTTTCCGTTAAAATGTTACTGCCGCAGAGACAGTCTGCCGACTCCGTCCTGGATCCGGTTCTCCAGTGTCGGTGTCGGCTCCCACACACACACACAGTTTATGTCTGGTCATAGTTACTAGGAAAGGCCCCACATGGTATGTCCAAAAGACAAATGTCTCTGCTCTACTATGTTTACCCAAAGGAAAACTGTGGCACTGACAAAAAAAAACCTGGGGAAACCTGCACTTTAGAGGGCATTAGGCTGATTCCACAATAATAACTTGCACCAAACAAAAAGACCAAACACGCTGTACTAATTGGTCTTGCACAAATATATGTACCATTACCTGGGGTAGATCTTTATCCCTATTTACTGTACCAGATCTATTATTAAGACAATGTGGCTTATTCGAGCCTCCCCTGAGAGAAACATGGGTCTATATTGAGCCCCATAGCTGACCCTTACAATGCTTTGTTGTGCATAAAACAGGTAAGACTTGCGAAGGTAGTTAAGTTTAAGGCAAAGTTAATGATCTTAATGTTTGTGTTCCGCAAAACAGCTGCTGCAACTCTCAAAGGACTAAAAGCGGACTAATATGAACAGTTATTAAAGAGTGAAGAAACACTACTTCGTTAAAAAGAAAAACGTCCTGCTGTGAGTGGATACTCTTGAAAATGGCATGGATCATCTTCATACTGATCCAGGCAATGTCAAACGATCTGAAATCAAATGATAAGCACCGCACTCAACCAACAGTGAGCAGGGATGGGAAAAAGTGAGGGTGCATTAATTTAACGGAGGGTCCGATGCACCCTAATGGAACTGAGCCCACAGAGACTCCAGCCCAATAAATCATTGAGGAACCAGAGCCAATTGCTGAGTTAGTTTCAGTGTTTCTTAATGGGAAACCATTTGACAGGAAAATTCCTTCTGTGCACACAGTTATTTAGGTACTTGCAGACGCTTTTTTGTGCAGACATACATCAACATGCACAAGTGTGTCGTTAGACTCTGACACGGATGCAGCCGGCCTGGTTGCTCCGTCCAGGTGAGGTGGGAACAGCTGCTTCAGTTTGGGTTCAGTTGGGTCCGTATTCTATTTTTTGTTGCAGAGCTTGAAGGGATAAATACTTAAAATGAAGAAACCTTTGAGAAGGAGCAGGGATCACACATTTAGATGGTAAGGGGAGCTGCTGGAAAACCAATCTGTACTCCTGCCATTCCATTGTAGCCGTTCACACGTCATCTCACCTCAACTCATTCACGTTCCTCTGACTGAACTGGGCTGAAGTTGGGATTCTTATAGTGTTAATTCACCTCATTTTCTCCTTTAATCAAATGCTGTGCAGAGTAACCAAAAGACTCTGAGAATATTGTGTATCGGAAAGGAAACGGACAACCCTTTGTGGCGGATTGCCAGACTCATTGATTCAGGTGTTTGCTGCTTTTCTGTTGTGAACCAGGGATCTGGCAACGGGAAGGAGACACCCAGGCAGACCCAGGACACGAGGAGCCAGGTTATAGGTAGCGCATGAAACACATGGAGTTCGATGGAGAGGCAATGGAAGAATTTGCTGTTGCCGCCATATTATCCCGATTATATGGGCCCCCGTCAGACCATAATTTATGATATTGAAATATTGTATAGAAGGCTATTCATTCACATGGAATTGATGCAATTAGTAGGAGTTTTTTCTTGTGGAGTTGGGCAGATCCAGTTTGTGTGAACTTTGAGCCTGTACATTGGATAGCAGTAGAAATGGAGCCCCGGTCCGGTCCAGTATCCATCGGCAGCATCCAGGATGGACCGCATTGGAAAGCGTATCTGCAGCAATGATGGTGAGGAAGCGGGCGGCTCTGCACTCGGCACAACAACATCTCCATTACCCTTCCTCCTATTTCCATTATAGCTGTACGGACATTAATGGCATTCTGAGGCAGGACTAGGTTTGTAATCATTTGTGTTTCTTCTGTGGACAATTACACGGAACCATATTTCAACTCTCAACCGATCATTTGAATCATGAGGGGAAACCCAATTTGGATTGCCAGTCACAATAACTCATCAAATAGAAGTAGTCACTCCTCTTTCTACTCCACACGCAGATGAATTCCATCGTGGTACTTTCCCGGTGACACTGGGCACCAAGACGTTCAGCTCCATATCATTTACAGACCTCCATTCAGGGTGACCGACAACAATGTGAAGTAAATTTATTTACCAAAAACAGACTTCCAAATACACAGGATCAAGCAGCAAAAACAGGGATCAAAAAAGGGCACGGGGACAAACAGGGAACACACAGTACGATCTGACACTGGGGCAGAAGACAGACAGGGTTTAAATATAAGAGGAAAGTAACAAGGCACAGGTGGAAAACAATGAGGGCAGCACAGGTGAAGGGAATACACAACCAGGGAACAGGGCAGACAGATGATCACTGACAATCACAGGGGCAGGAAGTGTAGGAACACACAAGACAAGGGCTTCACAATAAAACAGGAACCCAGAAAACCCCAAACCGTGACACTAAGATTTTAAAGCAAATTCTGCTATTTTGCCATCACCAACTTGGTAGCCACAAGTCACCCCAGGAGGCAGAGCTACGTGCAACCGAACGCTAAATATGACAACTGCAGGTGAAGAAAATGCTACTCTTAACTTTCATGAACTGAAAACACTGCATTATGGTCTGTTTAACTTTAAATGGAACACAATCTACTAAATGAACATCATGCTGTATTGAAGAAGACTCGAAGCTACAGATTGAGACATAAACTCATGTTTGCAATGTTTACTGAAGGAATAAATCAAGAGAGAAGTAGAGTAATTTATATAGACTTTTATACAACCAGAGGAGTCACCCCCTGGTGGTCAGGAGAGAGAATGCAGCTTTAACACATGAAGCAGACTTCTATACAACCAGAGGAGTCGCCCCCTGGTGGTCAGGAGAGAGAATGCAGCTTTAACACATGAAGCATAGACTTTTATACAACCAGAGGAGTCGCCCCCTGGTGGTCAGGAGAGAGAATGCAGCTTTAACACATGAAGCATAGACTTCTATACAATCAGAGGAGTCTTCAGCATTGGCTTCACCTTTCAGACCCGAGCATGCCGTCTGGATACATGGCTACACAGTGCCAGCACCAATCAGTTCTATGTGAGAGCTGTCTGATTACACTCTGTTCTCCAGCTGAAGAGGCTCAGACCTTGCAGGAAATAACTTTTACTGTGCTTGTTGAGCATTAAGTGCCATTTTGGATTTACATCCTCACGCATGGAACAACCCATATTGGCTTCTAGTGCTGATTGTTTGCTTTGAAGGACAACACATCAGTCACTGTGATGACGCCATACATCATTACGCCTCTTTCATGCAACCGTAGCGGGCCCAATCAATTGCCGAAGAGTGCTATGGAACACACCGACGGATTTACAGCACCATTATGTTCGGAACACGGCATTCGTACAACCACACAGAGGGTTTCCATTTCTCCCTGAACAACTCTCACCTTTCTTCACAAAGCAGATTTTCGTGTCCTTTCTTATTTCGTCTAATTCTCACGGTTCTCTCACATTGTGTTTCACTTCCTGCCTCGCTGTTTGCTCTGAACTACTCTCCTCCGCTTCCTTTTTTTCCTTTCTCCATGCCTCTATTTTCCAGAGTGCAGCGGTAAACTGCGTTGATCAGTGAGAATAACCCATAAATCTAAATGGAAATGCAGCCATTGCCTTTTAGTCTGTAAATGGGTGTATTTTCCCAGGTCTCTAAAAGCACAGCCAGGTGAATTATAGGATCCACTGGGCTGTGTTGCTCTGGGAGAGCTGCCTTGCATACTGAGCAGGCTGATAAAATGCCAAAGCCACTGGACATATGGCATCACTTGTGGACACTCATAAAGTGAGAGGCAGATATGACAGCGTCACAATAAGCATTTGGTATTTGTCGGCAAAAACTCACTCAAAAAACAGTTGAAGTAAAAAAAAAAGTCTTCTCTTAATTTAGATTCACTTTTCAAACTGTACTAAAGCAAATCAAGACGACACGGTAAGTCTACAGCTGAGCTTGTGTCGCCTCGAGGAATGGTGAGTTTCATGGTCCACAGTGGTGGAGTGTAACATTACATTAACTCAAGTGCTGTGCTATTTCCATTAATATTTCTCCTTCACTACATGTCAGAGGCAACATTGTACTGTTTACTACACAAAATGTCATTTCACAGCTCTTGGTACTTTTTATTTCATACCCTTCCTGTCCAGTGAAAACAAAGAGAAGAAGAAAATAATTTAAACTTTTCTATCAATGAACTAAAGGATGAAGAGTTAATGTATGTATGTCTTGAAAAAGTCCTACTTCTTAAGCTGAATAAAGTCTTTAAAAAGCCTCTTGGATCAGGAGGAACAGTCGACAGTCCTGTGTTTGTTCTCTTCTGGTTTTGACCCATCCACCTCCCCTCCCTATGTGGATGTTTTGGGTCTTTATACTGCGTCATCACATTCCTGGAGCATTTTCTCTAAGTGTCTACTAATGCTAGTCCCTGTTTCTCTTTCCCTCCCCACACATGAGAGCTGGCCAAACGGAATTTGAAAAATGGAAAGATTTAATTAAGGGAGCTGAGATGATGAGTAAATGAACAGTATGTCTGTTCGATGAGAAAAAGTAAAAGCAGCACTTGGAATTGTTGCAGAGGAAATGTACAACTGAATGTTACAAGAGAACATGGAGGAAGTTTTGAGTCTGTATTAGCAGCACTTTGAGACAGAAAGCAAAGACGCTGAAAGTGAAATATACCGAGGGAACAGGGGGGATTTGATTCACAGGGCCTTCTCTTTTTAGCCTGAAATAGTCTCAAATAACAGCCTGGTGTTCTGTGCAGTTAAAAATAAAACAGTTAACAACAGAACAATATCCTCACCCAAACACCACCAGATGTTTCCAGATGTTGCCTCCTGCAGTCAGCCGATATCTCCAGACTGCCACCTGTCTGATAGTGGAAGCTGACTTGGTAATTGGAAAAACAAAGGACTACTGCCTCTTTCTGATATAATAACAATTATCCTCCTTTTGCCAACAAGCCCAACAGTTTATTTTGAATTATGCAGACCACTAACCATTAAATGTTAAATTAGTATTTATTTAATATTTGCATTGCATGTATGTTGGGTTATATTTTCTACCCGAAAATGGTTTAAAATTACTATGTTGTTGAAAAGGTGCGTTGTAAAATACAACCCCAAATCTGAAAGTGCTTATTTTGGACGACTTCTGGATTAAGAAATGCAGTAATTAAATGAAATTGTTAAGAACTTATAAAACGACGAGACAAGCACATAATCACCCAGGCAATCTTTTATTGCTACAATCAAAACAGCTCAAGTTAGTCCTGTATTGTCAATCATAACGAAGGACTAATAACTGGACCATTTAGAGTCAAATAGACCATAAAGCAGGGTGTGCATTAGGGCGGGCTTATTGTGATTGACAGGTCGCTGCTGCTACCAGAGCCGTATACGTTGTCTCCACGTTACTCCTCTGCATTCAAAATATGGTGACGGCTGTAATCCAAAACAGCGACGGTGACATCGACAAACTCAAGGCTTCAAAACGTCAGTCCACAAACCAATGGATGGCCTCATGATGACTACGTCCACTTCTTATATACAGTCTACGTCAGAGACCCTGTTGCAGGTTCATGTCTCCTCCCATGAGTGAACCATGCGTCCTTAAGTTGAGGAAGTAAGCAGAAAAGATGAAAAGAAACACATTGGGAAATAACAGCGAGAACCAGCAGTAACATTGGAATTAAGAGATGTCAATAATGTTGAACAATTCAGCAATATGTGCATACATATTTGTGGAAATATGTGTGTGTGCATCAGTAATACATTTGTGAGCCTTGTCAAATTTTTGTAATTTACAACTAAATCACATTTGTGAATTTTATGTGCATTAATTATTGTTGACACCCTGATACATGTTTCTACATTGAAATCAAACAGTTGTGTATGAAGCTAGCTAGACTCTATTTATTTAGGCATTCTGTTTACAGATTAATTCTTTAATATATTTATTCAAAACGAGGGAACAACTCAGGTTCAGGTTCAGTCAGGTTTTACTTGAGTTTGAATTCAAGTTCATGAATAGAAAAAAATGTAGGATTGTTCTATGAGCCTAACATTATATTTCACGAGACGCTTTGACTGAAATAGTATAATTAACACCGCATGTCCAACCCTACTCACACTGGGTGCAACAACTAACTTGCTAGCTAACTTCAAGTTGCTAACGGACAGCATTATTCTATTCTTTGTTAGCGCTAGTGCTCCAACTTCACTGCACATTGCAAGCTACCTAGCTTGCGCATGAAATAAGATGGACTCAAAGAATCAAACAAAGTTGGCACTCTATTGCTTCTGTTAGCTTGCTAACGTAGCAGCAGCGGCTATAGCTGACCAGCTTCCCTAATTAGTCATTATAATGTAACGTTTAAGAATAATGAGCCTATTTTGGGGCGTACCTGACCCATCCCCCCCGGTTACTATTTGTAACCCATCGTTAAAACCCAGCAGGTTTTAATGTGTTAGTATTATTACACATTGAGTCACATAGTCTTAGCATTAGCATTTAGTGTTTGTGTTTTAAGGGACACACTGCACTTTTAGGTACCTCATTTATAAGAAACCAGTCTACATCAGTGCATGATGACTACATCCTATTCCCTTTTCACTCAGCAGTGGAGGATGGATGACACATGAAGAGAGAAGAGAGGCCAAGGAGGAAGCAGAGCGAGAGGTAAGATTCATAATGGATGCCTCAGTGTACGTCTGTCTGTCACCATTACAACCAATGGGGTGTTAATGACTCCACAGTTCATGTGTTCCACATCACACCTCTGTCATAGTGTGCAAACATCACCTCCATCATCATCATGTGCGCGATAAGAGGATCACCTGCCTGTCTGCATCGCCGTACATGCTTTCACAACACGGCGTCCGTCTGAGACACAACCTGTTTCACCTCTCTGAGGATCGGAGGCCAGAAGGGACGATAACATCAGCACAAACACTCAGAAGTCATTAGTACACTTCAGTCCATGATGGATATCAGACTGTGCACACGTCCAACATCACAGCACGGACCTGGTCTGTGGTTAGTGAGGAGGGAGAGGATAGTCTGTGTGTGTGTGTGTGTGTGTGTAAACCGATGAGAAACCATAAAGTCTTTTAGCTCATACGACCACATAAGTGGTTTGTTCCTACCCTCTAGTCTAATATGACCCACAGGAGCCTTTCTTAAATATTAATGAAAAGTCCTAAATTAGTGCCCCTACTCCAATTACCTTAAACATCTGAAGAGGAATGCATGAGTACAATAAATGCAACGAAGAACCACCTATGAATGAAATGGGTTAATCTTACATCCATCTTTACAAAAAAAAATCCACACAATGCAACACTCTGCTTGTCATTTTATTCACGAAGCACATTCATGCACCTCAGAGGAAGCAACCTCCTAAATGTAGTTCATGACAGGCGAACATGAAATTAAAAAATGTCATATTATATATATATATATATATGTTGGGACATCTGGAACTTAACGTTTTTCTAACATAAAAACTTTTTTTTTTAATGTAACATCAATTATTTTGCCGGAATAATTCAGCCTCTTGACATTGTAAGCAGGGCTTCAGACTTAAAATGATGTTTCTTATATAAAAGAACTGGAAAACCAATATCTGAATGGAATATTTATTCAAATATATATTGCTTTCGGTCCCTTCCCGTCCCGCTGCTCAGCACATGGAGGCCGGGCTCCAGGCAAAGCTGTGACAAACTGCTTGTCTTCCTGTGACGACTTTACAGGAACAAAGTGTCACCAACCACGCTGACAACCTTTCCAGCTCTCTGAGCCGCATGACGTCTCCTTTTAGCATTTAATAAACCTTTCATGACATTTTGCATTGATTTAATAAGTTGTGAAGTTCCACACAAAAAACAGCACAAACAGCATATTAGTATGTGGTGTGATCTATCTTTCTTAAAAGAGAAATTAGGAAATAACATGGCAAACACATTGTAATATAAGTAATTATTCGTACACTGGCCTCGGGTCTTTTGGCTGATCTTTTAGAACGCCCACAAGTCCTTGAAGGCGGACTGAGGCGGGTTTCATAGCAGCCTCTCCTGAAGCTGTTAAATCCTCCCAAACAACACCAGCTTGCTCCGAGATGCATCTGCACTCGTTCAGTGGGGGACAACATTGACTGACCAGTGTATGATTATTTTTGTCAAAGTCAATGTACCAGTCTAACTTAGTGCACAATCATCGGTGCTGAGGTGAGCTAAGTGGACCCGTTTACAGCGCTCTGTCCCCATAATCCCTCCTGACGGAGGTCATTGCCAGACCGGTCCCCACCTAGCGTTGCCACAAAAAGCCCCATCTCCAGGACTAATGGGGCGGCAGATAGGGCTCCGCCGCCCACACAACAACAGGCGGACAGCTGGGTGGCGAAAACAACCGAGGCAATGAGAGAAAATGAGGAAGAAAATTGGGAGGATACGTAGAGAGATACAAAATAACAGAGGAACGGAGAGGGGAAGAGAAAGCATCAGGAAGCGGGTGGCAATATGCAGAAAAAACTGGGTGAAGTGAAGACGAAAGAGGATGCAGCGGGGACAGCACGGAGAGGATAAATGGAGGGAAATGTAAAAAGGGAGAGGGGGCAGACGGGGAAAGTGGTAATTGGTTGATCCAGACAGCCGGGGTCTGAGGCTCACAGGCTTGTCAGAGGAGCTCCTCGGGGTGCGTGAGGTCCCACGGAGGAAAAAGCTCACATGTCTGTTGTCACTTCCCGGTCGGCCGGGCCTCAACCCACCAAAAAAAAAACACTCTCAATTAGTGGAGTTGTCTGCGGAAAAGAGAAAGAAGGGCGACAGTGGCAGGGTCTTCTCCACAGGGCATGAGGGAGACACAGAGAAACTGTTTACTGCAACTCCAGTCACTGCCTTTGGTATGTAAATACCCTGCTGCTGTTCTCTATCCTGACCCCATCCCCTCTGTCACACACACACACACACACACTTTAAATCCATCGCTACGCATTCTCTCCCTGCCTCCGCCGCCTCCAAAGGGTGTCCAATTTACATTGTTGCATGGGGTGTTAAACATTTCAGAGTACATGCACAAGCAGATACGCTTGTGAGGTGGAAAAAGCTGAGTTTTCACACGTTGCCTGTTTTGGAGGCTTTTCCCAGCCAAGCCATGAAATGGGATATTGTGTCGTGCCAAAACTCTGTGAGTGTGTGCGCGTGACAGAGTCTGCATCTTGATGCGGGCACGTAGTCTTGTGTTTTTAATTCCAAAACGTGCCTCAGCGGGCCCCTAGTGAAAATGTATAAATGACATTTTTATCCTGAATTCGTCGCTCCTAACCACCGTCACGTGATGCTAACGCCGTTAGCCGGTCACGTGTTGACTTCCCCGTATCAAGTAATGACTGTGACCTTTAATGTCTGAATGAAAGTGCAGAAGCATGCAGTAGTAACCCATGACGCCCTCACTCACATGATCTTTTCATGTAATTAGGAGGGCATGTGGATGGTAATTTAATAAGCTCAATTATTGCTGGAGTTAATACATCGCATTATGAAAAGGCTGCTCGCGCTACGACACCAACGTGTAATATACAGGGTTAAAAACTGGGCTTGGGTTATTGATGTTTATTTAGATATATTCCTCAATATAAAGGAAAATATACAATGTCTAAACATATTTGTCTTATTGGTATGTTCAATGGAAGGGATGAAATGAAATTGCATTGCTACTGTCAGGAGAAATAAGGAAGTAAAAAAAGAAAGAGCATGAAAACAGGGTCCCTTTTCGTGTTTCCTGGCGCACTACATTGGCCTCCGCGTGTTTGTCTGTTTAATTGGTGACCCCATCCTCGCCCTCGCCTTCCTCCTCTTCATCGCTCTAATCATGTCCCCCTGCTAAATTTAGAAAACGTTTCTGACATTCTCAGAGAAAAAGATGTGACATTTTCGTGAAATTTCTCGCCCGTCTCATTTTGCTGACATCGCGAGTTATTCACACGTTAGACTGTGTTACGCTGCAGACACACATGGTGTAGTGGTTGCATGTCTGAGCTCTCCTCACTGGTCTGGAGTCAGTGGGCGCGGCCCAGCTGGAAGCGGGACAGATGTGGACTGCTCAGGTTTTAGCAACATTTTAATCAGAACCTGGAGACAGTTGGTGAGTTGTTTGGTCTGTCAATCAAATCCAGGCCAAGAACAATCAAGAATGCAATCATTCATTTTAATGTCATGAACCGTCATTAACTAATGGAAACAACAACTGTTCTGGAATCAACATCCTGTACGTAGTGAAATGGTATTTTATTACGATTGGGATATACATTCTGTTTGTATTATTGGGATGGAAATTAGCTTTTAGCTCTCTGTATGTGTATGTTTAATGCTTCAGTTTTGAAATAAATGTTTATTATATACTTGATCCCTGTCAAATGAACTGAAAAATTATTAAAAAATTATGATTAAACTCAAACACGGTAGTTGTTCTTGATCTGGTACGACCTTTATGAAAGATTAACAGGAGAACTTTGAATGTGAAAAATAACACTTTTATCAATGGATTTCTAATAAATTAGCGGGGGAACAGCCAACAGTGTGTTTATTAAAGGTCTTTATTTCTTTCTTTCTACACTGCAGAGCTGCTCTTTTCTTTGATATTCAACTTGTTATGAGTTAATATTTGATCGTAGTCATTTTCTTCAAAGTATAATTAGTGTTTGGGCAATAATATGGATACATTTACACTCGTCCCATGTGCCTTAAGATTAGCTTTGGTATAAGCAAAACTCACTTTGACCAATTTAAATGTATTTTTCAGATTTCTGCTTCGACAAGCCCAGAGAACTCCTCCACCAAATTCAAAATGTCAGTAATTTTCACTCAATTAGTAAATCCCAGGACAAGAATAACAATAAAACAAAAACATGTTGTCGCTTGTCGACACTTTATTTTCTTCTTTCTCCAGCGTCGACATGCAGATTGCAATCTTAACATGACTTCTTGTGCCTCCTAAAGGCTTCAGCGCCTGTCTGTCCGCCCGTCTCTAAACCCTTTACATGTCTCTGTCTCTGCTGTGGCTTTGCCGTCTCGCTGTGTTTGTTGTGTGGCAGACATAATCCACCTCTTCCATCTGACTCCAAAACCAGCGATTTTCTTATTTACACTTTCCAAAAAATCCCCTGAGGTTTGTCTAATTATTTCTTCGGCTTTAGTGGAGGAAGGCTATCTGTGCCGGGGGCTGCAGCCGACGCAGACGTTCATACCAAGCTGAAAGAAGTGGAGGGAAAAGAAGAAAAAGCCACATGTGGACGGCAGAATAGGATCAAGCTCACTGACTGTTTTCTTCCTTCAGCTTGATCCCTGCTATTCCCCAGTACTGAGCGCCGCTTTCTGCAGCCTTATCTTCTCAGCCGCTTGCACCTCGCCGGCCAAATCTCAAATCCCAGCCATACCTAGAGGCAAGGCAGGCGGCACTAACGCGCTCACGCCGCACGCCATTCAACGTCGGTTCCCTAGCAACCTCCGCTGCTACCTTCTGAATAAAAATCAGTTTCTGTGGCTGTCCACGAGTGTGAGCCTGGACTTTAATGTGTGTGTGTCGGTAATTATCCTGTAACAGGTGGGTTGTGAGGGAGTGGTTGTGTGGAACTCTTACAGTTCATGAATCAGTTTTTAAATCTGTTCAGAGGATTATTCTCCCATGGTAATGTGCAGGCATAGGGTGATTTAATGTCTCCAACAGGAAAATAAAACACTGTTTATGTACAAATGTGGCCGTAACCATCTGCTTAGAGCAACACTATGAAGGAGATGAAAGGGGATATTTGACAGGAAAAAAATAAAATAAATCCATTTGAAGGCTTCCATACCGCTGGAAACAAAAGAGACTATTATTAGTTCAGTGTGTTTAACTCGAGCAGTGATGATCACGCTGAAGAAAGCATTTTTGGCCAATCCAGTTTGAACCACCGCAACCGAGGGGACTCTCAGAGCTCCACTCAGTGACATTGTTGATATTACCCGTTAACACACTGCAGACCACTGATTGGTTAGAGAGAACGCCACATACGACTTCCTGTGCAAACCTGCCATCTTTAAATAGCCAAGCTATCGCCTGCAGGCATCACAATATTTGTGTTTACTCGACCCATATTTTAAAAGAAGTTCGACTTGCAAAACTATTCCGTACACTATGTATACTACACTGCACACTGCCATGTACACTACACTACACTGTACTGTACACTACACCGTACTGTACACTACACCGTACACTATGTACACTACACCATACACTATGTACACTACAACCTACACCGCGCTGTACACTACACCGTACACTACACTGGACATTATGTACACTAGACCGTACACTATGTACACTACACCATACACTATGTACACTACACCGTACACTATGTACACTACACTGCCATGGATATTATGTACACTACACCGTACACTACACCATACACCATGTACACTACACTGTACCCTATGTACACTACACCGTACACTACACTGCCATGTACATTATGTACACTACACTGTACACTATGTACACTACACTGCCATGTACATTATGCACACTACACCGTACCCTATGTACACTACATTGCCATGGACATTATGTACACTACACCGTACACTACACCATACACTATGTACACTACACTGTACCCTATATACACTACACCGTACACTACACTGCCATGTACATTATGTACACTATACTGTACACTACACTGCCATGTACATTATGTACACTACACTGTACACTGCACTGCAGACTACCATGTACGTTATGTACACTACACTGTACACTGCACTGCAGACTACCATGTACGTTATGTACACTACACTGTACATTATGTACACTACACTGTACACTGCACTACAGACTACCATGTACAGTATGTACACTACACCCTACACCGCACTGTACACTACACCGTACACTATGTACACTACACCCTACACCGCACTGTACACTACACCGTACACTATGTACACTACACCCTACACCGCGCTGTACGCTATGTACACTACACCATACACCGCACTGTACACTACACCGTACACTACACCGCACTGTACACTACACCGTACACTATGTACACTACACCCTACACCGCACTGTACACTACATCCTGCACCATGTAAACTACACTGCACACAACCGTGTACATTACACTTTGTACACTACACAGTACATTAGGCCGTAGACTATGTACTCTAAACCCTATACTGCACTGTGCACTAAGCCGTATATTTTGTACACTACGTCGTACACTATGCTGTACAATACACTATGCTGTACAATACACTATGCTGTACACTATTAAATTCTACACTGCACACTGCGGTGTACACTATGTACACAACTTGGGTGGGCCGCAGTCCTGGACCTAAACGCTGTTGTATCCGGACCTGGGCCTACAACCGATAGAGTGAGAATGCATTTAATTTTAACGTAGTGCTTCTAACCGGCGCAGCTTTTTTAGCCTTTATGGAACTTCATGGGTCCAGGACACACACCGACCAAGTACATGCATTGTAAATCGCATCACGTGATGCTACTCATCAAGTGTGTATTACGGGAGAGACTGGGCGAGCAACAGTGTAGTCGGAGAAGTACGACTCAGAAGTGCTTTCACATGGTGTGCTCCAAAGAGAGGAATGTGGACAGCGAGACCAGAGCCTTTAAGCAAGAATGGACAGACTCTTGTTTGTTCATTCTGGCCGGGCAGTTCAAAACCAATATGTCTCATATGTTCAGAGACCGTGGTGATTATTAAAAGCTCCACTCTGAGACAAAGTACACATCTTTTGAGCAAACATACCCACTCACATCCGAAATGAGCCTGATATGATCAAAATCCTAACACATGAGTTCACTGCCCAACAATGATGATAACGGAGATTAAAGCTGAAACAAGTGGCTTTAATAACTCAAGATAAAGTCCCTGCACACAAATGTCTCTATTTTTAGAACTGCTAGGCTACTTCAATATGGCACTAAATCATAACACCAGCTAAACATTATTGTGATCTTCACATGAGGAAATTCTCTAGAACTGGAGGTTGTTGGATTTTAATTGAATACCCCTACAGTACACTATGTACAATACA
The DNA here is from genome assembly GCF_910589615.1 of Taurulus bubalis. NCBI lineage: Eukaryota > Metazoa > Chordata > Actinopteri > Perciformes > Cottidae > Taurulus > Taurulus bubalis. The sequence continues at coordinate 24,394,468 of NC_136601.1, forward strand.
CCGTGTACTATGTAAACTACACCGTGTACTATGTAAACTACACCACATACTATGTACACTACACGTGTGCTATGTGAACTACACCACACACTATGTACACTAAACTGTGTACTATGTAAACTACACCACACACTATGTACAATACACCGTGTACTATGTAAACTACACTGTGTACTATGTACACTACACTGTGTACTATGTAAACTACACCACACACTATGTACACTACACTGTGTACTATGTAAACTACACCACACACTATGTACACTACACTGTGTACTATGTAAACTACACCACACACTATGTACACTACACTGTGTACTATGTAAACTACACCACACACTACGCACACTAGATCGTGTACTATGTAAACTACACCACACACTATGTACACTACACTGTGTACTATGTAAACTACACCACACACTATGTACACTACACGTGTACTATGTAAACTACACCACACACTATGTACACTACACGTGTACTATGTAAACTACACCACATACTATCTACACTACACTGTGTACTATGTAAACTACACCACACACTATGTACACTACACTGTATGCTATGTAAACTACACCACATACTACGCACACTAGATCGTGTACTATGTAAACTACACCACACACTATGTACACTACACTGTGTACTATGTAAACTACACCACACACTATGTACACTACACGTGTACTATGTAAACTACACCACACACTATGTACACTACACGTGTACTATGTAAACTACACCACACACTATGTACACTACACTGTATGCTATGTAAACTACACCACACACTACGCACACTAGATCGTGTACTATGTAAACAACACCACACACTACGCACACTAGATCGTGTACTATGTAAACTAGACCACACACTATGTACACTACACTGTGTACTAAACTACACACTAAGGCGTCCAGTATATACACTGCGGTGTTCACTACCGCATACATTACACCGTACGATTGAGAATTCCATCTGTAATGAAACAGTACCATCTGCAGTGGAACATTGAACAGAGAATAGGACCTGGAACCAAAAGTGAGACAAAGCCTGCAGTGACATGAGGGGTTGCACATAGATGTTCCTGTGAACAAGTTTAAAAGAAGACTGTAAACAGACTTTGATGTGTACAATCATGGAGTTCCTCTTTAAAGGTCTTGGCCAGATGAATGGGTCCGGTTACTTATCGACAATCAACGTTAGTTTTTGTTCAAAATACAATATTGATTTGGGGACAATGACATGTCTACATAGGTCACTATTGTTATTACTATTATTATTATAAACTAATGTCAAATCATATTTATTGATATTTATAGACTTTGAATCTTACTAGCATAGCTTTAGCGGACCAGAAATATCTCCCGTTGCCAAGTCATATCTAAGGTCCAGCATGTGTCCTGGAACATTTCTATTGTATGAGAACCTTATGGCTATTATTGTGTTTAAGGTATTAACAAATGCTCATGATTACCAGGGAGACTACCCCTTAGAAATACTTATACAAAATAAATTGTTGGTCTTCATTTTTTTCCTTTGGCAAGTGCTCATGGTGTGAGCAGGGTAAAGCCCTTGGAGGTGTCTATTATCAGGAACTAATGGACTCTGAAGAGGCAACCATCTGAAGCAGCCTCCACAACACCCATTAATTGCATTAATCCTCACATACTGTACTTAATCACCCAGTCTATAAATATGCATTCACTATTTGTTTCTTAGGACTATTTGTATTGTTAAAAACTTACAAATCACATGGCTTGTATATAGATGTATTATTTCAGATTGTATTGTTGGTCATTGGTGCTTAATACCTATTCATTTAATATTTATAAGTACACCTATTTTCTTTTCAATTTGTGTGTACAATTATCTTTCCAGCTTTGCCTCAAGCTATTATTTTCTATTTCTGTGTAATTATAATAGAGAGGCATGGAAAATAAAACTTCTTTTATGTACATGCATACTTGAAGCTAACAAATATCTAGTTATGCTAGCAGTGAGCGAACACTCCTTGTGTGTCAGGTGTGTGGCTGAGCTAATTACTGCTAATTTACACAGTGCTAATAGGCGCATCAGGTTCACTGGGATGATGTGAAGCTGAGCTGCAGCAGCTACTATTCATCAAAGCACTGCAAAGTCACTGCAGGCTGTTGGCCCCTTTACAAAATACTTTCTAAAGTACTTTTTTTTCATCACTTGACTTTTTGGGAGCACTTGCGAGGGAGGGTTGTTTCTGCTTTGTGTAACAGGGAATTAAGGGCTTTAGTGTGAGCGATAGATGTGGAATTGTAATCCTGGTGTCTGGGTTGTCGGGGAGCTGGAGAGCAAGATTTACGACATCTAAGGGTCTAAATGGTTGGCTTTTGAAATAACTGGATGTGTGTGAAGGTGAATTTACAGCTCATAGATTCCATGTCTGGACTCTAAACGGCCAGGTGACCTGCTGTGAATACAGGTGAGTCTCAGTCACACTCAGACAATACATAAAGTCTGGAGAAAACATGCTCTATATGCTTACTTCATTTAATATTAAAAAGTACAATACCCACTTCCCCACTGGAGGCACAATCAGTGATATTTTACTGGCACAAAGAGACCATAATGGTGCCACTAATGGCTCCTGAGGTTTCAGGCATTCTGGACAGGCACAGTCAGTCGTGCTCTGTTTGCTGGGGCAGCTACAGTACACACACACACACACACACACACACACACACACACACACAGGCAGAATGTGTCTATTTGCTGGATATGCTCCGTGTGTCAAGGCCCCTTGGCTTTGTGTTCGTGCCGGCAATGTCCATGTTGCTGACATCTTGAACTGTCCGTCGGCTGTCAGGGTTCACGTTTGAAGTGTGTTCACACTGGAAAAGTGACAAAATGAAGTGTACTCAAAACAGTCTATGAAGACTAACAACTTCTGTTTGTGTGCTTTTCAAACACAATCGTCATTTACACAGATACGGCCTCTGCATTTAACCCATCTTTAGCATTGTAGGAGCAGTGGGCTGCTGGGAAGCAACTGGGGGTTCAGTGTCTTGCTCAAGGACATGAGAACTATCGGAGGCCAGGTATTGAACCTGCTACCTCGTGGTGGCAGGACGTCCGCTCTACCCCATGAGCCACACCCTGCCCCGGGAGGGAGGTATACCCTGCTGAGACTTTGTGGGGGTCAAGTCCAATGCTCCAAAAACACATTATTACAACTTTTATCAAAATGATATGAAGAAAAGAAGCAGACTTTGTCAACTGGCTTATGCCATGTTCACACCAAAAGAGTTGAGAATTTTCGCAACGCCACTTCGCCTATATTGCACTGCCCGGTGAAAAATTCGCTCTATGTGGTTAATTCGTTGGGGAAAGGGGGCGGGGCTTATCTCTGTGAAAACATTTACCATTTCCGCCATTGAAATAACCACTAGTTCTGCTTTATACTTGTTGAGGAAGTTCTGACGTGCCTTATACACGTCGGAACTTCAAACGCCACCGGGTCTGGGTTCATAATATTATCCGTAGTCGCACACAGCTCCGACTCCTCCAGGACGAGTGTCTGAATGAAGCCGCTTCCAGTTTCATTCAGTAACGGCGGTGACGACGGCGGAGCTTCTCAACGATGATTGGCTTTCGCAACTCCACTTCGGCCAATGAAATATTTCAACGCCGGCGAAAAGGCGGAAAAGCGGATTTGTTAATATTCGCAACGCCACTTCGCCTCTATCGCGCCGCCCGGCGAAAAATCCGCTTTTTCGCAACCTAACGCGTCTGTGCATTGACTTAACATGTAATCTGGACGAGCGAATATTTCACAACTCTTTTGGTGTGAACACGGCATTACTGTTCAAGCTAGTTCATTGTTTCTTCATGTCAATATCATAAACCAATGGAGTAATGGTGCAGAGAGCCTTCATGACAAGAACTTCACACAAACAAAAAATATGTAAAATTGTAACAGCTTGATAATTTGACACATTGCTCTCCCACAATGCAATGTTAAAGGAAATGATGGAGCTACTTTCTGGCAAGGAAAACAACTAAATTGTGTTTCTTCACGGTGGTGAAACAGTTCCAAGAACAACCAAGAAGCATTTCTCTGTCTCTATTTTAAGTATAATTGTGGCATTAGCCACGTTTCTATTGAAGTGTCAAGCACTGTTGAAAAAAGGTTTTAAAATGTAACATAGAGGAGAAGCGGAATAGGCACACTTCCATACGCTGGGTTGGAGCGAATGAACTTGGCTACGCAAAGCGTCGCTTGGTCAGAAGTTGGCGATGTGTGCCAGTAAACAGAGCAGCAGGAGAAGAACCAGAAACCAGAAGCAAAACAAGTCGCCGTAGCCAGCTGACCCATCTGAGAGCAACACGGACAGAGTTCTGCAGGAATTTGTTTCAATTGGGCAAGTTTGAATTTGTGTCAGCTAGTACTCATGTTATATGTATTAAAGGATACGAAGACAAATGAATGCAATGTTTCTAATGCACAAACAAGGACCGCAGGAACAGTCATGTGCGTTAAATGTTTGTTTCCATGATCCATTTTGCCCTGGAACTCTATTTTGGAACTCAAAACCACCTAGAGCGAGCGTAAACAACCTTTTGGTGCAATTGAGAAATTTCAATCAAATTTGATCCATTTCCATGAAGCTTTTCTAATGCGAAAATTTAAAATGTGCATAAAATATGTGAGTGGAAACGTGGCGAGTTACACTTTTTACAAAATAACAAATGACACTATGACGTTGTATATGAAATACATGATGTGTATAATTAGCACGCTGTATGTATAGAGCGACTGTTGCTCAGTGGTTAGCATGCCAGTCCGCTAGTCCATGTCGATGTGTCCTTGAGCAAGAGACTTAACCCCGAATTGCTCCCCCGTTGCTGTGTCTATGGTGTATAGAGCAAAAATGTAAGCTAAGTTTAATTTAAGATACATTTAAGTCAGCTAAATGAAATGTAATGTATGTAAATTGGACAGCAGATTGCTCAAAAAGTTAGCATTTCCTGTGATGGCTGAACTCTGCCTGTTCTGTGTAATTCCTTTGGAATGATAATGGTACCCGGCCTCTTTGACTGGGCAGAACGAGTCATATCTGGGTGTAGCGGGGCCTCTTGAACAAATCTTTTTATATAAATATCCAATGAAGCTCCACGCTGTCAGGCCTCTGGACCGACCCACCATGTGCTCGGCACTCGGTCCAGTTCCTACTGAGTGAAGTGAATACATCGCTGCTCTAGGGCACTAGGTATTTGGCCAGCTAAAACAAATCCACAGTTGCTAACATTAGCTATTAGCTACCAAACTATTTTGTGGTTAATGTTATAAAACACATCGCAGTCCCATATTTACAAGTAGAAAGGCGACTCCCTGCGTAGCTCTTCTTGCCTTACTTTACTTTGCAAACACACTCGGTCCTTCGCGGGTCCAAGTGAAGTTTCACCCGGATAGATCTTAATACACACCCACATATTTTCAGTGGCTAGGGGACGTAAAGGACAAAAAAACTTAAATTCAATATTTAATCAGAGGGGCTGATATAAAATGGCACTTTTCCAAAATGCATAATGTCAATGTTTTCATGGTTTCCTGCAGAAAAAAACTGAAAATGCATCAAAATCAATGTTGTTGCTAATCATTGACGAATCCCAGTCTGTGAAAATAAAACCCCTCTAGCATTGAGTATTCAGAAAATAATTAAATTATGTGTGGGGGCCTTTGCCCAATGTCAGCTGGGATCGGCTCCAGCGCCCCCGCGACACTAAATAGGATAAGCGGTTTGGATAATGGAATGGAAAAACTGAATATATATACTTTTTATTTTGTATTTATGGCACAATTTAACAACAGAAGTATGTATGAATCAAAGAAATATTATCATACATAATGGGTAACATGTACTAATGAGCGATACAGAATCTGGGCTCCGACAGACACCATTCTGCTTGGGTCCGACATGGTCAGGTCTGTTGACACATGGGTGGCAAAGCTCAGCTACAGACATTAATTATTGCACAATTTAATGAATTTTCCTACCTGATTGTAATGTAGACAATTATAGTAAATGAGAAAAAGGCTTCAGCACACACAGTCTGTAAATAGCTACTGATAAGTTTAGGCGTCTCTCCTTCTCTTGCTATTCTTCTCTATTGAGAGACTCCATAGCTAAATACTTTCTCCCATTCACATCACTGGTCCCATTGCTCTGCAACAGCAGGGCCAATCACAGCGTAAAGTGATAACAGCAGCTCAGCTGAACTGGAAAGCTTTGACTCAGGAGATGTCACGGCAGTCTGGAGCACCGTGACATGAACACACATCAACACAAATCTGCACTCAAAGACAGATGCAGTCCTGCAGGTAGTTACTGACAGAAAAATATAGACGATAAGTCTGGTTAAGCGTTTTGTATGATTATATTGGACAATTCGGATGGACGCTACTTTAACAGTAACTCTAATGCATCTCGCCTCGTATATGGTGACATATTGTTCAGAAATAAATGTCACACAACAGCTTTCAAGGGACAAAATATTCAATGCTTCAATGAGTTGGAAAATGTCTCTTCCATCCAATGAAGGTTTTTAACCTCTGATTTATCCATACATCAGTCCTCCATTAAGTCCATCTCACATTTCATTGTGTGGTCAGTTCTAGTTGACAAATGTATGTGAACTTGCCACCAAACAGTGGTTACGCAACCTTCAAGTGAGCTGTGATTGGCCGGCCGCTTATGGACAACTGATTGGAAAAGCAACGTTGTTCTCTGGCGTCCTCCATGTTTATAGGGTCAAAGCAGACAAGGAGAATATATTACTTTTGCCATTTTTAGGATCTGTTCAATCAACTAGGACAACATTGAATATTTTACAGTTTTACAGCCTTTTGCCTATTATAGTTAGATTAGTTCATTGTTTTGTTTTTTGTTCCGTAACGAAAGAAATAGCCTACTTTTTGAAGGCAAAATGTTTTATTTCATACTTTTTATTCATACATTGGTGCCTTTGTGGTAAAATCCTTGGCAGAGTGCACCACGAAAGGCCATGCCTCTGGACCCCTCCATCACTGAGGGATTCTGGTGCTTGTCTCCCACAGCGCCTGAACACAAGGATAAAAAAGTTCAGTCAAGAAAATATTTTCCACTCGCACCCATGGTGACAGCTTCAGTTTGGCTTGAAGCTAAGTGGGACTACACAACAACTCACCTTTAATGAGGTCTGTTGTACTTGCTGAGGTAGTTAAAATTCCATGAGAATTGCATGTTGATTATGGGATGGAAGTAATTGTGTTTCAGAACCTCAGGTAAAAGCGAGGAAATAGATGTTGCTTGGAAGAACTTTTCGTTTTGAAAGCCAATAAGACCAAGCCTGTTTTTTCTTCTTAAAATGAGTTTTTGGTGGGTAAACCCTTGTTGTGTAAGCGAGACATAGAATGGGCATTTTGCCTCTAAGGCTTCTGCTCTCGGCAATGTATTAATGGCAGTGTGCACAATGTAAAACAAAAAAAACCTTAGTCTCTGAGTACTTTCATTAAAGAAGGTACATCTGAAAGATTGTACGTTTGAGACCAGACCCCACTTCAAAATATTCATCTCAGCACACAAAAGTGTGTATTATCATGTCTTACAGAAGTGATCATCAATTACGACTTTCTAAATCCAAATGACACATTGATAACAACCGTGTCTCTCTGCATACCTCTTTAGGTCAGGGTTGTGTGTCTGACTGAGCCTCGGCCTGTGAATCACAAGCAGCTATTCTGCTGGAGTTGGTTGGTCCTGTTTATGGACACTACAGGAAGTAGCGGTGTGAAGGTCTGGGTGGATGCAGTTTTAACCGCGTGGTAACGTTGTGAATTGAAAGAGAAGTTGGTTGGAACTAGGTTTAGGGAAAGATGAAAGATGTCACACTTCACGATCTTTACGATACAAAACATTGGCTCATATTCCTATTCTCCACATTTAAACTGATCCGGTCTTAAATGGAGTGGGAATGAGCCGGGGCAGCAACTTCCGTCCCACGGTCTGATTCCAGCAAAAGAACATTGTTTTGACATTCAGAAAGAATGAGGAAGTTCCCACTTGTACGCTGTTGCTCAATGAATTGACTGATTACAAAACTTCTCTCTGAAGAATAGAAAGTTTCAATTTAATCAAATATGTCTGCCCCTAAAGTATACATAATATATGTGCGTACACTTTCTTTTTCTGAAATGAAAATGTTCTATTTTTTTTATTTTGACACTTTAATAATATACTTCTTTTTAACATACTGTCATTTGTTTGTTTGTTTACCATATCTTATCTTTTTTCTATTTTTAAATCAAGTCTTATAGCGTTGAACTGTGTCTATTGTTATGCCCAGAGCCCCCAAAAATGGGGGCTAACAGCCTTCTGCACCTCTTGTTCCCCGTGTTCAAGTAGTCGTATGAACCCCAAATAATTTATAATACTTGTATTATTTTATATGATCTTTTTCAGATTTTGTTTGCGGAAAAAAAGTATATATATAAAAAAAAAAACAATTTTATACCAAAAATCACAATAAAAAAAAAGCATTTTAGGAAGGAGTTTCAGTCAAAGAACTGTGTCGTTCGGTAACCAAAATGTTCACCAGCTTCTGTGGGCCGACCAGGAAGGCTTCAGGAGTTACAAACGTGTGACGGAGAAGAGGAAAAAAAGCTCTGGCCGTTTTGTGACTTTACAGGTACTAATAAGGGGTTATGAATGATGTTGCTTTGTTAGACTCACACAAGCCCGTACGGTTACGGAGATGTGTCTGTTAGTGGAATCCGACTTTGTAAGGGTTTAGTGAAACATTACGGCGTTTACGTAATTAATTAAACTTAACGGTTACTTTATTTTAACCATACATCTCTTCTCACAAGGGTTGCGGTTTTGTAGCAATTTAAATGAAGTTAAACACCCTGTGGTTGCGGAGATAATTAAGGTGTCGTTTAAAAGCTTCTTTTTTTGTCCGAAAATGAGGCTCTGGGGGGTTGGGGGGGCGCATGAGGTTATAGCATTGAACTGTGAGCCACATTCCTTGTTCGTGCAACGTACTTGACAAAAGTTTTTTGCCCCTCAATGTTTGAGACACTGATTCATGCAAACACTGTGACTGATCTCGAACATTATCCTGTTTATATTGTTATGATCCATACTGGTAACCTGACTGTGGCATGATATATCGTTTGGATTTCCAGCTTATTGTTATTTTAGACTTTAATATTTGTACTCTTTCTCACTTTGTATTGCAAATGCTGCACAGCATTTTCCCTCGGGTTTAAGTCTTAACTTATCTTACCTTATCTCAGAAGGCACGACTCCCCAGAAGAAGAAGAAGAAAGAAAGAAAAGGCTGGAGAACAATTCCAGACACACAGAAAAATGTGGAGGAAATGAAATCTGCTCTGATTCACAAATTCCTTTGACATTGGAGGAAACAAGACAGGAAAAGATGGTCGAGACAGAGATTAACACATGTTGTTGTTGGCTTCAGCTGGACGCTGCTTATCCAACACATTCTCTCTCCCAACTGGTCAAATGCCGCTTGGTGTGACTGTGATGCACCGGGCACGGCGTCATTATTACAGTCTGAGCAACGGCCACAGTATGAAGAGGCCTACAAAAAAGAAACCGATCTGAACGACATCAACACAAAGGACAGAGAATGGCAGAGAAACATAGAGCAAGGACAGTGGGTAGGTAAAGTCAGGTGGACTGAAGGTTTGTCCAAAGAAAGCTTCAGGGTTCTTCCGTAAAACCCTCCATCACTATTATGCAAACATTATACTCCATTAACAGTCTTGGTCCAGCCGTGAGCTATGATCATATGTACTGTACAGTACACTTTGTGATGAATAAACCACAGGAACATGTGACATTCTCAACACCATGTGGGAAAATCATAGTGACCGACTGAAGTTCACACAGCAGGGTAATTAATGCACCTGATGAGTGTGTTTATGAACTAACACCATCCCTTCATGTGCTCCCAGATGACTGCTGTGAACATTCACTGCTGAACCACCTCTGAGTCTTTTACCCTCAATCAACCACCCTGAGTATTGATCATGATTTCCCAGGATGCCAACTAACATGGACTCCAACAGACTGTGTGCAACCAAACACACTTTCTACCTCAACCACATACATGCTAATAAAGTGTGAATTTACTCACACTTTTGCATCATCCGGCACACAACCAGATGACACCGTCTACACGGACCCCACCGACACACTCGCACACACAATCCTCAAATCAATGCGATGCATAAAGTGCCGCCCCCGTACCACCAGCCTCCTTTTCCTCCCCCCAATGCTGCTGTCACATTGCATTTCCCTTCGTGTCATTTTGGCCGGAGCCTCCGATTCAGCGGGGACAAAATGAAGTCTCCTCCAAGCGAGGGAGGGAGAGAGAGAGAGAGAGAGAGCGCCCTGCGAGGTGCGAGTGCCAGCGTCTCCCTCTGCCAAAAGCCAGGAAGAGGGGTGGGGGAATAACAACCCGCTGACTCCCCTCCATTTTACATTTCCTCTCTGCTCATTTTCTCAAGAGCTCCTCATCTGTTTTGCCAGCCAAACTCGCCGACAGAGGCAGCCTCGTTAAATAAGGCATGAGTCATCGACGGCGCTCGGCATTGCAATGGCGCCGCCCGTTTACGTGGGACTGTTGAGCTGGAAGGCGGTCGTGGCAGTGGATGAAGTAGGTTACGTAAAAGGCCCAATTTAATAAAGAAAACACAATAATCGTCTTCAGTTTGATTAACCTTTTTTCGTCTATAACTCTTCCCACAAGGCTTTACTGTATTTCAGCAATTTAAATGAAGTTAATCAAGGTTATAAAGGTTTAAACAAGCAAGGATGCTTGGGTTTAACACGTGAGCTTGGGCAGCAGCGGCTCAGCCAGTAGGGAACTGGGCAGTGCCCAGCACCGACCAGCTGGTAGGGTGTGTGAACTGGTGGCTGAAGAGGTGACTCCATCGCTCTTGATGTCCCTCCACGACAATAGGTCATGTGAATGTAATAATGGGAGTGGATTAAAAACTAAACAAGGGGATTAATAAAGTAGTTCATCTTCTTCAGCTGGCAATTGATGTTGATGTACAGGCCAAATGGAAAAGCTAATGATGACAATTCAAACTACAGACGGGTAAGAAATGAAACACCTGGCTCAATAGGTTGAGAAACATTATGTTCTTGCAGAGCTCAACCCAGCTGGATGTGATGATGTGTTAGCCGTGGTCATCACCTCCACCATCAACACACACCGTGGTGAAGTGTCATTGGGAAGAATGCTATTCATCCCTCCACTAGAGCTTGTGGGGGAACAAGTAAGAAAAGCAAATCTTGAACATTTCTCTTTGTGTTTGTCACCTGCCAACTGGATGTGCACCACACAGCTTTTCGATTCCAAAGTTTTGTATACTTTCATTATTTAGAAACCCTCTTAAATAACAAGGGTGCCTGGCATTTCAACGTGTATCTAGATGGAGATTCAGATATCTCTAAAGCAAGCAATCTCCATCCATCCGTCTGTGTGTCCTGGACGCATCTCGAGAAGCGTTCATCCGATCTATGTCACGCTTGGCCGGTGTATTCCTGGGAGCCCACCCCACGTGAAACGAGTGAACAAGCCGCAGTAGGGTTGCAACCAAACTCTTCTTCACTTCCCCAGAGTCCACGAGTGCTTCTCCACAAGGCTGCAAGGCCGAACAGACACACGCTCCGAACGGGGCCCTGCTCTATTCTCCACTAGTCCACTCCGAGAGGTGTCCATAACCAGGAATTGTCAAGAACAAATTGGACACCTCTAAGAGCATTATCCGTTACGTATAAGTACAAGAAGTTGGTGCACCCTATTTCCAATTTGTCCTCGTTGTAAGCACACAAAGAAGAACAATCATTTCTACATCAACTTTTTTTTCACCAGCCATTCACTCCGTCTCCCTGGTAACCCTGAGTATTAACGGAACAATCCTGCCGGGAACAATCCTGCCCATCCCATCAGGTTCTTATTCAATAGCCACGTTGTTCACTGTGTCAACATGAAGGACTTGGCAATGGGAGATATTTCTGGTCCTCTCAGCTCATAGAACCTGTTGGCTCAGCTGTGAGCCAGGAAGCTAACGTTATGCTAGCCAGATTCAAAGTCTAGAACAAACACTGAATATCATTTGACATTATGCTTAAAAACAAGACTAGCTAGCAATTAACAAGACTAGCTAGCTATCTAGCCAAGTCATTGTGCCCACACATTTTCACGAAAAAATGAGAGGCCTTGTGTACTGTTAAGCTGAATATATATATACACAGTATACATATATGTATTTATCTATACAGCTGCTCATTTCTGTCTTGAAGCTGTGAGGCAGAAAGTCAATGAGTTGAAGCTGATTTGATAAATGTGTCTTTTTCAGTCATCACTCATCTAGTCAAAAGCAGTGAGCTCCGCCACACAGAGACCTCGGCTCACACAGCTCCATTCTAACAGAGGCAGCCTGGCAGACCAAATCAAGAGGGAGAAAAAAGGTGAGTGTTTAACCATCCTACTCTGGAGGCCCAGCTTTAAAGGGGACATATTATTAAAAAGCATTTCTTCATGACTTTTTTGAAACATGAATATGTCTTGCGGCTGGATGTTCTACAGGTTCGCTGTAGCGCAGCAGGTGACCATCATCGGCCAGAGGACATCAAGAAACTACATCTCTGCCCGCCATAGTGATTTCCTTTGGTCTTTGGAAACAGTGATTCCTTAGTAACTTTGATTAACGCGCTGCAATGTGAGATCAGTTTATTGTGCAAACAACAACTAAAAACTTTCACTTGCGTGACGATTGAGATGACGTCGTGTCTCGGCTTCGTCTCCACGCTGAGCGCTCTGCTGTTCCTCTCACTAAATGGACCTGTGTTTGCAGAGATGTGGGGGAAAAGGAGAAGAACTATATGGTAAAAATAAACAGACTATGGTAGAACAAATAATTCATTTTTGACCGAAATCCGTCTGCTGTAGTATTGTCTCAGTTGTCTCGTTTTTCTTTGTTCAGGCGTTGGTGGGGACCAAAATCAAGAGGAATTGAACATCCATCCATCAGATGGACAGAAATATGACTCCAAATGAGCAATCCTGTTGATCTGTCACTGCTAGATGCATAATTAACAACCTTTTGCTCATAAGTTGGATTTCTAAGGCCATGCATGATGTGCCAGCTTCTGCTGTCACCAAGTGGCCCAGTGGTCTTTAAGGTTTAAAGTTGTCCACAATCACACAGGGGTCTGGTTGTACAGTTGGAGCAGAGCAACACTAATGTCACTTTTTCAGATACTGTTTTAGGGGCGACTGTGGCTGAGTGGTTAGCATGCCTGTCTTTCAATCAGAGGGTTGGTGGTTTGCGCCCCGGCTCAGCTAGTCCACGTTGTTGTGTCCTTGAGCAAGACACTTAACCCCTAATTGCTCACCGTTGCTGTGCTATGGTGTATGGAGCAAAAATGTAAGTTGCTTTGGATGAAAGCGTCAGCTAAATGTAATGTAATAGAGACAGATCTGGCAAACTGGAGTGGGTAATCTGAACTGAATAAAGAATGCATGCACATCAGCAAAATGTCATGCTTGCTTTAATCGACTGACAATAAGTTTAATTAATACTTCACCATCACTGGCTCATTCATCCGCTGACTGGTTACAAGGAATCACATGTGTAGCCTTCAGACTGCTTTACGGCCATGACACACTGGTTAAATCATGTTTTTCCTTTGATTTGGCACCCATCTGTTCTTTGGCTCCCTGGACTGCAGCTGTGAAGCCTTGAGTTTGGCAATTTGGCCAAACTCAACTTGTGATCTTGTTTTTTACAACCAGAAGCAAACCTAGAGGGCCCCAGAACGCTTAAATAAGAAATGCTACAATTAACTTTGAACACTGTGAAAGGGTTGAACTTGAATTTGACAACTCTCAGACCAGACAATGCTCTGGTAATAACCTGTCACAAGCCTTACAGCATCCCCTGCTTTTTGGTCTGTTTGACTCTAAATTACCATAATTTACTAAATAAACATCATGCTGTATTGAAGAAGACTTGGAAGTAGAGATTGAGACATAAACTCATGTTTACATTGTTTACTGAGGGAATAAATCAAGAGAGAAGTAGAGTCATTTTCTCATAGGCTTCTATACAACCAGACAATACCTACCCATGCAATTGGTAATTAAAATGTTAAAACTGAGAGTAATGAGGGTCAAACGTACAGATATATGACCCAGGTGATGAAAAGGAATATATGTTTATCAAGTGGTAGTGTGGAGTGGACTTTCCTGCCATTTACTTTCATTTCATAATGCAGTCTGACATGAATAGCTTTTTTCTTTTGCCCTATTTTGCCATAACCAATCAACAGTGACTGACTTTTGACATTTTCAGAAGACAGGCTGTTCGGAGCGGTTAAACAAATGTTTGTATCAATCACAGAAATGTGTCAAGCGAATGCATGTTTTTCTCACTGTTGACTTGCAACAACATGCCGACTGAAGAACTCATCAATGAGAAAGCACCAAACATCGTTGTATCTTTGAAGTTGTTGGCAGTCACTCAGAGTTGTAGATCCAGGCTACGCACATCTATCTGTTATGTAATGAACCTCTTTGAGCGAAAAGATGTAAATTGGAGGTGTTTAGAGTTATGCTGGGAGACAATGAAGAGGCTGGAGCACTTAAAAAACAAATAGCAGCCATGGGGAGGTTGAGTTCAGTTCATCTGTGCGTGGAAAGCCCTCTCTGGTGGCACGTGTGATGTACACTGCCCACGTGCACAACACAGCCCACCTCCATCCCTCATTAACATTATCTTTACCTCTGCTCCCTGGTATTGATTTGATTCCAGAAATTAGCATCCTTTTCTCTTCTACCCACACACTCCACACTGCCTGTCTTGCCTTCTATTATCATGGCGCTAACTCGACACTGGAGATGGGATGTGTAGCGGGTCAAGTCTGCCTCGCTTTCATCCCGGTGCCTTTGAATAGATAAAGAGACTAATTGCATTTGCATAATCACACTAAGACAAAGTCACACATGCACACTCTTCCCAAGAATGGTGAGTGTGCACAGATTAAGATTCAGGGCAGAAGTGGGTTACAATCACCACGGAAAGGTAGAGACATATGCATTGGGTGACAGGAGGGTTGCATGGTAATATAAACTATATATATATATATATAAATATTAAATAAATTAAATCAGCATATTGACATAAAGGGCATTACTATTGAATCAGAGTAACAATATGATGACACAAGCCGAGGAGTAATAAGCACTACAAAGCATTTGAAAGAAAACTTCGTAAAAATGTAGAATGTAGGTCTTTGCAGGTGGTCAAAATTAATTTTGTAGCTTATAATATTAGATATAAATGAAATTGAAATACTTCCAGAGTCTGGTGTTGTCTCCAAGCGGTTACTTTGTGGAAAGAACAGGAAATGAAACGACACTCAGAGAGCGGAAAGCCGATAAAGCAGAAGGAATGAAGATACTTTGCAACCGTATCTCAGTTGGCTAAATTAATATTAACACACACACACACTATCATATTGTATGATATTGAATAAGTTAGGTGCAGTGCTTTATTTTATTTAATGGCTCATTTGGTAGGCACAGTGCACATTAATAAAACATTCCTGTAAATGCGCCATAGTTAGCAAAAAGGCCATTTTTCATCTGTAGTCCCTGGACAGATGTTAGAAAGCCACCAAAATAAAAACATAATATGAGATTACAATTCCAAAGTTATGCATTATTTAACCGTTACAAAGCATGCAGAAACAATAAACGAAGAGAGAATATGAATGAGTAGAAACCTCATGCAGGACACTTTTACATGGTCAAGTACTATAGAGACATGCAACACAGAAGCTCAGACAACACATGCAAAGATAATACATGAGGGATAAATATGTTTAATAAAAACATGGACAAGATAAGATTATGTTGAATTGTTAGACACTAAAAACATAGTTTTAGAGTATGTCAAATATATAAATCATTATGCAGGTCGATGAAGGTCGACTGCCAACTACCAGACAGCAGACAGACGGAGGGAAGTTCAGTACGGACAGATTGAGGACGTACGGTGCAGTTACGTTCTAGTGCTGACAGAGCTGTTCTAATTATTCATTTCTTTACATGAGCTTTAAATGAACTGCCTGCCATGTGTCTCGTTCTCTAACGGTCACTGGGATGGAGATCCAGTCTAGTGCTGCCCTTACAGAACATGCAGACTGACTGAAAGCACTTTACCTGAGTGGGAGAAAGCACTCCCCTCATGCAGTTGTTCTTGTGGTAACAAACGGGTTGAGCGGAGGAAAGGTCAAGCCATATATAATATTGTACATGAAACTGACATTCACTTATTTAATCATGGTTTCCCAACTGAACAAGTTACCGTAAAAGTCGGGTTACAAGCCGCTCCTACCTCCGGTCAATGTCCCCGCTGTAGCAAGCTAGGAGAGCGCTAGCTAGCGCTGTTGCTGCTACTGCCCAAGTCGGGTGTCAAGTCGGGTGTCAAGCCTGGTCCCGCTACCTTCGGTGGTTTTCGGGGAGCTAGCGGAAGTTAGCGGGGAGGTAATGGAGCACTAGCAGGAGCCCCAGCTGGCTACAGCGGGGAGCTAACGGGGACACTGACTGAAGATAGTAGCGGCTCGTAACCCGACTTTTACGGTATATTTTTTTCAATATTGGGAAATGATGAGAAGGTTTTGAGTGTTTAACAATGACTGTCGTGGTTTTAGAAGAGTAGTACCTGTTACCAGGTTGTTAAACAGTACGTGATATGGGAAACATACTGTTTTGGACACATTTAGTTGTAAACAGCATTGCTTTAACATGAACCGTGGAGTTTGTGAGTGAGTTTGCGACCATGTAAGTGAAGTACAGTGTCATCTGCATACATTTGGGTGTTGGTGTCAGGACATGCTGATGGATGATCGTTGCTATATCAAGAACACAGCAGGATAGATCCTTGTGGAAAAATGGAGAGCAGTGTATTGTAGGGACGAATCGATAAAATCAATAAAAATCGATTATCAAAAGTGTTGGCAACGAATTTCATTATCAATTCGTTGTGTCACGCGATTATTACGCCGGGCAATAAGTCGCGGAGAAGAAAAAAAAGAGCGGAGCAGAGCAACTGGCCGGCTAGCGTTTCTGAGATTGGAGTGAGACACGAGAAAAGCTGAGGTTGTGATGTTCTCAAAAATAGAAGATCTTTGACAAGTCGAGTCTTGGCCAATCAGCGTCTTCATGTTCCTCAAACTTGTTTTTAATGGAAGCTAGTCAGCTTGCTATCGCGTTAGCTAACGTGTTTGGGTTGTGTATTGTCGTTAAAGTTCCGTTACAGTTCAGTCTTGTTTGTAAAAAAACGTAACATGATGAAACATGCCGTCACCCCCCGGTCTGGTTCAGTTCACGCTGTCACTCGTTAACGTTAAACCGGCACACCGGCGGATCTGATAAAGGTTTTTTTTGTTTTTTTTACTCAAAGTAGAATGAAGCAAATCCCGTCGTTGGGCTTAGCCAACAACGTGACGTCGTGGTCATAAGAGACCCAGAATGAAAGAGTTTAAGGAAGAGGACGCTCTATATGGAGCAGTACAGCTTCCCTCTGTCCCAGTATTTCATACATATTGATAAAGCAGGGTATGTAAATGCAGCCTCTGGAAGGATCAATTACAGTAAAAAGGGCTCACATTTGGCGGATGTAAAGCATAGACGTGTATGTTTTTAGTGTTAGTCCATTTTGTTGTTTTAATTAACAGCTCAGAGATGTTCAAGGAGCAACCTGTTTGTGCTTTCTGAAGATATTTTGCACTGTCACTTCTGTTTTTGAATAAAGGGTTGGAAATGAACGCTTTTTTGATAAAAACATTTTTTTATCCGATTCATCGATTAATCGAAAAAATAATCAACCGATTAATCGATTATTAAAATAATCGTTAGTTGCAGCCCTAGTGTATTGATCATTCTGTTCTTCTGTAATACTGAGATCTATTTTGCAAATATGACTCAATCCATTTAATTGTATCTGAAGAGAAATTATAGCTGGGTACCTCAGACAAATGAATACTATGATTAACCGTGTCAAATGTCTTCTTGAGATCAAGACATACAGCTAGCACAAACCCTCTGTCCAGTAGAAATTACATTTCTTTCTGTGAAAAAACATGCGTCTGTCTAGGTTGAATAATTAGCTCTGAAGCTGAATTGCATTGGGTGATGGGTAAAATAACTGGTATTCAAATGCAAGATAATTTACTCAGCTACCAACTTCTCTGAGGCCTTTAATATTGTTGGCAGGAAACTGATGGGTATGTAATTACAGGTAGAACAAGGATCTCCCTCTTTGAATACTGGAACAACCAGTACTTGGAAACATGCTCTGAGACATTGAGAGGTGAATGGTTTTGGTGATGGGATCTGTTATTGCTGTACTGAATTCTTTGAGCATAATTACAGCCAATACCAAATATATCCCTTGTTTCGGATGGTTAAAGAGATCAGATCGTTATCGTAACCTCTGATTGAGTGACATGTCCCACGCTGAAGGTCGGCCACAATGAATTTACTGGACAGACGTGTGTATTCTCAGACGAGGAACATTTTGCAATGGTGGTCGGAGAGGTATGAGGCTGCACCGAGGTCCAGTAGGATGAGGATGTTGAGGGAATGGTCATCAGAGGAGAGGAGGAGGTCGTTGGTGACTTTGATTGGGGTAGTTTCTGTGCTGTGGTGAGATCTGAATCTGGATCGATGTGGTTCATACACTTGGTTGGAGCCCAGGTGGGTTTCGAGTCGTCTGTGTTTTGGTTCTGGGATAGGGACGAAATGGTGAAATGGCTATCACATCACGTCGCCTCAATTGCTGCGTTGGGCTGTCCATCCGTGTGGAGTCTGCATGTTCTCTCCGTCCAAATACATGCAGCTGAGGTTACATGAATGGTTGTCTGTCTCTTTGTGTGAGTCCTGTGATAGTCTGGAGACCTGTCCAGGTGATCCCTGCCTTCGCCCACCTTGGCTCGGCTCCACCCCTCCGTGACCCTGAATAGGATAAGTGTTACAGGTAATGGATGGATGGACTTGTTTCAGTCTCTGAGTTGCTTGAGTCCAATTCACAGTTGCATGTTTTCTAGCAATCAGTACTAGATATATTTGGTCTTTGCCTGTTACATTTTGAGATCCAAGTAAAAACAACACACCGGAATGGACATTTTCAGTATTTAATTCATCAGCTCATGTATATCTTGCTGAATCCCTGCAGCACTGGGCAGTTCCTGAGGATACGTGAACGATCTTCAGTCATCCCACATTCCCTCCAACATGAAGCTGAAACTGAACCTTCACCAAACTGTCAAAGGAGCTCGACATTTCTGACATAAAGCTGGAAAGTATGTTTGTTTTAATTGGCAACTATTTGTGGATTACCATAATACAATTATTTGGTATTCATGTTGGGTCTCCTTTAATCTTTTGATATTTTTGCCTTTTTTTGTATGATAATAGATCATTTTGGGGTAAAGTAATTCTTAACTTTTTCCTTATTTACATTGACATCCCTGGGGTGAATTTCTATCTGGACCCCTCCCGTCTCCTGGTTGTTTTAATCCGCTGTATCACAGCAATAAATTGGGTTCCCTTGGAGTGATATTCCAGGTTTGGAAGACTCCTCCGACCTGAGCTGCGTTCAAGTAGATGTAGGAATCCATATGGGTAAAGATTGAAATGAAGAGAGAAGTCTTTTTATATCAGATGGGCTTTATTTTGAGCATGTTGAGGTCTTAACGTCTATGTGATGCTTTTAGAATTGTTCTACTGTCAACGTCATGGTGTCTTGAAGCACTGAACCAAACTAATTTCCCTCTGATGGATAATAAAGTTGATCTGAGTATAATTTTTACTTCTGTGGATATTTGCACGCAGATACGACCAAAGCGCCACAGCTGGAAAAACACCGTGCCTCCAAAGCTCTGGAGCTTCTCCAGTGGAGCAGCTGGTATTTCCAGCTGGGTGAAAACACACACTGGAAGACACGTTTGAGGGTAAAGGTGTGCCGATCGCTCACCTTCCGGCATGGATGTTTTCTCTTCCTCATTTCATTAACACATGTCACTGCTCACAAACGCCAACATACGCAACACTCACAACTGTTGCCGAGGCTCACACACCATGTGTATAATTGTCTTTGCAGTCAGGCAGCAGAGCAGCCACTCTCCCACTCTGAACAAATAATAGGACACATTTTGTGCTCTACGTTTTGTTCTGCTGAACTCTATTTTAGGATCTTCTGCTCTGTTTTCTCTGCCCGTTCCTGCACTCAGTGCAGAGATGTGCAGCAACTAACACTCATTTAATTGTTCAGTCATTCATTATGAAAGGTCAGTGGGAATTTATAGGGGAGCAGCGTGGGTTGGATTAATTTAAATGTACTTCTTTATGTAATAACTTTGTTCAGTGGCCAGTAAAGGTTGAAGCCTGCGAGGCTTGTTAAAGCTGCTTTTGATGAAAGGAACATAATGCCATTAATATTAGCTGACAGATGTTTAATCTAGTTTCTCTGAAAAGGAATGTACGGCTTTCAGTTTGAAAGTGAGGTCTCCTCCACAAAGTACAGGAAACGGAAGAGTCTGAATCCGACGTACATAAATACAGAGGATGTAAATACAGGAACATGTCAGACGACTGGGCTGTAAAAAAAAGGTTACAAGCGGACTTGTTTTATTCATTATCACTGAAGAGGCACCTGTTTTCTGTCCTGCTACCTTTTGGCTTTTTACAAGCAATTGTTTTTATTGCAGTAACGAGTGTCCCCAACTCAATTTATCTCAACTTTCACCTGGTGCACGTCACTGTGTGTGTGTGTGTGTGTGTGTGTGTGTGTGTGTGTGTGTGTGTGTGTGTGTAGTTGGAAGAGCTCGACAGAGAGCAGAGGAGATGCTGCAGCATGATAAAACATTTAAAGTACTATAGTGTGGCTGTTGCTGGAAGACGTTGCATTGTATTTGCCAGTATTACCAGAAGTGTTGGGATCTGGCAGCAGCGAGTTTGGCTGTTAGCATGTATGAAAATGTAATTTGTTTTAATATTTTTTTTAAATTAATATCAATAGGATTAATAACATATATCAGTAATAACGGGTATCACCCACTCATCAAGTTTATTTATGTGACAATACTGATCAAATCTCAATAACATTGTAAATCATCAGACATCTAGTATACAAACATACTACAGTGAGGGGAGTGTGTGTGTGTGTGTGTGTGTGTGTGTGTGTGTGTGTGTGTGTGTGTGTGTGTGTGTGTGTGTCTGAAGAGGAGAGGGCAAAAGAGAAAGATGGTGGGCGTAGTCTCATATCATAATAATAATAATAATCACATCACGCAATATATGGTGGCGAGGACGCAATTATTTAACGAGGGAATAAGACACACATTGGAGGCCCCGCTATGAAATAATTTTAACGACATGTGTGTGTGTGTGTGTGTGTGTGTGTGTGTGTGTGTGTGTGTGTGTGTGTGTGTGTGTGTGTGTGTGTGTGTGTGTGAGTTTGAAAAAAGAAGCAAAAGAAGAAAGCACTCAAAACAAAGCAAATCCTCAGAGCAGCAGTAAAGTACAATCGCAGAAGCCCGACTGGGCTCTGGCCCTTTAAATAATAAAATACAGTTTACCGGTGGATTCTAACACAACAAAGCTCAGCGGCGTGGAACAACACTATCACAGCAGCAGCAAGCACAACAGCAATGTGAAGCAGCACTGAACGGGACTCGCTGGGCCGTAAAACACACAATAACATTTAATACAATACAGTTCAACTTAAGGTGACAAACACACGGTGACCTCTCTCTGCGCACACACACCTGAGTTCCTTTGGACTTGTTGAACAGAATTTCTCTTGATAAGGACTCTCAACGGGTCAAGCGGTAAATAAATCCTGAATTTTTAAGTTACAGGTGACACACACACACACACCTTGCGTCCTTGTGTGCCACTAGTCATACTAATTAAGAAAGGTTAGAGCTAGCATAATCAATAATGTGTAGCTATGCGCCCACACACTATGGAACCCTTGTGCACTGATATGCCACTGACATATTAATGTTCTTTATCACTTTGTGTAACTGACACTTGTGTTAGCTTTGAGCCACTGCTTATTAATTAATGCTTTGTAAAGCATAGATAGTCTTCACTTTATATTAGGTCACAGAACATGCTTAACTAACCAGTAGTAACTACTGAATTAATCATGACATGTATAAATGCTTTGTAAGGCATACATAGTCTTCACTTTAGATGAGGTTATAGAACATACTTAACTAATACTTAACTAATGAGTAATAACTACTTGAAATCAAGTAATCATGAATTGCAGTATTAAAACACGTTTATGAAGTGCATATCTAAATCATTATATGTATGAATAAATGACATTTAAATTTTAAAAAAAGATCATTTACTAACACTTCATAAATGATCTTATTAATCATCTATAAGTCGTTAATACTCAACCCTGTCGCCTAAAAATGACGTTCCCCCAGAACTAATACGCATATTTGTAATACGTCAAACACAAATATAAAAACAATAAAACAAAAATACGTGTATAATCAACATACGTGTGTAATCAACCTATACGTGTATAATCAACCTATGTGTAATACGTCAAACACAAACATAATCAGGGAGGAGATACGCTTCTGATCAAACGTAATTGGGAATGCGTATTAGTTCTGGGGGAATGTAACTTTTAGACAGGGTTGTAATACTTCATTTACAAATGGGGAATCATCATTTATAAAGTATGAAAAC
The DNA here is from genome assembly GCF_910589615.1 of Taurulus bubalis. Taxonomy (NCBI): domain Eukaryota; kingdom Metazoa; phylum Chordata; class Actinopteri; order Perciformes; family Cottidae; genus Taurulus; species Taurulus bubalis. The sequence goes on from NC_136601.1 coordinate 24,417,319, forward strand.
CCAATCATGAAATGCATAATAGTCAAGCTTATTAATCAAGAATCAAACATGTATAACTGTGTTTATGAATTGCATACTAATGAGTTACTAATGAATATTCATGTTGGAATAATGCTTTATAAATGATTAATGCAGTGTTTATTCATTCTTTACTAATGCTAAATAGTGTGTTCTTATTATAAAGTGCTACCAACATATTTATGGTGAGGAGAATGTTGCTCTATGATGACTTGAACCTGCATCCTGTATAAGAAGATGAGGAGAATGTTGCTCTATGATGACTTAAACCTGCATCCTGTATAAGAAGAAGATGAGGAGAATGTTGCTCTATGATGACTTAAACCTGCATCCTGTATAAGAAGAAGATGAGGAGAATGTTGCTCTATGATGACTTGAACCTGCATCCTGTATAAGAAGAAGATGAGGAGAATGTTGCTCTATGATGACTTAAACCTGCATCCTGTATAAGAAGAAGATGAGGAGAATGTTGCTCTATGATGACTTAAACCCTGCATCCTGTATAAGAAGATGAGGAGAATGTTGCTCTATGATGACTTAAACCTGCATCCTGTATAAGAAGAAGATGATTGGAATGTTGCTCTATGATGACTTAAACCCTGCATCCTGTATAAGAAGATGAGGAGAATGTTGCTCTATGATGACTTGAACCTGCATCCTGTATAAGAAGATGAGGAGAATGTTGCTCTATGATGACTTAAACCTGCATCCTGTATAAGAAGAAGATGAGGAGAATGTTGCTCTATGATGACTTAAACCTGCATCCTGTATAAGAAGAAGATGAGGAGAATGTTGCTCTATGATGACTTAAACCTGCATCCTGTATAAGAAGAAGATGAGGAGAATGCTGCTCTATGATGACTTAAACCTGCATCCTGTATAAGAAGAAGATGAGGAGAATGCTGCTCTATGATGACTTAAACCTGCATCCTGTATAAGAAGAAGATGAGGAGAATGCTGCTCTATGATGACTTAAACCTGCATCCTGTATAAGAAGATGAGGAGAATGTTGCTCTATGATGAGGAGAATGTTGCTCTATGATGACTTAAACCTGCATCCTGTATAAGAAGATGAGGAGAATGTTGCTCTATGATGACTTAAACCTGCATCCTGTATAAGAAAATGAGGAGAATGTTGCTCTATGATGACTTAAACCCTGCATCCTGTATAAGATGAGGAGAATGCTGCTCTATGATGACTTAAACCTGCATCCTGTATAAGAAGAAGATGAGGAGAATGTGAAGGCATACTTCAGACACGCCTAGAGGGATGCCAGTGTGATAAGGTGAAGTGGAAATAAGAAACATATCAGCGTTTAATACATTATTTAAGATGGAAAGCTAAGCCTGTCTGTCTTTTGTCTGCACACAATGTTATAATAATACAGTCAAAAGCATTTTTAACTTAACTCCTCATTAATCTGGTCTCCTTTTGCTCTTTTCCACTGTTTCATTAACTTTTTCCACCTATTGTCTCTTCATTTGATCTCTTTACTTCGGAAGAACCTTGTTAAGTCTGTTTCCGTGTGAGTGCTATTAACTGCATCATTATTTCTGACATTTGCTGCTGCTGATTGAGATATGGCTGCAGATGATGTGTTACAGGTGCATATGAGTTGAATTAATGACAACGGCGTGCTATAAATATCCAGAGCAGAGTGTAATGGTCGTGTGAGGATGGCTGTTCCGCCTTGTTGGAGGATCTTAGATGAACCCATACTTGTTCTGCATCCATTAATGCCTCCCTGTGGGAGTGGAAAGGACCCTTGTGCACAACTTGACATTCTGTGTTCCTTAAAGATGGATGACAGCTGACAGTAAATGGGAGAGGGTCAAATCTTGTGAGTGCACGGTATTATTGTACTTGAGGTGTGACATCAGGTGAATCAAACGCACCCGTCGGAGACAGCAGTGAGGTTCAAATGTGTTGTTTTTACTGGCATAAAAACGGGGTTAGTAGACATTAAGCCAGTCCAGAGAAGAAGTAGAGGTACCAGGAAACCCTTGACGGGGGCAGAGTCCCAGAAAATGGAACAAGTCTTGCAGCAGGGATGATGAAGGACAGGTGGAACTCATCAGGGCGGACAGGAAGAGAAGTGGTCCGTGAGAGAAAGGGCGGTGTTACAAACAAAAAGAGAAGAGTAAACTGAATACAAGGCAAGACACACAGAGCAGAGGAAGAACAGGAAACAGTCAGATGTTTAGTGTCAGACTCAGGTCCATTGGGTTCTGCCAGCCTGTGCATGAAGGACACTGGGTTGGACCAGGTTCAGGTCTCAGTTTCAAGCCTCTGCAGAACTGTAGTCCACACGTGGTGCAGAGAGTCTGCACACATATTTATGGTCTGAACTGTTTCCTGCATGTGGTCCTTGCATTATACAAAGTCACACATTCGACACGGTGCCATTTCACGTTCAGACGTTCTCACTCATGTCTCCAACACGTGTGTTACATCACACTTGAGCAGTACAAGTCTGCGGCACCCATCTGTAGCAATTAGCACGGATTTTGAAAAGTTACGATTTGGACATTTTTAGTCTCAGCGGTCTCCACACTGGAAATGAAGAAGAAAAAGTAACATGGATTCATAGTGGGAGGAAAAACAACACCAGTGGGAGGGCGCTCTTCAGAATACAGCATTCACACCCTTAACCGCTGTGTGAATCCACAGCACAGCTTCTCCTCAATAGGAAGCTGTGCTTATAGATATCACATGGCTGCTAAAGCACAGGCCTGGTGACCACCACAGAGACAGAGGCCCAATACACCACATACAACATTCAATGAAATGAGGAACATCATTTATTACTTTGACAAGTTCAACTCGTAATGTATAATTCATATATTTATACACACACACGTTAATGATGTGCTAATGTTCACATTACTGTCACTGTGTATAGTCAACATATTTGGACAAATTGTATTTTGATGCTTTGGCAACATTGTTCTTGAAACTTAGTGGTGAGCAGGGTCGTTCTTCAATCAGAGGATCGGCGGTTCGATCCCCGGCTCCGCTAGCCGGTGTTGATGTGTCCTTGATCAAGACACTTAACCCTAAAATTGCTCCCGTAACTGCGTCTACGGTGTATGAATGGTTGATAATCATGATGTGGCACCTTGCATGGTAGCTCCTCTCATCAGTGGGTGAATGGGTGAATGATGTCATATAGTGTTAAAGCGCTTTGAGTGGTCGGAAGATTAGAAAGGCGCTGTACAAGTACGGGTCCATTTACCATGCTAAGGAAGCTCTTTTGAATAAATATGCATCTATTATCTGTAAGCGCCTATCCTACGCTGACATGGTGGAGAACATGCAAACGGCACACAGAAGAACCCCTTGAATAAATATTAAATGTTTTATTGTCAGAAAAGATGTGATGCAAGATCCCCGCCTCTATTATCCCAGTGAGCTCCGGTAGAGAGAGAGAGCTCTTATATTTTCAGCCTGTTAACCTATTTAATGATTGATCACCGCATTTAAGTCCGTTTCATTTTTAATTACCGCTCCAATGATGTATTTAATGGGCCCAGACCTTGATGAAGACGCCTGTTAAATAAGGTGTGTGTTGGGAGGGAGGAGGGGCAGCACCCTCTCCTCCTCCTCCTCTTCATAATGTCTCACAGGATTTCAGTGAAAAATGCTTTTGCTTTGATATTAACATCGGATCAAGTAACTTTGCGTGTTTTAAAGGAGTCGCACACAGTGATGAACGTTTATTCCAACAGTTTAATTTTGGATCTAATTCTGACTTCCTATGGCAACTGCGCAGTGGCGGGCCGTGCATTTTCTACCTGGGCCTTCTGTGCCGTCTGATATCGTATACATAAATACATGCATGACGGGATGCTGCGTCATTCACGGACAATCAACAACCAGTCACATTTAGTTATAACAAAACAATCCAACAAAACTGCGGCACTAAAACACCACACACTCAAGAGCACTGTTCATTTTGAAAAGCTATTTTAGATTTAGTTTCTGTCTTTGGACTAAAATTATGTTTAGTTTTAGTCACGTTTGCCACATTTTAGTTTCAGTATAGTTTTAGTTGAGGAAAACTCTGAGTTCATTACACTTCGGTCAACTTTTAGTGAGTGTGTCTGTCACAAATCGACTCTCGCTCTCACTGTTCATGTTTGTGAATGAATGAACTGCAGTTTTAACAATGAAAGCTGCTGGGCAATAGTAGGCTTTAAAAAGACCTTTTATTGACAATTGGAAGTAACAAATAATTGTCTTGTGGTTTTTTACCCCCAAAATGTTTCTATTGAGACCCACAAGGCCCTCTATATTTCTCATACTGGTTATGGATGGAGACAAGAAGGACAGAGGTAGACTGAGAGCCGCAACAGTGTGTTTGTGTGTGTGTGTGTGTGTGTGTGTGTGTGTGTGTGTGTGTGTGTGTGTGTGTGTTGTGTGTGTGTGAGAGACAGAGAATGAAAGAATGATCGAGAGCGAAGAGAAGGTGAAAGGTGAAAAAAATATATTTGGTTCTTTACTTGAGAAACTCATATTTAGTCTTTTCCTTCAGCCTCAGTGTTTAATGAAGGCTCATCTTGTCTCGGTCTTTGGTCATTGCCAAACATTTTTCTTGATAGTTTTAATTAACCAAATTAACATTGACCCGCCCGCGTCAGTGAAAGCTCCAAAGCATGTTCTGAGGAAATATGACCCCGAATACATTCAATTTTGATTCATAATGAGAGGCAGTGAGGGAGTTTATGTTGTGTGTTTTTTATCATCTATTTGTGAAGATGGTCCTTGGAAATGTTTTAATAATTTTAAGATAATTCTGAATGATGGAGAGGAATGTGAAGGTACAGTTCTGAGGAAAAGTGCAGGAGCTCACAAATATAACATAGCCTACAGTAGTACACATTTTTATTAAAAATATTTTTTAACACAAATATAATTGTTCATTTTAATAATACTGGAAAATGCTGAATTGAGTGGAAGAGATTCCAAGGTAGCGTGTTGAAGTATATAGTATTACGTTATTAAAGTTATAAAGCTAGTATGCAGTATGTTATAATGCAGTGGTTTATAATGCAGTGTGTTATAATGCAGTATGTTATAATGCAGTATGTTATAATGCAGTATGTTATAATGCAGTAGGTTATAATGCAGTGGTTTATAATGCAGTAGGTTATAATGCAGTAGGTTATAATGCAGTATGTTATAATGCAGTAGGTTATAATGCAGTATGTTATAATGCAGTAGGTTATAATGCAGTATGTTAATATGCAGTAGGTTATAATGCAGTAGTTTATAATGCAGTATGTTAATATGCAGTAGGTTATAATGCAGTAGGTTATAATGCAGTAGGTTATAATGCAGTAGATTAGTATGCAGTATGTTATAATGCAGTAGGTTAGTATTCAGTAGGTTATAATGCAGTAGATTATAATGTAGTAGGTTATAATGTAGTAGGTTATAATGCAGTAGATTATAATGCAGTAGGTTATAATGCAGTAGGTTATAATGTAGTAGATTATAATGTAGTAGGTTATAATGCAGTAGATTATAATGTAGTAGATTATAATGTAGTAGGTTATAATGCAGTAGATTATAATGTAGTAGATTATAATGCAGTAGGTTATAATGCAGTAGATTATAATGTAGTAGGTTATAATGCAGTAGGTTATAATGCAGTAGGTTTGCATGCAGTAGGTTATAATGCAGTAGGTTAGTATTCAGTAGGTTATAATGCAGTAGATTATAATGCAGTAGGTTATAATGTAGTAGGTTATAATGCAGTAGGTTATAATGCAGTAGGTTATAATGCAGTAGGTTAGTATTCAGTAGGTTATAATGCAGTAGATTATAATGCAGTAGGTTATAATGCAGTAGGTTTGCATGCAGTAGGTTATAATGCAGTAGGTTATAATGCAGTAGGTTTGCATGCAGTAGGTTATAATGCAGTATGTTATAATGCAGTAGGTTATAATGCAGTATGTTATAATGCAGTAGGTTAGTATTCAGTAGGTTATAATGCAGTAGGTTAGTATTCAGTAGGTTATAATGCAGTAGGTTAGTATTCAGTAGGTTATAATGCAGTAGGTTATAATGCAGTAGGTTTGCATGCAGTAGGTTTGCATGCAGTAGGTTATAATGCAGTAGGTTAGTATTCAGTAGGTTATAATGCAGTAGTTTATAATGCAGTAGGTTATAATGCAGTAGGTTATAATGTAGTAGATTATAATGCAGTAGGTTAGTATTCAGTAGGTTATAATGCAGTAGGTTATAATGCAGTAGGTTATAGTGCAGTAGGTTATAATGCAGTAGGTTAGTATTCAGTAGGTTATAATGCAGTAGGTTATAATGCAGTAGGTTATAGTGCAGTAGGTTATAATGCAGTAGGTTATAATGCAGTAGGTTATAATGCAGTAGATTACAATGCAGTAGGTTACAATGCAGTAGGTTATAATGCAGTAGGTTATAATGCAGTAGGTTAGTATGCAGTAGGTTATAATGCAGTAGGTTAGTATGCAGTAGGTTATAATGCAGTAGATTATAATGCAGTAGGTTTGCATGCAGTAGGTTATAATGCAGTAGGTTATAATGCAGTAGGTTTGCATGCAGTAGGTTATAATGCAGTAGGTTATAATGCAGTAGGTTAGTATTCAGTAGGTTATAATGCAGTAGGTTATAATGCAGTAGTTTATAATGCAGTAGGTTATAATGCAGTAGATTATAATGCAGTAGGTTATAATGCAGTAGGTTATAATGCAGTAGGTTAGTATTCAGTAGGTTATAATGCAGTAGATTATAATGCAGTAGGTTATAATGCAGTAGTTTATAATGCAGTAGGTTATAATGCAGTAGGTTATAATGCAGTAGGTTAGTATGCAGTAGGTTATAATGCAGGAGATTATAATGCAGTAGGTTTGCATGCAGTAGGTTATAATGCAGTAGGTTATGATGCAGTAGGTTAGTATTCAGTAGGTTATAATGCAGTAGATTATAATGCAGTAGGTTATAATGCAGTAGGTTCGTATTCAGTAGGTTATAATGCAGTAGGTTAGTATTCAGTAGGTTATAATGCAGTAGGTTATAATGCAGTAGGTTATAATGCAGTAGGTTAGTATGCAGTAGGTTATAATGCAGTAGATTATAATGCAGTAGGTTAGTATGCAGTAGTGCGATTATGGATCAGTGGTAGAGCAGGGTCCTCCTTTATTTAGAGGATCGGGGGTTCGATCCCAGCCTCCACTAGTCCATGTCGATGTGTCCTTGGGAAATAAAACCCAAGAACCCAAGTTGCTCCAGTGTGCCTATGGTGTGTGAATGTTGTATGCATGTTCTTGATGGGCAGGTGGTACTTTGATGTTAGTGCCTGTCATGAATGTGAACGGGTGTGAACGGGTGAATGATGACATGTGAGCTCTGAGTGATAAATAGAGATATACAGTCCTTTTACCATTTTTATCTTTTTGGTTTGTATGCAGTATGTTTGCATGCACGACATTAGTATGCAGTAGGTGAGTATGCAGTACATCAGTATGCAGTAGGTTAGCATGCAGTACATTAGTATGCGATTTTTAACATAACCTTTGTGTTCCTCACCAAACAAAAGTGATAAATGTCACAGTGTCAGTGTCGGTTTATTTTTTATTCTACTCTAGTCTGATTGTCGGTCCATGTCACCAGCCACTTCTCACTTCCCTGACTCTCATTCACCTCCTCACCTGTTCCCACTTTCCCTCATCAGCCCTGCAGTATGTACCCGGCCCATTTCCACTCACTCCCTGCTGGATGGATGCTAATGCCTTTGCTCTCCAGCCATCTGAACTCAAAGCTGAACCTCAATGTAATTTTAAAACATTTAAATGAATGACACTTAAAATATGTGTAGTCATGTTCTATAGCATCGTCGTCTTAAAAATGGGAAAACATTTTGGTGCAATGTTTTTTTGTTTGTGGTTATATAAATGTATTGTATTGCTGATAATCTACCTGTAAATACAGGTGGATGCCTCCATTTGTGGGCTGCAAGCCAGCAGTTGTTTTAACCAGTGACAATTAGTTTTTATTAAGGTTAAACACCAACAAATATGGATTGAAGCATTATAATATCGTTAGATAAACCCATGTTATGAAATGTGCTCTTTTTTCAAGAAACGTTGACTTTTGGACTTTACAAGTTCTGAAATTTGCATTTCTAGATCACACAGATGGGGAAAGAAATCCTAGGCATCCCCCACTGGAATGTATTTCTACAAAAGGTATAATATGAAGGCTAAGCTCTTCATTCGATAAAAAAAATGTTAAAGCTGGCACTGAAAAAAATGATATATGGAGACTCGGTACCGTACTGATAGTGTCATCTAATCTCTATCTGACAGAAACACCAGGTTTAAACACAATGAACAGACATGCAACAAAGCTACACAGCATTCAAATGTTGATTTAGAATTTAGAAGTTTGAAAGCTTCAAACTATTCAATAACAAGATGGCGGAGACCAAAGACGGAAAAGTAGAGTGAACATTGGAATTACAGTCACCAGGATGTGTACAGGCAACTACGAACATGTACCACGTACACTAACACCACATTGTGTAGTTTGGTGGGACTGACTGTGTCAAACAAAACAGATTAAATCAACCTCCTTCTTGTACTAATGGCTGAGAGAAGCTGCTCCGCACATTTGTCTTGAATTCTTCTAATCATCCTTTTTACTAAATCATTCTGAAATACTTTTAGTGCCACCTAATATAGCAACACATGCCTTCCACTCACTGGACTCATTCATTCACATTGCTCTGTCTTCAGCGTCTGAAGGTTGAACTAAATTGAACGTGACCACTGCGAAAACCTTTTAGGGATACGACTCACAAAGACTGAACAGAGGCCGACAATAAGAAGCTCCGCCCGACTCCGTCCCCCTCACACACAGACTCACACAAGAGTGCACACATGGTCGCAGACACACAGAGTCCTTGGTGGATGAAGGGGAGAGGAGAACCTAATGGTGCATTGCAGGTGTGGTTTCAACAATCCATTTGTCAGAGGAGGCATTCAATTAACGCTGAGAGCCAGTGGGCCGACATGACCGTCTGTGCGTGTTCTCATGGACATTGAACAGATATACAGCATGTATAGATTGTGTGTTTGGACTATGCGGTGAGGATCAGCATTATACTGACAAATCCAACAAAATATACAAGTTAAAGCCTTCGGCCTCCACAGGAACCTTTGCGGCTTTTTTAAATGCATAAAGCATACTTTTTGGCAAGGTTGTGGGTCTTGTTTTTAAATTATTTTTTATTTTATTTGGAAGTTCAACCTCAGCTCCTATAAAACATCTGTAATAAAACTGTGGAGCCAAAATACAGACAAACCAAAGCATAATGTTTGATCCCAAAAACGTGACAGAATAAAATCATGCATTCTATTAAATCATGCTTTTAATCTAGAGCACGGGCTTGAAAATGTTTTGTTTTAATATTTTCCATTTAGCCCTTAACTCATGTTTGCCCTGTGGGGCAAATTCTTGTTTTTTTTCCTGAGTTCCACAAGAGGCCTTGCTGCTCTATCTAGTATCAAAATGAATAGTGTTGCTAATCATTGATGTATCCCAGACTGTAAACAAACAAAATCAATTTATTATGCAGACATTTATTTTGGGAAGTGGAATTTATTAACAGGCATTTCATGTGATTTTTAAAAAAGATTACAAATTCTGAGTAATATTTGTTTTTTTATGACCAAGGCTGAAGTTGGTTTAAAGATGTCACTTAGTGGAAGTGGAAAGTCATTTTAGTTGATTCATTCATAGCTGTTTTCTTTTAGCCCAAGGGCATCAGAACAACAGTTTTTAAAATTCAGAAATTTTGTCAAAACATAATGTAATTTTTTCAGGTTTTTCCAGAAAACACAAAATAAAACGGCCTAAGTTACACTCTTGACATAGGCCATTATACTGCAGGAGTAGAATCGCATGATCCGTTTACTCAGGATGACGACAATTTTACCAGAGGTGGCCAGCAATCACGACGAGATGATTTTTGTCAAAAAATGACCTGGCCATTATTTTAGGAAGGTGACTAAATGTGAATCATTGCATGTCTCCATGAACTGCGGTAATGTAAATATATTGGAACATGAACACACCATTCATCACGTCATCATATTATTTAGCTGCCATGGTGAGAAAGGGGTGAAATGTCAATATATTCAATTGTATTACAGGCAGTAAGTGAATGGAGCATGAGGTGAATGACCAAAATGCATCCGCCTTGTTAACCGCCCGTCCCCCTGAGATGTGTGACCCCGACCACGACTCTGAAATATCAGTCGCCGAACTGTGCTCTGTCTTTGCAACTTGTTTTCTCTGAGTCCAATTAGCATCATCTGAACATCATTATTTATAATGATTAGCCATGTGCTAATGCTAATGGGAGAGTGCCTATTTCTGGAGCAAGAGCCAACAGAACAATGGTTTGTTTTCGGGCTATTGCACGGGGTTTTGGAACAATGGACGGTCCACGGGGAAAGTCATGTGGCTTGTTTGACCCATCCATCTACACAGACCACCTCCATAGGTGGACTAAGGTGGGCTGTGGCTCATTGCTCATTGAATTGCTGTATGATCATTTTGGTGGCTGATCAAATTGCTCCTGTAGTTCCTGTGGTGTATGAATGTGAGATAGTCCTGATGGGTGGAACCTTGCCTGGTCGCCCCTGTCATAAGTGTATGATGGGGGAATGATGACATGTAGTGTTAAAGAACTGTAAAGGTACAATCTATTTTCCATGTACTAGAGGTCAGCGTGGTCTTCTTGTATTTGTAGTGATGATCAGACATATAGACGGAACATATTTGCAATATTTCAGCCCGTCACAAAATGTCTGGCATTTCAGCTTCGGAGTTTCTCACATTTCCAATATGTACATAAAAAAACAGGTGGAGGAAAACTTCACAAATGCACACGGAATTTTTGTAACTTTTTCTCTCTTTTCGACCATCTCACCAAGTGCTCTTTTTCTCTGCATCCTCCTTCAAAGTTCGAGTCGGTAAACAACTTTTATTGGCACTTGTATTTCCACCATGAACAAACTTCCCAGAGGCACTCAAAATTGAAATAGTCGATTGGATAAAACACACATTCACCCAACTTCAGGCTGCTTTTTTCGACAGAGAAAGAAACAATGAGCGAGCAGGGAAGAGGATGGATGGAGGGAAAGTCTGCCGTTTTTCTCCCTGTCCGATTCAGCTGAGAAGATTTTAATGAGCATCCTTAACAAGAGGAGGGGGTGAGACAATGAGAGAGGAAAGGAGGAAGGAGAGCAGGGTGGAAGCTTTAATAGTTTGGGAGGCATGACAATTGAGACGCTGATGATGAGAGGAATTGGTGGAGCAGAGAAGACATGACGGGCGGGTGAGGAAGGGGTGGAGGCAATTTCTAACTCTCATTGCTCTCCACTCCATTGATCTAGTCTCACGGCAGTGTCCTATGTGGACACACAACACAAACAGTGAGGTGGGAAGACCACCAACACACCCTGCCGAAGGAGAAGTGTATTGACTGATTACTCTGAGCTGATTACTTCGTTAGCACTAGCTAGAAACCAGACTTCTTTTCACCAGTCTTTACCCTTAACAACAATCACTAGGCTGAAGGTCTTAGCCGCATGGACTGAGTGGGCGTCTGGCGCATTCATTTACACTCACAGCTGTCAGTTTATTAGTTACACCGAGCGCCAACTGAAGGTTCTTAGGTGCAGTTTGTTTTAAATGGGTTTCAGAGTGGTGTTGATGTACTGTGTGATCCTTTCAGTGGCTGTAGTATCGGCGCTGAAGAGTCATTTTCTTTTATACTGAACTTTTTTAACTGGTGTCCAGTTTTTGAGGTGTCGAAAGGCACAAAGTCCCCTAGGGGGGTCTTCCCGTATGATGCAATTTGGTGCATTCTGTCGATTTTTCCCCCTGAAAAAGTCACCAATACATGCTACCTTCAAAATGTATGAAATTTCTCTCCTTACTGAAAAAAGTACCTAATCTGTACTGATTATCCTCATCTACTTCTACCGCAATCTACATCTATCAGTAAAAGAAAAACGTGAACCCTCTTGTCACAGACATGTGACTGCAGTCTGACCATCCTTACTAACACCAGGAGTTCAAGTGTCAGAGACCGTCCTCCTGCTGGGGACTCTGAAGGAACATGTTGTCACATGGAAACTTTAGCAAACTGTTTTCATCTTAAAAAGAAGGAATATTTCAAACAAGTGTGATGTATGAGACTGTAGGAACACTGAACACACAATCTCCCAGAAGGCAACAGGTCACTGGCCATGAAACTAACAGCAGCTATTGCTATGAAATTGAAATAACTCAATAGATAGAACAACTTTAGTTCCAGCTTGGCTTTATGCCAAAACTGCCAGGATTGGTTTGCACCAACCGGGCCGTATTCATGAACATTCTAAGGACTCTCAGAGCGCTCCCAACTCATAGACGCAAACCAATAGATGCAACATTGCGCGCATAACTAAAGGTATCATCTTCCGCCATCTTACCTGGATACTGTTGACAATCGCCGCTAATTTGCAGAAACTGGTGGTCAGCTATACCAAAATAATAACAATACAGAGCTCAGGGAGGCTGATTCCATGGCAATAAAGTGTAAAGGAAGGAGAAGTGCTCGTTTTTACTCCCTGATGCCATCAACAGTAAGGTTGACCCCGTCTTCGACAGCAACACTATCCAACCTCACAATCAGCCAACATGTTAGAGGCCGAGCAGTCACACTTAAGGTCACGTGTTCACCACGTCTTGCTTAGCCCACAGGGAATCTGACAATCTGTCATGCTATATTAGCATCACTGGTGGTCAACGTACCTTGCGGCTTTACAAGATTTTCCTTTCAGTGGAGCAAAGGAAATGTAATCCATGTCTTGGTCAAGTGAAGTTATCCGGTCAGAGAAAGGAGATTTGTACTTCAGCAGTTGAGTTTACGTTAATGTCCAACGTTACAATGACAATGAAAGAGAACTGTGTCGTCCAGTTTGCAAGGCTTCTCATTAGTCAATTAGTCAATTTTCCTGATATAAAAGGGTTCCCTAATTAGGGGACCCTAGGCTGAACAGGTAAAAAAAAAGAAAATCATCGTCTGAAATATAATTGAACAATTATGAGATTAACTTCAGGATTGAAAGCATGATCTGTTCTCTTGGAGCTATGATATACTAGACCGACACAGTTGTCTTACACGCATTACTGTGAATAAAAACAGTATAGGGAGAAATATGACATGGTTTATAAAGACACCATAAGCTTAACTAGACTGGACCCAGGTAAAACGGCTCCCAAAATGATAACTCAACGTCAGATGTACTATTTTATGTCTTCGTTCTAACTCAGCCTAGCGTTTCTAGCGACTCTGAGCAAGGAGGGTGAGACACGTCGACCTCGGTGAGGAGGTAGCGTTGATAGGAACGACCCATTCTTTTAAAGAGCTGTGATTGGGCGATCCCTCTTCATGATTATGAGCATAGAATGTTAAATGAAATCCTGTAATTATGTCCCGATTGAGACATGGTGTAATAATGAATCCTATTAGATGTAATTAACATATCTCTTGATTGAATTGTAAGCCATAGGCCACCTTAAAGAGACAGCGCAATAAAAACAAAGGCCTACTTGTGCAGTAGACTATTCACATGCTGATTTGTCATATTTATTTACAATGCTGCTAATTTGAGTCCTTCATCTATTTGATTAGCGGGGGAACACGGCTCAGCTTTCATCAGCGGCCAGTCTACATACGGAACATGTGAATCAATTAAAACAGCAAACAGTCATATTTTTCCAAATATGTTCGTGTTGTGATCATCTCAGGGGTTATGGCGTTACTGCGTTGGGTGGGAGATGTGAGCACATCTCTAATGAGGTTGACCACAAACGATCTAATCTGTAGTGTTTCAATAACTCACTTGCCATTCAACATTTGGAGAATATTTCTCTTTGTCTTTACACCATTTTCTACTCTGATTAAGAAGGTCTTAAGCCTCTTAACAGCGTTTCACCTCAGTAGCTCTCTAAAGGGCTGACGTGTTTTGTGAATTACCTTTTACTAAAATCCTGTCTAAACTGTGAGGGAAATTTATTGGAAAACATCAAACAACAGAATGTTGTCACCCGGAGCAAGTGTTTACTATAAGCTTCATGAATATGGCCCATAGGCTTTACCAAGCCTGGTCCTAACTGCTGGTCCTAACATAGTCTTTGTAGACTTTGAATGTCTAGCCAATTACTTATCATTTGTGGCAAAGTTATTATGGAAGATCACAGAAATAGAAAAGGAAATCTAATAGAGCTGAAACAGTTGAAGCCGGCACGACATGGTGCAGTAGATCTCAGCCACTATGCATTAAAAACTGAATCCAACTGGAAACACTTCTGATCAGGCATACATTCCACCTTCAAGTACCTTATTGTTGACTTCCCTTCTGTTGGGAAACAGAAGCTCAGGCGGGGCCACATTTAATGAAGTCTCCAACACCTCTATTCACGTCTATTCTGTTATTTTGATGCTATAGGTGTCCGAGAAATCGTACCAAAAAAACTAAACACTGGAAGTGGTCAGAGTTCGATGCAACAGAGTTCATTCTTTGAGCAAGAAATAACCCGAGCTGACTCCCTGATCTGAACACAGCCTTATAGTTCCTCCGTCTGGCGCCAATGCTCCACCTTTATTTTGAAGTCATCCTTTGTTGCCCTGGACATAATGGTGTAATATTGTTGTGGTCCGAGCCAAATTTCATGTTTCTAATGGCGTCTCAGACGGTCCCAAACTTTCCTGTTCAGGCATTTTTTTAAATCTTTAAGTCTCTGCAAGTTATAGATCGAATCAAACAGGTTTTATGTCCAATCACTTAAACCAAACTACACCTTCCCACTAGTTTGGATATACTGATTTCTTAGATGTGTGCTTAAAACATTGAGTATATTTGATAGTGCTGACTTATTGTGACAAATTAAACTCCAACACCTACCTCTGATAAAAGCAGGCTGGAGCTCCTTTATCATAATCATTCAAGCCAGCAGTGTTGTTCGTGCTAGAGAGCCAGAGGTATTCTATTCTATATAATAAGTCATAAAAGAGAGAAGCCAACTCTAATGTCAAATCAAGTTCTGCTCAATATTTCATCGGGGCTGTCTCGCCGTCATATTCCTTCCTCCGGAGCTCAGAGGAAAAGGCCGACACTCATGGTCACATGTAACGAGATTATCGTCATCGGAAATATAGAAACACAACATTACATCAAATAGCAGTAATTCATTGCAGCAGAGAGTCTTAATCATTTCAATAATATCTTCTAATACTATATGCAAATATCAGATATAGTTTTCATATAGTTTTTGTGTGTAAAATCGCTGCAGTGAACAGTTCCCTGAACGCCACACACACACACACACACACACACACACACACACTGCCTTTGCCCCATCATCTGACACATCTTCAATGTTTGTTAAGGAAATAATTACCGATGTCCAGACCTCTGTGACCTCACGGCTGGCTGCGGCCATGAGGCAATACATTAGAGTTCCGACTTGGACTTTGACGCCTGCTCCTGTCGGCTTAAGATTTACAGCCAGTCTTCGGGAGAACAAGAAATAAGCCTAAATGGCGCAACCGCTGTAACTGTTAGTTACGAAGGATTTAGCTCACTGACCAGGCGTAAGCCCTGTTAGTGCAACCGGCCCCAGAAGATCTAAGATGTGAACCAAATGTGAAACAATTATTAATCCTGGTTGAAAACTAAAATAAGGTAAAAAGGAAAAAAAGGAAAAGCAAGGACAGCTCCGTGGGAAAGTTGGAGGAGCACTTTTAACAAAACATGACTGAAGACAATTTTGGGTCATGGCAAATGTAGTGGGAGGGGCCCAGAAGCTGAGAGCGGGAATGGGCAAATTCACTGAAGGTGTGACCGAGGAAAGACAACGGGAACAAGCTGATGTAGCAGGTAAACGGTTCATCATATTCACCACTTCATTTAGCATAGAAGCATGCTACCGTTTGCTAATTTGCAGTAAACTGTGAGAAAACTAGGTTTAAATAGCGCTCCTAGTGGTAGCTATTATGTATTACAATGTGTTTTCAGGTTAAAGGTCAAGCCAAAGAATTGACACTGAATGCATTATGCAAGTATATTAATGAAGTAACACTGCATGTATCCAATTATATCAAAGACGTAACACTGGATGCATTATGTAATGAATAACACTGAATGTAATAGGTGAGTTTACCAGATATCATTATTTGAAGGTATGACTGCAAGTGAGGTAGAAAGTAGAGAACACACTCAGGAATGTGAGGTGCAATAACGAGGCAGGATGAAACCAGACATGTAAGGACCTGAAGACGAGGACTTTACTTTCTAGCTTTATAAAACTTTCCGAGACTTTCCGAGGATCGGCGGCTTTTCTAGCAAACTTTCTAGCAAACAGACTCTAGACAACGGTAGTCTGGACGATGGGATGCATGAGGCCCTGTTCCACGGAATATTCTTTGTCGTACTTCAAAGCGTTATTCAATCTGTAACTATGTTTGCTATGCTTTTTTATATAAATCATCTTTATTATACAGGGAACCATCGATTGGGCTTGATTTTCTTGACGGACATATAAAGATACTACAATTCAATGGTCAATCAATCTCATGGCAATCCCTTATATTTCAACCTGAACCGCAGATATCAAGAATAAGCCAAAGGTTCAACAAAGTCACTTTAGATTCATCCTCTGAAGACCACAGGCAGCTGCACAATCTCTGTCAACCCATCAATAGTTGTTTCAGTCTCACCAAACTTTGCCACAGAGCCACACGGCTCTGGTGGATACATGTGAACTATAGGGAAGTTCAGATATGGGTGTTTCAGCTCGGTTATTATCTAAAATACTAAATAATCCCCTGTTAGAAAGTTGAAGTCCCAGATGTGCGGTAATAAGCACGTATGCTTATGTGCGGAATATACCTCCATGTCACGTGTCTGCTCACACCAGATTTATGTCAAACATATAATAGGCTCCCTTTGTTACACGTGAAGTGTACTGGAAGCTACGAGTATCAAAAAGTCGCAGAAGTAATTATAATGTGATACCTCCATTCATCCAATCTTCTAGAGAAAACAGAGTTTTGGGAAGTTTTGCACAGAAACGCTGGCGTGCTCTGAATAAGTACAGCTGTGTGCCGCGTGCATGACTTCCGTCGGCTCGTCACCCGAACGCCCAGCGTCGCCTCCACCGGCGGCGTCTTTGTCAGCGTCTATTCAGACGTGCTCCGCGCTGTCCCGCCCCTTCACCGGCTCTTTGCCTTTTCACCGACGTGTCCTGTTCTCCTCCCCTTCCTCCGCCGCCTCCACCTCCTTCTTCTTCGGCTCCTCCGGTGTATAACTCGTGTCTCGCGGATGACTAAACTCGCAGCGATCCTGACACCACACTCCACTGAATGAAAAGGGAAATATAGGGCAGCAGAGGAGTGGAGCATTCATTCAAGTGCTTTCACCCTCCGTCGCATAAGCGCATTCATAGAGAGACTTTTCTTCACCAAAAGTACCGCCCTGCACTTGCAAAGAGAATGCTCATCAACTTTAGATGAATAACCACCGGTGAATGCGACTGGGCTTTAGTAGAAACTGAAAAAAAACAGCCGATGGTGGAAACATGAGGCGGGGAGCAGGCAAAGCACCGGGGGAGGCATCTCTCCAGGAAGTTGGGGCATCGGCGTCGTGGAGCCGCTCCGCCTGTCGTCCGACTCCCTGCCTGGAGCTCGGCTCGGCTCTGAAGGGGCCATTTGTTTCTCAACCTTATCGTGGCTCGCTTTTTCACCCCTGTGAACACACACCGACGCGCAGCAAAGGAACCCATGACAGATCCATAAAGAAGCTGTGGGAAAAATAAGTGTTTCTATGGGAAGGCAAACACTTCTCAGAGATTCCCCAGACTACAGCGAGTCCAACCACACAACAATGTGTATCCTCTCGAACACACACACACACACACACACACACACACACACACACACACAACCCAATGACCCTTCAACCTTAATCATACTGCACAATGCCAATAACACACAAACACACACACAAGGCCAACCAATCCCCTATTTAACTCACACACACAGCCTTAGGGACCTCAAACCCAATTAGCCAGGAATGTGAGCTACATATACGGTAATGGTGTCACTGTGTCACTGTCAGTTGGACAAACACACCAAACAGGCCAGCAGCCCGGCAGCTTGTGAACACTGTACAGTGCCTGTAGAGCGACCGGATGGTGACTGGACAGGAAGGGGTCTGTGCGGTGTCTGAAGGGGGCTCGAACAGGGCCTGGGAGATGTGGTGGCTGGGCGGCGTCTTTTAAATCATATTTTAAAAAGCACCGATAAGAGTATAGTAAGAACCTAAGGAATACGTCTGTTGTTCCATTCATGCTTACTTGCATTAGAGTGTGTTTAATTGGTGGTATCGGTGCTTTTACCTGAAGGTCTGAACACTTTGTCCACGTCTGCTCATTACCTTCAAATCTTTCAAGTTCACTTACGTGAACCAGGAGAAGAAAAAACGAGCGTTTTCTGTACTTTTCTTATCTCCATTTGTGTGAGTGGCTTGGCCGAGAAGTACGAAGCTCAGCAGCGAGTCAGAAGGGTGCGCAGAAGAGGGGATGGCGGGCAACAAAAGACGAGAGCCAGAGTTGAAATGACAAGCCCCGAGGATGTGCCTCAGCTCGCCCCACCATGGAGAATAGCAGGGATTGGATTCACGCTGTAGTCGAGGCTTAGCGGCTCGGCTGGGGCCGAGAGGAGATGGTCCGCTTCGCAAACCGCACAAGGTACCTTTTATAGTAGTGCGGTCGGAATTAGAAATCATTTTGGCGAAAAAGGGTCTCTTTGAAGTTGTCTGCGGTTGTATGAGAGGGCTGCATCTCACCTGGTGGTTTGTCCCGTAGGTTTGAGCAGATTTGACAGTGTTAAGCGTATCCATTTGGTGGATATTACATGTAAGCACTAGTTCAAAGGCACCGGAGTAAGAGGTGAACTTGCTGAAGCTAATGCTCTAAAGTGCCAGAGCAACAGAGACCCCATTCAGTAAAGTCACATCCATCATCAAGTTATTGGAGGAACGCTTCCAGTACTCACGAGAGGTGGACATTATTAATCACTTTGCTGAATAGAACCACTTTGTCCAGGTCACTTCAGATATTTATAGTTTTTAAAGTATTTCCATCCTCCTCCTCCTCGGTGGAGAGGCTTCCTCTAAAGAGCACAGCACATCTGGAACCGTCCACACATCGATACGTGGAGCAAACAGTAATGTCATATTTCCATCATGTTTTTCCTCATGGTTTGTCATCGACTTGGGTTTATTTAATGGGTCGTGTTCTAGATGTTAACCCTTCATTTGTAAAACTATTTGAGGCGAGGCATCGGCCTTGAGCGGTTAAGGTGAGGACGGGTCTCACGAGAATTGTTACACACTTTCCCAAATCTAGGGTAACCATCTAGACATGATCTCTTTCAACGACCTCATCTCGTGATGACTTGACTTCTGTAAATGTTTAATGGCACCGAAATGTAACATTTGAACCACTAGCTATTTCTCTCAATCTATCTTAATTTGCATTGTAAACTTGTGAATATAACAGTTAAACATTGACGCGTTGCGTTTGTATTGAAGAGGCCTGAAGGCCTGTTCCAGGTTAAACACACCTGTTCCAGATTAAAGCCCAGCTCTGTCTGCAGTGAATCATTTTAGTTTACTTTTGTTTGGACAGTTAACAGGAAGTTCAATTTGAATTGATTGGTGTTTTTTATATGTTAATACTTAAACAGAAACAAATGCCACTACTCACTGCTGATGTGAGACTGGACATGAACCCGCTGGTGGAAAGTGCATGGATTGGTTTGAGGAGTTCATGAAGATTTGCTTGGTACTAAGAGTTTTTTGGAACACTGACATTTATATTTGTCTTTTCCTATGTGATTCATAGTCACACTCACAACAAGAAACATCATTATAGCTAAACTTTGCTGCATGACGACTGCCGGATGAAGGAGGAGCAGCGGGGTGGCTGGCCGGTGTCGAGGGGAGCAGATTACATATAATAGAGTCCTGTGGGCCGCGCAGCTTCCCTGTGATATAGTGGATGGGCCTGTCAGGTTGACAGACAGCTTATGGCCCTGTGGTTGGATGGGTGCAGAGAGGAGGAAAGGTGGGGCGGAGAGGAGGCACAGGAAGAGAGTGATGGATGTCACCCCTCTCCGGGCCATAACGAATGAGTGATCTCCACATATCTATCACCTGGCGAGAGGGAAGGAGGGATGGGAGCAGAGAGAGAAACAGCACACACACCGACCGGTGCCGGTCCTCTCCCACCCGGCCCGTGGGGAGCTGAGGGGTAAATCTAGCGCGCCTCAGATTGAAACCCTCTGACAAGATAAAGAGCTTGGAAGCCGCTGGGGACGTCCTGAGCTGTGCCTGGCCCAATCACGGAGCGGTCAGCGGGCGTAAATCATGGGAAACACACATGCTCGCTGGTTTGATGGATTTATGTCAACACACACACACACAAACACATCTCAACCTATGATGAAACACACTGCAAACGAACAGGAACCTTCCGCACGATCATGTAAAAATAACTAGGTTGTTTAAGGAACCGTGGCTCTCTGAAGTCGACTGTCAAAGGGTGAAAGAAGAAAGTGAAATCTCTAAACACCAAAGGCCCCTCTATTGTTCAACTGAGCTAACAGATTCCCTGCGGGGATTATTATTATTTTACACTATACTCTCTAAATATGAGCAATCTCTACTATCTGTGTTCGTGTAAAAGAGCTAAGAACACATCAGCCGTCGAGCAGCGCTCTCTTTCCTTTGACATGTTGAATCCCCAGTGAGGCGACATGAGTGAGCCTCGCTTTACCTCAACTCAAATGTTACGTCCAGCGACTACACTCATCGAACCCTCTGCCTGAAGGCGTCTTCAACACCTAACCTGTGTGCTAACTCTTGTGTGCAGCGATGAGAGCGTGTGAAAAGAAGGTCAACATTCTGGCACAAATATGTAGAAACGGATTCAGGGGGAGTCAAATGCAGGAACTATTTCATAGCAAACATCAGCCATGCGCCCGTGACCCCCAACTTCCTGGAGTCTAAAGGGCTCTCCGACTATACTGTAGTGTTGCATTATAGTTGAAAACACTGAATGTATCATCCATAATATATTCTATTCAGCCATCCTCATTACACACACAGACAAATATGAAAACATATTTAAGTATTTCAATAATAATAGAATATGAACTATGAGTCAATAAAATAGAACACATTCTGCCAAAGACAGTAAATAGGGAGCGGGTTGGTCGGATAACCAATGCATGACATTCATGGAGGAGACCGCTGTTCATGTCCCGTGTGAAATATTTGTTGGCTTATTTTATCTTTTGATCTTATTTTTTATCCATATTAACTTCAGTCATTATTTTACATAACACACATAGTTATTGAATCCCAAACCACGATCTTTAGAAAGAATATTTGAATATTGTTGGGCTCTTTCAGCTTTATTGAAAGTGAAAGCTTGGAGATAAACAGGAAAGACAGGGGGGAGAGAGAGAGGGATCCTACGGTAAAGACTCCCCTTACATAAATATAAAGGCTATTAATCAATGCATTGGTTTTACTTGTTGAAATGAGAGTATACACAGTGCCAGGGCGTCCATATGGTGAACTGGGACTTTGGAACTTTTGGTAAGGGTGACGAAGTGTGGGCCAAATAATCATAATCTCTAAATCAGTGGCTGGCCTAGTAATTAAATACTCCTCAATGCCAGTATGTAGCGGAATAATTACTTACCATATATGCTGTATTATTCTACAATGTGACATTTTGTAACTTTTTGTATTGTTGGTGTGCCACAGGATTTTTTTATTGTAGAAAATGTGGACATCTGGATCATCTGAATGAAAAAAAAGAGAGATTTGGTGTGAAGGAAGATCTGCGGTTGGGCTCCTCCAGTCCATGTTAAAGTGTCCTTGGGCAAGATACGAACCCTAAACTGCCCCTGAAGGCTGTGGCATTGGTGTGTGTATTGGTTTAGATCCTGATGGGCAGCTGACCCCTTGCATGGCAGCCTCAGCCATGAGTGTATGGATGTGTGTGAATGGGTGAATGATGACAGCGAGTTGAGGCTACGCTTCCGACTTCCCTCTGGAAGAGTTTGATTGACAGATGGTTGATCTAATCCCAAGGCATTTTCTGAAAGTGCCCACCCTTTTCCGAACTCCAAACTCCCGTCCCATTTAAAGGTCATCAAGGTCCAGGAAGGTCTGTTGAATCCAACGAATGAAACAGCCTCCGATATGTTGGGTTCCTCATTTCCTAGTTCCTCCAGTGACATGGACTGATGCCAATATCAATAGAAATGTTGATTGTTATTTTCAAGAAGCCCATCGACTGCTTATCACAAGCTCCTTGTGTGAATAGCTCAGCCACAGTGGCATGTTCTAAGCTTTCTACTAATCCGTAACTCCCAGAGTAATTATTGATTACTGGTGTTCAATAATGACCCCTCAATAACCCTGTGTGTGTGGAATTGATTACTTTGGTATTTTTCACATTGATTAGCTTTTGTGGGGATAATCATTTACGATATTTATTCTATATATATTATTAATCATATGAAATTCTCAAACTTAACTCAAGTAAAGGTGTAATCAATAGAAGCGTGCTGTTGCTGACAGATGTTGAACCCACAGCATCAAAGCTGCTTAAAGGAAATTGGGTATGTGGAAGTAGACAGTTGTTAATTTGACAACATTTGGTTGTTAATTTAGCCAATTACGGTTTTCAGCTGTATAAATGACAATTATTGTACTCCTTTCTTTCTTTGGTTAGAACCTGGCACATTGTGGTATTGTGACATGCTCGGTTTCTACTTGACCACCAATGTGCTCCAATGCAAATATGTACTATCTCTATTTTTGCACATTTCGGCACAAAGCTGTGTCGCTCCACCACGAACAGATACATGGATATGTTCAATTCTTCTTTTTTTTGTCTTTTGGAAAATGTGGGATTTCACATCTTGACATGTTCATTGTTATGTGCAAACTAATTGGCAATAAAACAGTTTCTGATTTGAGAGATTAGAGCTGAAACTTGTTAGTCTTTAAAACAGCACTAGTCATTGTTTCTCATGTCCCTCTCTGTATTGTGAGAGGGGTCACTTTGGTGATGAAGCCACAGCATAATCAGTAAAAACTGTTGCTGCCTCTGCTGCATTTTTTATTTTCTGGTTCATTTATTTATTTACCAGGGACAGTGCACATTAAACAATATTTCAGTTTCCACCTCGATGTAAATGTGCCAGAGTTTGATCGAGAGCTAATTTTCATCTCTCGTCAGCTGCCTCTACTGTTAGGTATTCCTAAAGTTAGACTAGTTAGACTATTTTTTTAGCTAGCTTTTTAAATGACAGATTAAAATCTAGGATGACTCCAAGATATTTAAAACCGGACACCACCTTGAGCTTTTCTACTCTTATGAAAGCAACAGGTTGCTGAGTCTTTGGGTTTCCTTGTAAAGAACATACAGACTGGTTTGGTTCAGACGTAAACATAAGTTGCTCAGCCAATCCGATCCATGGGCCATTTATTTTTAGCATGCACACAACGAACCATGTCATCAGCATACATTTGACTGTTGACAAATGGGCAGACCCCATGCAGATCATTAATGCACAAGCTAAACAAAGTAGGGCCCAGTATTGATCCCTTAGGAACACCAAGGTTGCAGTTAAGGTATGATGATTGAGTATTGATTGAGTACACTTTGCTTCCTGTTTGTTAGATTTTATTTCATCCATTTAATGGCAGCAGAAGATAAACTTAAAGAGGATAGTTTTGACAGCAGTACCTTATGGCTCACTCTATCAAAAGTCTTCTTTAAATTAAGAAAAACGGCACATATTTCAGCACCTTCATCTTATTTGGATTTTAGACGAAGGTGGCCAATGATTCCAAATGTATTATTTGTCTGGTTCCAATAATTCTTTAGACGTATAGGCAATCAACTCAAATCAATGTTTGCAGTATTGATTCTTCCCTTTAATCAGAGTGAGTGCAGGCTGTTACAATAAGTGGGAGGTTAGCTTCATAAAGGTTGCAATTTTGAATTAACCAAATGCCAAGAAATGTAATATTACAATGATGTGATTGGCGGCACTGGCACAGGTTTTCTCCAGGTCCTCCGCCTTCCTAAACTGACGTGCCAGATGGCATGTCTTTGTTCTGGTAATCAATAGGCTAAAGACACAAGCTGGGTCTTATGACGGGTTTTAAAGGTATCAGTGCAGAGGAAAGATGGAATTGTTTGTGGCAAACTAGTCCACAGTTTAGGCCAACAACTAAATATCCTCAATCACCTTTGGTTTTTAACTGGGTGCATGTATTGGAGTGCAGTGATTGGTCACCAGGTCTGAGAGGTGAAAAGGTGGATTTGGGGGTGAGCCCATACAGTGTCCATACAGTGCCTTAAAAACAAATACAATTATCTTGAAATCAAGATGTGGTCTCTCTTCCCGGTATCGGTAAGAAGTCTAGCTGGTCTATTCTGAACACGGCTCATGTGAGTTGGGGCTTACACAGCCATAAGAAATAAAAGCCTAACTAAAGTCTCTAAATCTTTAACGGGAAGGAGTGGTTTTCATTTAGCATGTGATCTAAGATGGTAGAGGTGAATGCTGACAGCTGAGTGTATTTGTTAATTAAATTGTAAACCAGAATCAAAGATAACACCTAGATCTTGTTCATGTGAGACATTACATTTGATGACAGAGTGCCGATGGCATTGATTGTGGTTGAAGGGCGGTCTGCTGGGTCAAAGACTATAGACCCTTAGTTATACTCTGGGTTAGCCATGGAGGATTACAACCTGGATGCAAATTAAAAGGGAGATAACTCTGTGAGGTTAAACAGGTTTTAGCATCTCTTCCACTCCCTCGTCCAAATATTCTTCTCCCTTGTTCAGACATTTTGTTCTGTGTTGTTCTGCATCATCACATTGAACAAAATCAACCCATGTCCAAGTATTTACCTCCGACACCTGGCTATGTCTCTATCAGCTGTTACAATATAGCGTTTTAGCTGTGGCTCTAGGCTATATATAAGGTTTTCATTTCTGGCATGCTCCATGCAAGCATTCGGAAATGAGACAAGAAAGATCCACAACGTCGGTGTTGGGTAAGCTTGTATGTTATGAGAATGTAAGCATTGTAGCAACATGTGAATTTACTATATTCTGTGGCAATAACATGAAATGTGTTAATGGCATGGTTCACAACAGACGGATGTTGTGCTAATTGTGTTTGGAGTTTAACACATTTTTTCACTACAGATGAAACAAAAGGTTGTAAAGATTGTAGAAAAAACAACATTCGTACAGACTGCTGCTACAAGGGAAATAAGGAGTTTTGAGAGTCTCCTCGGAGTGTATTCAAGATATTTCCATTCCACTCTCCAATGTTACAGATAGATTTCAATGTCACAACCAAATGGCACATTAAGTCATCAAATCCGCATCAATTGTACTCCTCTCAGCCAAAACTTTGTTCTTTGTGAATGTGCAAGCCCAAAAAGCCATTCTGTTCACGTTATTGTAATATATCTTCACAATATAGGGATATACAGCATATTAATGGGGAGGGGCCTTATATTTCGTTTAATTTGATTATTATTACTTTGTCAAATAAGGGGCCTATCAGACGGTTCTGTTCCCTCACACAGTGCTGCCAGGGCTGGCTCTTGGCTTTCTGCGGATTCTCCCCACAGCTTCCCCTCTTCCATTCACCGTGGATTAGGAAGGAGAAAGCTCCGTGACATAAGCTAGGGAAGGATATAATGCACAAAACAGTAGGCTCGGCACTGTGTGTGTGTGTGTGTGTGTGTGTGTGTGTGTGTGTGTGTGTGTGTGTGTGTGTGTGTGTGTGTGTGTGTGTGTAATTCAGAGGGGTATTGTGTGTGAGATGTTCTGCACCACACAATGGAAGCTTGGCACTAAGGCTCCTCAGTGTGATGGATAAAGATGGAGACAGAGAGACGAATTGAAAGGAGAGAAAATGGTGAGGAATACAGTGGGAGAATATGATGGCTATCGTTCACAGAGTTGAAACATTTATTTTCTTTAGACCTTGTCTTAGTCTTTGTTTAACCATCTGGGGTCTGAGGTCATTTTCTTGATTTTACAAAATGTCTTAAATTCTCCTTTTTAGATGTCTCATTGTGGACAGTTTGAGCTTTCATGTCCTCGCCTGGCGGTAGCTTGACAATAACACTTGGTAATCCTGCAGGAGTAAACACTAAAGTCATCATTTATAAAGCATTGTTCCAACATTAACACTCATTAGTATGCAATTCATGAACACAGTTATACATGTTTGCTGGCACGTACACATTATTGATTATGAGTAGCTAGCTATCTAGTACGCTAGCAAGCTAGTCATTAAATAGCAGTCCTGAGACAGGCACGCACCACCGGGTCACCTCAGTTGTAAGTAGACCAATCCAGGGGATAGCTAGATACTAATAATAATCAATTATGTGTACGAAACATACCGTAAAAGTCGGGTTACAAGCCGCTCTAACTCCGGTCAGTGTCCCGCTGTAGCAAGCTAGTAGCAGCGCTAGCTAGCGCTGCTACTAGCTCCCCGCTCCTGCTGCTGCAGCTCCTGGTCGCTGCTGCTGCTACTGTCCCCTCTGCCCAAGTCGGGTGTCGAGCCGGGGCTGGTCCCGCTTCCTTCGGTGGTTGTCGGGGAGCTAGCGGGGGAACTAGCATGAGCGCCAGCTGGCTACAGCGAGGAGCAAACGGGGAGCAAACGGGGACACTGATCGAAGGTAGTAACGGCGTGTAACCCAACTTTTACGGTAGGCTACTAATCACTCGTGCCACTGACGGGCACCGCCCCCCATCACCTGACCTGAGTTTTCCATAGCGTAAACATGCGTCCCACGTTGATGACGTTGTTCTTTATCACTTTGGGTTGTGTATATTTTCCTTTTCTGTTGAGAAGATAATTGAGACTTTTGTTAGATTTGAGGCACTGCTGGCCTTTCAATGTCGTTTATTAATGCGTTGTAAAGCATATAGTCCTCACTTTAGATGGGGGTCACACAAACTACTTAACTAATACGACTAGTAACTACCTGAATTAATAATGAATTGCAATATTAAAAACATATCTAAATCATTATATGTATAAAAAAATGCCTGAATAATTTACATTTAAATAGTTTTTTAATCATTTACTAACACTTTATAAATGATCGTATTCATCATCATACGACCTTTTTAATTGGTTTGTAATATATATTACTTAATTTAAAAAATGGGGAATCCATAATTTATAAAGTATGAAAACCCAATCATGAAACGCATATTAGTCAAGCTTATTATTCTTGTGTTTATGAATTGCATACTAGTGAGTGTTAATGTTGGAACAATGCTTTATAAATTATTAATTAAGTGTTTACTCATACTCATACTTAACTAATGCTATATAGCGTGCAGTTATTATAAAGAGTTACCGAACATTTACATGTAAACCTTTCAAGAATCCCAAAAATAGTCTTGTTAGTTTTGACTCCTTAAATTTTTTGTGGCCAATTTAAATGTGATTTAGTTGCACACTTTATTTTTCCTCACATTACATATGATATATTTTAAGAACACCAATCTGGATTATTAAAATGAAAACATTTTTCTTTTTTTCATCAGTTTGGTATTTCGAAATATGTCTAATTATGATATTACCCATGTCCTTGGGTCACTATTGCAATTAGACAAGAAGCCATTCAGAAGGACAAACACTGAACTGACATTACGTTCATTAAAGATTAACCAAGCAATTTAATGTAAAAATAACTTTAACTGCTGATTGTAATATCTGTTGTTGCATCTTATGATTATTTCATCTCAAATTATTCAGTTGATTATCGTCTAACCAAGGTCCCTGGATCTCTTTCGGCTACATTCAAAGTGTGTTGAAAAGCCACCTAACTCCAGCGCCGCTCCTCCCTCAAGCCGCCGATCAAAAAGCGACAGACGAGACCTTCCTCTGCGAAAGAAAAATAAGTAGCATACATCAGCTTTTGCTGAGCCTCTAAATAGGCCGCTATGACAGGAAAGGGTCATGTCTCTGATGGAGTCACGGTTTGTGTTTTTAATCCTGCTCTTCAGCTGCAATTCCACTTCCTATTCATTGCCATTTTCCTTCCCATTCCCTCCAAGGTTATTGATTGAAGGCTGGGACACGGTCTCAAGCTGTGGGGTAGGACACATCCACTGGAGCTGTGAAGTTGGAGGACGGCGCGAGAAATAAAAGGATGGTGTTCACCCGGGTCTCTCTTTGGATGCACTCGACGTGACAGAACATTTTGGCTGTGCTCTGATGGATGGCGGCTGGCATACAATAGAATGTCTTCAAATAGAAAGCATGTGCTCATGTTCTTTCATTTAAGATCGTTTCAATTCCTGCTGAAATGTCATTCTCAAACCCAAAGTAGGACGCTATGGCCTCCTCCTTGGGGACGCCTCAATGAAACCAATCAATCATTCTCATGATCTGTGGTTCTGCGCCAGCCGGTTAAACTATTGAGGGTTACTGTGTTTAGCCTCATGATGTGATGTGACATCTCCTCTTTTAACCCTACTTGGGTTTCCCCGTTACCCGAGTACCACACCCATCTACTGCACACACCTGCGTCCGCATCCCACTTCTGCTCTGCAATGACCTGACCCCGCCGCGTCCTCGCCCACATCTCGGTGCCTCATCACTTTGTACACCGGCCTGTCACCTGGTGCCTGCCTGCTGGACATCCTGCCTGTTTGGACTCCTGTCAGCTGCATGCTATTCATTACATCATTGAACTGTCCCCGTCGGCCTTCACTGTCTGCATTGAGTCCTCCTTTACTCTGCAGCAGTGACAGATGGGGTAGTTGAGCTAGCACTAGTGCTAACAAGCTTCTCCACTGGGCCGGATTACCTAGGAACAGGAGGAGGAAGTGTGGACAAGTACAGTTAAAAAAGCAAGAATACACACAGATACACCCAGAATCCTTAGCTTGCCAGAACTCTTGATGACAATATATGTTTTTTGCTAAAAAGCCACGGTTACTCATCTTTTATATGATAAATCAACCAGGAGAGTTTTAAATCGATCCAATACTTGAAGTAGCCAACCGATTGACCAATTCTATCAAGTGTTTTTTTTATAATTCTAAGAATATATCTAAATATATTTGCACTTGAAATGTTTTTATTGTCAAAGCTAAACCTTCTGGCATAAGCACATTTTCAAACGGGGTTGAGTATTGCATTGAGTTTCAGTGGCTTGGTAGCAAACCCACTAAAAAGCTTTGCAAACCACATTCATAGGACATTAGAAGACATCTTCAGTGAAGCCCAGAGTAAATACAACCAATATTACATTTGTCATCACTAAAAAGAAAATGCACATTCACACAGTTGACATTCCTTATTTGGGAGTTTCTAAGAAGATACCAGATTTCTTTGACAGTGAAAGGAATAGCCGGAGGGTAAAGCTTAATTGAGGGTGCAGAATAAAAGAAGGTGAAGAAATAAAGACAGACATGAAGAAAGAGATGGAGGATGCAAATAGAATGGAAGAAGTTGGGGAATGAGTGCGGAACAGATCGGGGAACCGCAGAAGAGAATAAGAGTACGTCTCTTTGATTTCTGCCCTCCTGTTGGTTTCCCAATAGTGTGAACTTTTAATGGTTCCTCAGGATGTCAACTCCCAGTCTGCAGCCAGCCGCACTGGGCTGTGTGGGTGGCAGAGAGACCGAGAGGGTGGAGAGGGAGGGAGGGAGGTCAAGGAGAGAAGGAGAATGGGGAGAGGAGGCAGAGGAGAGGAGTCACTCAACCAGTCCAGAACTTTTCTAATGGAAGTCATTATGTTTCATGCAGCTTCACTAACTAACCATCTTTAGCCAGGCTGAGCCAAGTGGTCATGGGCAAGCACACAGATGTGTGTGTGTGTGTGTGTGTGTGTGTGTGTGTGTGTGTGTGTGTGTGTGTGTGTGTGTGTTTGTGTGTGTGTGTGTGTGTTTGTGTGCACTTGTGAGGACCAATTTCAGTTTTAGTCCTTAGGAATGAGGCAATTTTTGAAAAGTGAGGCCATTTTTGTCATTTTAGGGTTCAGACTTGGTTTTAATGTTTAAGATATTTAGTTTTGTGTGTGTGTGTGTGTGTGTGTGTGTGTGTGTGTGTGTGTGTGTGTGTGTGTGTTGCATTTAATCTCATTTAAGCCTAGAACACTAACGTCGGGTGATTTTCACCCGAGCGATTGTTATTACGTTATTTTCATTGTGTTGAGTGTATTGAGAGTATTGAGTTGCGTGAGTCTTTGTGTAGCTTCATGCTGCTCACTGACGTTAGTGAAGGTGGGCGTGTCTTAGTGAAGGCGGGCGTGTCTTAGTGAAGGTGGGCGTGTCTTATTGAAGGTGGGCGCGTCTTATTGAATGTGGGCGTGTCTTAGTGAAGGTGGGCGTGTCTCCCTGCTCCGATCACAGTTTTTTTCTACAGGCACGTGTTCGGTGATTTTCACCCGACGTTAGTGATAGTGTGCCTATTTTTTCCGGATGAGTTTTAACATTGACTTTTAACATTGATTAACTTTTCCGTCACATAAGTAGAATCCTTTATTTATATTTTTAATCATATTTTATTGACGATTCCCACATTTTTCACCGGATTTTGAGTCTTTTTTCAGGGTCTCCCCGTGATATAGGGTAAAATAAAAGAAGAGTACTTCAACTTGTATTCTTGTATTTGAATATATTTCGATGAGAAGTATATTTTATCAGGTACATTATATTGTGTGAAATTCACACGACGTTAGTGATAGTGTGAATATTTTTAACGTTAGTGTTCTAGGGTTATTAAATAAGCAAAGGCAAGTAGTAACAAGTCAAAGTTCATAAATAACTGAGTATTATACTGGGTATTATTTATTCAGAGCATCAGATTCAAACTCCGCTCATTAGATTTGACTTGTTGTGCAGCCATGGTAAGACATGCTCAGTGATTCCTCCACAGCAGATGCACTGTGTACTATTACTGACATGATGGTCACTGCCGCTGAAGAGTCACACCACACATGCAAATATTTGCCTCCGCCAAGTTGAATTCTGATATCTTCATCGACGCTTCTCACTTGACTCTGGCAACGTTGCCCTTGACTTAAATCCTTCTGCCCCTTTCCCAAGCAAACTTTTCGGTTCCAGGGTTTTAGCTTGCTGATCAGATGACTCGCATTAGGCGCACGAGCATGCAGCACGTTTCATGTATTTCTTTTCACTAGGATCCTTTGACATTTACAGTGGGCTGACTGAGTCAAAGTCAGGGCTTCGCCTCTTCATTTTAATGAGCTCCTTCAACTCTCTCTCCGTCTGCTCATCTATCCTCTTCATTCTTGTTGGCTTTCAGTTTCTCCGTCTCACGTTTCACATCCTTTTCATCATGTTCCTTTCTGTTATTTTATTTGGCCACTCTTCTCCATTGCCAGCCCTTCGTCACCTCCTCCTCCTCCTCAACTCAAACACTTTCTAAACTTGTGCTCCAGTCCAATGTCAAACATCAAATATGTCAATCTCTGTCGCTCAGTTTTCAAAATGTTTAAAACAATCTCCAGGGTCAAGACGCTGACTACGTTTTACATGCACACTAATATTGAACTGTTATCCAGAATATGATAATGTTCCTTATTTTAAGTGTAGCATTTTCCAATTAAGACGTGTGGTATATGCCAATAGTTTTCGGGTTGTAAGAGCATTCTCTCAGAATATGCAATCAGGGCTTTTACAGTTTTCTACTCGCGGCCTCTTGTCTGTTAAAGCCGTCGGAGTCTGTTCTGTGTTGGTAGCTTTAAAACTCGTAGAATGAGGGAACGCCACGGGAGCAACGTGGCTGCAGCTGGAAAAGGAGAAAAGTTTAAGATAATTCAAGGGCGCACCTGTAATGTTAATGCACAGCTGCTTGTATACGGGAACATTAGTGGAACATCCATTTTTATTGGTCATGTACACTACTTGTTGGGAATATGCGCATATTAAAGAAATGCATATTTTGTGCATTTTTACAGTCACTGATGACTTGTTCGCCATTTTCTGACCACGACTAAAGTGTTTCTACCTCTTCTGAATGGACACACTGGTAGCCGAGGCAGCGGCCCACTGTTCCCTCGCCTCGATCAACACATTGGTTGTATGTTGCATGTCCAACGGGAAACAACCTGGTTTTGAAAATAACTGAATTTGTGTGTGCCGAAAGAGAAATAACTCATTTTCAAAAGATCTAAAAGAATCAATTCAACAGCGAGCATGTGCAACTTGATTCCAGCCTTTATTTGTCTGACATCACTTGACGCTTTAATTAACATCAGCACCTTGAATTTAAAAGGGTCCCCTCAAATATGTGTCACAGACGAGCACCACATTACCCAACAAGAGAAAAGGAGCCCGTGTTCTCTTCTACGGGGACAGTGAGTGGACCTTGAAGAGATGACTTTTCAATTACCGCCGCTGTGATTTTAACGTGGTGCCTTTGGAATCAGCGTTACATGAGGACAAACTCAAACTCATTAACCCTCCGTAACTCTGCACCAAAGACGTCTGTGTGAGGGGTTCAATAATGTGGACGACTCTTCACAAAGGCGTACTCGGAGCAGAGTTATGGAGGGTTAATGAGTTTCATTCTGTCCTCTGAGCAAACTCATCAAAAGCGTGGCGAGAGGAAGTGAAACCTCGCTCAAATGTATTATTTTGCTGCATGTGAGGTTTGTTTGCGGTGTGAATGAAGGGAAAAGGAGTGAGGAACCTCGATTGAACCACGGACTCATTTGACTGAAAGCAACTGCGGTTTGAATGAAGACAAAGTGAAGGCACTTCCGAGCTTTTCTTCTTTGAGACCTCTGAGACGGGCTAAACTGTGTGTAGTAGTAGTGATGGTACTACTTGGTTAGGCTACCTGGGTCAGGAAAATAACATGGGTTGGGTTCAAATCCAGGTGTGTTAGGTTACTTAACCTCTTAGCGTTCCTGTAAAATTTGACGAAAAACGCCTATCCAGGTATACCCAAAGTACATTGGAAGCTGTACTTGAACTATTTGGAGTAAATGCATGGTCTTGGTCTCTTTTGAAAGGTATCAATCTGAAGCTTTTTTCCCTCAATAGTCAGAATCACTTTAAGTGCTGCTGACACTGAGATGCCTGTTGATGACTATAAATGGGACCATAGCCTGAAGCCTTATCTAGTCTAAGTAAAAAGCAGATATCAATATCACAGAAAATGAATATTTTCCACATGTTTTTCTAATGAAATGTCTAGGCGTTTTTTCCATTTTGAGACTGAAAATATTCATGATATATATATATATATATATATATATATATATATATATATATATATATATATATATATATATACTATATACCTATTTAAAAGGCTTATAGTCTTGCAAACTTATAGAGGTACTATACATATTTACTACCAGTATTGCTGACACAGAGAAAATAAAGTATAAATGCATTTTCATGCTAATTCAATGGCAAACTGAGGCTCTATCAGCAGCTGGTCTGTGTCATCAAGCTGAAGCCTGTTGGGATCATCTCCACCCCCTCTTGTTTGGGCACGTTTTTTAGACAATTTCATTGGCTGTACGAAACGCCTGTCATCCGAGCCGTTATGACGTGACAGGCTTGAGCCACGTAAGAAAAGAGAGGCTGAGCCTGAACTTCAACGTAGCTTCTGGTTGGGTAATGTAGCCTGTCAGTCAGGACATGAAGCTCATATTGGTTCAAGTGGGGATTCATAGGAAAGGGTAGATATCGGCGGTCATTTTGCTGCCGAGTTTTCGTCTGTGCTCTCATGCAAACTTGCTTTGCGAGGGGAAATGCAGAAATATTGTTTCATATCTTCCAGCTGATATGAAATGATGCAACGCCAGTTGGTGGATATTTATGGATGTAATCACGTGTTTTGGACTAAATCTTTTATGGGATTTTTTTTATTGGACCTTTACGACGTAACAACGCCGTTTTTGTTGGAATGTTATGGATTTATTTATCAATATGCGGCGTCATTGGTGAGTTGCCTGGCTTTTGCTATCGTTTGTTTGTTTGTTGTCTGACAAAAGTCTTAACTGTAGCTGCTGTGGTGGTCTGATCTTGAAACAGAGTGCACAGCTGGAATCACAAGAATCGTAGGTTTCCAGAAACATGGGGCACTCGTACCGAACTATAAATAGATGTACAGTGTACACTAGAATGTACAGTAAAGGACGCCCGAGGGGGGGCAGAACGTTTGTAAGGGTGAAGGTCCTGTACTCTCTTTTGACTTCCTCCTTAACTACCGTGATAAATCCTACGGGCCCTGAAGGCAGCCCTACATGTCCAAAACTGATGCTAGAGGAGCCACTGACCCAGCTGCTGTATTCCACGAGTTGGGAGTGAGAATGGGTTGCTGTCATTCGTGTATATACTATATGTCTGATTTGGCTTCTTTCACCCCAGCAGTTTAAAAAGTTTGGAAAAAGTTGCAGCTTTTCTCTCTCGCATCACAATGAGAGCAGGAGTCAATGTGGTGGACGGCACTGCTTCATGCATGAATACATGACAACGGGTAAACTAAATTAAATGTGACCTATCGGTGAAAAATGACATTATTTGCCCCCTTATTTTTTACTTCACTGGTATTTTATGGACAGATTCAATCACCTAATCCACCTTCAGTGGGTTAGAGGCGCATATGGCAACATTAACAACAAGGTGTACATTATCTCCAAACCATGTATACAGTGTTTGATACACCATTCATCATTTCTTTAAGGAGAAAAACATCCAAATAATCAACAAACATCAACATTGACGAGTCACTGGTTCACCAATATTTGCCCAAATAATTACTGTTTCACATTTACTTAACGATGACTTCCAGTTGTCTGGGAAATGGTGGCTGGACAGAAATCAGATGAATGGCTTTTTTTTAGGAACTTATTGACGTGAAAAATATAAAAATCTAATTAAAATTCCAGATTCAAAACAAACCCTCCAAAGGTGCACAACAGTTATAAACACATGCATATTTATTCCTGTAGCTGTTTTAGAGATGCATTTGACTAACTGAAGACACTGAAGACACTCAGCTGTTTTGAACTAGTTTGTTTGTTTTTTGGTGAAGGAACTTAAACACTCGGGCCGGTGCAGTTGTTCTTCCATTTCAGAAGCTTTGTGATCCAGCATTGAACTGCTGAAATTTTATGGAGATGTTGTCTACCAATCACAGGCTGCGTTCCTGACTGTGTGGCTGTGAGCTCAAACACATTGCACTGTGGAATAACAGGATGAATATATACTGCTGCAGTGCATTACAAGCGTGCTGTGATCTATAAAAAGAAGGTTTCCACAGAGCATCTCCGAGACGTTTACTCTGCGTGAATGAGGCTCGTGGACTCTCCTCCCTCCCGTCTCCTCTGCTCTGTCTTGGTTTATTAAGTCTCTGCTTCTCCGGACTGAACTCCACCTCGGCTGGACTTCGGCCTCGCGCTCGCTTCCGGCCTTCAGCGCTGGAAATGCAGTCGCAGATGAAAACAAGCTCAAATGTTTGGAGACATTTTGACTTTTGGACCGAGGCAATTACAGAAACGGATGAGCGCCCGGCGCTCGCTGTGTGAGAGCGGAGAGAAGAAGCACCGACTGCTTCTGTAAGTTATTAATAATGACGGTAGTATTTTAAATGTAAAATTGTAAATGAGGCCTCATTCGACCTGATCTGCTGCTGCGGAGAGACTCCTGGGTGTTGTAATGCGAGACATCTGTATGCTAAATGTCCTTATTCATTTTAGATCTATATTAAAAAATGTATCCTGCCTGTAATCCCATTATTACCTGTTGTAACCGTCACTGTAACACAATACCGTTACCTAATTACATAACACCGTTATATGGAATCTCTTTCTCCCGCTATTATGAAATAAAACCTGTTCTGCTTGTCAATTTATGTCAACATATGTTGGAATATTATTAGGTAGTTGGTAACAGAAGACAATCTCTGAAAGTTATCTTCACTGCACAAAAGGAATTCAGACTTAGAATATGAATATCTGGAGAACTCAGAACTATCTACAGTGGACCTTCACCATGAAAAGTCCTCCTGACTGAGCACTTCCTGTTTGCACTTTAACCATTCAAACAACAATCAGTATCACAATTGAACATTACAGTTCATTATTGGCATTAGAAACAGTAGTTTAAAAAGTACGGTCCACTGACTGGTTTTGTTCCAGAGCTTTCAACTGCATCTCGTGGTCTTCATTAACAGGTTGAGTCCTGGTTATAAGGAAAGAGATTGATTTAGAGTGTTTCTGTTTTATATGTTGTGTATTCCTGGATGCTGAGACCTCTAACATAGGAATATTTCATTAGTTTGTACATTATATGTTTGTTTCAGATTTCACTCATTTATGCCTCAGAAAGGGTGCAAGTTGAATATTGAGTAGAGGAAAAAAAAAACAGACGTACAAATACTGCTGGACACATTTAGAAGCAAATGACTATTGTTTCAAATCCAAATGTAATATGTGTCCAAATCACATCCCTCGTATCAATCCATGATCCATAACTGCAGCAGAGGCGATCATGTGACCGTACAGCCTGTTGTTTGTGTTTGCTGAGAAAAAATAGAGTGCGACGGGTCGACTTTTGTTCACTCTGACATCGGCAAGACGCATCGGTGCTGGATGGGAGTCATTTATGGGACCGCCAAGCGATGAGTCCTCCTTAATTGACAGAAGCCGTTGTGGTTACGTCTCTCCCTCTCTCTCTCTCTTTGTGTCCCTGCACGCCGCTACTGGGTGGCATGTTCCCAACCGTGTACCAGAGCCACCATTAGACTCTGTCAGGAGTGTGTGTGTGCGTGTGTGTGTGTGTGTGTGTGTGTGTGTGTATAAATAGATCCTCTTACCAAGCTGAATTAATTAAGTGCATGTTCAGACCCAAAGAGTGGCGTTTAAAGAGGCCACTGCTGGAAGAGAAAGGAGCCATTAGGATTTTTCTTTCATGTTTATCGACACACTAAGACACACACACACACACATGGTCATACGCACACACACACATACACACACGCCCACACACACACATAACTTGCATGAAGACTCCTTCCACAGCAGCAGATTCCATACAAAAGAAGAATCACTGATAAACGCTTACACACACACACACACACACACACACAAATACACACACACACACACACGCGCGCACACACACACACAATGTAATCGAGATGCCTGGCAACTGCAGCGCTGAGAGGTTTGGAGAGAGGGAATAAAGGAGGCCACCTGCCTCAATTAGTTTGAGGACGGAGGGGTAGATGGAGGGAGGCAATGAGTGAGAGGGAGAGATGAAAAGAGAGATAAAGAGTGGGTGGAGAAGCTGGAGGGAGGCAGATTGAGTTGAGAGAGCTCCAGTGGCACAGAGGGGGAGAGGGAAGTGGAGGTAAAGGGAGATGTTAGTGGGTGGGTGGGAGAGCACACGGGGAGCTGCTGATTGGGGCTCTTGAAGGCCGATACTGATGCCTCCAGATTTGGAGCAAAACTGCTGATTTCCAGGAGTCTGGGAGCTCAGACGGAGAGGCCATTTTGTTTCATCTGACACCGAGAGAGAAAAAACACAAAGACTTCATTCAAAAGCACGTACATTTGTCATAACTAATCTTTCACCCCTCCATATTCCAATGACCGCCGGGTTAAAATTAAGGTGAAGGTTAAATAGTGCTCAACAATGTCTTGAATGATGGTATGAATATGTTTTGTTTTCCAGTCTCACAAAAGGGAATTAAAGCAATAGATTTAATGTGTTTTCAATGCAAGCTATTTTAGTAATCCTAAAAGGGACTTTTTTTATGATTATAAAACAGGTTATCGCCATTTAAAACATCGTTGATCATCATTTATTCCTCACCCGCCGGCAGGCTGGTGGGTTTTAAGAAGTTGCCTCAACATTGTTTAATTTAAATTTCAATTCAGTTTATTTTATATAGCCCAACATCACAAATTAAAATTTGCCTCGGAGTGCTTTACAATCTGTACACATAACATCCTGTCCATGGACCTCACATCAGATCAGGAAAAACTCCCCAAATAAAGATAGTAAAAACCCTTTCACAGGGAAAACAGGAAGAAGAACCCTTCAGGAGAGCAACAGAGGAGGATCCCTCTCCTGGATGGACAGAAGCAATAGATGTCATGTGACCAGAATGAACAACGTAACAGAGTTACAGCACATTACATGAATATGACAGAAATTATTCATATAATGAGTAGTAGGCATGGACCATGATCCAGATAGCCACAATCCATGAAGCAGAAGTAGAGAGGAGGGGCATCAGCAGGGCCATGGTAGGAGGTAGGAAGCAGGAGACAGGAGATAGGAGGCAGGAGACAGGATACAGGAGGCAGGGCTGGCTCTAGACAGTCACGATCCATGGAAACTTGGATCGGATTAACTCTTCCTAGTGACCTCTTAAGGAGGTCAGCTGACCTCAATAAATAAAGGTGTTAGGCCACACGTTGAATCTAACACCTTCAGTCAACCAACATGGCACATCTCACGTAAAGGATGCCAGGTGGAATATTCTTGTTTGGTTTGAAGAATGCAGGGATTTCAATATTTTGCTGATCTATTTTTTATAACACAGAACTAATAATGAATTGTATATGCCTTACTCTAAAAATAATAAAGAGGCAAACACAGGCTAAATTAATTGTGTGACTTCACATGACCTTTTACGAAAAGTACTCATTGCATTTTCATGCAAAAATACATTGTTAGGTTCAGGAAAAGATTGTTGTTTGGGCTAAAATAACTACGGAACAGATAAATCAACGTTGACTTAACATGGGGAACCAAAAGCCGTGTACTGGGACCCATGCACCAACACTCCCTGTGGCCCTTTGTGGGCTTTTGCTGTCTGGCTCATGATTACATGGAGGCTACACGTAGCTCACTACCACGGACTTCAAATAATACAATTTTATCTTTTCTCTGTGTTTTAACATATATTTGGCACCACAGGACATTTCTAACAGCAAGCCAACAAGAACAACATCAGAAACATTCAAATCTGGGATGTATATCTGCTTTACTGTCGGCTTTTGTTGTGGTATTTTTGCTTCACCGTCAAAGAGCTGTCCCTGGATGAAGGGCAGACTGGAACCATTGGTTTTCTCTGCAGTTCTGACTATCTGTTGTAGTTTGTAGTCTGTTCCTTTTTGTAGTCTGGATTATTGTGGTGTAGATTTGGGGCTGCATCTCCTGAGGCAGGTTGAACCTCCTCAGGTGGCGCAGGAAGTACATACTCTGCTGGACCTTTCCCTGATGGTGTTTATGTTGGAAGTCCACTTGAGTTCCTGGAAGGAGGTGGATACCAGAAACCTGAAGGCGTCCCCAGCAGACACATTTTATCCTGCAAAATCTTGCAGGAAGTGTGCTCAGATTCCAGCCAAGCCGTTACTTTACCCGGGTGTGGATATGAACTCAGTCACCATTAGAGCCAGGTTGTCTCTAGCTGGGCTGTTATCACTTAGGGTGGTGACGCCGCTGTCGTGATGCGCCTGCTAGGTACAATATCTTGTGGTTCTCCTGGGACTCACATGAGGAGACTCCAGAGTTGCTTTTGGCCGCCTGTGCCATGTTCCAGTTTGACCCAAAAGGCGAATACCAACCATCCCTCACTGCATTCAGACCTGCCATACTGGAAAACCACCTGTGATCTGTTGTCGAAGGTTCCACTCTGAAGGGTGATGTCACACATGGATACATCCCTCTCTGAATGAAGTGGAATATGCCAGTCCAGAGGGGTTGGAGTAAAATGGAAGAATCCACCATCCTTCCTCACAAACTGCCTAGAGCTGTCCATGGTGCTGAAAGAGCTGCAACACTCAAAAACAGAAAGCATGACAGCAACAGCAGATGTGAACTGCCATGCGATTGGCTCGGTTGCAAGTAACAGCCAGGACCCTTCTGCTATAGTAGGACCCTTTTGCTGTGGTAGGATCCCTCTGCTGTGGTAGGACCCTTCTACTGTGGTAGGACTCTTGTGCTGTGGTAGGATCATTCTGCTGTGGTAGGACCCTTCTGCTGTGGTAGGATCCTTCTGCTGTGGTTGGACCCTTCCGCTGTGGCAGGACCCCTCTGCTGTGGTAGGACCCTTGTGCTGTGGTAGGACCCTTGTGCTGTGGCAGGACCCCTCTGCTGTGGTAGGATCATTCTGCTGTGGTAGGACCCTTCTGCTGTGGTAGGATCCTTCTGCTGTGGTAGGATCCTTCTGCTGTGATAGGACCCTTCTGATGTGGTCTCACAAGCACCATGGCTTCATCCAATCAGTGTGCATCATTGAGTACAGACTTAGGTTTGACTTGTTTGGAATGGATCCCCGGTAGACATTGAGTCAACAGGTTTAGGAAGGTTTGGGAAGACAAAGGTAGAGTGGTTCACCTCGCGAGAGAATGCACGCTGCACACAGTTGGTGAGAGAAGGCCTCCACTCCTCTAGAAGGGTGGAGGCCTTCTCTCACCAACTGTGGCCCTGAGGTCGTCTGTACGTGTTTCCCCAGTACCTCTGGTCATTATGGTGGCACTAAATCGCACAAACAGGGGAAACATTGGCAGGTCCCTTGGCGGAGAGATCCACTGTCAGCACTTGGAAAGGTTACGTCTACCCCCTGTGCACTATCTGAGGCGCTAAGACCCTTTTGAGCTTACGTACATCTACCGGTATGTCTTGTGATAACGTACCTTCAAATATTGGTAGATAATAATTTGGCCACATCAACATGTTAAAGCCGACGCTGCGGCTGTTTCATCCTACCATTGCAGCAATCAAGAGAGATTTGTTGGTGCATCCGTTCACAAAGCATTGTGGGAGGTGACTCAGATGGCAAATCTGTCGCATTGCAGCGGGATCTACCACTGGTTCTGCACAGGTTTGGAGATCCCTGATTGAGCTGAAAGCCTGAATGTCTCTCAAGCTGCTATCTCACAACACAGTGCTACTCTTGACCCGGACATCGGCTCAGAGAGTGGGTGACCTATCTGCACTGTCGGTCCCGTTACCCTGTCCTTCCATTAGAGAGAATGGAAACGTAGCAACGTTACAGCCAAATCCGTGAATTTACACAAATTTCAGTCAAGAATAATTTCTTTAGTTAGCCCTTTTTTATGAGGCATCTACGGTTTGTGTACTGACGTGTTGTCTGCTTGTAAACCTTGGTGTCACAGTGGGCAAGGGACTACATCAGCTTCGCCCGTAACCCAATAACAACAGCTCTCCCATACAATATAGATTGTTAGCTACTTATTGTTACTACGGATTCTATGAATACAGGAATAAGCTGTGGGGCACTGTGGTATGCAGTATGTCACAATTGTAGACAAAAGAGGGGCCGATGCAGGGCACAATGGCATAAACATATTTTTTTCACTTAAAAAATGTCAATTCTCACAATATTCTCACTCATCAGACGGATAGGCGACACTCCATCTGCGGACCCGCTTGGATCCGTGAG
Organism: Taurulus bubalis; assembly: GCF_910589615.1. Taxonomy (NCBI): domain Eukaryota; kingdom Metazoa; phylum Chordata; class Actinopteri; order Perciformes; family Cottidae; genus Taurulus; species Taurulus bubalis. Next base: position 24,458,997 of record NC_136601.1, read on the forward strand.
GGCCCACTGCGCTCCTTGTGTGAATAGACAGGCAAAGCAGGCCTTCTATGCAAGGTAACCTGGGAACCCCTGCTTGTTTTGGAACTGTATTTTCTGTATTTATCTCTAGGCTTTAACAACGTATTTAAATATATAGAAAGAGTCTCTAACCTTATAACAAACTGAACACAAGTATAAACACAACACTTTCATGTTCTTGAGCTCTTTACTAAAATAATCCATAATCCGTTCACTTGACAGTTGTAGATTATCAAGATGCTGATTTAACGGCATGATTCTTTCACAGGTGTTTTGGGCTGGTCACAACTAGCAGTACATCCTGATTTGACAAAATGTAGCATGTAGTATGCAAACAAAAACACCCGGATGTGTTAATGACTTGGAAGAAACATCCAGAATGCATCTAACTCGCCGACTGCATCCCAGTGCAAAGCGCTGGCGTGCACAGTCTACGGTCACAATGACTGCGGCCCAAAAACATTAAATCTTTTTATACATGCTAATTCATCACTAAATTCACCATCACCACCCATTAGTCTGGTTTCACAGGAGAACTTGAGAGTTACGTGGCCTACAGTAAATGCAGTTTCATAGACTTTGATGACATTCATTATATTATAATTTGTACTATTTTCTGTAGCAATAATTCAGCTTTGTCAGGCTGTAAAAGTCTGTTGGATGACCGATAGTAAAATCTGTCTCACAGTCAATTCCTCCGTTGAAACCAGACCAATGAAAGCCGCTCATGTCGACAGCTCTTTCAGTCGGCTTGACCTGCTCACATGTTCAATAGATAGAATCAACAGGTACATTAGTGCTGAAAAGTCAACCTTTAACACAGCAAGTTAACACTTGGCTTCAGGTTTTGTTGTCAGTCTTTTTGCATTCAAAGAGTGAGGGTTTTCTTTTTACTGTTTAACAATCATAAAGGAATAAAGTTATGATAGTGAAGCATATTTCTTCTTCAGAAGTGGTTTCAATACAGCAGAATACAATGCAGCTGCAGTTTTGTTAGAATAGCCTTAACCTAGAACACTCAAAATGTTCATTAGCTAAAGGAGTTAAATTAATTAATGCTTTAAATGTTTTCTCCGTCTGGCCATCTGCTCTAATAGTTATCTGAGAGCACTACATTGTGTATAATACATATAATGATACACAATGGGACAACAATACACAAGCAGTCAGAAGGACAATATATTAGAAGAGCTGGTAGAGACCAAACTGGAGCTAAAAGAGACTTATATTGGACTTCATCAGGTGCACACGAACACGACTAGAAATACATGCGAATGAGTTCCATGCCTGCTGGATGAGTGTAGTTGTTTTCTACTGGGTTACTAGAAAGGGTTATGTGTTTCTAGCTTATATGTAGAGTTCCTCTACACCTCAAGTCCTCCAAAATGGGACCAAGGCAGCATTAAGTCGCCATGTGCAAACACATTGGAAGAATACTTACTACCATACTACTTATATTTGCTTTTCCCAGAACTTTCCGTTGCTATGAGGTGCAGTAATGAATCTTATTCATTACTGCACCTTACTGCATATTAAAAAAGTTAGAGTAGAGGGACTGCAAGACTGGAAAGAGACCGAGGGAAACAAAGAAAGAGACAATGGTGGCTTTGTTGCTAGCACACAAAAGCTACAGGTATTTTGGCTGTGCCTCCTTGAGGTAGTTTTCTTTTTAATATCTGCCAGCTTGACTCTTCTGCAGACTCCCTACTGGGCAAGCAACATTCAGGATTATACAGCCCTCCATCTACTTCACACACACACACACACACACACACACACACACACACACACACATACACACACACACACACACACACACACACACACACACACACACTAAAGCACTGCATTACACAGAGAGGCAGTGAGGGAGTCAAAGTAAGAAGATGAAGAGATGGGGGGTAGGACCAAATGTCAGGGGGGCTTTTCTGTTCTTCTTCTGTGTTCTTGTGCTTTTATCCTTGTCTGAGTTGGAAAATGTCACTATGAGGACATTTTGCCAGTTCTCATTTCGTCATCGGTCTAATGTGGGATTAGGTCTGTGATTCTGTGTATAGACAGCAGAGCAGTAGATATATAGAATGGATTGTCTTCTTCCCCCTCAAAGACGCCAATTGCTGCCAATCGTTATTGAACTGTGGGGGAGAAAATGCTTCCATGGGGAGATAATGAAACATTGCAGTCAACCAGCAGGCAGGGTTTCTTTGTGTTGGTTGCGTTGTCCGTATCCTGCACGCATTCAGGAATTGCTCAACAAACCACAGAACTTTTAAGGCTCTTTGATGAATCCTTGAAGAAATTACCTTTTGTCACCAAACGTGTGAAGAGAGTTTAGAAGCACAAGAATCTCACAAATAAAATAGGAATAAAGCATAATTTATGCCGTAGTGAAGCCGGCATGAGGAGCGCGAGCCAGAAAATCACATCATCCTCAAGCAGTCGCGGCGCTCAGTGTTACCCTCTGAACAATGAGCTGAGAGCTTTTCAGATGTGACCGTGACACATAGTTCACTGTAAAAGTTGGTTTCTGTTGTATACTTTATACGGTTGTGGGAGAGACCTGTCAATCAACTTGTAGCCCCGCCCTCAAGCATATTCTGCTTTAACTCTAAATGGACCATAATTTACTAAATGAACATCATGCTGTATTGAAGAAGACTTGAAACTAGAGATTGAGACATAAACTCATGTTTACAATGTTTACTGAGGGAATACATCAAGAGAAGTAGAGTCATTTATATAGACTTCTATACAACCAGAGGAGTCGCCCCCTGGTGGTCAGGAGAGAGAATGCAGCTTTAACACATGAAGCATAGGCTTCTATACAACCAGAGGAGTCGCACCCTGGTGGTCAGGAGAGAGAATGCAGCTTAAACACATGAAGCATATACTTCTATACAACCAGAGGAGTTGCCCCCTGGTGGTCAGGAGATAGAATGCAGCTTTAACACATGAAGCATATACTTCTATACAACCAGAGGAGTTGCCCCCTGGTGGTCAGGTGAGAGAATGCAGCTTTAACACATGACGCATATACTTCTATACAACCAGAGGAGTCGCTCCCTGATGGTCAGGAGAGAGAATGCAGCTTTAACACATGAAGCATATACTTCTGTATAGAAGTATATGCTTCATGTGTTAAAGCTGCAACCAGAGGAGTTGCCCCCTGGTGGTCAGGAGACAGAATGCAGCTTAAACACATGAAGCATAGACTTTCATAGTATAAAGCAACACATGCCTCATAGATGCCTTTGCGCATGCTTCGAGCTTGTGCACATAAAGTCCACACAACTACATCAAGGCAAAAAGTGTGTGTGTGTGTGTGTGTGTGTGTGTGTGTGTGTGTGTGTGTGTGTGTGTGTGTCTTGCTTGGTCATGTTTCAGGTGTCCGTATTGTTAATGGGTCAGAGGGTTTAAGGTTAAGGGCGAAGCCCAGCTCAGGCAATCGAGACTGGGCAAGAGTTGAACACAGGCCGTCTGTTCTCTGCTGCACAGCAGCTGGCCAACAGGCTCTGGGAATTGGAGTTGATTCACCCACACACACACACACACACACACACACACACACACACACACACACACACACACACACACACACACACACACACACACACATACACACAATGGAGACTCTGGTCAAAAGCCTAATTCACAGAGGGACATGGACTCCGTTTCCCTATCTCTAATTGAGATGTATTGCCCTGTGTTCCACAGCTTAGAGATGCCCCAGCGTACACAGCCACTAACCTCGGTAGCCTGGCCACCTCTTGGAGTCCTTGGGGAAGTGTGATGAATTCCATGGGTCTTTAAGGGGCTTCCATGGCCCTTTGAGGGAGACCCAGAGAGTCTTCAGCAAAAACAGTTTCAGTAAATTCTCAGAAATAGAATTCACAAGGAATTAACTCAATGAGTGAACACATTAACACGACTATGTGTCTGATTCAGGATCTACATTTCCAGACCATCTTGGGCCATACTTTTCCTCTTTGTAATCACTCTACATGCTTTCATTCTCCATGTCCTAAACATGAGCTCTTTAATGAGTAATTTGCCATTAGGAAAATTGCAGCTTAACAGTCGAAGTGATTATTATGCAGACAGCAGGCCGATATTATTAGAAGTAATAAACCACAATTATACTTCATACTTGGTGAATTTTTATGGGCGAGGGTCCTTCAAATGAAACTGGAATGAGGGTAATTAATCATTGAGAAGTGTCTGAGCTACATATCAATTATCAGAAATGAAATGTTTCAATGAATGTATCAGAAGCAGTTCAGGGACATTTCTGCCGTGCCCTCTGCACAGTTCTCCCTGTACTAAGTTATGATTGGTATTATCATCAATATTACTGGTCAGTCATGGTTCTCATTGCATATACACCGTGTTCCTCATCATCATAATCATCCCCATAATCCTCCTTGTTTCCAGGCGCTCCATCCTTCTAAGAGTCAATCACTTGATATCAAATCATCCAGAGTTTTTGTGATCGTCATAATGATTCATTCAAAAGTCACTACAATTATGACAATGACCGCATTTATGATGATAGTTATATCTGGCATGTGGTGTTGGTGACTCATCCACACCATTGATTTTCATTATACTCAATTGAACTTCATTTAAAGCAGGGTTAAATCAATGTTGGGTTTAAATCTGATCCCCGTAGCTTTTTAATCAGCAGCTGCTTTGTGTTTGTGCTCGACATCTCTCATCGGATCCCTTTCACATACAAATTATTCCAAAAGGAGGACAAAGATAGTTTTTCAGATAAATAGGGTTTTTGCAGCAGCTTTTATGGATGCAATGCAGTCGGACATCTGAAGAAAAAAATTAAAAATGACATACTGTAAACAACTGTTAATTGTGGGTTTGTGTGTTTTGAAGGGGACATAGCATGCTCATATTTTACCTTCATACTTGTATTTTGGGTTTCGACTAGAGCTTTGATCTTCAAGACACAGATTATTATTCTCAGTACTGCAGTCTACTGTCAGCCTGAATATACTGCAGTCACTCTCTGTTTAAAGCTCTGTTTTGTGTCTTTAAGATGGCGTCAAGAAGCCTTTCTGGATTTAATTGGGACAAAGATCAAGCATACATGTATCGATTTCACACGTGACTCCAAACCAACACTACAATGGTAAGGAAGCGGAAACCGTTGAGCCCAACACGTACCTGGCCTTTATAATTGATAGTAAGCCGAGCTTTGATTTTAACACCAATATGTTGTGTAAAAAAATAAGCAGCTGACTGGCTTTAATGTTGACAATGACTTCATTTTATAGATCTTTTCATGAGTACAAAATGTACTCATTGCCCTTTTCCTCTCTCTGTTGGCACCGAGAGTTCTAGACCTTTTGTGTTCTGGCTCCCACCTGCACACCCACAACCCAACCAAGTGATACAAACACTCCTTCATACCCTCAGCCGCGTCGCTGATAAACGCCGTTGGGTGAAGCTCATATTGGATTGATCAAACCACGTTAAACCACGTTAATAAATACAGGTTTAATTTTTTTCATCAATTGTTCTCTTCTTACTTGTTACGATTACCGTAAATGTCGGGTTACGAGCCGCTACTACCTTCGGTCAGTGTCCCCGTTAGCTCCCCGCTGTAGCCAGCTGGGGCTCCTGCTAGCGCTCCGTTTCTTCCCCGCTAACTTCCGCTAGCTCCCCGAAAACCACCAAAGGTAGCGGGACCAGGCTCGACACCCGACTTAGGCAGAGGGGCAGTTGCAGCAGCAGCGGCCAGTGCTAGCTAGCAGCAGCGCTGCTAGCTTGCTACAGCGGGGACACTGACCGGCCGTAGGAGCGGCTTGTAACCCGACGTTTACGGTAGTTGTATGTTTTGCCTTGTGTGTGTTTTAATCTTATGTTTATATTTGTTTCCCCACTGTGGCACTACCTCTGGGGACAAATATAGTTATTCTTAACCTGACTTTACGATGTCCTTCAAGTGAATATGAAGGTCACTGGAACATATTGTTTAGCTGCAAAACTTTAAAAAACTGTCAGCCTGAATGAGCCGCTCAGAGGCACCTTCAAACACCAGTGAAGGTTTGGCATCATCAGCTGCTTGGTATTCCACATCTGACACCACGTATTGAAACAGTGGCTTCACATCCAGCCATGAGCACCTTTCTTTCCTGCAGATAAACCAAGTGTTGAGTTCATTGTTGTTGTATGTTGTTGCTAGCGTTAAATGCGTGCCCTGGTTGCACGGTGTAAATCACTTTTTTTCCTTTGTGTCTTCTTATTGGATTCCTTCTTGGATTCTCATGCATTAAATATCAGTTCTTTCTTAAATTTCTGAACATCAGACACACATCAAGGTGTATTTCTTCCACAGCAGAATGCGGGTCCAGTCACAACATGTTCTGAGAGCATTAGCAACAGATCCAACATGTTTTTTGTTCTCTTCAAATCTGTTGGAGTCAGGAGTCGTTTCAACATGATGACCTCTTCAAAGCAGGATGAATGGCCAAACACAATTCTTCCTTGGCCAATCATTCTTCGTCAGCTCCATTCTTATCTTGACAAAGCCCTATTGAAGCAGAAGGAGTGGAACCTTTGTTCAGCACATCCAGAGGATGATCACAGTGACAGAGGTGGATGCTGCACATCTGGAGAGTCTTTAGCCCTGATCCCAGCTGGCATTGACATGCGTCAAGAGAATTGAACATTGTTACGAGAATAAAGTTTGATGTTCACGTGTTAATTACTTGCAACTTGCATAAGCCCACATCCTCTATCTACTGGAGCCCTTTGAGACCTTCTGTATGCGTATTTAAAGTGAACTTGAACCCACCGACGTGGAGCTTGTCATTGGCGGTATATGATGGTCTGTCCTGGGAGTTGCAGCGAAAATTGTATAATCTATAAAAACACAAAACATACAATTAATATGCTCCCCCTCAACGGCAGCTGGCATCCGTCTTACCTTGTCAATTGTAACTTAATTCAAACTTGGCATTAACAAAATAAGATAAAGCTAGAATTCACTCACATTTCCAATACGTGTCTTTGCCTAGTCTTAAATCTAATACCGTTCTGTTGGGGAGCTTTGAAGACATTATTGACTGTGTTGTTAGCAGGTGGGAACAAATGTAGTAAAATAAGCGACACATTTTCTTTTCTCTCTTCAATCAAGCCCAATTGAAAACTGCAGAGAGGGTTTTCATTTGTCCGTGTTATATTGTATATTCCATATTGTTATAGTGTATCCTATTGTGTGCACATGGAGAGCTGTGTTTTGTACCAAGAAAGACCTGCAATTGTCCCTCCATCTTCTCTGTTTGGAAGCAGCAGGCTCTTGTGTTGCTGTGAAATATTAATTCAGTCAGTATTCAAACTCATCACATCTCTCTTCCGTTCATCAGCGCTCTGATTTGGTTCACAAACTTTCCCGTTCAGCCGCTGGACTGTATTTTCATCAAGTCTTCCCACACCCGTTCATGTGAGTGAGTGCACAGCACACGCTCCCCCGCACCACCGCTGCTATTTACTGCCATTTTCCACCTTCACATTCAATCATATTTCATTACATCCCATTGCTGACCCTGTGAAGCCGGGTGCCCCGTTCCTCTTCGTGCCAGCAGAAATGTCACCCGTGGGTGCTTATCCCTCTGAGAATAAGACACACAGCTGCTGGCTCAGGCACCTCACCGTGCGAGCGTTTCTCCCAATCAGCTCCTGGCCCCTGTCCCGCTTCACGTACAGAACGCCGCATCGTGCCGCATTAAAACGATTATGGCACGTCATCGTGTCATCAGATTTGATTTGTTGCTCAGAGATGACAAAGTGTGTGTGTGTGTGTGTGTGTGTGTGTGTGTGTGCGATCTTTGTTTCGAGAAAAAATGTTGCAGACAATGCAGTATTTAGGAAAAAATGTAGTTGCTGTTTGTCATGACGTCATGTCAAAGAGACGTTTGACACATTTAACCCTGGAACACACTTGCATGCATACACACACACACACACACACACACACACACACACACACACACACACACACACACACACACACACACACACACACACACGTTTCCCCTGATGCCCTCTCTCATGGCAGCTTTAGAGCATACATAATCAAGGAGGACTTGACATTGCTTGGAGGCAAAGTTTATAAGTGCACTTGTGTGTGACTTTATGTGAGACACCAGATTTAAGAGAGACCAGAAGAAACAAGGAAAGAGAAGAAAAGACAACAGTAGAGTCGTTAAGGAATAAAGAGGAGAAAATAGATATGTTGGCAAATAGGCAAACAGATTTAATAAAATGCACAGATCGGGTCATAGCAGCTAATTTCTGTCCTTTCTGTCCTTTTGATGGGGCTGTTGTCTCACTGTTCCTATGGATACATACACACTTTGTTTATATTTGTGTACTGTCAAAGTAAAATGATGACTTAAGTCCCATGTCACTGACAATGGCCAGCATACCCTACAAATAGCGGTCCCAAGAGAAGGGGGGACTGCTTATTGGTACAACTGCCCATTTTTCCGAAACCCCAAAAAATCTGAAAAATCCCCCAAACCATGATCTGTTTCTGAACCAGGGGTTAATACTGTGACTGGTTCTCTCTCACGACACGCAGGTTGGTGCAGTTTGAGGCATTAGAATGATAATGATAACAACGGATGATGGACATTTAATGGGCTGATAACATTCAAAAGGGTTTCTTTTCCCTTATGCATACATGTTTATCATCTGCATAGAATAAAGTCAAACAGTTTGACTATCATGAGTTGTGTCACCATTAACGGAAGTGTTGGCTAAATGGAACTTTTGAATGTCTGAACCAAATGTCTGTGCGTTCCATCCAGTTTGGACCAAAGTTAAAGACAGACGTTGCCATCGCTGCGGCCACACTGCTGCTGTGGCAACGGGACGAGGGAGAAAACGGAGGGAAAAAGGGAAGCTAGGAGAGTAGAGAGAGAGCGAGAGAGTGGCGGATACAAATTTGTGCTGACCTCTAGCCACTTTGAGAGACAAATTACATTGGTGAACCATTTTCCCCACCCTTCTCCTCATTCATTACAGCTCTCTGCAGGATAACAACAAATGAATGGCTGCTGTAGGAAATCTATGTTCCACTATGTGTGTCAACACGGCCCCCACTATTCAATGGCCAATCCCTCTCTCTATAGTCATGCACTGCGCCAGAATACACCGTAATGAACTTCATTTCAACCACTGTAATCATCATTGCAATCGTTTACCGCGACAGAACAAAACAATTTCCCCCGATGTTCGAGTTATGAATCATATATTGTTCAAGTGCAAACACAAAACCAGGCTGCTGATACATATGTATTCTCTTTTATGGCTTTTACTGGAATTCAGATATCCTGTTTAGTACATCCTCTTCCTGTAATGGAGGGTTCTCACTGACTACAGCTAATCAATATGGTTTTATTGGTATTCTATTTCGATCAAATGTCCGACCAGAGAAATCCTGACAGCGTGGAGTAATTGTTTGGTTAACACAGTACGTGTGAGTGCAGGTGCTCCATAGCGAGCATCATGACAGAAGACACTGACACACAACACTTCCGAATGATGCAACAAACAGAAACTGGACTTCATTCAGGAATGTGGTCTCACGTTTTCTCCGCTCCTCACTAATGAGATTGATGAAGGTTTTGGCAAATCATCCATGTTGTTTATTTTGAAAGGGGGGGGGGCAAGCAATATGAGAATATTATTTTCCTTTTCCAACCATGCAATGTGTGTTATTATCTTGTCACCCATCGCATCTTTGTGTGTGGAATGAGTGAAATGTGATTGGAAAAATAGTCAAATAAATAAGAAAACCCTTCATCTGATTCATGAAACATGCACGTTTGATGTGTGAAGTGAATCTGGATTATTATTACATTATCTTTGACAAAAAAAGTTAATTTACCAGAGTTAGCCGAAAACTGTCTTGAAATTTGTTTTCATGTATTAATATGAGGACGGTTTCATCAGATCTGCGTGTGTAGAAGATGTATTCGCTCAAGATGTTTCTATTGTAGCGTTATTGCTGCTAGCAGATTTAAAAACAAATTATTAATGAATCTAAACATTTGTCATGATTATTAACAATTCAATTATTATTTAAACCCATAAATTAGAATAAAAGAATGGCGGTACTCAGTTTACGGCATTAGACGTCATTAGTTTAACTAACCCAATTTGGGAAAAATAGGGAAAACTTTGCTGTTAAATCATTTAAATCTTAATCTCAGGGTTGCAACCTGACTCCTCGTCATAGTGTACAGGGACATATTAGTTCATGTACTCACCAATCAAATGATCAAGTTCTTCAGAAATTAAATCCAATTACAGTTTACATACAATTTGGTGCACCGTTGAGAGTTTGAGAAGCGATACTTAATATATATTGCTTTGGTGTTTTCACTGTTCAAAGTTGTGGTCAACTTCAAGCTTGCACAATTAATGAATAAAAACACAATATAGTGAGTCATTTAGGGCTGCAACAACGAATCGATGAAATCGATAAAAATCGATTATCAAAAGTGTTGGCAACGAATTTCATTATCGATTCGTTGTGTCGCGCGATTATTACGCCGGGCAATAAGAGAAAAAAAGAGCGTAGCAGAGCAACTGGCCGGCCAGCGTTTCTGAGATTGGAGTGAGACACGAGAAAAGCTGAGGTTGTGATCCTCTCAAAAATAGAAGATCTTTGACAAGTCGAGTCTTGGCCAATCAGCGTCTTCATGTTCCTCAAACTTGTTTTTAATGGAAGCTAGTCAGCTTGCTATCGCGTTAGCTAACGTGTTTGGGTTGTGTATCGTCGTTAAAGTTCCGTTATGTTCCGTTACAGTTCAGTCTTGCTTGTAAAAAAACGTAACGTGATGAAACATGCCGTCACCCCCCGGTCTGGTTCAGTTCACGCTGTCACTCGTTAACGTTAAACCGGCACACCGGCGGATCTGGCTGCAGGTTTTTTTTATTTTTTTAAGTAGAATGAAGCAAATCACGTAGTTGGGCTTAGCCAACAACGTGACGTCGTGGTCATAAGAGACCCAGAATGAAAGAGTTTAAGGAAGAGGACGCTCTATATGGAGCAGTACAGCTTCCCTCTGTCCCAGTATTTCATACATATTGATAAAGCAGGGTATGTAAATGCAGCCTCCAAGGAGATCAATTACAGTAAAAAGGGCTCACATTTGGCAGATGTAAAGCATAGATGTGTATGTTTTTAGTGTTAGTCCATTTTGTTGTTTTAATTAACAGCTTAGGGATGTTCAAGGAGCAACCTGTTTGTGCACTTTCTGAAGATGTTTTGCACTGTCACTTCTGTTTTTGAATAAAGGGTTGGAAATGAACGCTTTTTTGATAAAAACATTTTTTTATCCGATTCATCGATTAATCGAAAAAATAATCAACCGATTAATCGATTATTAAAATAATCGTTAGTTGCAGCCCTAGAGTCATTAATTTGAGATGAATTGTGTATGACTACAGAACAAGATTAGAGGAAATGCAAATACAAGGATTTACTAAAACTGGGATTAGCATGTTAATCAAGGAACATGTTATGTTGCATGGAGTTGTTTATTGGCAATGTGATGTGTCTCTGTGTCCCTCAGGCATGTGGAGGCTCACACAACCAGACATGTAGGTCATAAACATTGAGACTCAGCCTTTAGGAAGGTCTTCAGTCTTCTCCACTCTGAGTCTGTCCAGGCCTGTGATACTTGATGTATTTTGTATTAATTTAATTCATTAGTATTCATTGTAATATGTCACATTTTGCTGTTACCCATGCACTAACTTTTACACCTTGAACAAGTGCACATTGTTTTTGCGATGTAATTCAATATTATTATTTAATTTTTCGGGCATTTCTTTTAGATTCAAATTGAAAATGCACCTAAAACACGTTGATGCGAATGTTGCCACCTCACTGAAACTGGCACAAGATCACACAACACACACACACACACACACACATTGTATTAGTTTGGAAGACTTGTTGGAAACAAAGTCCTGGACATGGGAACTGATTGATGGCACAACGAGCACCACCATCTTAGGGCCATTCATCTTATAGCGAAGACTTGCCAAACGCAGGTGGACAGTTTCCTCCCAGAGCCTGCAGGCTCTTCCTCGGGTGCCCTACAGGCGCATATCCGCAGCATGTGTGTGTGTCTTCGGAGCTGTATTCAGGAATGGAGAGGAGGGGGAGGCCATCACATCTAAATTCAGTTTATGTATTTATTTTTTTGCTGACAGAAATGTTCAGAACATGATATCCCTCTATGTCAGAGCAACATACTGAACCACCTTATTTCCCCCCTCATGCACTCATCTCCGTAGGTACCCATCCACATCCGTCCTTTAATCTGCTCCCATCGTGGGTATATTCCTGAGACACCACGCCATCCAGCAGGCAGGATGGATGAGGTCACACGGGGCCGTTTGGGAGAGGAGAGAAAGAAGAGAAAACGGGATTGGAAAAGAGAGACTAAAAATGTGGGGGAGAGTCAGATAGAGTGTTTTTAAAATGGACGCATCAAGCTGTTCCAAGCCACGGAGAAAAGAGAGGAAAGGTCACCGCCATCCTTTTAAATTACACTTCGCCTAGTGGGCAGCGCTCACTTTGTGTGACCGTGGAGTTCAGCCGAGTGGGCAGAAGGTTCACATTCGGGTTGGAGAGTGTTCAATCTCCCCTCTCTGCCTGTCTCTTTCTCCATTTCACTTCCTCTTTTCTCTTTGTTGGGAGGGACGCTTGTTCTATGATGCGATTACAGTGAAAAAATGCATTGATAATACTTCACATAATATGTACATACTTAATTGAAAATGAATTTATATTATATTAAATATTCTACACTCGGATGGCAGGAGAGATACTGCTGCTGCCAAGGCAACATGCTGTGGTTTCTGTTGATGTTTATACACTTACCAAAGTCAATAAATGTCAGGGTCAAATAATGCAGAACTTTAACCAAGGAAGCCGCCGTTCATGTCCCGTGTCAAACCAAAAGTCAACTGTTGAGTTATTTTCAATGACTACTTGATTTATAAACTTGCGTTCATAATCTAACAGCATTAATTAATTTAACCCGAAACTTGATCTTTTCCCAAACCACCAATTAGTTTTGTTGCCTAAACGTAATCAAGTTAACCAGAAGTTTAAAAGTTGTGCGTCCGTATGTGACGGTACACATTGACTACCGTAAAAGTCGGGTTACAAGCCGCTAGTACCTTCGGTCAGTGTCCCCGTTAGCTCCCCGCTGTAGCCAGCTGGCGCTCCTGCTAGCGCTCCGCTAGTTCCCTGCTAACTCCGCTAGCTCCCCAACAACCACCGAAGGTATCGGGACCAGCCGACTTGGGCAGAGTGGACCAGTGCTGCCAACTTGGACACTTTCTCGCTATATCTGGCGACTTTCCAAACCCTCTTGGGGACTTTTTTTTGAAAAGCGACTCGTGACAAATCTAGAGACTTTTTTGTGTGTTATTGGAGACTTCCTGGTGTCTTGGAGACTGACGAGAAAGCGCCGCACGTATCGTTCTGCAGTTACTGTCCTCAGCGAGCAGCGGGTGCTGCCGTGAGCCCCGCCCCCTCCGCCGTGAGCCCCGCCCCCTCCGCCGTGAGCCCCGCCCCCTCCGCCGTCCCAAAGCAACCTCACAGGAGCCGAGAGAGTCGCGCAGCAGTAACGGCAGAGAGGAGAGAGACGCACACGTCTCCGCGTCCAGACTCAAAATGAATCGCGCAAAGCCGCCGCTGATCCCGCCCTGGCTGGATGTAAATGTTTCCTCACTGTTACACTAAAATAAATGACCTCAGTCACCTCGTCCACTTTGTGTGCCTCTCTGTGACATCAGCTAAACATATAGTCATCATGTCTCAGTCTAACTGTACGCTCAAAAATACAGAAGGAGTGGGAATCAAACCCTGAATTCAAAGGCTGGCTGTAGCCGTTTATTGGAGATGATTCATGGCCATACTGCCTGTACTGTGAAGCAGATTTATGTCAAACTTTGTGTTATAAATAAACACATGACAACTAAAAAACATACTCAAAAGGCAAAGCAGCTTAACAGTTCCACCCAATGCAAGCTGTCATTAATGAGTAAAACAATTGCTATATCACTATATTCCTGTCTCCTACAGCTTCTATTACAATTATGCAAATTAGGCGATGACGTCATTTAGCGACTTCTAGCTACTTTTAAGACAGCCAATAGCTATTTTTCTTGCTGAGGAGTTGGCAACATTGGAGGGGACGCGGGCAGCAGCAGCAGCAGCGGGGAGCTAGCAGCAGCAGCGGGGAGCTAGCAGCAGCAGCGGGGAGCTAGCAGCAGCAGCGGGTAGCTAGCAGCAGCAGCGGGGAGCTAGCAGCAGCAGCGGGGAGCTAGCAGCAGCGCTGGTCCTAGCTTGCTACAGAGGGGACACTGACCGGAGATAGGAGCGGCTTGTAACCCGACTTTTACGGTACTTAACTTACATACATCACTTAATTTAAATTACACATTTTAATCCAATGCACAATATCTTCCTAAACTCAGCCACATGTCTGTTTGAGTTGCGACGCAAAGACATTTCCGTTCTATTTATCCCTCGGAGGTCTCGTTGCAGGAGCTACTACTGACAGCTACATGTGTTATCTCTGGTTCAAACATAGCCACACAACACAAAGCTATGAGTTAATGAGAACCTCGGCACTCGGCTTATGTCTGGTTAAACTGGGTGTTTTGTTTTGTGAAATGAAAATTAAAAAACACGACAAGGTTGACATAGCTAACATGAGCGTTGTCTTCATACACTCATTTCCAGCACCTTAAACTATTGCATTGCTCATCTATCCGTCATTTTGTAATATCGGTCAATCGCACTACTTCAGCACCACCAGATGAAGAAGCTCAGTAAAAAATGGTCGGGCCTCAGACATATAATAGGAGGGGGACATACTTTGAACTGTTGGCTGTGGTCATTTGACCAGGTCAAGAACTCCATTTTGGCTTAGTGCCCACTTGAAACCGGAATTTCCCTTTTGTCTTTCTCTTGTTGATGCTCACCAAGGAGCGATCCTCAAATCTCCTTTAGCAACAAGGGAGCAATGGCAACAGTACACACACACACATGTCCGTCACTCCGCCCATCCCGCCATGTTCATTTGAATGGGAATGTCCTTTCTACTGCTTGAATTCGGGCATTTGCTTGCTGGATCTAGAATGGCGGGTTCTGGAAGGCCAAAATGGAAAAGAACAAAGTAATAAATAAGAGCTGGCTGAGCCCTCGTTAGTTTCAGCTCACAGTTTTGTCATTTAGAGTTTGTATATCATATATATATATATATATATATATATATATATATATATATATATATATATATATATATGTATATATGTATATATAAATCTCTCTCTATTTATCTGTAGATATATAAATCTGTTTCTCTTTTAGTCCATACTCAGGACCATCCAGCCCAGTGATTTGCAGCTCATAGTGGACACCTCTATGGCCAAGTGACGGATGGCTGTTCCATATTATCCTTTTAATTATGCACATTGATTCCCCCGGCGGCCACTGCCTTGTTTACTTCCCGGCTGTAATGCATTTGTGTCTGCTGTTGCATTGATGAATGTATCCTAATCTTAATCTGCACACGGCAACATCCATCTGACTAATGCAGGACTCTGGGATAAATCACTGGGGTCTGACTACCGTCTCCCTCTCTCTCTCTAACTCTGCCAAACACTTGCTCTCTCTCCATCAACTCCTCCCTCCTCCCTCTCTCCTCCTCCCTCCCTCCTCTCTCTCTCTCAGTGACTCAAAACTTCACTTGCTCTCCCTCCAACTTTGACTCTTCTCATTTGATTTAGTATGCTCCTGCCCTCCACTGTGTAATTTAATTTATCATTTCAATTGGGTAGTATGTAAAAGTGATGGAGTCAGCATGCCAGCAGAACTACATGCACATTCCAACTGCTTCTCCTCCCGGTTCTTCATCTCAGGCCACATGCTCGCGATCTTAAAACTAGGGAACCGACACTTGTTATCTGCCTACCTTGGCACCGCTGAGTGTTGACTGGCTACTTGCCAGAAGTGTGCTCAATCAACTGGGGAGAAAACACATTTAAGTATTCTCAAGGTCCTTTGTTCCTTAATTCAGCAGCACCATTACATGACAGCATTCTGCATATTGGTGTCACTCCACTTCTGTATGCTTTATTCATGGTGCAGTTTCTCATCTTAGATCTTCAGCTGGCAAGTCAGCATTGCAAGCATGTTGAAGTGGATTCTGAATGTAATTGAAAGTCAGTGCAAAGACATTCAGATTTGTATCAAATGAGACTTCAGGGATGTCTTGCTTATGCATGTGAAGAGGACGGCACAGCAGTCTCGCAATGAAATAGAATGGTGAATGATGAGAAAGATGGCCCTGAGTGTTGCAGTAGTCCCTGCTTTGTCCATGCTTGTCCATCACCTCAGGGCAGAAATAAGATGTTTTATCAGCTGTGGGAAAATTCATTTTGGGCCATTTTTGCTTTCATTAGAAAGAAAGGACAGATAGTGGAGAGGTGAAAGAGAAGGGAGGTTTGAACCTGGGCCGCTGCGGTAAGGATCCACCTCCACCAGCCCAGTGAAATACTTTTTAAAAGGACCCAGGATAGAACCTTGGGGTACACCCCAAAAAAGAGAAGGCATCACTGTGCACAATAGGATTAATAGGTCTATGAATGCCTGACATCCATTTATTTATCTAACAGGGGCATGTCATGTGCACTATTTTATTATTTGTATGTTCGTCACAATTACAAATCAGTCTGCTGCTTCAGCCCCACAGACATCACCATGGATTCATCAGCACACAGCACGGTTTACTGACCGTAGATTCTAACTTGCACAAACCTCATGCAGATAAGGGATCAGTGAGTCCGGCAGACTCGACTAACGAACCAAACATCCCTTCTGCCCGTGCACTCTCTCTGCGACGAGGAGACGGCGGGTTATCAAGGGGGGACGCATTTTGCTAACAAGCAGGATGACCTCCTCCCTCATCGCCTCCTTAAACTGTCCACTCAATGTCGCTCACAGAAGATGAAAGAACCGCTCTTGTTGCGTACAGCAAATAATTGGTTGTTTATAGATTATTAAGTTGTAATCACATATAATGACATGTCTTCAGTAGTTTAAAATATGTTAAAAGAATCATTTCATCCTGACTGTGACATTATTAAAAAGTATTATAAACTATTAATCAAGTGTTGAAGCTCAGCTGTGGGGCTTCCCTATCAAACACATTAGAGCAACACTGCCAGGAGGAGTGATGGTAGCATCCATCACTCGGCTGATAGCTGATTTGAAGCTAATTAGTCCTTGCTGGGTGGTTGTGTTAACAAAACACAACGCTTTCACAAAGGCAGTAACAACACAGCGACTGTGCAAATATACGCTTTGTGCACATAACTATGTTTTTAATCTTTTTGCTATATGACAGCTTTACCGACCAAAGTTAAAGCAGAACGACAAGAGACGTTTACGGGACGATGCAACATTTTATATAAAAGTGGAAAAGGGAACAAGAGGAGAGCCTTATATTCGGCTAACAGACTCAGTAATGTTAGTTACCTACAATATCTATCCAAAGTTTGCAAACATCAGCCATCCCTTTCCCCGTCCACTCGGACGAGGCTCCTCTTTATCCTTTTCCCCAGCTGGTTACAACGTTTGGAGTACAATGACCAGACGTCTCTGTTGGTCTGGGACTGTCCCGGCTTCAAGCTGGGTGTCCGAGTCGAGGCAAATATGTGAAAAACACTCAAATGTCCCGGTTGTTAACATTCACTTCCAAATGATCCTGGTTCTCACCACAATTAAAAAAAAGTCATAATAATATCGTAGCTGTTAGGGTTAGGTTAGCCTAAATGTTTATTATCTGTCCCACTCATTGTTACCATATCCCAATATAAAAAATATGAACAATGCACCACAAGCTGGCCTGGCATGATATTTAGGGGCGGTTGGGTCAGACCGGCTTCCTCTGGAGCTCAAATCAAATCTTTACAGCCAAATCAAATTGTTTACATGATATCCAACCTCTGTTTCTTTATTGTTATGACGTTATGAGTTTACAGATAATTACAATCCCACCTTATCATTGTGGAGCGCACAGCGTAAAGAGCACAGATGTACGGAGCTCACTTGCTTTCTGTGGCGCCAAGTGACGAGGGTCAGTCTGGGAACACTCCAGTTTGGAGCCCCAAACCAGTGGAGTTGGTGTTGAGTTTCCCGCTGGGTTTTCCTCTGAATCCAAGCAGGTGGAGCTCTGACTCCCTGAGCAGTGGCACGTTGAGTCCAAGTAGATCCAGAAAAAGGGAGGACCGAGCCAGACCCCCTCACATCCGTATCATCTTCCAGCATTTACAGACGGTGGGGAATCCGCATGCCGGTATAACCCATGCCACATTGTACCCCCAGACCTCCCTCCCACTGGGGCGCAAACACATTCCCACTGGTGCCCTTAGCTTTCTGATGGATGTCGAAGAAGAAACACACACACACACACAGTCTCATTTTTTCCCTAATCAAATCGGTTTTATTAAAATGACATGCCACACGCTTATGTTACCAAAGCAAAGTAGTATCAATTGTGATTCTCACTACATTAATTGTAGACATTTGCAGATAACTAGTAATTCTGCATATCAGCAACAATATCCGTGCAGTCTGCAATTCAGCAATATTGTAGTCACTCTCTAATCTCCCTCATACTCTGACGAACCTCATGCTCATTCGTTTCATTTCCTCTTATTATTAAATGGCCAACGCTCACTAGAGTTCAGTTCATTTCAGTTTGATTCAACACACCAGGATGTATTGACTTGCAAGGCCGTAAGATAAACGATACGGTGTGTGTGTGTGTGTGCGCATCTCAATAGGACGTGAATTGGAGCTAACACAGTCTCAGTGGCACTTCTGTCCTGAAGTTGTAGTCAAACAGATACTGCTCAAGTGCTTTCTAAAATAACTTGACATTCAGTGTGAGAGAAGCAGCTAGCTCGCTCTACCTTTCATGTCTGCCTAGCTAGCCCAGGGTTTTCTTCTTCCTTGGATGTTTTAATTAAGGTGTATGCAAGTCAACTCGCTGCCATTTCGTCCCAGTGGGCAACTGCAGCATGTGACCCAAAACCTCCCTGGGGATCAATTTCCATGATAAAAGCGTCGAGCGTAAAGCTGTTGTGTGGCGGCGACTTAAATACTGTTGGGTAAAAGCCGGCCATGACAACAAGGCAAAGAAAAGCTCTGATAACTGAATAAAGATGGAGAGCGACTCAGGTCGACGTTACTCCACTATATTGTTGCATCGCTCCTGCATTTGTGCTCAACGCGCCATGTGGTGCTCCTTTAAGTGTAGGCAGCCCTTCCTGGCAGAGAACTGAAGGCGTTGTCTATGATCTCCTCCGATCGAGGCAGCGGGAGCCCAGCAACCCTCATGTTCTGCGAGCGGTTTCTGTCAAAGGAGTCCGGTAGCTTTGAAGGGAGCATATATAATGGCTTCAATCGTAACCGGCTCCACGTTTGTCTTTTTTTTTGGTCTTTTTCTCGCGCAGCGTCGCGGCCCATGATCTGCAGTGGCGCACAAGGAGAGGCCTCAGTGTCACGTGACCAGGGTGGATTTCAAATCCTCTATTTGTATTGGGAGTTCATTTTTTTTGCCGGTGACTGAATTACCATACATCACATCACACCGCCATTACACTTGTGTGAAGTTGGATGCTTGTCTGAGTTATTGGCGGGTAAAAAGTCATTTTCGACGGGGGAGCAGCGGAAAGCTGGACAGGACTTAAAAGTATTGGGTGATAATATAAGTGTGTGAAGATGATAGCAGTGCTGGAACTACAGCCAGCCTGCTCCTTTGAGTGTATCTTTGATTGTTTTTTGAGGTAAAGTAACCCTGATGCTTTCTGGCAGAATTGTATTACTGTTGACAGTTTTAAGGAGGTAATCTTTAACCTGTGGCAGATTGCATTTTTGAATAGCCTTCCCTACGCTGTCACCACGCAATTATTCTTCAGTGTGTGTTGTTGAGATAATAGAGAGCAGATCAGAGACTGGCAGAAAGACAGAGACAGACAGGCTGAGCGAGATAAGAGGAGAGAGGGGGAGAGACCCTCAGGGCAGGCGGCTGGGGGTTCAAGATCTGTCTTGAGATGGCAACATCAAAAGAAGAGAAACAAACATAATATTCTTCCTCCATTAAGCGTACAGTGGAGTAAAAACAACATGGCAGACATGACAGGAAGATGAAACATGTGCATCATTAATAGTTGAGTAAAGGGGAGAGAGAGAGCCCCCCATGGGTCAGCCCACCAGTTCAAGACGGGCTGAATATCTACGAGCGCAGCCGGTTCCCTCTCAGGCCCCGGTCGGGCAGACTGGGGTTTGCGGATGAAATAACGCGAGGCCTCCATCACGGTCGGTCGAGTCAAGCGGCTCTGAAAACAACGGCGGGCTCACGGAGCAGAGACGTGCAAAAACCAGCGAGCAAAAAGGCTTCACTCGTTGTAGACATTTAGAGAAGAAGCGGCCCCAGGCGGCTGGAGGTCTGATCGCGGGCCTCACTGGACGTGGAAGTGTCAGGATGCTTGAAGCAGCGCTGCCCGAGTCAGGAGCTCCGCACCCGGCTTTTGCCCTTCAGTAGTTTGAGTCTATTTTCTAGGGGTGCCACTAGCAAATCTGTCTAGAAAACACACTGATTATCTACTATTAACATGAATCATATATTAAACATGATAAGAAAATATACACCCCATGCTGTTGACTTCCCTGCCCTCTCTCCCGCTGTTGAATTCCCCCGATTCCCCTCCCACGCAATACAATTTCAAAATCCATCCAACTAGCCTATTTTGGTTTTTAAATGAACTAGATATGCCACGTATTTGTCCAAACAGAGAAGGAGCGCAATGAGCAGAAACACACTCACAAATCACTTGTCGACCAGCGCAGAGAAAAGCCCGTCCTGCCTGAACCGCCAACCTTCAGGCTGTTGTCATGCGCTCTGCGTGGCCGCCGCTCGGTGTCCTTGTCGCCGCTGAGGCAGATCTCTGTGCAGAGAAGTTCATCCTATCTCACTTTTGTGTTTATCTTTGCATGCAAATGATGCAACCTCCTCTGATAGCGTTCCAGCGCGAGCACCGATAAGATAAATCAGACACACCTCATGTAATTTAAATGTAGCGAGGAGTAGTTTATGCCCTCAGATCTGCTCAGGAACAGGCACATGCTGGAGGGTGAAGCTCGCGGTGTGCTGCCTGCTGAAAGCTGTGCAAATGAAGGAGAAGTCATTTTAGTCATGCAAGAGTGACAGCTGTGCTCCTTGCGACACCTAAATGCAACGAAGGATTATTAGCATTATGGATTGAACTGATGAATATCTAACTATAAAGCAAAAGAAAACCTCAGTTTTTGTCCTTCGCATATCTCAAGGACCGTACTTCTGATCTACAACAAACTTAGCCGTGGTATTGGCACCCAAGGGCCTGTTGTTGTTATTTGGACACGTAGCATAATTCAGTATTATAAACTCTAATAAACAAGCAAACGCCACGATGGGCAGCAGGAGAGGCGGAGCTTAAAGCTAAGTCCAGCATATCATCTTCAGCAGGGCCCCACAGGCCGCGGTTTATTGACCGCAGCTCACTTTTGCTGCTGGATTTATTGATATTACCACCGTTAGTATTTCTTCACTTCCCTGGAGTCAACTGGTGATGAGCGGTTCTTGACAATGCTGCATGCAACACTTCTGGGGGCAAGCGATCAGCCTGCTCATGAAAGCCATGTTCCCTGAACAACCCTGATCTCTGAATAACCCTGATCTCTGAGCAACCCTGATCTCTGAGCAACCCTGATCTCTGAGCAATCCTGATCTCTGAATAACCCTGATCTCTGAGCAACCCTGATCTCTGAGCAACCCTGATCTCTGAGCAACCCTGATCGCTGAACAACCCTGATCTCTGAGCAACCCTGATCTCTGAGCAACCCTGATCGCTGAGCAACCCTGATCTCTGAACAGCCCTGATCTCTGAACAGCCCTGATCTCTGAGCAACCCTGATCTCTGAGCAACCCTGATCTCTGAACAGCCCTGATCTCTGAACAACCCTGATCTCTGAGCAACCCTGATCTCTGAGCAACCCTGATCTCTGAGCAACCCTGATCGCTGAACAACCCTGATCTCTGAACAACCCTGATCTCTGAACATCCCTGATCTCTGAACAACCCTGATCTCTGAACATCCATGGGCTAGGACACTCCCTGGCAATACCCAAGGGAGCCAAGCAATTGGCACATTTGTACATTGGAGAAGCAGGAGAGTTGACTTGTTTCTGCTCTTTTATACATTGTTGGGTGGTCTAATACACAACGATGCTTCATATTTTGTAAGGCCTTCATATGTTTTCTATTTAAATGACAAACAGGCACCAATAGAAAAGGGCACCAAAGAATAAAAGGAAGAACCTTTCATGCTTTTGGAGATTCATAAAGGAAAGTCTCTCAGAAACATATGATCTGGTTAGGACAAGGAATGTGGACAAACAAGGAGTGTCGTGTCACATGGCGGCCGTACTGTCGCTGTCATAAAAAAAGAAATGGTTCCATATGAAAAACATCTCTCACAGTAAGGCCATTGACGAGAGCAATGGCATCACAGAGCTAGACGAGGCGTGCCATGGTAGCTGTTGTTGGACAGTCGGGTTCTGCATCTGAGGATCCGTGTAAAGACCTGCCATCTTCCAAGGGCCGGACGCACGGAGGCATATGAAAGAAGTAAGTTAGCCATTACACGTCTGGTTACACTACTCACTGACCTTATTATATACAGAGACAAATTAACCTTCAATAAGTGCACAATGTAAGTCGTTGTGCAGCTTGAAGTGTTCATATTGATATTATAGTGGTATAAAATAGCACCAATAGCCAATTTTAAATGATACATACATCAAATTGCATCAAAAAGGTCAGTCACTGTCACTGTCTGTGTGTTATATGGGACAGTATATGGACAGAGCAAGCATAACATCATGTAGTCAGTGTAGGGGAGAGCGGTGTGTGTGTGTGTGTGTGTGTGTGTGTGAGCGAAATCTTGACAAAAATTAAATTGACACTAAATAATATGAGACTATGTGTAAAGAATAATGACATGTATCAAAACACCCGTAGCTCGATAAACGGAGAAATAAACTGAAATGCGGATAAATCATATACAAAGTAAATCACACCTTAAGATAGCACTTCCTATGAGGCTATAGGTTACAAGACTCATGTTTTATATTTGTCACTTCGGCGTGAAAACCACAATATAGTTCCATTGTGTAAGTGTCAGCCAGAAGCCATAAGCACATGTAACAGATATTGCTCTTATGCTTTAGGTGCTCTCTTCTCGCTCCCCAGGAAGCAGAGGTGTTAGATAGCATCAAAGTTCCCCTGCAGTACAGTTTCACTAGGTTTCAACTATTTGTTTCATTTCATAGGTAAATTCATTAAGTGATGAATCCATTTTTTTATGAGAAGAATAGCGATAGGTTTAGTGTGTCTTGTGACATTGTTGGTGTCAGCCACGGGTTCTTGTTCGTAAGAACACGATGAAGGATGACCAGATGGAGTGCTGTTCTGTTGGAGGCCATATGATGGAAGAGGTTAGATTGTCCATTGTAATGTAATCTATCAATAGGTTTTCTTGGCAATAGTCATAGGGCAACGAGGAGTAATTGGCTGTTCCTTTTGTTCTGATTAATTGTGGAATTGTCTCCTAGTGAGCACAGTGAGGGGCCGGGCTATTCTGTGTGCAATGTGAACAGCTGTTTGCCCAGTGTACCTTATTCTGTATGAGTTGGATATTGGCATTTTTACTCATGAACTGCATGTTATTCAAACTTGGATCCAGAAGTCTAATACCCATTTTCTTGATGGTATGGATTTTTCTCAGACTGTGATATTATTCTGCATAGTTTTGATATTAGCTTTTTTGAGGAGGGGATGTTAATTCATTCTGAGATTGAGGTGGGAAGTTCTAGGTTAGTGGTGCATTCCATGCACTTTATTTTAAATTTAAATTCTACTGTAGACTCAATTGTAAATACTCATGCTCCCATTTATTGCACTCTCTTTATTGTTAAATGCTTTTGTTTGTTCAATGTGATGCACCTCCTGCCAGGACAAATACCTCGTATGGGAAAACATACATGGCAAATAAATGGTTCTGATTCTGAACCTAATTATGAAGTGTAATTTATATAGAATGTAACACACAATTGCATCAGAGTAATATAATATACAATCCATTAGTGAAAAGCATATGTTGGATAACAGCAGGCTAGCATGACTCCTAGGACAGGGCTAGACAACTCGTAAGTTAGGTTCGTGCTTAAGAGAAATTTCGAAATAGCAGCAAATTGGGGATTGCGTCAAATTTCGCCAAAATGAAACAAGAACCAATCTGTTGGGAGGAGTGGTTTCTTCATGAGACCCAATGATTTCTCAACCTGAACAGATTTTCATGACATGTAACGTCCCCACAGGATGATGTTTTTTGATGACCCTCTGGCCTTTTCCTTTCATCAAAATAAATTCTTCGCTCATTTGATAGAAAATAACGACCTCTGTTGAGATACGGTGATAGCAATGGACTCCTCTCCTCTCCTGCCCTCCAGAAGATGGACCCTTTGCATTCTGGGCACTTCTTCCAGTGCCACACACAGGACAGAATGTCAGCTTTGCACACATGATATATGATAATCTAACAAGTAGATTGCCATGACATTTTCTGAGCACATTCATGCACCAAAGGTGATGAAACCTTTAGGTTTTAATTACCCCATGACCTTTATGTTCTGCCACCCTCAGCACAAACTTTACATTTCGGTGAAGGCCTGGAAGAACTGCAAAGTACAATATGTTCTTATTCCTCTTCTTCATTATATGGTGCTATCATCATTTACATTGTATCCTTATTAGCCTCAGACCATACCAATAAACAAACCCCTTTTTTTGCATTTGATTGGGCTGCTTAAGGTAGCAAAACGTAGCTACAGAAGACTGTTAGCTTCTCATTTGAAGTTGCAGATTGATTGATTGAATGATGGATGTGATGATATTATTGGTTGGTACTAACCTGCGTAAGTGATCTAAAAGGGTTAAAAAAAAGTATGTTTTATTTCAACTCAGCTTTAATAGGATAGGATTTTTTGTTTTCCATAATTCAGAATTATATTTGGGACCACAGGTGCATCACCAAAAACAACCATTCTCCCAGATCTCTGCCACTAACTTGGGTTATCATCTTTGTATTGCCGGAAAAACACACACCACCAACTGAAAATAATGAGGTAATGATGGAGTGTTTCCCATTCAGCCAAGTTCCAATAGCCAAGTTTTGACGGACAAAACCTCAGTTGACTTTTCAACAAGCGTTCAGTGAGACCTCGGCAATGAGCGTGCCATCTATTTGTCTGGCATCTTCCCCTGGAGAGCTATTTCATTAGCGCGTTAGCTGCCTTATTTCCTCTTTTTAAAACTACCTCTCGCACAACAATCAACTTTGAATGTCCCTCTGGAACACTGCATGATCTGTGTGTGTGTGTGTGTGTGTGTGTGTGTGTGTGTGTGTGTGGCAGGGTATTCCCAAGAAGGAGTGTTTCTCCACCTCAATGAGCAAGAATAATGAGTTGCTGGTCCATCGAGGGAGGGGACAACTCTTATCTCTTCCCTCTCCTGCCATCATTTGCCAATTACCAGCATGTAAAATGTCTTATACGTACCCACCACCAGCAACCACACTTGTAATAGCTTTGTAATTTTATAATTCATTTTGAGGATTTGAGCTATTATTTGATGAGCTGCTTCAGCTCAGTAATTGGAAAGCAGAGGGCGAGGGGGGTCCATTGGCAACGAGTAGACAATTAGATCAATTATCGAGCCTGGCAAATCCTCTTGGTAAATGTAGTGGATGTCCTGAAGCTTTCAGCTGATATTAGTTGACTTTTATTCTTTGATTTTGGACCACTTTGTGGCAACGCAAGAATTATTCAAATTATCTGCTGTAAAATCTACTGTATGTACAGAAGCAGGAGTGCTGAGAGGACAACTTCCATTACAGTTGGGATTGGCTCCACTGTCAAGGCAACTTTCATTATCTTTTTTGAAAGGGTTACATCGGCAAATATCCTCTGGCAGCGCCATGCTTTTTTTTAAAGAGTATGTTCTGCTTTCTGCCTGCATAGATAAATAAAACAGAAATCTTATTGAAACTTTAATCCAGTGATACTGTATATTGTATAAGGCTTGTGGTAAGAAATCCAGACCATTAGCACCATAATGAAGCCCACAGCGTCTTATTCCAAATCCAATGATAGATGGCCTGTTGCATTATTATTCTTTGACTGTTTTGAAACCCTGACATCGAATATAATTATATATTTATACATATATATATATATATATATATATATATATATATATATATATATATATTCAGCCTGTGATGCATATACATTATTAGAAGTATATGTTCATGTTATAGTAACACAGGATGTGGCCTCTGAAGGTGTGAACTCCTTCTCTCTTACAATGATATAATCAGTAAAAATGATATGAACGCGTTGCTGTCATGACGTCGGCCATGATGACGAGTAAACAGGATGTTCATGAAGAAATGTGGACGCTTTGTAATACGCAGCCTCAGCAGACCATGGTTCCCTCATCATCCACCTCCACCTGCAGGCTCCTAGACGTCCACTACTTCTACAGGACAACACATTTTTCCCCGTCATGTTTTTATGATATCACTGAATAAATCATCTCTTCGGTCACTTGAGTACAGAATCAGGAGAGTGCAGTCTGAAGCAGCAAGAGCCTCGCTTCTTAAAATGCCGACCACATAATACATTATAGCAGATAGTATCTTTGAGAATTAATAACAACATCATTTGTATGCACAGTGCATGACGGCAGGTGGGGCAATGGCCCGTCACCACCGAGTGTATACAAGTGTTACTCTGTGGTGCAGAATGAGCGCTGATTGATAAAGTCCCACACAAGCACAGAACGGGCAACAGTTTTTCAGCACAATATTGGTGAAGGTGTATTTGGTCCCTGGTAGGATTTCTTTGATTTTGACTCCTTTTGTGCACCATATTGCCTCCTGTCAAAGCTTGTCATGTAATGTAACACCAGCTTATCATCTGTTGACGAATTAGAAGCGCTTGATTTGTTGCAAACACGGACCTCCCTGTTAATGCAATTACCGCCGAATGGCTCTCGTGAAAATTAGATCGAAATCCAGTTTTTAATAAGCTTCATTTCCAGAGGACTGGGCGAAACAGCTGCTAATCTCGGCACAAAAGATGAGCTGTGCTCCACTGCAGCTGCTGCGACACAGTCTCTCCCTCTGCTTTATGAAGCGTTAATTTCCTCCGTAAACGGGGTCAGTGCTGACTCCACCTGCTGGCATTGATCTCAGGTGATAATCTGAATATCAGACCCGCTCTGATGCGTTGCTGCACTTACATCATGTGAGAAAAGGGTCGTCAATAGAGCTTGTTAAAAGCAAAGGCTGGGGGGAATCAAGCCTTGACATTCATTTAAAGTTGTCAATACAACCTGATTGATTTTCCTTCTGCAGACTTGGTAACTCCTGAGAAGGTATTTCACACTTTAAGTGGTAATCCATGAGTTCTCTGTGTGAGTATTTTCTGCAACAAGAAAAACACAAGTCAGGGATGAGGAGAAATGAGGAGGAGGTGAAAGGCTGCAGGAAGGTCCCTCAAGGCATTGGCAGACAAAAGTCAGTGGGTCGTGGCCCCTTGCAGAGGAGGGCTCCCTGGGATGTGGTGGGGAGGAGGAGAACACTGGAGCAGCTGGAGGTCCAGCACAGGCCAACTTCCAGAGCCACAGGAGAGCGCGTGCCCACACCACAGTCCAGGAAGAAGTCCTCTTTGTGCAGCCGCAGAGGCCCAGAATAATCATGCCACTTGAAGCCCATCCACAGAGGCTTCACCCACGTAGGCCCCAGGATAATGAATGTCCTGGCGGGATGGGGGAGGGGGAGCAGGGAGCAAAGAACAACATGACAGTAAACATTGTCAAACAAATACATAATATTAACCATAATAGTTATGTTTGTGGCATGTTTGTCTTACTCGGTTCCCCATTGTTTTCAAGTTTTGATGGATTCCGGTACTCGTTCTCTTTCTTATACTTCTCTCTGGGTGACGATTCCGATAATAATACATTTACAAAAAGTTTTAGTGTTACAGTACCTATAATGGAGGTAAATTATAATGTTGTCGTGCAGTTGCAGCCTGTGGGCTACAACGTTAGCCCCGTACTGTAAAGCCTGTAGTTTTTCCGCATTCTGGCTAATTAGCACCATTACAGATATACAGAGTTAGCTACTGGCACTTCCTGTTTGCAGTGGAATCACTGGATTACTTTGACACTGAAGGACATGATGAGTGAATTTAAATTATCACACGGAGGATGAAAACACAACACAGCCCGAAGGCTTTTGTCCTTTGTGGTCCTCCTTGACAAGTTCTCCAATTCTTTTTACGTAAACCTCAATTTCCTTCTTGAGCCGTGTGTCACAGCTGCTGATGCTGCCGTGTTGATAAAGAATACAATAACTGACTTGCACCTGTCCGTGGGCGTGTCTTATTGAAGGTGGGCGTGTCTCTCTGCTCCAATCCCTGTTTTTTTCAACAGGCACGTGTTTTCGGGTGATTTTCACCCGACGTTAGTGATATAGGGCGAACATTCCGGATGGACTTTAACATTGAAGGAGACTTTTCCTTCACAGGACAAGACTCACATGTCCCTGGAACATGTGGACCAAAGAACAAGTTCATAGTTCCATTATCTATATTTTTAATCATGTTTTATTGACGATTCCCTAATTTTTCACCTTTTTTTTTAGGGTCCCCCCATGATACCTGTTTATCGCTTTATGAGAAGGTCTATATTTTATCAGGTACATTATATTGGGTGAAATACGCCCGACGTTAGTGATGGTGTTTCTTGGGTAATTTGCGTCGCATTCATTTTGCGCTACCTGGAAACTTGAATTTCCATCGTTGACTAAACCTCTTTAATAGTGTTGACCTTTTCAGGGAATGAGAGAGAAAGCTATTGTTCTAAAAACCTACCGGTGTCTGAAATCCTTCTCTCATTCACCACTCCCTTTCTCATTATCCAGGACTACTGAGAAGAATATATATTGAGCTTATTAGCTAAATGAAAAAAATACTTTCAACGAACGAATTTAATTGCATGACGTTGCTGTCATGCAATTAAATTGTGTCAAACCAGCGCCGGCTGGTGACCCAGCCGTAATTAATATCTATGTGCATTTTTGTGATAATAAGCTATTGTATTGAGTTATTTCTTAACCAAATTCATGTAAGTTTGGTAAGCAGTGGTTAGGTGTATATGCCTGGGGCTTTTATTGTGAAAGGTAAGAATGGAAAAAAGCAAAGTGGCATGTACAGCTGTTGACAATGTTGGGGTACAAAGTGTATTTTCCTTAATGAATGAATACAAAGTACTTTAGGCTGTTTGTGTTGTGACACACTCCTATGCTCATTAGATGCTGCAAATTAATGATGGATTTCCAACGGTACCTCACATTATTGCACAATAACTGTAACTCACAGATACATAGTCATCCTTCATATGTATATTAACAGTTAATGTTGTCGGTTAACCAAAGCAACAGATAACTGTAATTTATCAGCATAATACAGTATTTTATGTGAAGTGGTGGAAATACATTTCTCTAAGTTTAGTGAGTCACTATCCATCTACATCATACTGTTGATTATAGGCTAATGTTTCTGCTGTGATGATGCACATTTTTATTAATCAAACTGCTCAGCCCACTAATCATTTATGAGTGACCGTGATCGGCTGTTTCTCAACGTGACTTCCGACAGCTCACCTTCGGTAGTCATCCTTCTGAAAACAGCCATGTGGAGATCAACCGGGGAGCCGAGGTAAAGTCTTAATAAATCACCATAAACTGACAGTGCCCAGTATTGTTATCTTCATGATTGTATTGTTAACATCTCAGATAATGAGATTTTAAAGACCTCATTCTGTGTCTGTGGTCTTTAAAATTGGTGAGGCAAGCTCTGTAACGTTAGCTAGCTAACAGCATAGCCAGTAAGGGAGTGGACACCTTCACACTGTCATGTCGTTCATGCAGGTCGTATTACATGTGTGTATATATATGTATTTGTTTGTTTCTCAACATGCAGTACCTCTTCAGTTTTGGAATACACATTTTCCTCCGTCAGCTGTATAACTGATTGAGGACAAGTACTAAACTCCAGCAATATTGTATGTATATAAAAAATAGACAGTGAAGATGATCTTTAGAGTGTATTGACATCATACCAGCAACATTACTATAGTTTTAAATGTTTATATCTGTAGAATAAGTCACCAACAAGAAAAAGGTTTTTAACTAAACACCTGTTTCTGTTTTCAAAATAAAAGCCCAGAAGCATTGGTCTGTGGACAGAATCCCTTCATTTGTTAACAACTGACTTGCAAGGCTCCATAAATGAATAGAGTACTGGCTTGTTGTGGAAACTGGAAATGAAGACACTCTGGACCCTCAAAATAAAACTGCATGCTTCAAAGTAAAACAATGACGTTGCAATTACAATGGCAGGGGCCACACACTGCTTCCCAAGAGTCAGTGAAGGGTGTGACATGGATTATTTTACACAGTAGCATATATAGTACTTCACAGAACAATGGTAGACTGCCCCTTATGAGGGAACAGGACCAGCACAGCGCCCCCTACAGGAAGAGGCGAGTGGGCCAGCGCCGGTGCAACAGAGACAGAAGCTGCTAGAGACCCGGCTGAGAATGCAGCTGCAGGAGGAGAGGAGAGTTTCCTCTGCTGCCCGTGATGTACGGGCCAACTGCTGTACAAGTGTTCAGAGGGTTTAGTCAGAGTTGTTGTTGGTGGCCATCTTGGTACGTCTTTGTTGCTGATGTTGCCTAATTAAACAATGAAAAGTATTTAGGAAGCCTCATTCCTGCTGTCTCTGCTGGCCTGCTGTGTGACCACAAACTGAACATATGTTGGATTTTTTTGGTACAAATGTAATTACAACATTGGAAATGTTATGCCTGTGTTTGGTACACTTCGATTTAATAAGGCTGACCCTTATTTGTGCAGTGATTCACAGTTATCCAATTACACTGAAACTAGCAAAAAAATAACTAATTTGATTACTGATTTGTTTAAATGTACTGCACATCTTGGTTAACAATATTTTGGACAAAAGCAGCCGAGGCTATTTGTCAATCTCATCCAATCCACCTCTGAGGTGGGATCTAAATGATACCAGATCTCTGCCTTGAAGTTTTTAAATACCCAAAAGTCTAAATCCAAATCTTTGAAAGGCCCAATTTTCAGATCAGATCAGAGTTTAATCCAATCCGACCAATCTAATCCAGTGGGATCGTTTGGAAATACCAGTGAACACCTCAGGAGTAGAACAACGATGAACTCTTATTGTTCTCGGCATTTCTCGGACGCTTCTTCACCTTTTTCTGTCTAAAAATGCACATAAATGACGTTCATAATGAAATGAAACATCGTGGCCATCGTGAAAGACAAACTCCATGTAGAAAGAAGGGCTGGCAGCAGCAGCCGGCTCACACTGCTCACTCAGTGTGAGCCGGCTGTAATGATGACTTATGAGAACCCCCCTGGTTTAGCTGGACATTCTCCACACACACACCCATAGTGAGGGACACACACATAGTGAGGAACATACACACACAGGAACTCCAATGAAATCCCTCTCTCGCGCTAACAAACCCTCTGCAGCCCCCTTGCAGTCCTAACAGGATTTGAAAGTGTTTTTTTTCTTGGTAATGAAATGCACATAGCAGCAGCTTGTGTTGCAGCTCCAAACATGTCAACAAGGATGTTTTGGAGGAGTTTGTCATCCGTGAGTAGGTTATGTCCATTTGTTCCCACACATTAACCTGTTTACAGCGCAGCACTTTTTCATGACTCAAGCCGACAACGTTTCAAGAATTTAAAATGTGTGTTTAACTGTTAACCGGTGTGAATATATATTACCGGCCATGCGACGAAACAAGAGTAAAAAGGAAGCGTCCATGTTGTTTTCTTTTGTGATCGGACACAAACCTTTCGTGATATACATTCCTGCCTTTTTTGGGGTTAATTTTGTTTCATTGTAACGTTGAATGTACGCATATTTACACATGAACCCTTTTCACAATGCCTTGTGGCAACAGCGGGGAATTGTCATGAACTACTGAGAGCAATTGCTACAGAAAGAGAAAAGAGTTCAGTTCAGGTATACAGAGAGAAAAGGTTGAAACCAGAGAAGGATCCATGTCGGGTCTGATCCAGGCAGACTTGAATGGATCGGAATCAGCTAAAATAGAGCAGAACAGAATTTGATCCCGGTCTTTCTCTCCACCCTGGCCTACACTTCTGCTCCCGTTCATGTCAGCCATTTTGAAAATACAAGTCTGTGAACGTAAAGTTTGGAGCAGAACCTGTGAAAATACCCAGTTTGGCTAACCTCCGACGTCTGTTGTCTCCTTTTTCAGCTGTGTACATTACAATGACAAACCTTGCAGCTGCTAGTTATATCAGCTAACGTTAAATCCATGAGTAACTTGATGACAGGCTAATATTAAACGTGTCTGTTGTGTGATTAGCATGCTGCGGTTAGCACCTAGCTCATTGCACAGAGTACAGCTTTACCCAAATTCTCGCGAGGCCGCAGTCTCGAAGCGTGCGTTCAGACAGAACTCCCAAAACACATTTTAGACACGAGTTCTGCCCTTGAAAATGCAGTCCAGTGTAGTGATGTAATGAAGTAGTCAAGTTCTATAAGTACAATAGACTTGACACTTCATGTTGCGGTCCCGCTAGTGAAGACGCAGCTGCTGCAGACAACCGTGTGGATCAACATGCGTGAGACCTGCGATCGGAAAATGTATCTGATCCGCTTGCAGTCTCGAGGAAAAAGGAGGGACTGGAAGGAACGGCAGAAAGACCTGGAGTTCCTGGTGAGTTTTGAAATCGACACGCACTCCCACAGTCGCTGTGTTTGTTTCTAGCTAGCTAATAGACAACGTTTGTACAGTGGATACTTGAATCAGCAAGGACAACAAACTGTCCCCTGGTTAAAAAAATGTGTCAATGATGCGAGGTTGGCTGTATGTTCACCCCAAAGGAACATTAACAATGTTCCTCTCTTCCCTCTCATGGTGTCTAGCCATGGAAACAGCTTTGGTTATCTGGGTGTCCAACAGTTTGTCACGGCCGTGGACACACCATGCTGGGTCCTCAGCATCTCCTGTGTCTCTCTCCCTTGTGTTTCCCATTGCTCCCCACTGCTCCCGTCTGCCATGTCCCCATCTTGTATCTGTGTGTGTGTGTGTGTGTGTGTGTGTGTGTGTGTGTGTGTGTGCGTGTGCGTGTGCGTGTGAATGTACACACTTGTCTGCCATTGGCTCAGTCCCCACCTCAGCTCACACACCTGCCATTCACCTGCCGTTCACATGTTCAGGGTTGTGATTACCAAGGTCCTATGTTCCAAGGGTCCTATGTTTTCAAGGTCCTATGTTCCAAGGGTCCTATGTTTTCAAGGTCCTATGTTCCAAGGGTCCTATGTTTTCAAGGTCCTATGTTCCAAGGGTCCTATGTTTTCAAGGTCCTATGTTCCAAGGGTCCTATGTTTTCAAGGTCCTATGTTCCAAGGGTCCTATGTTTTCAAGGTCCTATGTTCCAAGGGTCCTATGTTTTCAAGGTCCTATGTTTCTAAGGCCCAATATTACCAGGGTCCTATGTTTCTATGGTCCTATATTAGCAGGATCCTATGTTTCCAAGGATCGATGTTTGTGTCCAAGGCCCTATGTTATTAGGGTCCTATGTTACCAGGGTCCTATGTTTCCAAGGCCTTATGTTACCAGGGTCCTATATTCCAATGTCCTATATTACCAAAGTCCTGTGTTTCTATGGATCGATGTTTCAAGGGTCCTTAGTTTCCAAGGCCCTATGTTATTAGGGTCCTATGTTACCAGGGTCCTATATTTCAAAGGATCGATGTTTCAAGGGTCCTTGGTGTCCAAGGCCCTATGTTATTAGGGTCCTATGTTACCAGGGTCCTATGTTTCCAAGGCCTTATGTTACCAGGGTCCTATATTCCAATGTTCTATATTACCAAAGTCCTGTGTTTCCAAGGATCGATGTTTCAAGGGTCCTATGTTACCAGGGTCCTATATTTCCAAAGCCTTATGTTACCAGGGTCCTATATTTCCAAAGCCTTATGTTACCAGGGTCCTATATTTCCAAAGCCTTATGTTACCAGGGTCCTATATTTCCAAAGCCTTATGTTACCAGGATCTTGTGTTTCCAAAGCCTTATGTTACCAGGGCCCCGTGTTTCCAGGCACCTATGTTTACTAGGGCCGAAGTTCCAAGGGTCCTAGCGTAGTATACATAGCGATATATTCCACACAGGGAGGGTGGGAAGATCAAACAAACAGGACACAATGTCCCTGGCACTTCCACCCCTGACCTAGAGGGTTCCCTTAAGCGTCACAGATTAAAGAGGAGCACTGACATAGTGTCGGTTTTTGAAGAGCCGGGAGTTAGACTGTGTTTGTTGATAGTGCTGATGACTCGTCGCTTTTAAGGCATTTCTTGCAACAGACAGCCATTATTAATTCAGTTCAGGTTTGGATATGATAATGCAACAGTCATTTTAAAGACTGTTAAAGTTGGACTATAGAGGAGAGAAGACTGAAAGGGAATCGGGTTCAGGGACAGTCACTCCACCTCCACTGCTGCCACAGCCTTATTGATTATTAATAAATAAGAGCAATGTTAAATGTTGGAAATTAAAATGAAAGCTGTGGGGATATCAAAACCACCCAGACATTGAATCTGCTCCCCGCTGGCCTGTCATGTGACTTGGTGCTTGGTGAAGATTAATTAAAGGAAATGCAATAGATGTGATTATGGAGCTGGAGGGGGAGGGGCTTCCTGTGCTTCCTGTGCTGATTGAAAGCACAGTGTTTTAATTTATTTCCACTTCCTCTCAGGATCCCGAGGGTCAAAGGTGACATTTAAGTTAATATGGCTGGTAATGAGTCAGAGGCAGACAGCGGCACAGTGGAGACGTTGTTCCTTCACGCAGATTACATGAATGCCAGTCACTGGGAGACGAAGCAGGATGAGCTCTGTGTCTTCATGGACATGCTCAAGACGATGCAGCAAAAACACGTGTCTTTGAAAGCACTCCTGCCTACTGCGACATCTAAAATTAGGACCAAAATACGTGTCAATATTTTCAATATTTAAATCTTTTCGCAAGATGTTCCCTCATCTTGTGTTTTTCGATGAGGAGGATGAGGAGAAGGGCGCTGTTTCACATCTGGTTCTTGTTCTCATATGTCCATTCTGACTGTGGGTGACCTGGGCAAGATGCTGTACACCTGGCCAAGCAGTGCGACGTAAATGAAAGTATATTGCTCCACTTATATGGCAATCTATCCTCTCATTGCATGCAGCAAACCTCTTTTTTAGCTCTCTAAAGCGCTACAGACGTATCATTGTGTGGACTGGGCTTGTCGAAATTCTGCTGAAAGTAGACACAGGATTTAGCTCTGCCCGTTCGATATTGTAGCTCGCTGTAGCCGGGGGATCTATTTCCTGATCCACCTTCGGGGCTGCGTTCAGGGAGAATGGTTCTTTGTGAAGCGCCGCCGTAGTTTCGCTGGAGCTGGTGTGCAACAATTCAGAGATGTACCGAGGCGTCCCGGCGGCACACGGAGGTGGTGAGGACTGGGATGGTGCTGCTGGTGTGAGAGCTGAGTGGTCTTCTCCTTTTCAGCGACGCACATCGAGCAACGCCACCTCCGCTGCCAGAGTAAACACAGCGGCTGCACAGCTGTAGCCTCAGTGTAATCAGTAATAATGGGAGGAGAAGAACAGAAATAGAAATAATAGTGTAACACCGCTAGCTGCTCTCGTCAATGAAATACTGTGAACACGTTACTGTGGGGGATAGAAGAAAGAAGAAAGTATCCTTTATTAATTCTCTGCATTTGACCCATCCCTGGATAGGGAGCAGTGGTATATATATATATATATATATATGTGTGCTTGGAGATGTCGAGACTATCTGGACGGGGGGCGTGGAGGTCTTACGTCCATCCTGACCTTTGAACTCCCGTCATCCCTCCAGTGCGCCCCTCCCCCCACCCCTTCAGGCCTTCCTCTGAGGCTCCTTCATGTCTGCGAACCACAGACAAGGATCTCTTCACGCACCCGACGAGTTAAAAAGAGAAAAAGAACAGAGGCTCGGCGCGGTGGGCGGATAGAATCAAAAGCATTCCATGAAGAAACAGAGCGTCAGTGTCACTCGGCCTTCACTCATTATCTGCTGGATTTCCTCTGCGACACGACGCGCTCCCTTCGAGCCTCCTTCCCTTTAATTGGTAGGAAAGTTCCCAGTAAACGCGTGTCAGAAATCACAGAAGTAATGTTTCGCTGTGTGCCTATATCCCCAGCAGGCAGAGTGACGTAGGTGTAGACAGAGAGGGGGGGGGCAGCAGAGCATACAGTGCTCTCATCTCCACTCGTAGTGCACACACACACACACACACACACACACACACACACACACACACACACTCAGGGTTGTCAGAAAGCAAAGTTGTGAGGGCTGGGGCTGGCATGGTAGGGTAATCATTAGAATGAGTACAGGGCTGTGGGTGTGGGCTGTGTGTGTGTGTGTGAGTGTGAGTGTGTGTGTGGGGGGGGGGGGGGGGGGACGGGGGGGTGTCAGGGGAGCTCGGGGGTTAGCTCGTTAAGAAGAGGGTGTAAATTGAAAGTGGCGAAGCAGCCGACGAGACTTAAGAGTTACAAATCACTGCAACACGCTCTAGTCAACCTGACAGTGCTGCTCCCTGATGCACACACACACACACACACACACACACACACACACACACAGCTAATTAGACTGCACGCAGGTTTGAGCTTAATGACATCTGCATGAGATTTGTCTACACTTTACAATGTCACTTCTCCTCCTCACAGTGTGTGTGTTTGTCCCGACTTCTCCCCCTGAGAGGCTTTTCTAAGTTTGCCATTTCCCGGGCTACAGCGAGCGCTAATGCCTCAGTCAGTGGCACTGAGCTTCAAACTATGTTCCCCTCTAGCTTTCGTTCTGGACGTGTCAGAGCCGGCGTGTGAATGTACTTCTCATTGCAGGCATGCGATGTCTTTTTAAAGCAAAAATTAGGTTTGGGCAACGAAAGCTAGCTTGACGAGCAGAAGCGCTGCGAGGCCTTGCGCTGTGTCACTCGTAGCCCGGCTGTGTCTCTCTGTGATGGTCAAAGTGATTCTGTCTGTCTGTGTTTCTGCTTGTTGACTTGCAGTCTGTTGAGACACAACGGATCAATACGTGGTATAGGTTCTCAATTTAAAAACCACAATCACAATCACAAGGCTATTTCTAACACATTTGGTGGATTTTTACAGCCACGTGCTTGTTTGAAGCGGTTTCACTCAAAAAGATTTTTGTACAAAAATGGGCTTTAAAATGCACTTTAATTTCTCAATGGATTCCATGGAATCTGACATGTTGAACCAGAACTACTTGGTTATGTTTGTTGCGCATTATGTGACATGGTTACATACTGCGGTCGTTAACTATGTACCTTAGGCCATGTTTTTGGGTCCGGTTCATGCTTATGATCTGCGTGGTCACATGCAGATGTCTATGTGACCCATGCAGATATGGGCAGATGACAAGCTGTACAGGATGCACAGCTGCTGAGATGATTCGTCATATCAGAACAATAGTGACGTTGTGTAATGACAGGGAATAAAGGAATGGACTCAGAGGGAAAGCAGAGAACTGAGTAGTTTCAAGTTCAATTCAGATCAATTCAGTTTATTTTATTTTATATAGCCCAACATTACAAATGCAAATTTGCCAATTTACACATAACATCCCTGTTGTCACCTTGTGAACCACAGAATGCACATTAGATAAGTAAAGAGTGTGAGCCAGAGACACAATACTATCCGACCTTTTCCAAAATACAAGCAAACACACTTTACTTGCTTCTTGGTAGGAAAGAAACAATGTTTACCTAATGTTTTTTTTTTTAAATTATAAAGTAATACGCATTAACTAACAGTTTAATAGCACAATGATAAGCTTGTTTTATTGGGAACAATATAAGTGACCCTATAGGATGGATCTAAGTATGCATGAATGAATAACTTAGTCAACATGACCACCATTTATAAATGCTTACTAACCACAATAGTTACTGTAAATTAACTGTTAGGTAAGGGTTAATAATGCATGAAATTGTGTTAATTGATGGAGCCTTATTGTAACGTGTTATCATGAAATGCACAGGCTTGTGTTGCATGTATACAAGAGCCTTGTGCGTGAAACAAGTGGTGAATGCATAGTGCACTTTATACATAGTTCTGTGCAATACTGTCACTATATTTTGTGCCTTATTTTTATTTATAATTTTTTGCCTTAAGTTTATTTTATTTTTTCCCCTTTAAAGTGTATTGTAATTCTGTGTTAGGAGGACCCAGCAAAATAAGCTTTTCATTGACCTTCTCATTGCCTGTTATCTGTGCACATGACAATAAAAATATCGTGAATCTCTTGAATTGCTATTTATTAAATATGATAATAAAAAAATCCTTTTTTTTAACTTAAAAAACGGACACAGGAAGAAGCTGTAGATACGTGACCATGAACAGCAACCAGCGACGAGTTCACAGTGAAATCGAATGCGTTACTTCTCAGAGGAAGTCGAAGCTGCGTTATCCTGTTGTGTTACATGTGAAGGTTTTCATCCTTTGAAAAAGCACTCGGGCTGGGCGGTGGGGCTCCTGTCATTTAATGACCTCAGCAGAGACGGAGAAGCAGAGACCACCGCTCGGCTTTCAGCTTTGTTCTCAAGCTCAAGGCCAGCAGTGGGAAGTGTCTTTAGAAACATCAACAAGTTCCGTACTTCCACAAGGAGGAGATGCACACGAGGGGCTTTCATCTGATGTGATTGTCCATGAAGTGTATTGGTGTTTAGCAAAGTATTTTATTTTTAAATTTGGTCCAGTAGGCAGACTTCTTTAGCCACACACTAGCTCTTGGGAAATATTGGATGGACAGTGCTTTGACATTTTATAGAGACAATTATACTCCCATTTACTGACTTCAGTCACCCCCTCTCCAGTGACAACTCACATTGTGGCTTTCAGTGAAATGTCTTGACAACTATTTGATGGCTCGCACTAACTTTTTGTGATCATCGGATACTGAAAAACTAAATCAATTCCCATGAGCCTCAGCTGTACTTTGTGTTCAGTGCTCTTGCAAATGTTAGCACTAATCTAAGATGGTGAACATTTTCAGCATGTTAGCATGCTGCCAATAACACTGAGCTAAAAGCACTTGTTGTGCCATAAGTACAGCTTTGAACCTCTGAACCCCAAAACCCGTCAACAAACTGTCATTATTGTCACATGTTCATCTTTCCGACAGTCCTCAAACATATCATATCGCACATATCATATGTCTGAGGACCGATGGAAAGATGAACATGTTTGCCTTTTTGGATAAAAACGTTCAACACGAATGCTTTCGTCCAAAAAGGCAAGCGAAGCTAAGCTTACAATTGTGATTGATTTCATCCAAAATATTGTATTCTACATGCCCCATTTGACATTTTGCCCCAAATAAACAGTTTACTCGAAACAGATATTGTAAAATACATAACATTCTGGCAGAGACCAACAGTCACGTGACATGAATTCTTTAAAACCTCGACTGAACTGCAGTAGAAGTACAGTAGAGGTTGTAAAGCACATGTCCACTTGGTGCTCTTGGAAAAATGTTGCATGTGCATTTTCCATTGTTTACCAATTTTTGTAAAAGAAATTATCAAAGAAATTGAATGTGTAATTTATGGCATTGTAACTATTATATATTGATATTCATCAAAAGACATGTTTGAGTTGTCTCTACCTTTGAGCCGTGGTTGTGCTGTTTCTATAGAGGTGCAGGAATGTTATATTGCAGTGAAAACCAAGGCCACAGAGAGAAAAATGTGACAGAAGAGAAGAAGAAAAAACGTCCCAAAACTGCTTGGCATTCCTCATTCTCAGAAGGAAAAAAAAGCAGCAGATACGAGTATTTCACAAAAGCACTGGTCCTTTTAAAGTAGTCATGTGTACCTCTGACAGCTGGCAAGAAGCAGATTAAATCTAAATGTCACATGAGCACTAACCGCTTTTAAACGGAACAAAAAGGGCAAAAACGCTGAAGAAAATCAATGCCTTATGTAAAAGTCAGATAATGACCTCTCTGAGTGGCCTCGTCCAGAGGAACAGCGATACACAGCAGAGGTGGTCCATGTGCAGCCCACACTTCACCCTCAGACAGTCACTGTCACGCCGCACAGCCCCGGTGGTCGGAGCACTGCAGGAGATAATGGCCCTCATGCACTGAGTGCGGCCGCCATGACAAGTTAAAGTGTGAAACTGATTTTGAGGGTCACATTTCTGTCGGTGCCCAGTGAATACATGTGTCGCACACGGACCTCCGGTCACTCCAGCATCGCCATGAAGGCGGATTTGCATTTCCCTTTGTCGCTGCCCTTTCAGCACCGGCCTCCGCTCTCACTGAGGCTCGTGTACCGGATGGAATCTGATGCTGATAATCGATTCTCACACTCCATGAATGTGATTACTGTTGGCTGGTGATGTACCAGCGAGTTTGATAAAAAAAAAATTAAAAAAAATCAAACAAGCCCCACTGTGAAGAAATGAGAAATGAAGCTTCTTTTACGCTTCTGTTTGTCTGCAACGTGCAACCAGCTGCTTTGAACAATGCCCACACTCAGAGAGAAGCCATCCATTCCATTTGGCTGACCCTTTTATCCAAAGAGACTTACAATAAGTGCATTCAACCTTGAGTACAAACTCAGAACAACAAGAATCAAGAAAGTACAACTTCTTCAAGAAAGTTAAACTACAAAGTGCTATCAGTAAGTAACATTTAAGTGCTACTAAAGCGCTGAAATGAATAACGCAACAGAGTTACAGCACATTGAATGAATATGACAGAAATGATTCAAATAATAAGTAGTAACCACGATCCATGAAGCAGAAGGAGGGAGAGAGGAGGGTCATCAGCAGGGCCATGGCAGGAGGCAGGAGGTAGGAGACAGGAGGCAGGACCGGTTCAGCCACGATCCATGGACAGCATAGAGGCTACTAATGTTACTGATGTTCGACCTCTCTGTTGAGTGACTCGTACAGACTCGTCATAAAGAGTCAAACCTCCCCCTCTCGCTGATATAATAAATCACACGCTGGCTCTTCCATTTATTTTACAACCAACTGTGCTTGTTGGCCCTGAAAGCAACAAGTACAGCAGAGCTTCTCATGGGTGAACCAGAACCAGGACTGGAGGACAGACGGACAGACCTCTGCTGCAGTAAGATGAGAGGTCTTCTACTGCTTTTGTCTCCAGGGACTGCCAACATCAACACACAATGAAAACGTTCCAAACTTTAAACAATTGAGAAATGTAAAAGGACCTATTTTGTACCCTAAAGGGGAGAGACTCTCTCAAAGTGTGCAATGGTATCATCATCTTGGGCTTCATGGTGGCAGGCCTTATACCTTGCCTTCCAATGAAGTGGTTAGGATCGGGTTTTAAATACTTTTGCCTTCCACTAATGCTACTTTGTAAGAATTACTCCTTTGACGTTTTCATGGCAGAAAAAACACATTTAAATGTTCATAAAAAACTGTGTTCTGAATACAAATAAGTGACAAAGTAAAGCTGTTGAAAGTCACGATGAAAGCCTCTATGGGTGCTCTTGACAATGATCACACTGGCTTTTTTGATAAGGTAAAGTCTTTGATCACAATTGGAGCTTGCGTGTGCACCGAGAAAGACCTGCTTTGTGCTAAGTTGTTCATCGGAAAATCCTTGAGGGCCCACGTGGAGAGAAGGTCTGAGACAATGCTGCACACAGCTTGAGCACCCACCTTTAACCTGCGGCTCATCCCTCAACGGGGCGCCAAAGGCAGTTGAAGTTAATCCTTTATCTGACTTCACAATGCTTGGTGCTACGAAGGCCGCAGGGTGCTCCACACATGACCTACATACATTTGCTGGTACAGTTTCTGCTCATTTAGCTGTGTAGGGGAGGGTATATATGCTTTCATTTCCTTTAAAAAATAAGAGTCTCAGGTGTCTCAAACACCAAAAATGCAGTTGACACACAAATTGTGACCAAGGCATACAAAAAAATCTCAAAATCCCAAATCTCATTTCAAAAAGTGGCAAAAAACACAAAATAAGACATATGCAGAAACAACAGATAACGTTTCAGTCCATTTCAAACCACCGTTTGGGGAACAACAAAGAAGCAGCCGGCAATGTGCGATACAACCTCGGACAATCAAGAGAAAAGACTTCACACATATCGGTTGCTTCTATCGCCACTTTTAAATGAGTGGATGAATCCCATATACACACAATTTGTCGCTTTGTAAATGTTGTCATCACAACAGGGAGAAAACCGAGGAGACGAATCATGCAGATTGAGTTAGTTTGAATCAGAATTTTCTCATTTTGCCTTCCCAAAGGATTCATATGATCATTTTCCAGACCATGCCCCTGTTGATAAGACATCATCTGTTGGCGCCTTCTAAATGTTTGCCAAATCACAGATTTAAAAATATTCCCATTGAACCTTTTCTGATCTACCACTTCTTTGGTTTAGAGACAAAAGCTCCTTGGTTGAGGTTAGGGAAAGATTGTTTCTCCCATCCAAAGCTGTTACTTTAGAGGTTTTGCAACACAACCATAAATGTCTATATTCTGATTTTACTGGAGCTGTTATCAAGGTTCCCCTCAAATATAAAGACATCCCAACCAATTACACAAACTGGGACTTGGCTCTGGGTTCAGTCAAGCTAGGACCAGTCTGTACTGAGTGGGGACTAGTAGCTGGAGAGGTGACAGTACAGAAAAACTACAGACAAAAACAACTAACACAACCTGGCTGAGGAAAAGTCAACTCATGAAACTTAATGATCACAGTTACTCGGGCATCCTTCTCCGCTGACATTCACCATACATGGCATAACCAATCAAGTGTATACAAGTAAAGTACATATGCAATGATCAAATTATTACAGTTCTGAAAGGACCAGTGAACTGATTAAACCAGGACATGTTGAGGTACTCAACATCTCTATCACAAAGCATAAGGGCACGGTCATTGTGTCCTTGAGATATGAACCGCAAATGGCTCCTGAAGGCTGTGGCTTCGGTGTGTGAATGTGTGTGAGTGAATGGGTAAATGTGTACAGCCCATCAAGTAGTCGAAAAGACGAGAAAGCCACAATATAAATGCAAGTCCATTTGCAAGTACATGATAAAGGTTTCAGACTGCAGGCAGGGTCCAACATGTTGACGTGTATTTTGAATAAAGCCCAGCTGGCTTGGTTCCTTCTGATGACCATGACTTCCTCTCATGTCACTTAAGAAAAGAAAGTCAAGAAGGTTACTTCCCTGAATGTTTACTTGTGCATTTCAGGCTGCCATGCGCTGTAAAACATGGAAAGTGAAGCTCAAAATGGGAAGCTCCAGTCACAGCCGAATGGACTGGAAATGGGCAAAGAGCCCACCTAGCTCGAAGCTACCAAGCTAGCTCAGGCTAACCCGGCTAGCCAGCCTGTGG
Source organism: Taurulus bubalis (assembly GCF_910589615.1). Lineage (NCBI taxonomy): Eukaryota > Metazoa > Chordata > Actinopteri > Perciformes > Cottidae > Taurulus > Taurulus bubalis. The sequence goes on from NC_136601.1 coordinate 24,502,846, forward strand.
TCTTGTTGCTCCCAATTATTGGTTGATCCCGGTTCTAACATATACATCAAATATAATTCAAAAATGTCATTCACCAAATTCACAGAGAACCGACTTCAATAAATCAATTCATTTGTAATTAAAATGTTCAATGTATTTGACACATGAAATCATACAAGGTAACGTTGTAACGTCAGTGAGATACAATCCCATCAGCTCCATCAATTTGTGCATTAACGTTAACGTTATTCACCATGAATCTGTTCGTCAGATCGGTAACATTCTGCAGGAAGTGGGTCACTGTTGAATGGTGCTGTCCGGTGTTCAAGGATTTAGCCAAGTGTCAAGGACTGCACATCCTGACCATTAAAAGGGCTTCTGGATTGCTTTTCCCTGAAATTGTTTGTTAAATTGTAGGACAGAAAATGGGAATGGGACTCTTATAATTCACATGATGTGTTCTTATACAATGTGAAGCAGAACTGAGTGGTGATTGGCAATTTCTGGGAGAAAAAAAATATTGTAAGAAGAGTTAAAAACAGAGTTCCTGGTATATTCAAAGTGTTTCATGATGGTCGGTGTGAGTATGAGCTGTCACGCACATTTACAGGCAGACTTCCCTCCCACACACAGACAGAGCATGTTGTTACAGCAACAGTGCTGTCAATCAGGTGAAAACATCCATCGGCTGGCATATAAACACAGACTGCAAAAACAGTCCAGCGGTCACATTTGCCTGAATAAAATGGGACCAAACTTCTACTTTCTGTTGTATGTGCAAACTCCATTAAAGTTTGAAGGAGTGGAAAAAACAGTGAAATGCTGGGCTGATAGCCATGAGAGCCATTGTTACATCTCATGGTGGATTAGCAAAGTTTTGCCTCAACGAGGCTCCAGAGCTCCGAGAGTGACAGGGAAAAATGTGCAATGTTAAAGGAGTAATAGCGTTAATAAAAAACTATATTGACGAATTCTGATGATTTATCCCTTCTACAACAAGATTCTCTGACTATGTTTAAAGCTGCCAGTCAAGCCTCTAAAAGACACAACATTTCCAGAGGACCGAAATCTTTTTTCTTCTTCTCTCTCTCCAAGGGCCATACATGTGCTTCTCATGAATGTCAAAGCTCCACCAGACCTCCCAGAGAGTCCGTAGCTTCTCAGTACTACAAACTCTACGTTGCGATTGTCTGCGGACTGGATCTGGCAACCTCGCGAGATCCAGTCTCACGGAAGACACAAATGCATCTGAAGGAGATGATGTAAAGTAGATACGGGCAGAGGCAAACTGCAGCAAAAAGGAGTACCTTCAAGTTAAGGAAATGTTTCAACTAAAGCAAAAAAAACGATATTTCAATTGATGAACATGCCCCAAGGGCTCGGCTCTAAACATGCATTACACCCGCAGTTTAATATGTTGCTACATGTGCTCCTTCTGTTTTACTTCTTGTTTGTGCATCAGTGCAACACGGCTGGGTGAATGTGAACATTGATGAGCAGTTATTATTATTAATGTATTAACCCTAGAACACTAACGTTAAAAATAGTCACACTTTTACTAACGTCGGGTGAATTTCACCCGATATAATGTACCTGATAAAATATACTTCTCATCTAAATATATTCAAATGCAACAATACGAGACAAGTTGAAGTACTCTTCTTTTATTTTACCCTGTAGAACTTCTCATAAAACGATAAACAGGTATCACGGGGATACCCTGAAAAAAGGATCAAAATCCGGTGAAAAATTAGGGAATCGTCAATAAAACATGATTAAAAATATAAATAAAGGAGCGATGAACTTGTTATTTGGTCCACATGTTCCTGGGCCATGTGAGTCTTGTTCTGCGAAGGAAAAGTTAATTAATGTTAAAAGTAAAAAAACTATCACTAACTAACAAATGAAACACATTCATGAATCAATATAGACTGGTTTACCAACTATCCTAATTTCACCACATTAAAGTTTATTTTCTCTGCCAGTTTTGGTTGCAGGGCGGCTAACTGGCTGTTCCTGTGTACATCTCCTAAAGTATGCTCGGAACCCTGCTGGCAAAACTCAAAACCCACTCATCCCAACAAATGGAGTCATTTCTTACACTTTCACGACATTTAAAGTAATAATCACCAGGACCCAGGCTGGGGTTCTACCCAGTCATCCATCCTGCAGGTCATTAGAGGGCTTAGAAAGAGACTAACTGAGGACTGCAGACTGATAGTCGAGTCTGTCAAGGTGTGACACGCTGAACCCTCCACACACACCGGGATGCATGCAGATGTAAACATATGCACTCTCCACACACACTCACCTGTCTCTGTAGTTTAGCCCAGGGTTGTGACGCGTAATCTGATAGCGTCTGAGAGCCGGAGCTCTCCCAGTCCCCCGATGCGCTCCGCAGGGCTAACAGTGGGGGAAGTCCCCGGGTCCACAGGGAGGCGGCCGGCCTGCCGGGCTGCTGCGGGGCTCTGGGGCCAAGGGGCCAAGCTCATGAAACATGCATTAACGTAGCTTTCCTTCTCTCTCATTGGACTTGTAATGTGGTTGCTACTCCCTCAGGGGTTGTGTCTGTAATTTGACTCACATCCCTTCTCTTCCTGTGTGTGTGTGTGTGTGTGTGTGTGTGTGTGTGTGTGTGTGTGTGTGTGTGTGTGTGTGTGTGTGTGGTCGTCTGCATTATTCATCTCTTCTGTCTTCTTTCTCCTTGTCATGAAGTAGTCGGTGAAGACTTTTCAAAGTATTGAAGCCGGTGCATCATTGGTGCATTGCTACGTCACTACTTGGGTCATAATAACTCACTCATTAAAAAGAACGTCTTACCAGTGTAGTTAGACTTGTAGCTGCTTTTAGCACGCTACTGCTAAGAGCAACTACACTTCTCCGTATCATGTTGGTCACGTTGCTTGGGTCTGAATCGAATAGCCTGTCAGTAGCTTAGCTCTTTCATTGATCAGGTAGTGAGCGAGCGCCCACATGAGTCACATTTCCATAAGCATTTCTGAAGCCCAAGCGCAGAGGAGCTGAAGTAAAACTGCTGCGGATCAGACCGTAAGTGATGCCGGCGATACCCAGACGCGGATACGTGGCCCACTGAAGCACGTCCATCTGAGGGGGACACCACGGACATTAATGCACGGCAGGTGAACGTTTCAATGGGAGGTGCATAACTTGTGCATAGATGTTAGTATGAAGCATTCATTGATATAATATACCTTTTATATTCAACTAATTGTTGAGGGGATTGTGGATCTTCAGCAAAGTGAAGCTTCATTTAATGCAGAGTAACTGCTAGCTCTCTACACTTTCCATGTAGCTTTCCCAACCCTACATCTCACACACCCAGTTCACTGCCGAGAGGGTAAATGGTTCAGTGTCTTTGAAAACAAACACTCAGAGAAAAGAGGCCTGTCGTAGTATCCACTGCCACTAAAAGAACTCTGTGTGTCTTTTGGGTGTTTTTAAAAGACTCAACATGATACACCCTACAAGTGGGAATAAAAACACACATTTTCAGACAGGTTCCCCTTGAAAGCACTTCTGAAGTTGCACTTAGTTGTACATACACAAAGTGATGGAAGTAGTTGTGTGGAATAAAAGAAAAGGTGGCTCACCTCACCTGGCTCCTTAAGACCTGGGAGAAGCAGTGGTTTTACTGCGTAGTATCCTTTCTGAGAAACAGACTTGGACCTTTTGTATTCGTGACCCTTTTCCTTTCAGCCACTTTCAACTCACTCTGCTCGTGTTATGGATCGTAAATGGACTGGTGCTCTCAGAGGTCCACCTTGAGGTTGGGCACCTGTTGATCTGGCATTCCATAAACAAAACCCACGGCTCGCTCTGAACCCATTATTCCAGGTGAGTACCATGACCTCAGTCCTGGGATTCAGATGCAGACTGATCCGGGGTTTGCTGAGTGACAGGGACACCATAACTGCATCTTGGAGGAAAAGCAGAAATACAATCCTGAAGTCCCGAACCTGAACACATTTACCTACTGCCTGTCTACCAACTTGTCTGTCTACCTACATATCTGTCTACCCTCCTGACTACCTACCTATCTGTCTACCCTCCTGACTACCTACATATCTGTCTACCCTCCTGACTACCTACGTATCTGTCTACCCTCCTGACTACCTACATATCTGTCTACCTTCCTGACTACCTACATATCTGTCTACCCTTCTGACTACCTACATATCTGTCTACCCTCCTGACTACCTACATATCTGTCTACCCTTCTGACGACCTACATATCTGTCTACCCTCCTGACTACCTACATATCTGTCTACCCTCCTGTCTACCTACATATCTGTCTACCCTCCTGACTACCTACATATCTGTCTACCCTTCTGACGACCTACATATCTGTCTACCCTCCTGACTACCTACATATCTGTCTACCCTCCTGACTACCTACATATCTGTCTACCCTTCTGACGACCTACATATCTGTCTACCCTTCTGACGACCTACATATCTGTCTACCCTCCTGACTACCTACATATCTGTCTACCCTTCCTGACTACCTACATATCTGTCTACCCTTCTGACTACCTACATATCTGTCTACCCTCCTGACTACCTACATATCTGTCTACCCTCCTGACTACCTACATATCTGTCTACCCTTCTGACTACCTACATATCTGTCTACCCTCCTAGCTACCTACCTATCTGTCTACCCTCCTGACTACCTACATATCTGTCTACCCTCCTAGCTACCTACCTATCTGTCTACCCTCCTGACTACCTACATATCTGTCTACCCTTCTGACTACCTACCTGTCTACTTTCCTGTCTACCTACCTGCCTGTTTACCTACCTGTCTACCGGCCTGTCTCCCAGAGTCTTCCAGCAGCTGCTATCTAAACTGATGTGAGTACTAACAGCAGCCATGCAGGTTGTTTATGTTCATAATGAGCGTTTTGGGGGGGGGCCTTTGGAAGGGATGCCTGAATGGATGTCCTGTCAGTGGTGCCGATTTGGAAACCTTCTAGATTCAGGGGACTTCTGGTGTTAGTTGTGCTCGCTACTTACATTGGAAAAGAGTTGGCAACTAACTCTAGGCCTGGGTTTTAGATTGTTTAATTTAGGGTGGATGTGTCCAACAAAAGGTGCCTTTCAAACAGCGAATGGCGCGTTACAACCACAGTGTGCGTATGAATCGACGTGAAGCAGAAGGTTATAAAAAATACCAGCCAAATGTTTTTAGTTGTCTTGCATTCCTCTCCCAGCTGAGTTGTCTGGATGCCAGTTGCGTCGGTCGGTCGTCTCTGCTGCTGGTGTGTATTTTCTTGTCTGCACTCTGACACAGGTCAAGCGGCAATTGTGAAGGGTCAGTTCAGCCAGGCAGGAGAAAACAGTCTGCTTTATTGACAAAGAGTCTGGCTGATTGGTCCTCAGGGAGAGAAGCTGTTACCGTGGCAATCAAGATAGCATGGCTGGGCAAGCGGTGCATTGTCGAGTCTCCCAGGAGCCAGTGACGCAAAGAATGCTTGAGTGGCTCCTCAGAGAACTTTGTAAATGTGCGTTCAGTGCACTCGTGTCATCTCTGTCACTTATGATGCACATTGCAAAGTACATTCGCTGGAGCTCAGTGCGAGTGCACATGGTGGTAACATGAAACAGACGCAAGCTGCACAGCTGAGGCACTGTGGAAAACAAATTGTGAGGAATACATATTTATGGGGTGTGGCAGGTGCTGGCAAGGGAAAAAAAGGCCAGGCCTGAAACTGTCTTTTCTCCACCCCCAGACGAGGAAGCTGTCTTTGAAATAAAGTGGAAACAATAAGGCTGACGAAGAAAAACTTAAAATGAACATTATAGCTTTCTAAAAGAGTATTTATTCTGGCAGACTTTGATAACATTCAAGTTTTCAATGTTTTGTCATATATCACATAAAAATTGCAGGCACAGCTATGCTCTATCAAATCAAAAATCCTATACCTGTATTTGTAATTTAGTTTTCCTTAGAATTCACATTCACACAAATATCATCATAACAATCATAAATGTTGTCAAATAGATTTATTTTATTTTCTCTGTAACATTTTAGATAATTCCCATTCTTACAAATGTTCTTTCAAATGCCTAGACATGTTTATTTGGGAGGGATAACTATGTGTACACCGCCCCTCTATGTCTGATACCAATGCACAGAGGCTCCTTTAGCGTCTCCATCTGGTTGGTGCGAGACGCTCAGAGCAATTTACTCAGTATAAAGAGCGAGAAAGTCCACACAAGGCAGGTGGGAGAGGACGGTTGGATCTGTCAATCACATGGGACTTTCACCCATGAGACCGCTGTTAGAGTCCCATGTGTAACGCGTCGACTTATTTGACCAAAGTTTTGTGACGCAACTTCGGCACGTTGGTACTTCGGTACTAAAATGCCAGTTACGTAACAAACATAGTTATTTTACGTAAAACACAAATGTTGTTGCCTCTCCCTAACCAAGTAGACTAAACGTTGTGTTTGTAAACCTAAAAACTAATTAAACCTACATTGGAAGCAGAAACGGACCAAACTGACAGGTCCGAACTGGATGCTAGAGGGGTACCTAGAGCGTCTTAGTCTGAAGCGTAGGGCCACTGACGAAGCGCTTGGTTTTTGACAAGTTAGAAGAGAGAATGTGTTGCCGTCAGTAGTACAGGCTCCCAGAGCACAACACAATGCAAGGTCATCCCTTAAATCTAGACAATTCAGCTTGGTACTGAATGGTGAATATTGTAATTCATGACCATCATGACACATTGAGTGCAGCCATGATGAATTTCCGGGATTGTAAAGACCTTCGTCCTCTTGGTAGTATCAACGCCTCAAGGTCTTCTCAGTCCCAATGTTCTAAAACATTAAGACAATAAGACACATGATGATCAAGTCCAACCAAATCTGTCATTTAACTGAAAATATGAAGTTATGTAACTACATCCTTTTAGAGGTGGAAATGACACACCGGAAAAGCTCATTCATAAAGCCTAAATCTCAGCCTCTGGGTTTGGTTTGCCTAACGCTATCATCGCTCTCTCCCTCTGTCTCTTCTTTAATTGTGACTCTCTGCTTCAGTCTCCGTGAGAGTGTGCTGGCTGTTGAGACACACCCTGCCCATTTGTCAGAGTCACAAAGCTGATGTTACTGGAGACACAGTGCTGTAAAATCTCCCCGGCCCCACAATCAGTCCGGTAATGGACATCAGCCATCACTCCACAACAGGGCCTCATAACACATGTTGGTTTTTGCCACTGATAGGGCCATTACATCTCAATACATCTGTCATTTCGCAGCCAGGCCTCGCGTCTGCCTGCCTGCCAGCACAATGGCAGCATGGAACAAAGCAGGCCTTCTAGTTAAGCATTAGCCTGTCAAGAAAAAGTTACTTTCCCCCTGTCATGCCTCATTCTTTTACTATAACACTCACTGGGCTCGTGCTTTTTCACATATATGCAATGTTCTGGTTAGAGTTGATGCGAAAATGGCTCACTGGGAGTTTGCCCTCACAGGGAGATAGAGTGGGTCGTCCTTCAGTCAGAGAAACCGGGCTTCGCTAGTCCATGTTGATGTGTCTTTGGGCAAGACGCTTAACCCCAAATTGTGCCCGCAGGCTGTGTATGAATGGGTATGAATGAGTTAGATAGTCCTGATGGGCGGGTGGAACCTTGCATGGTAGCCCCGGCTATCATTGTATGAATAGGTGAAGAACATGCCGTGTTAAAGCTCTTTGAGTGGTTGAAAGACCAGAACATTGCAATACAAGAAGAGTCTATTTACCATTTACACAGGAAAGCTAGGAATAGAAAACACTGAAACCAACATGACGGGTAATGTTTGTCCATTAGTATATGACCTCTTCTGAGGATCTGACGAAATAGTAGCAAGGAAAATTAAGTTTGCACATCAAGATTACTTTCACATGCAGTACTACTGGGCTAAGTACTACTCAGTTGTTAGAAACAAAAAGAAAATCAAAGTTCAATAAGAATTTTTCCATAATATGGTAATATTGGAAAGAGTTTTTATCATCCTTTGAGAGCTGTTCAAAGGCTAAAAAATAAATGTCAGCGCCGCCCGTATTTTCTAAGGAGACTCGGATTATTCAAGGTCTGCAGAAGCATGCAGCATTCTGCACCTTACGTCCTCATCAGAGTAACCTCATTCTAAATGACTTCCCCAAACCTCTTTCACGCTGATCTGTGTTTGTCAAATGTTGTAATCAGATTACTGCTCATCTATGTGTATGCCCGGGTGGCAGAGCTCCGTCTACAGACAGATTTCCGACAATATTTTAAACGTAATGAACCAAAGTTAAGTTCTGCCCTAAAACATCTGGATGCGGCGTTAGCAACAGGTGCTAAGGTTAGCAACAGGTGCTAAGGTTAGCACAACAAGCTGACTGCCATGCGAGTGAGTCACACCATGGCGAGCACCGATGTAACAGCAGAGCTGGATAAGGTTCTACTGGTTCCCGGTCAGCTAAAAGAGCAACGGTGTGTGTGTTGCTCCACCACTGTATGTGAACGGAGACACATCGTGTTAGAAACTTCTTAACAGTAGAATTGGACAAAGACTTGCAGTTCTCCAGCCCTCAGCAGAGCTCATGGTAAGTAGGAAACCTAGAGTTAGTACTGCCAGATCATAAATGTAGATAGTTTCATACAGTTAGGGACTATATTTTACAACTAATTGATATTTGACTGATTTTCTCATTTGTAGAGCGCTACATTAGCATGTCAGAACAAAGGTCATCTTCTGCAGAGGTTGACGTGACTTGGTGCGATAAAAGGAAGGCCAGCCATGACGGTTGGTACCTTACCAAAAATAGAAGGTTCTCTGAAAGTGAACCAGCCCCCAGTCTGATACTAGTGAAGACGAAAGCCACAAAAGGAAAAGGAACCCAGAAGGAGAAAAGTAGAAGACTTGAATTGGGACGACTGTGGCTAAGTGGTTAGCATGCCCGTCGTTCAATCAGAGGCTTGGTGGTTTGAGCCCCGGCCCTGCTAGTCCTTGTCGTTGTGCCCTTGAGCAACACTTAACCCCTAATTGCTCCCTGTTGCTGTGTCTGCAGTGTATAGAGCAAACACGTAAGTCACTTTGGATAAAAGAGTCAGCTAAGTGAAATGTAATGTAAAAGACTTTCTTCAACAGAAGCTGATCGTATGACATTTCCATCCATTTGCAATACAGTTTTAACATAAACAAATTAAGGTGATGTGTGTTTGTCGAACATGAATTAATCAAGAATGACATTTATGTATTAATACTAATGAACTCAATGTGTTTTAAATACACAATAAACAGGTTTAAGCATTTTGCATGAATACATCACATTTGTTTATGTCTTCAGTACTAATAAAACTTACTTGTTTGATATTCTTAATAATCAAATTCATGCAATAAACTTAAAATACATAACATGTATGTATTTGTATAAACCCCATAATAAACCCCCAACAAATTCCATTCACCCCACACTTTCAACAATATCTAATTACTTAAAAAAGAACAGTCAGACAACGTTTTATTGGCGTGTGGTAAGTTTGGGCACGGTAAAAAAGTTGAACATTTGAAATTGACAAAGTTGACTCAAACGATGAGTCAGGTAAATATCTCTTTATCCGGCCAATGCCTCAATTCTCTGGAGTCTGGACCGTCTACATTTTCGGTGTTTGAACTTTTGGTGAAAACTCGGTAGTGTCCAGTTCCATCAGAACTTTCTGAAACACTTGGAATGTGCACTTGAGGCCTTTGGGGTAGCTGAAGTAAAAAAAAAAAAAGGATTTAAAAATTGCGACATATGGTTGACGTCTAAGATCTCCTGGCAGTTTGTTCCAGTTGCATGCAGCTTTACTGCAAGGTGGAAGTAATTGGAACACCTAAAGAAAAAGTCTGATGTTTTTATTATTTAAATGTTTTATCACATACAAGATTCTTTTCAGCTAAAGCCCATTGCCTTCTGGGAAAAGTTCCTCTTGCTAAAGTTTCCCTCAGTCCCCAGCAGGAGGACGTGTCTCTGTGTTGACAGATGGTCACGCTGCCATCACAAGAGGGTCCACTGCTTTTACTGATTCTTCCTGATAGATTCTGGTTGCTTTGAAGTTGATGAAGCCGGCGTCCATGTTGAAGATGTGACCTGTATTGCTGACGTGGCTGAACATCCTCACTCGGGGATGATGGTGGTCAGTGGGTCGTTGCTCTCGACTGCAGGAGTTCAACGCCGAAACATTTGGTCCGACTTGAAATGAGTTGTTCCTATGCTCAGCAACACGTTTCCACAAATCAACAGCGACCGCTTTGAAGACGTTCAGCTTAATTGATCCATCATGGAGGGAGAAAAAAAAGCATCTCTTTGATCAAATATTTCAACAACTGGTGGACGATGATTATGTATTCCCTCGGAGTCACCCTAATAAAATCAACAGTGTGACGCTGTCCTTTCTTTAGAAATGCTCTGATTCAAAGAGAATATGTATAATTGATGAGCCTCACACACACACACACACACACGCACACACACACACACACACACACACACACACACACACACACACACACACACACACACACGCACACACACACTAACCAGGGCTTCTCCAAGCTGTTGTGGCTTGTCATTCGGCTGGGTTGGCTTTGTGATGTGGCTTGGCTTGGGACATTAATCATTGAAGACTCTAGACTGTATGGCTCCCATTGTGTGTGTGTGTGTGTGTGTGTGTGTGTGTGTGTGTGTGTGTGTGTGTGTGTGTGTGTGTGTGTGCGTGTGTGTGTGTGGAAAAGAGAAAGCAGCATAAGCAGAGTCCTATATTGTCTCTTGGGAAATCTGAGCGTTCATATCAGTACTACCTTCCTTCTATCATGGTAACCCCTGAACACACACACACACACACACACACACACACACACACACACACACACACACACACACACACACACACACAGGCTGCTGTGTTCATACACTTGACTTCTGATTTCCATAGTGTCGTGTTGAACAGTTTTTAATTGTTACAGTTCATCAGCTTCTCTATAATTATAACTATAATGTCCTTCATCCCGTATGATGTTAGTTATTACAGTTCACCAATTTTTTTGCGTGCTGCGTGCCGAAGATAATGTAGCATTTCGCCAACGACGATCAGGATCAAACTGCTACCCTCAGGTGAGAGGTCTCGATGATGGAGGACAAACAGCACAGAAGCTGTGGAGGCTGAAGCTGTTTGATGAGCCGCAGTACCGGAGGTCCGAGCAATCGGCACAAACAGCGCTGCTCTCGTACGGTAAATTGCCATAAACTACACAATCAGAATGAATGAGGGTTTCTAACCAGAAAAAAAGCTAATAGTTTATCAATATCGTCAAAATGGATGCCGCAGTGCATTTCCGACTGAACCGTTTTGGTGTTCAGCGGATGCACAGCAATTAGTTGTTGGTATCTATTCATGCTGCTTTCCAGCCGGGCGGCTCCCCGACCTCTCAGCGGGGGAATGACACTCTGATGCAGTTGAAAGTACGGAAACATCATTATTCTTGTATCGATGTCTACAATGACACTTCAAATTACTGAAGCCACCTGTGTGTTTTCTAAAGATGTATAAATCATGCCACTGGAAGTGAGTGCTCTCACCCCCGAGGAAGCTATTTGCTTTGCCTAAACAGAATAAATACATCAATGCCTCCTTAATGGTGTACTTATTTTGCTTCTGTCCTCGCATTTCACACACCTACCGCCTGATAGGAGGTGGACAATCGATATTATGATACATAGAAATGGATACCAATGTAAAATAGGCCACTTCAAAAGACCCAGTCCTTTTCCTATGGGGCCCAATGGAGCCCCTAAAATCCCCCACCACTTATATCCACAGAAGATGGATCTGAGTTTCAATCCATCAGCACTGCGCTCAATGGACATGTGGACCGTACAGGAGCCGGGAATGGAACCATCAACCTGCTCTTCCCACTGAGCATGTTGGGCCTTCAGCATTCAGCATCTTACAGCAAAGGTGAAGTGCAGGTCAATGAGCACAGAGCACTATTGCCTTTGCATCGGAAGTGTCTTTGTACTGAACGTGTTGTGTTTACAAGCTGCAGCAAAGTGGACAGTGCAGGTCCTTGGGTCCCCGGCGGTTCACCTACCAACAGTGGTCCTCAGCATGTGTGAAGGACACGCAGACAGACAGCGATCCCTTGCTTTACAGTTAGATGAAACATTTAGAAAAAATAAGGTTGTCTTGTGGTTTCTTTTAGTTGTCACAATGTAATTGGAAACATTCAAAAGTCAGGCAGGCTGATCTGGATATGAGCTGATGGAGAAAACCTGCTGACTGATCTTCTATCTTTATATGTTTTATCCTTCTATCTGCCGTAAAAGTCGGGTTACGAGCCGCTACTACCTTCGGTCAGTGTCCCCGTTAGCTCCCCGCTGTAGCCAGCTGGGGCTCCTGCTAGCGCTCCGTTACTTCCCCGCTAACTTCCGCTAGCTCCCCGAAAACCACCGAAGAGGCTCGACACCCGACCTGGGCAGAGGGGACCCAGGCAGTAGCTATCAGCAGCGCTAGCTAGCACTGCTCCTAGCTTGCTACAGCGGGGACACTGACCAGAGGTAGGAGCGGCTTGTAACCCGACTTTTACGGCATACAGTCCTTATATCTATAGAAGTCTTATCCTTCTATCTATACATATATCTTGATATGTCTTATCCTTCTGTCTATACAGCTATAGCTGCTCATCATATATGTCTATCTGTGTCCATTCACATATCTGACAATACACATCAGCGTTTTGTCTGGTGAAAGGCTCTCTTCTTTACAACGACACTTGCTGCCACAGTAATATAAATTCCAATTATCTTTTGTGTTTACGAGGTGCAGTAAGTATGACTGATGATGACGTTGTCTTCAAAACACAGATTTTGTTTCATTAAAATGAAGCGGCTTCATTTTTCATCACCAGCGTGGACTTGCCTATAGAGGACTGATCATTACCAGGAAGTAGCACACATATCACTTTGATTGGTATTTAAATGAGCTTTACGGTATATTCATGCTTTTATAGCCAAAGTAAATTCCTGAAACAGCGCTAGATCTGGCCCGTGGGCGCTGTTTGTCGGCCCTTACAGTCGACTGCTGAGTTAAGACGGTGTGGGTTTAGTTACGCTCCCGTCTCCCTAAATCAGAGCCTGCTAAAGATCCACTGGGGAGCGATTTTGTTGTGGGAAACCCCCATGGGACCTATTCTCTTCCTTTTTAAAACAAAAGGACTTCATCCAGAGTAATCCTTAATTAGGCCTGTGGCATTTTTAGAGCACTCTCCCCGCACTCACCTCGCCCTCCTGCCTGTGCACAGCACGGCTTTAAACAGTATTGATCCATGGCACTGCAGGAGCGCTGCTGCCTGTGCTCATCAACATGCATAATGTGTCTGTGTGTGTGTGTGTGTGTGTGAGTGAGTGTGTGTGAACACATTGCCGACTTGGAAACAATTTGAAAGCGTCGATACAATCTAGTCCCGTTCGGTGACCCTTCCTCCAGGCTCACACGAGTGAGGGGCGGCTCCGCGTATGGTGTGAATAATTTGAACTGCTCACACAGATCCAGGGGCGGGGTGTTGGGAGTGGACAGGGCTCGATGCTAACCCAACTACGGTGGTCTGGAGTGGGAGAGGGACAGATGGGTGTGAGTGTTTGCTCGTGGCTGCAGTGGGCGGGCTGCCAGCTCATTCTCACGCGGCGTTCGACAGCGCTACCCGATACGAAACAAAGTGCTCGCAGCACGCCGGTCCACAGCAGCGCTGTCGTCTCAGCATTGTGGAGATGTTTTACATATCTGTCATGCGTCCACCTCGTGGAGCAGATCATAATAATTCTGACGATGTTCTGCCCATTGCAGTGATCATCGGCCCATTAAGAGGCGTATCTAAAAGCTTCAGATGGGGCGAACATGAAACTGTTACAGGCTAAAACGTCCATTCAGTTGGCTGATAACTGTTGGAATCAATGATGCTCGATCAAAGCCCCCAGGTTACAGTCAGCGATGGTGGACGGGGTGAAACCACACTTGTTTACTTCAGTAATGTACAGACTGTATGGTCCACCGATCATATCCATAGCTGGGATTAGTAATGACTCTAATCAGCTGAGTAAAGACATTGTGTTAGAGACACAGGACAGAGGGAACATAAGACTGAGAACACATAGGGCTGAGAACACACAGGACTGAAGGAACATAGAGCTGAGGGAACATAGGGCTGAGGGAACGTAGGACTGAGGTAACATAGGACTGAAGGAACATAGAGCTGCTGAGGGAACATAGGACTGAGGTAACATAGGACTGAGGTAACATAGGACTGAGGTAACATAGAGCTGAAGGAACATAGGACTGAAGGAACATAGAGCTGCTGAGGGAACATAGGACTGAAGGAACATAGGACTGAGGTAACATAGGGCTGAAGGAACATAGGACTGAGGTAACATAGGACTGAGGTAACATAGGACTGAGGTAACATAGAGCTGAAGGAACATAGGACTGAAGGAACATAGGGCTGAGGGAACATAGAGCTGCTGAGGGAACATAGGACTGAAGGAACATAGGACTGAGGTAACATAGGGCTGAGGGAACATAGAGCTGCTGAGGGAACATAGGACTGAAGGAACATAGGACTGAGGTAACATAGGGCTGAAAGCACAAAGGGCTGAAGGAACGTAGGGATGAGGAACCATGGGCCCGAGCGAACAAGAAGCATTTCCTCGATATTTAGCATTGAACACAAAGTAGCCTGCAGCTGAGGCTGATGGGAGTGTCATTGGTTTTGCATGTATTTGGTCATGAACCAACCTGTTGGTCAGAGGGCGACATGAATATTAGAAACTAATGTCATGGCAAGCCTTCTTGAAGTCATTTTCAGGCTTTTCACACGGAAATGTCGACCTGCTGGTGGCGCAACACAAAAAGTTGGAAAATCACAAACATCCTTTGGATTATTCTTCATGGGATCATGACTGACGATTGCTTCGCGATGTATCCGATGCATATGTTTTAACATGGCGAAAAAGTCCAGTACCACGCATGCACACACTTTTTTTTTACCTGCATTATGATCAGTACCCAGTGCCTGCTATGTATTTAATAACTCTTTTCAGAAGCTTTTAAAATCATCTTCTTAAAAGTATGCTCTTGTCTGGTTTGATGAATTTGACGACATCCTGAAACAGTCTATGAAGTACTTGCTGGGTGAATACACAAATCCTCTTGGATGCACACACACACACACACACACACACACACACACACACACACACACACACACACACACACACACACACACACACGCACACACATATGCATGCCCTAACAGCAGGATGGTCTTATGCTGCTTTAATCCTGTATCCATAGAGACCAATCTGTCCATTGCCCCCGGGACAAGAAAAAGATCAGCCAGCATCTGTTTCTCAGCACTTCTGTCTGTCTGTTTGTCAATCTATCCGTGGGCCCGTCTGTCCATCAGCCTGTTTGTGCATGTTGCAGTCTGTCAGGAGCTGTTTTCATCAAATGCCAACTGAATTGCAGAATAACAACCAATGACACTTTTATATTAACGACTCTCCGTTTTGCTATTTTTTTTAAAGTTAATTGATGAAATACAACCGTAGTTCCGTGCTGACACTAACGGCAAAGTGTATGTTTCACAGTCCGTATGGAACAGTGGTTAAAAAATAAAGTACATGAAAATATATCACGGGATAAACTCAAATGATCTATTTGGAAAGCAGTAACACACCACAGCGATGGCCTTTTAACACAGATTATAAGAGGAACAAATTCAATGAAAACAAGATCTCAAGAATTACCTGATTGCCGGCTTAAATAAACTTTAAAAAATAAAGGTTTTACATCATAACACATTTGTACCAGTGGAACAGTGTCAACCCATTGCCAGGACTGTGTGCAGCAACACCTGTGTGCCTGTACATGTCCATCCTCTGAGGACAAAGGGGACCCACTCATACCAATCCTCCATATTGCTGCAGTTGAATAGATACTGCCTCTTGAATCAGTGTGCTGCTATTTCATCACGTCACAGGCGACCCCAGCCTCATTGGACTCATCTGAAGTGGGGATGAGTTTGACTACAGGTCGGAGATTGACCATCTGGTGACCTGAACAAGTTGGAGCTCAATGCTCTACCGATCCAGATTGTGGATTTCAGAAAGGGACCCGCCCCAGACTCTCTGTGACTCCACAGTCGACACTGTGGAGTCTTTCTGCTTCCTGTGCTCCATTGTCACGAAAAGGACCTAGAGAGGGAGCCGAACAACAGCTCCATCACTGGGAAAGCCCCAGCAGAAGATGTGCTTCCTGGCGCAGTTAAAGAAGTTCAATCTGCCAAAGACAAGGATGGTGCACTTCTACTGCGTCCATCCTCCCCTTCCTTCATCACCATCTGGTACGCTGCAGCCACTGCACGTATCATTCGCTCTGCTGATGCCACACCTAAACGGCACGTGTGTCTGAAATAAGCAGGACAGCACAGACAAATGTGATCTATTATAGCCAAAGGATTTATCCTTTAAAACTCTGTAATCGGCAAGAGAAAAGGTACGCACTGATGTTTATACTCTCAGTGACGTTGGCCCTCGTCCAATGAGGTACCGATATAGTTGAGATGTTAACGTCTGATGGGCGTTGGCTTGGTCATGTAGGGTCCATGTCTTTGTTTCAACCACATGGGGAAGTCCCAACACACCATTAGGTGCAGAGTAAGTCCACAATACTTGCAACTACCAACTCACAAGTAGGACTTAACAGCCATGAGGGAAAGACGAAGATCATAAAGATGAATGCAACCAGTGTATAATCAAACATTGAAGGCGACAGCGTGAAGAAGTAAAGTCCTTTACCTACTTAGAGAGTATCATTGACAGAACAGGCTGCTTATACAGTCAAAGCAAGAATAGGCAAGGCCAGACTGCCTTTTACAGCCCAAGAACATCTGGTGCTCTAGAGAGATGAATCAATGAACTAAATATGGAACTCCAAGGCAGAATCTAGTAGACGTCGAGTGATATACCTGGAAAGAAAAGAAAGAAAATGAGTTCTGGAGGTCCCTTGTTAGAGGCCTAAACTCCAGGAGGGGTCTCAGGCATCAGTAAGTAAAGTATGTGATTGATGTCTGTCTGAACCTCTCACTGTCACAGACAGTCCCAACGTGTTCTTTCCTGTTATTAAATTGAGTGATGGAATTATTAAGCTCCAAGCATCACACAATTTCCCAAGACCCATTTTCAGATTACGCCAGATTTAAACTGAAGTTAAATAGGAAAATCAGCTCATCATGTTATTCCCATCTTTTTGTACAGCCTGTTCTTTAACTTCCTGTAATGGATTACCACTTTTCTTCTTCTCATCAAATTACTGTAACCCAGACACACACGATCCATCACTCTCCTGCCTCACAGGTCTCTTCCCCCAAAAGGCAGAGGTGGAATGAAGGGAGATGAAGAATGAAGGCAGAGTGTTGGCGAATAAAGATGCTCGAAGGCCCCTGCAGTCCTTAATGAATGCGTATGGGCCGTATGGGTGACTGTGCTCCACACTGGGACCATTTGATGCTGAGTTATGTCTGGGTGAGGGAGAAAAGAGCAGAGTGAAATATGGAGAGGCAGCCAAAGGTGGGCCGAGAGAGGGACGAGTGGGGAAGGAAAAGACAGATAGACAAACTGAGAGGCTGAGAGAATCTCTCACTGATTCTGTCTCTCTGTCTTCATCAATCTCTATCTGTCCATCTCTCCATCTGTCTATCTATCTATTTATATCACATCCCTCCATTAGTCTGCCCCTCCCCTCCCTGACTACCCTCAAACACTCCCATACACAGACACACACACATGAAGCAGATTGAGTGTGGGCAAATAACTGCGATTGGATGTGTAAGAAAGACACTTTGGCGAACCATCTGCTGTGATTTCTTGATACAGTTAATACAATGTTTATAAAGTTGCAGCTGTAATGGTAGACCTTATGAAGCCAAGCTAATGGATGATTCCATATTATTGACACTTCATTTTCTGAGCAGTACAGAAACAATGGCTGACTGGTTTGTAACACATTGCAACACGATAATGTAATAATGCAAGGCGGAGGAGCGGGAGTCTAAAAGACGTAGGCCCATCAGCCGCCAATGACACTTCAGTGTTTCCTCTTTCCACCATTGATGGAGCGGTTGGGTTGGTTATTTTGGTTTGGCATGATTTGGTTTCGGTTTAAACTGCTTTTTAGTTTCGGGACGATGAGCTGGGTGTGACGTCCCACTGTGTGACTGTCCCAGCGACTTCCCCGACCTTTGCTCCTTTTAGCCGGGATCCCCAACCTTTCCTGTTTGGTTTATAACTGAGAGTATAGATTTCTATTGTTTTCCTTCAAAGAAACTTGTCTTTGGCGTCCTTTGTATGTTCTGTTTTTTATTCGAGGCCTTGTCTGTTAGGAGAGGGTCGCAAAATACAAAGCACTTACCGACTACATGAAACATCAAAAGCATCACGCAATGAAAGAATAGAAAATAATTGAAAAAATAGCTAAAATAGAATAAAAGCTACAGTGCAGTGTAAGAAATACATAATGATGAATAAATAATCATCTAATTTAATAAAAGCCAGCAGCAAACAGAAAAGTCTTCATCCTTGGTTTTAAAGAATTGAGGGTTGCAGATGTTTTCTGGCTGTTTGCTCCAGATGCATGGAGCTTATAAACTGAATGATGCTTTCCATGTTTAGTTTTGACTCTGGGGACAGAAAGCAGACGTGAACCAGGCGACCCGAGAGGTCTGGTGGGTCCTAATGCAATGAAGCATTCAGTGCATGGCCACACCAGACCCGGCTGGGGTTGAAGCTGAGGACTTTAATCGTTTAATCGTTTCTTCCTTGGCTCCAAAAGAAAGCGCCTCCGTTTTGTGTTTGTTTAACGGAAGAAAACTCAACATCCAGTCGTTGATTTGGTCATTGCATTTACTTCTGATGATAAGTGCCGTCTGCACAATTATGATTATTTTGTCGTTCTCCATTATCTGAGACGTTAAACTAAAGAGGCATGTCATATTTGCAGTGTAGATATTAAGTAATTCTTAATGTTTCTTAATGTATTTGTCAACAACTCTAATTCCTCTGGCTCTAACTCACAGTTACAGCTATAAACAGATAAGGAGCGATTAAGAATAAACCATGAAATGTAATGATAGCAGACATTTCTACATGTATTTTAGATGAAATGTACATAATATATGACTTCATATTTTTTATTGTATGTATCATATTTTATAATTTATGAATGAAGTGTTTATTTATTTCAAAACTGTCACAAAATCCATCTCCACACAGCTCCTTCTAGAGACACAGAAGGCTTGAAACTAATTATCAATAACATGTTTGATACGTTTATTATGTTCACAAATGAAAATGTGGAACCGACAATTAGTAGTTTTCAGAGTCGCCGGCTTCTTCTTTCCTGATGAATAACCGTGTATTCCTCTAACCAGCAGCTCATCAGATGTCTCTGTAAGTGCCAATGGGGGTGACTGTGTCTTAGTGGTTAGCATGCCCGTCTGTCAATCAGAAAATCGCTGGTTCGAGCCCCGCGAGTCCACATTGATGTACCCTTGAGCAAGACACTCAACCCCTAATTGTGTCTACGGTGTATAGAGCAAAAATGTAAGTCGCTTTGGATAAAAGAGTCAGCTAAATGAAATGTAACGATGGCAGCAAACCTGGCAACCTCACTGGTGGCGTCGCTACACCTGGAAGTTGTTCACGGAGAAATGACAGCAACGGTCCCAGCATGTAACCCCTCAAACACCCGGTGGAACTCCAATGAGACTTGTTTGGATGAACCGGCCCTTTAAAGCGCCGGTGAGCCGCGAGGACGGCCGGCACACGGAGGCTCTGTCTGGCTGCAGTGTGTATGTAATGCAGTGTGTATATACGCATCAGTTAGTGATCTGTGAAAGACCACATTTGCAATCACCCTGTGTGGCGGCGCGTGGCGGGGTGACGGCGGGCGGAGCGGCCCTCCCTCTCCCTTCAGTGTGGGAATATGATTGTATTGTAATATTCCTGCTGAGTTATCTGCCACACCGCTGCTTTTCATGGCACCTCAATCTTTGTCCTGTGTGTAAAAATGCACGACCCTGATTGTAATGGCGGCCTCCCACTGTTTATTGGCACGCTCTATGGCGGCAGTGCACACACACACACACACACACACACGCGCGCGCTATTATCTCTTTCTCTCACACACATGCAGACACACGCTGCTGCAGACAGCGGCGGCGCATTAGCTGAGGTAGGCTATTAGCATATAAATGTGTTCCTGTGCGAGTGCATTGTGTGGAGAATGTGGGTAAACTGGTGCAGACTTAATATGCACGTCAGGGCGGACCGGGGGATGATAGTGTTCTCCGCAAATGTTGTGCCAGCTGCAGATCGATCAGCGAGATACGACAGCAACTCACTGTCCACCTCGCTTCACCCCCTCTCTCTCTCTCTCTCTCTCTCTCTCTCTCTCTCTCGGACTCTGTGCTTGACATTAATTAAAAGTAAACCACCGGCCATCTGCTGCCACTTAAGGCAACTGACCTCCTGACCCGGAGACTTGGCACGCCACTCCAACCCTTATGTGTGTGTCGCTCTCCTACACACACAAAAAGTGTGTCACGGCCGCTGTGAGAGAGAGCGCCCGATCATGACATAATCTCCTGATAATCTCAACAAATTGTGCATGGAAATGCAGTAAAACCCCATAATGTTATAACTTGACGAATAATGCAATAAATTGTACCTGTAAATATCTTTCAGGTGGATTTTTTTTTACCTTATGATGTCATAATGTTGACGAATAATGGAATAATGTATGCTTTTTTACATTTCCTCAGAAATGCAAAGTGTGCCATTATACAATAATGAGAATAGACGACTACAACCGGGGCTAAACTTACTTTTAGCTTCGCTTTCCTGTGCACGTGGCGGCGTGTCCTGCGTCCGCTTGGACCGCTCGTTGTGAACGCCCTCAGAAGTGAACGCCCTCAGAAGTGAACGCCAATGCCAGTCTATCTCCGGCTTAAACCTACTCAACACCAACATTTACGCTGATTTCATGTCTGGAAATGTTACAGAGAATGTGAGATGTACAGCAGATGGCGAGTTGTAATTTGGCCTCGATGCATTAAACTAAAATCCCTCCCAATGGGACATGAAGCCGCCCGCTGTGATTAGTCGCTCTGCGAGCGGCGTCCATTAGACCAGTGGGTCTTAGATCAGACGCCATCAGAAGATGACAAAGAGCTGCAGGAGATGGATGACGGGACACAAGCAAGCGGGCAGTGGATGCTGAACAGTGGATGTTTCATGAGTCAGCAGGGATTCGTACTGGACCGAGTGTCTCTGGTCTTAAGAAAGGTCTGCGATCAAAGGAGGTCTGCAATGAAGAAAAGCCTGAATGCTAAAGGCACGATGAGAAGGATTTGTCTGTTTGCAACACAACATTCAAAGTTGGCCCCTCCTCCCCAGCCGGTGGAAGCCAACTCCAGATTCACTCTTGTCCGCTTGGCGTTTTCGCCTCACTATATTTACAGGTTTTTAATTTGGTGCTGTTTCTGGCATTTTTGCCACCTTTTGGATGCTTGCTTACAAATATGACACGTTCTCTTTCAAGGTTGACGCCCAGAAACACGGCAAAGGAAGAAAAGCCAGGCAGAGAAACAGACAGCACACACTTCCTCAAGGCTCTCCAGAGACGATGGAGACGGATCTAGTCTACTCCTTCTGCCTAAAAAAGAAAAATCTTTCACCCGGTTGCACCCCAACAGATTATGAAGGGGAGCGACCTGAACTTGTAATAAATGCCCAATGATGTAATAAGGTATTGCATCATCAGCATACCGTTGTCGTTTTTACATACAGTATTTGTCTCTTATGTGCAGCATTCTGGAAGAAAGGTGTGGACCGTTTCAAAGGAATGGCATTGCTAAGCAACAGCTTGCCTCCATGTTGGCTTCCTGTCATTCACACACTGCAACGGGACATCAACTGGGACGCGTCTGGTTGTTTACCAGTGAAATGCTCCTTAGTGACCACTGCTTCTCTTTGACTGATTATGAGTCTGTACTTTCATTCTGAAGGTCAGAGGTCGATGCTGTTTCCTCCAATGCTACGTGCTAATGCTACGCCCATGGATTACTGAACCCAACCCTACTCCCTTTGTATGGCTCAATCCAGAATGTGTACTTCAACTCACCATTTAAAATGCTATTAGCGATGTATCGGTATGCTAAAGGCTACACGCTAAGTGTTAGCTTGTCACAGGGCCCCGGAAAATGTCATGTAGCCAAAAAAATGGCTTCCTATGCCAGTGTCCTGGAAGCAAACCAGCGTCGGACAATAACAAAAGAAACACGTAGGCTGCATATCATATGTGACGCCTCCGCCATGGTAGGCTGGAGACGAAACCATGCTTCTTCCTACATTCATGCTTTTTAGCGAGAAAAAACGTGTTTTGTATTGTCATATTTCTTCTGGAAAGGACACACACACGTACTCTCTCCAGACAGATCTCCATCAGGTCTTTGCAGTGATATGAGGCGGCATCTTATACACATACATATCTCCTCATTTAAACCAGACGTTCCTCCACCACTGCGGTGCGTTCAAGGCCCGCGTCGGGGGAATAGACAGAAACAGCTGGGTGTTGACAAAAGGTCACGAGCAGAAAAAGGTTCCTGGGCGTTGTTGCTGACCTTGTTGAGCTCGAGGCCCGTAGGACGACCTTTTATTTCCCAGGATTTATTTCGGGCATTTCTGCTGTATTTGTCGGGAGAGAGACAGAGGGCAGAAGAGCGAGGGGGGGGGGGGGGGGGGGGGGGGCACAGTTGTCTGCTTTGCAGTTGTCCAGGAGTGGTTGTGTGTGTGTGTGTGTGTGTGTGTGTGTGTGTGTGTGTGTGTGTGTGTGTGTGTGTGTGTGTCTGTGCGCTCGTGTTTGGGGCGAAAAGGCCAAACCTCCCCGCTCCACTAGTGACAGACTATACCATCAGCAAAACAGCGTCCAGCAGCGTTTTTTCTCTTTTTCTTTTTTTCTGAAGGGCTTGAATCAAGCTTACTAACAGAGCCGTGTGTGTGTGTGTGTGTGTGTGTGTGTGTGTGTGTGTGTGTGTGTGTGTGTGTGTGTGAGTAGTGTCAAACACCAGTGTTTACCCAGAGCCTTCTAATCTACCGATGATCTGATTAAGACCTGAATCAGAAGGAAAACGCCTCATTAATACCTCCACCCCGAGAATAAATGGAACCTTTATCAAAGACGTGTCACTCCGGCTGCTTAATTAAAACCTCCGATCCATGTCTTGTTTCTAACTGCTTCTCCTTTTTTTCTGAAGATGCTCAACCACTTGAGTTCAGTCAAAGAAGACCCAGCACTCTCGACTGACCCTGCAGGATGGGCTCCATCTGAGGTTCACAGCCGTTCTTCAACAGCAGGACTCTCAGCATCCTCAACGGTACCTTCACAGATACCACAGGTCACAGAGCGGGGTCCCTGTCCACCGCCAGTGTTCACTGCTTCATACATTCACTGCTTCATACATTCACTATTCCAGTGCAAACAGTGCTTCACCATGCTGGAACACAACTGCACATGAATAGCGTTCAGCATACATTATAGCAGGCTGAAGGTGGAAGTATGTGGCCTTCAGAGTCTTCCTCTGCCCGCTGCCGTCATGTCCAGCCTTGAACTGCAGACTGAGACTTTGTCAAATGAATCTGTCACAATAAAATCCAAGACTGAATATTTCATGACTTCTGTGTGTGTTGAAAACATTTCTGTCGCTGTTGCTAGCCGTTCGCTAGCAGCTACCTGGTGTCTCGGGTCGATTCCGTCGACCAATCGGAGACTCCTGACCTCAAAGACGCAGCGGGATGACATGAGATTTAAAAAAAACCTCATATGCATATATGTGAGTATTTTTTGTATTTTCCAAGCTTCTGAAACACACATTGAAGAAAGTGGGCTGGGTGTAAGGCCGTTCCACCAACACTGACCTCAGAAGCTGTGGCGGGCCGTGGATTTTCTAACTGGGCCTGCAGTGGATCAGCTGTTCGCGGCGGGAGCTGTGCAATGGGAAAATAAGCTAATAGGGACAAATAATTAGAATACATGTAGTGTATTTCTGAAAAACAATTACATTATAAAATAGATATCATTTTTAATTATAAAAAAATAAAATGAGAAAATAGCTATAACTTTGTGATTCTGTTTAGGCCAGCAGAGAAGGCTTAGCAGGCCCTGACGGCCCGCCACTGCTCAGAAGGTCACACACACACACACACACACACACACACACACACACACACACACACACACACACACACACACACACAAGTGATCCCCAGCACATGGCAGTTGGCCGGGATGAGAAGATGAAGCAAAAGTCAGCTTAGAGAACGCCGCCTGTCTGCAGCCTCCTCTCTCCATCTGAGAGGAGGACTGACCAGGAGGCAGGAAGACAAACCAGTCGGTGCTGGATGCAACTTAATAAGAAAGAGGGATCACCTGGGTTGTTGTTGCCCGCTTGCTCTCCCCGATCGCACGCAGCGCCTCCAGCAAATGTCACAAGTTCTCCCGGTGCGTCTCTCGGGTTCTCTTTCGTCCTCCTCCATCTTCGTCCGAGCCTCTCCCAGCCGGGAACAGGAAGCTGTTGTGCTGCTGGCGAGCAGATATACGTCATCCACAGCGTGCGGCTCGGCGCTGTGCATTTATAAATGTCAAAGCTTTTGAGCGGTGCAACATATTCACGCATTACAAAATTGTGCAGCACGGTGTTGAAGAGAGTTATTGTTCTTTAGGCAGGGTTCATACACACTCTGACCGATGGGTGTAAACAGTAAAAGTGAGTAAATGTAGTATTTAAACTAACAATCAGAATACAAAGCATACAGTAAACCTTAAATGACACAAATGAATGAGACAATAGTTTGATTAAAAGAATAAACATTCATATAGATGCCTGTATGTATGCCTGCTCATATTTGAGTCTTTCTTTTTAAAGCATATTCATTATTTCAAACTCGGCGTAAATGAACGACATGAACACATGAATATAACACATTTACATGACTTTTACAAACCTTTGGGGTTTAATTTTTTTCAAGGACTTTTCCAGGCCTGGAAATAACCATTTTAAAATTCCATGACTTTTCCAGGTTTCCCATGACCGTAAGAACCCTGTTAGGTATGACTGTGGGTTAGGCCAGTGGTTCTCAAATGGGGGCAGGTGAAGATTTTTTTTTTTATATATTTAAAATGAGCATCCATTAAAAAATCCTTTAAAAATGGTTACTTAATAAATATTCAATAAAATATAAATGTAAGTTCATGAACTGA
This sequence comes from Taurulus bubalis, assembly GCF_910589615.1. Taxonomy (NCBI): domain Eukaryota; kingdom Metazoa; phylum Chordata; class Actinopteri; order Perciformes; family Cottidae; genus Taurulus; species Taurulus bubalis. The sequence continues at coordinate 24,528,229 of NC_136601.1, forward strand.
ATTGTATACCTTCCATATCAAATCAGACACTGATGGCACAGCGCTGTGTATTACATATTTATTTCAACCCAAAATGCTTTGCACTGGCCAGGGGGTCCTCGGCTGAAAGAAATATTTCACAGGGGGTACATGACTGAAAAAAGGTTGAGAACCGCTGACGGTTGGACGGTACGCAGGTCTCCTCTCAGGACACTCTCTTAAATACATACATCTTGTGAAAATGTGATCAAAAATATCACAAAAATATATATTTATATCATAAAAAGTGTCATCTTCCTGAATAGTAGACAATACATTGTATTGGGATTCATGTCCCCCTTCTTATTATGGCCTAGGGGAGCAACACGGACCGGTGGAGCCGAGCATCGAACCGCTTGAAGGGCAACCCGCTGAGCCCACGATCCCTTTGAAACATAAAGTCATATTTCAGTTCAGTTTGGTTGTGCGTGGACATGATTTCATAGATAGACGCCACCTCCCCAGGTGACCGCTCCCTCGTGTGACGACAAGAGAAAGCCATGTTAGGCGTGTGTGTGTGTGTGAGCACCTCCACAGACATGCAGTGTCTCAGTGCCCCAATGCTCAAACAGGTCCACTTCATCCAGATCATCAATTCAACATCCCTCCTCAGTGTATTCCACTCGTATCATCGACTCAGCTTTACATTTTGGGATTCTTCCGTTCCTCAAAATAACACGAGTGGCTTCCAGCGCAAGCGAAAGAGAAGCTCGGGTCTCACTGTCTCGTCTTCTCCTTTTTGAAATGGTAAAGTTGACAAACTTAACTTGCTGTTTGCACATTTTCCCACGCCAACAAAAGAACAAGACAAACGTCCCACGACCTTTTCTCTCTCGGTCTCACCGCCCAGTTATTTTGCCCGCGGCGCAGTCTGGCAGGCAGAAAGCACGGGGCCCGTAATGCAGATAATTACCTGTACGAGCCCAACATAATGTCGGAATAATAAAGCAGCGCTTTATCTCTCATCCCTCTTCAAGGCGGCGCTGGCGCTATCTGCTGTATGAATTTGTCTGACAAGGCGCACCTGGAATAACGCCTGATAATAACGGCAAATTCAAAAGATTTCCGCTGCCTGATTAGTTCAAAGCTGCGTCGCATATTTCAGAAGGCGGTGGAGTTTCTGTACGGAACGGGGAACAAGACACTGTTTGTCTTTTGTCGAAATGAAAGGGCTCGCAGAACAAGGCTCCTCCACTTTATTATTTCCACAATGGAGAGACGGAGTGTAGTGGCGGAACAATGAAGGCTTCTTCTTTTCCCCGCGTGAGCCGCCGGGTAACGAGGCTGCATTTACCTTGCAAATAGGTTACAGCGGTTTCTCTTGTCCTTTAGGTCTCTCCTTTCAAGACACCAAACAGGGTGTGTGTGTGTGTGTGTGTGTATGTGTGTGTGTGTGCCCCTGGGTGCATGCATTCTATCTGTGTTAGTGGGTGCATGTGTGCATATGTGCACAGCCTCTTTTCTGGCTGCCGGAACACTTGGCCTCATTCTCAAAGCGAGCCACCATATGTTGAGCGGGAGAGAAGGACGTCGGCTCGTAGGGAAGAGAATAAAAAAGAATGTTTAAAACTGTGAGAAATTGAGTAATTGCTCCTCAGTTTGTGCATTAACTTTGCTTTCAGTGACAGTCGGTTGACCCGGCAGTCGCTTTGCCCCGTTTGTGCAGGAATAAGCCTTCGCGTCTGACGGGGAGATGGATGCCTGCAGCTTAGCTTCACGCTGAGATAAAGGAAACAGGAGGGGGGCCTTTAGTAGGCTTTGCATTATCGTGTTCAGAAATATCAGCGTGTGTGTGTCTATGTATACGGCACAGTACGGATATGAAGTAATGAGGCGTGTGCGTGGGCCCCGGGAGAGGCTCCACCAGTGTGGTATGTTGCGGTTTCACAAAAGATCCTCAGCAGGACAAACGGGCCGATGATCAGACGGCAGCGACTCGGCCCCACTGTTTACGCTTCTTGAGTTGTTTCCATACTTCATCTCTCACTTCATTTAGGGTTTTCTTCTCTCTCTTTGTTTTGGCTATTTTAAGTTGTTATTTGTGTTTGTGCGGATGTCACAGTGTGCTGGAAATGCATCTTTTAGATGTCCGTCATTAGGGGTTTACTAATTGTAACACAGACTATAAATAGCCTTTATACAGGGAGAACTTTATTCATGGTAAAACGTACCCGTGAATGTTTGTTCGTAGCCTTTTCTAAACTAATCTCGGTATTACTATGTAGCTCACCGTGTCCCCCAAACTGAAGGTAAAGGACACCCTCCTCTGGTTTCCACTGCTCACGACTGGAGACTTGTTACAGACATCAAAAAGGTCCCGGACTAAATCAACATGTGAATTAACAGATGTTAAACTTCTTCACACTGGAGTCCTGACAAATTTGGGACCACATTTGTTTCAGACAGCTAAACCGAGGCATGTTTAAACTATACATCAATACACATTGAAGTATCGCTCTAAAGCGTCTTCTGTGGAATATGATCATTACATCAGATAGATTAATTAACTGTTTGTCGATGCCGCTAACCAGAGGGCATATTCCCCATGCGATGATTAGCTGCTTTGTGGTGGAGGGTATCCACGTCTCGTCCCAGTAAGAAGCCTTTCACCAGTTCAATACACGGGCTACACTCGCAGATGAGCCGGGGCGTTAATGTGTTTGGCAATTTGCTTTCCATGATTGATGTAAGTGATCACATTGTGTCTTTTTTTTTTTTTACGATGTCTTTTGATTTCACTAAACACATCGAAGACATAAAAGTTAAAGACGAAAGATGATCCGTAGAGACGACCTTTCCTTCGCAGATCGCTGAATAAAAGGTCAAGAATACAACGTATATGTGGGTCATCCTCACTCTCCCCCTGCCCCTTTTATCCCTGACCATGCAAGAGACATCCACACCATTGGTTCCTGTGAGCTTTCTCGAGTACGCCCACATGCGTCCGGAGGAGAAGCCCCGGTCCCGACTGTATTACGCAAGGCGGAGTGAGACCCGGATGGTATTTCAAGACTCCATTATGGTGTGAATCCATTCTGCTGATGAGCTGTGGAGGTATAGGAAATGATGCGTAGCGTCATGGTTGATTACCTTTGGCGAAGTGCATTGTTTTCAATAACCAAAGGCGTGGGACTGCGTTGCATTATTAACAACAGCCTGAGCAGTGTGTCGGCTGCTTGTGATATTTCATGCTTCACGCTTGCTCGGAAACAGCAGTTGACAAAACAACTCTCAACTCGTGGTCCGGCTACTCAAGGCTCACTTATTCACCTCGCCGAGCGGGGGGAATACGTTGTTGTCTAGGAGGAGAAGCTTCAGCCGGAACACTGATGAGGAAGCTACAAACGGATACACAGCATCCAGTTCATTGGAATGCATTCATCTCTATGGCCAGGGTTTGGACATGTTTGCACGCAATGGGATACATTTGGACAAAGTGAATACTTTGAAAAATGAGAAAATGAATTGGATGTAAAAGCTGGTACCGTAATAAAAGCAAATGTGTGTTAAGATATGTGGTGAAGCTCTGCCCTAAATATACAAACAACATGATTGGACAGAACAAAATAATGCATTCAATTTAATTTTAAAGGTTTGCTTCAAGAGCAGTAGTGGGGTACAGTCACCAGGGAGTGTGGACATTCAGGAATACACACAGTAGACACATAAAGGCAGTGCACTGTTATGCTGTTTATATATATATATATATATATATATATATATATATATATATATATATATATATATATATATATATATATATATATACACTACCATTCAAAAGTTTGGGGTCACCCAGACGAATTTTCAGTTTCTTCGCAACTTCTCTCATGGAATAGCCATTCTGGCCATTTTGAGAGTATAATCGAACCCATATATATATATATATATATATATATATAGTCTCAGGGATTGTGTAGCTGCTGTGAGCTGAGTGAACGTTTGATTGTGGCTTTGGACAGGCAGGTATGTACCGCAGGTATGTATTCAATGTTCATGCTGAGTTATAGTCATAGACAAAAGCAACACTTTCTTTCCACTTACTTTCAACTGCCTTTGTTGTCCATTTTTGGGTTGAAAAAGAAAACCTCCTCCAGGTACGATATAGCGGCAATCATAATCACCATCATAATACACACATTTCTTACAATACCTCAGCCTCAAAGCCAGTTAGGACCACGATATTGGCGTCTAAACATTTCCAGGGACAAGGAATGAAACTATACAAAACAAATAGTTTCATTTACAAAAAATGATAATAAAGGCATTGGCATCAGACGGTTTTAATGGGACTAGCTCTGTTTACAAATCAATCAAATGTACAACCTGAAGAAGGAAGAATGAAAAAAATCATGCGAATAATGGGTTTTTACCACAATTAATCTTTCATTTTCTCACACAATGAAATCCACATTGAGGATTGATGGTGTTCGGCGGCAAACAGAGGACACTGACAGCGCACGCACAAACAAGACAGAGCAGCACAGCGAGCAGCGAGGAGTTTCAGGCTCGGGAATGTACACAGATCTGTTGTATAGTACTTTTTCCCAATGCCGCTCAGAGTCATCTCAGTGAGCAGCTCTTCTGGCAGCAGCACCTCTACCTCGCAGGAGTGAGAGTTACTGCGGTTACGGGAGACGCTCTATGTCTCTGTCCCTCTACCATTTCCGTATCTTCTAAACTGAACTCAAATACATTTTATTCAATTCAATTTCATTTGTATTGCACACAATTTGCCTCGGAGGGCTTTACAATCTGCACACAAACGTCATCACATCGGTTCAGAAAAAACTCCCCAACAAAATGTAAAACAAAAAATAAAGGAAGAAACCTTCGGGAGAGCAACAGAGCAGGATACCTCTATCAGGATGGACCGAAGCAATAGATGTCATTGCAAACAGAGTGAACCACATAACAGAGTTACAACACAGTTAATATATATATATATATATATATATATATATATATATATATATATATATATATATATATATATATATATATATATATATATATATTATTCATATAATGTGAGTAATAGCAGTACTAGCATGAATAATATCAGAAATCATAGAACAATTATTCCTATGAAGAATAACCGCAGATGATATAATAGAATAATAATGCTGATTAAAGCAGCAATAGTAGCAGTGATAGTAATATAAACGTGACTATGAATAATAATGCATTCTTGGTTTTCATAGCACCCTCAATCCAAGAGGCCAAACTGCAGTCCTTTACAGCAGCAGAAATAAACATCCTGTACAAGAAGAGGTGTTAGTCCCTAAAGCTAATATCTCTGTTTATGACAACCGTACAGGGGATGACTTTTAATACTACTCTCCTGCTAAAATGATATTAAGGCTTGGAGTTATGCCTTAATGAGGGCGTGGCTGCTTGCAGTGACAGTTAGGCGCCGTCTCAGGTCGTTAGCCGCTAGCTGTCTCCTCCGCTGCGTCTGGAGTCGCCTCAGCTCTCCGTTTTGTCAGGCTGTGTACACACTCTGTGAGTAAGACTAGTGCAGGTGGCTGTTTCTTGACAAAGTCCAAGGGGTAAGTCGGTGTAGAAAGGCAGGAAATCAGTTTGAAATGACTTTTTATCCTCCCCCCGTAAAGTCTCTGCTCCAGGCCACGACTCCTCCGAAGGCAAGCCAGCGCAGATTGGCTAGCCGCTAGCTAAACTGGCGTGGACAGCACCGGGGCAGCTTTGCAGATGGAAGGTCAACTCGGGAGGAAGTAGCCAATCATCTTCTGGACGTCTTCACTTGTTGACTGCTTTACGCTGAAGGAAACAGCTGGAGCGACACGTACATGTCTTCATGCCTGTGGATGAGTACACAATGAACACAATATCAACAGCTCTTAGAAGCTCCTGGAAGACAAAGCCATTAAGAACTATAACTAAGTGAACATGATCCTGGATTGAAGAAGACTTCAAACATATCAATTTAAAAGACCATAAACTCATGTTAACAATGTTGAAATGATAAATAATAAATCAATCGACTTTCTAGTCTTCTGACCATTTAAAGAGTTGTACCCCTCAAGCCATCATTCACCCGTTCACACAGAGAGACATACCCTCACATAGAAGGTGTCTCCTGCTCCTCCTGATCTATACTAACAGCCTTCAGGAGCAATTTGGGATTCAGTATCTTGCCCAAGGACACGTTGACATTCATGGTGGAGGAGCCGGGGATCAAACCGCCAGTCTTTCTATTAGACCGGCTCTACCTCTCAACCACAAACGCTGAGGTAATAAATCAAATAAGAAGCAGCATCATCATCTCAGACTCCTTTTAACAAGCAGAGGAGTCGCCCCCTGAAGGCCATTAGAAAGAATGCCGGTTTAGGGCACTTCATTATATGCTTCACCTTTCAGAACCAGAGGTTGCTGCCTGCAATAAGATCATCCACCATGCCATGTCCTCACCATATCAGAGCCTCACCTGTCTTTTGGAATCCTTTCCTATTGGGAAACAAGTCACTGTTTGTATCTACATTTGAAGACACCGATAAAAATAAATAAAAAAATACTTCCCACCTGTATATCACCTTTTTCCTGAAAGAGCTTTCCTTTCAGATTTGTGTTCTTCCCTCCCTTTTGAAAGAGAGAAGATATTGCCTTAGCAGGGACAGCAACTTAAAAATAGATACAGCATTGCAGCGTTTATCGGTGGTCTCAGCAAACAAGCTAGCACAGCGCGCCGATGTAAGTCACATACTGAGCTGTGCGTGTCACAATCCTGGAGCCTCGATACGGCTCAGTGGAGATAATTCACCAACACTGATAGAAGAATCCCCAACCGCAGCAACATTCATAAAAAGAGGGAGGCATGTGCGGGGCCTGTCCCATCCACGCTGGGTCGCAGCATATAAATGACGGGCTCCTCTCATCCTGTAATGGGAGATTCAGGGCCCAAAAGCTGATGGAGGGCCTGGTCGTTTGTCACGCCCGCTCTGTTCCAACTCTCTGACATGATTGATGCCGGGACCTCCCTCCGCTCTGATCCACCACCCCGCCAGCTCTGGATTTAAAATCCATCCTAGCTGACGTTTACATATTAAAATTGGTAGTTAGGGCAATTCTCCATGTGGAAACAAAGGGGCCCTGCTCTGTGGCGGTGGTTATCGATCACCCTGACAGTACGTTTGTACGAAGTCTAAATGGGGACAAGAAGAGAATGTGTTGCATATGTTGATGATACCAGATACTCGGCCTGGAGTCTGTAGCAGCCAGTGCTACAAATGGCACATAATACGTCAGCTGGGCATTAGCTGATGTAGCATGACTTTTAATAGTGTTGATTCGCCAAAAACTTGAACAATAGTAGGTAAAAAGTGACTGTGGCCAAGCTTAGTGTAAATCATCAACGCCTTAAGATCTCTGCTGATACACCCTGAAGACAGTGGCAGACTGGAGTAGTGTATGCATGACATCATCACAGCACTTGTGACAGCTGTGGGGGACCCAGCATGAGATAAGACAAGAAAAAACAAAGAATGAATTAGTAATCAGACGGTAAAGGTGTAATAAATAAGTAAACTGTAAAAAAAAAAAACAGAAACTAAAGTACAATATAATGGGACTGAATGTGAAGTAGGAAATGTAACGTTTTTACATTGCGTATTATAATGTTGAGTATTTACATTGCGATATTGCATGAATGAATGAATTTTTTTGTTTTGTATGTGCGCTCTATTGGGAGCAGCGTTGGTTGTGAGCAGGTGAGCAGCGACAGGACAGAAGGACCTGCGGTACCTCTCCTTTACACACCATGGGTCCACTGAAGGAGCAACCCAGTGCTCTCAGAGTGTCCTGCATGGTGGGGGGAGGGGTGCTCTCCACCCGGGATGATAGTTTAGCCACCATCGTCCTTTCTCCCATTACTTCCACTGGATCTCAGGGGCATCCCAGCACACAGCCGGCCTTCTTAACCAGTCTAGTGAGTATTTTCCTGTCGACAGTCAAGATGCTGCTACCCCAGCAGACCAATCCATAAAAGATGCCACTACAGAGTTGAAAAAGGTCCTCAGGAGTGCTCCCTGCACTCCTAAAGACCAGAGTATCCTCAGCAGATAGTCTGCTCTGTCCCCTTTTTTAGAGTGCATTTGTGTTGTCTGTCTAGTCCACTTCCAGTGGTTTTCCTGAGCCCTGGTTTAATCCCCTGTATTCCCTGTCATCCCTGTCCGTAATGTGGTCGGCAATTGCAGAGTCGTCAGAGAACTTTTGCAGATGGCAGTAACAGAGTTGTGTTTAATGTCGGAGGTCTAAAGGGTAAAGAGGAAGGGGACCAGAACGGTTCCCTGTGGGACGCCCGTACTGCAGATAACCATGTCGGAGTCACATTCCCATATCCTCACATACTGTGGATGGTTGGTGAGGTAGTCCAGGATCCATGCAGTGAGGTGGTCCACCCCGGTCTGCTCCAGCTTGTCCCTTAGAAGCGTGGTGTTGAGGGTTCAGGTAAAATCTAAAAATGGGATTCTCACAGTGCTTCCAACCTTTTCCAGGTTAGAGAGGCGTCTATGTAGAAGGTAGAGGACAGCATCATCCACCCCAATGCCAGGTTGGTACTCAAACTGTCGTGGGTCCATTGATGGGCTCACCAGGGAGCGAGATGGAGAAGGACCAGCCTCTCCAGGGTCTTCATCATGTGCGACCGGGCGAGAGGCACATGACTGATCGAATCTGTTGAAGAATACGTTCAGATCATTCACCCACTTTTGGTCCTCTGCAGTCTTGGAGTTGGGTTCCTTGTAGCCAAAGATGATTTTAATTTAAATCAATTCAATTTATTTTGTGTAGCTCATCACAAATTACAAATTTCCCTCAGAGGGCTTGACAATCTTTACGGCATTCTTTGACCTTTGACCTCACATCGGTTCAGGAAAAACTTCTATCAGGTAGAAAAAGGGAAGAAATCTTTTGGAGAGCAACAGAGGAGGATCCTCTAAGTACAATAAATGTCATGTGACCACAATGAACAACGTAACAGAGTTACAGCACATTCAATGAATATGACAGAAATGATTCATATAATGAGAGTAGTAGTCATGACGAAAACGTTACAACTACCAAGAATAACAGCAACAGTGGATAACAGTGGATATATACGTGTTAAGGCCCCGCTGATATTCTGCTGCAGCTGATCCTCCATTTTCATCCTCTAACTGTTTTTCCTCTCCCTGATCCTCCTCAGCTCCCTCTGAACATTCTTCAGCTCTTCCTTTTTTCATGAATGCCCTCTTCTCTTCCCTGAGGAGAGCCTTCATATCAGGGGTAATCCAGGGTTTCCTGTCGGAAAATCTCCCTGCAGTCCCGGTGGAAACGGCATCCTCCGCAGAGAAGTTGACTTAGTCCGTTTTACAGCATGTGAGTCTCTCACCTGTTACGGCTGGTCATGCCTTCGTAGCTTTGCTAAGACGACTCCTACCGTCAACCCTGCTGACTCAGCACCAAGCGTTGATCCCCTCCCTCCACCGCCTCTCCTTCAGTCAGCTCAGAAAACATGCGAGAGTTCCCGTAATAGATAGCAAGGCCTCATGGTAAAGGCTAACGGCCCAACATCCTTAGTACAGAGTTGCTCTATAGTCATGTTCCCAGAGTTACACCATTCATCATTCACAAATAGTGCCAGACCTCCTCCCTTTCTCTCACAATGCTACACTGCAGGTGTTCCCTCTGATGTCGGGTCAGCGCCGATAACTCATCCGTCTAAATGGGGAGAGGTCTCACAAAGACCACCCCCCCAAAAATTGACATTTTGCAAAAACAGTTTGGCGCTTGGCTGAGGAAGAATAGTGTGTGTATGGATAAAAGCTTCATGCAACAGATTCACCAAATAAGTGATGACTAACACAAAGCATGTGACTTCAGCATCCATCGTAGCTTCACACAGATCTGATGTAACCTTCCTCACGTTACATGACACATAAAACAAATGTCCTTCCTCAAAATACATGACACATAAAACAAATGTCCTTTTTCAGTCCAGTTTCCTCCATCATTTTTCACAGTTTGTGGTTGAGCGCTCTTTAATAACGACTGACTGGAGAACTGGAGCCACCTACTGCTCATCTCAATGGACCAACTCCTAATAGTAGTGTACCGGTCCTGGATGGAAACAAGCATTGAAGCGCATCTTTACAAACACACACACACACACACACACACACACACACACACACACAAAGTCAGTCAGCAAACAGAACAGCAGGGCAGAGCGGCAGTGTAGTGAACCAGTTGACAAGACGATAACTCCAGGATTACTCGAGTCAACGACAACCTTCGTGAGTAAAACACCTAAACCTTCATCAATACGTCTGCTCAACAAGCACAAACATGTGGACATGGTGAAGAATCAATAATTCAATCTGCTCCGTCTGCAGTCTCTCTAAGTTTACACCAGCTCATCGCGCTAGCTCAGTGCAGTGCGCTAGCTCGGCTAATAGCTCGTTGTTAGCAACACGTTGCCGTCCGTCTGTCGTCTGACTGAGACTAACTGATGTCCGTCTTCTTCATTCTTTATAAACTTTAAACAGGAATGTTTCTTAATTATATTGACATTTTAGATTTGTTTCCAGTGAGATATTGTTATATATATTAGGGGTTTTTCTATCGTATAGTGACTTTGCTGTTGTTAACATGAGTATTGCTGCTCTAGAAACATAGTTGAGGGTGACTCAGAGGTAGAGCAGGGTCGTCCTTCAATCAGAGGATCGGTGGTTTGATCCCCGGCTCCGCTAGTTCATATGAACAGGTGAATGGCATGCAGTGTTGAAGCACTTTGAGTGGTCCATTTGTCATATTTATAGTTATTTCATTCTTTTTTCAACTCAAATATTTAAAAAAGCAAATTTAGCAACGAAAAAGAACCGATGAAAGTATCGATAATGAGCATTGTTAACCTCTTAACATTCCTGTAAAATTTGACAAAAAACGCCTATCCAGGTATACCCAAAGTAAATTGCAAGCTGTACTTGAACTATTTGGAGTAAATGCATGGTCTTGGTCTCTTTTAAAAGGTAACCATCTGAAGCTTTTTTCCCTCAATAGTCAGAATCACTTTAAGTGCTGCTGACACACTAAAGTATAAGGTTTTTATTTCCGTCTGAACATTTCTTTGTAAATAGATGCCTGTAGATAACTATAAATGTGACTTATGGACTGGAAAACACAATGGCACCAGAAGCCTTTTCTAGTCTAAGTAAAAAGTTGATAACAATATCACAGAAAATGAATATTTTACACATGTTTTTCTAGTGAAATGTCTAGGTGTTTTTTAATTTTGAGACTGAAAATATTCCTGATATATATACTATATACCTATTAAAAAGGCTTATAGTCTTGCAAACTTATAGAGGTACTATTCATATATACTACCAGTATTGCTGACACAGAGAAAATGAAGTATAAATGCATTTTTATGCTAATTTACACTTCAGACTGAAGCTCTACAGCAGCTGTCTCTTCTCATCAAATTGAAGGCTGTTGGGATTATTTGCCCCCCCTCTTCTTGCCTATCGTTGTTTAGGTAATTTCATTGGCTGTACGAAATGCCTGTCATCTGAGCTGTACCACGCGACAGGATTGAGCCACGTAAGAAAATAGAGGCTGAGCCTAAACTTCAACGTAGCTTCTGGTTGGGTAATGTAGTTTGTCAGTCAGGACATGAAGCTCCTATTGGTTCAAGTGGGGTCTCATTGGAACCGTTAGATTCCGGCAGACATTTTGATAGCGAGTTTGTAGCTGTGCTCCCATGCAGACATAACTTTCTGCTAAAAACAAAACTACTTTCATTCATAACTTTCAGCTGCAATGGAATGATGCAACACCAGTTGGTGGATATTTATGGATGTAATCACGTGTTTTGGACTAAATCTTTTATAGGATTTATTTTTATTGGACCTTTATGACGTAACAACGCCGTTTTTGTTGGAATATTATGGATTTATGGATCAATATGAGGCGTCATTGGTGAGTTGTCTTGATTTTCAAATCGCTTGTTTGTTTGTTGTTGTCTGACAAAAGTATTGATTGTAGCTGCTGTGGTGGTCTGATCTTGAAACGGAGTGGACAGCTGGAATCACAAGAATCGTAGGTTTCCAGAAACATATGGTACTCGTGCCGAACTATAAATAGATGTACAGCGTACAACGGAATGTACAACGGAATGTACAGTGTATAGTAGAAATGGACGCCCGCGGGACAGCAGAACGTAAGAGATAATCCTCACGATACACATCCCGAACTGTCAATGCTCAAATGATATCAGTTTACAGAAGCCTAGTGAGAACCCAAGTGTCAAACGCTCTGCATAAAGTACCAGTGTTTCACGCTCGTATTGTATCTTCACCAACAAATCAACTCCTTCATCCATTTGTGTTCAAAGTGTGATGAATGTTGAAATCCTGTCGCCAACACAAGGAACCAGAAGAAGATGCTGCTGTGAGGATTCAGCTGGTAGACAGATTGTCTGTCAGGTCTGAATCACACTATACGACATGGCTAAGACACGGAGCTGTAAATACTGGATGAAGGGGTATTTAAGCCTGACCAAAGTATTTAATAAGTCTGGCTTTGTTTGTAAAACGGCATCCGCATACGATTCTTCCACATGAGAGGTGAGAGAAGAAAAGGTCGAGGAAGAATCAACGTCATTGGCTGTAATAGTGTTGAAAGCAGCCGTAACAGTTGGAATTGATTGCTGGTGCTCTTTTAAACAGCGAGAGCAGAAAGACGTGAACTCTCTGAAATGTGTGAAAGCTCCTGGAGGCTGATCGGCGCAAACAAAGACGTTGTCGTCGTACGGGAATCACATCCGAAAGAGGGAAACAACTCAGAGGCCCGTGGGTGTGTTGGTGAATGGTATTGTGACAGCAGCCTCTCTCACAAGAAATATCCCAGACTTATAACAGTCAAGGAACACAGCCGTGATTCACGTTCTCGTCAGCAATAATTAGACAGAAATAACAGATGACACCAGTGAGAGGTGTTCAATGCAGGGCAGCATTTGTAATGGTTCAGACATCAGAGAACTTTATTCTTCAAGGATGCTCAAAATGCTGTCAGAAATATCAATCTTGGTTATTTTTTCGTTTTTATTGGTGACCTAAGCTGTTCGTGTTTCACCAAACCCCCGACTGCGTCCAGGGGATAATTCCCAAGGAATGGATGGTAATAATACAGAGATGTTCACATTATTTAGAGTTTATTAGTATTGAAAGGGGAATATTTTGCGCCCCGTCTGCACATTACCTGATTGAAATACCTGCAAACAGCAGAGTGGCACTCTTATACTCTGGTCAGTATAAATTTCACCCTTTTGATTACGCTTCTTCTTCTTGTCTTATCCGCGCAGGTTTAGGGGCCACAAAAGCCGCTCAATCTCTTTGCAACTCCTCCACTCCGGCTTTAAGGAGACTAGACCTGCAGATTACCAGTCAGTGCGCGAGACGAGCTGCGGCAGCTGAGTTGAGCAGATTGTTTCTCCCATGTGTAAATGAGTGGATTATTATTGGTCATCTGTGAGCTGGAAGATGGCGTGGCTGGAAACGCCCAGCACATGGTACATCTGGCAGATACTGGACAGCAGATTATGTATTATAGCAATTATCTAACAGTTATACAATGTACGGTTGAGAAGAACACATTGCAAACGGTACACAAAGGCCTGGGCCCGGGTCAATCAAATGTCTGAGCACTCCAAGAATAGAATAGGAGTTCAAAAGCATTCATCAAATCCACTAAAACAATCCCAATTCCCTAATTAGGTGCAGTATTGGGGTAGTTACTCAGAAAAAGTAACTAGTTACATGTTACTAGTTACTTCTGAAAATTGTAACTAGATTACTTTACTAGTTACTGCATTTGAAAAGTAACTTCACTACTAGTTACTTTACTTTCCATTTTTTTAAGCAAATGTCCAAATTAACTGCAAAGATACATTTTCAATAATAATGTTTTATTATTAATTAATATAATATAAAGGTTTCAGTTGAGATCTATAAAGACCATTTATTCTAGTTTCAGCCGCCCAGTCACCAGAAAATACAACTATGTTTTTGCAAAGCGTGGATTGCATGGCGACTCTTTTAGCACTGAGTCAGAGCAGGTGAGGTATTTTGTGATGTCATTGAAAGTTGGGTACAGTCCCCTCTGTTCTGGGGGCGGACTATGAGTCAAACTTATTCATTGATATTTATTCATAGTCACGTTGTTACGTTTATTATTTAAACACAAAACCATCTTTATCCCAACCGTAACCAGTAGTCTCGCTGCTTGGACCTAATTGATCGCTTCCCGTCTCCATGTGACCAGATCATGATGTCGTTCATAAAAAATGCAGCGCAGCAAGGAAACATTTTTAATGAACAATACAGTATCTGTGTACAGCTGCAGTAAAGCAGTTTCCTTGTGTACTCTGTCTCCGCTAGGAGGAACAGATGAGATACCATGGAGTTATGTAATTAGGATACAGGAACATGTTAATGTGTTCTGTTATAGTGACAGAACAATAAGACATTCACATTTGGTAATAATGGGATCACTAGCAGAATAATAACTTTTAAAAACCTCTGAAACACTAACATTACAGCATGCAGATGTCACACACAAGTTACCAAGCAGGAAGCTTCCAGACTCTTCAGAGGAATTTAGCAGGCACTTCACATTTCAGCTCCAGCTATTATAATACTGTGCAAACTTGGGGAATTTGCAAGGCTGTATCTAATAGTTTGAAGCTTCATTCATAATGTTTGCTTTTAAATAGTTACCCTTATAATTAAAAACTTACAGACGCATTAAGTGAAAAGACCCCCCTCTCCTCTCTCTCTCTCTCTTTGAACATTTTTTTTGTGTTTATCGAAGAAAGTCTTCATCTTGGATCCGTGTCCACCTTTCAACATAAAACTGTAAACTCAAATGAACGTGGCGCTGACACACTGATGCAACAGAGGAACCCCTGTCCTCAGACCAGAGGCCTTGTTATCGCGCTGCATACTAAAGTCTCAGAGAGTGAGTCAGTGGAAGTGATTCAGTGCTGGTGGTAACTAAACACCACGCATGAGTCAGCAGAGGTGGGTCATCACCAGTTAACTCCGTGATGAGCAGGAGGACTGCTGATCGCATTAGCGCTCATGTGACAGTTTTATAATGGGGACTGAATCATTAACAGTTCACATTTGAAATTAAAACTGTTTTTAACACCCACAACAACAACAGAAATAACGCTGGGATTTATGACTAGCAGCTAAATGATGTTAACTCTGGCATATCAGACATGGACTATATTGGATGTTCACTTGTTTAATTTAAATAAAAAACACATTTCAAATTGAACTTGTTTGTTGTCTATATTTCGTTTGTATTACAACTGACATACCCTGCTGATTATTCAGATAACATGTTTATCTCTTATTATACCTGAAGTATATTTGTGTTAAAACAAATACTTACGCTCTTTAAAAAATGTTTTTTTTTAAAATGAAACAATATATATATATATATATATATATATATATGTGAGAAGTTTGTAGATGTATGTCTTTGCGTTAAACAAAGTCCAATGAAGACTTTTAACAGAGGCCCCCAATGTTGTAAGACCATACACACACATCCACATGGAGTGAACGCGACGAGCACAGGCCCGTTGTCTGGGGATTGTCAAAGGGCATTCTGGGAAATGCAGGGAGTCGCTGAATAAGGTACACAAGGTTTACAAAAGGAGGAGAACTATAAAAAAGTGAGTTGACAGCATCATGGAGTGAGTGGTGTGGTTCGGTGAGTCTGCGAGACTGATGAGCTCTAACAGAGTCATCATGTCTGAGGACGGGTTCCTTACCGCTCCGCCGCAAACACACCTGATGACAGAGAGCGCCGACATGAATCACCCCGCTGCACCTGAACAAGCCGCACGCTGAAGGCTGGTCATTTGTCAGGCGTAATGTCGGCACGGTTCAAGATGTTTCTGAGCGGCTCAGACAGATGAGGTCCGATGCATCGTCTATAACCAACTGTGGCCCGAGCAGCTCGGGCTTCTGGGAGTCTGAGCGGTGTTGGATGCAGCTTGAGCGGCGTCATAAACCAGAGAGCAGGTATGGTAACGATGAAGAGTTCATCGCTTACACAGTCCATTCTTGTCTGAAAAACTCTTAAATAAAAGGTTGGAAATAGAGATGATGAACATTTTGCCAGATACAACCTCTTAACGTTCTGCTGTCCCGCGGGCGTCCATTTCTACTATACACTGTACATTCCGTTGTACATTCCGTTGTACGCTGTACATCTATTTATAGTTCGGTACGAGTGCCATATGTTTCTGGAAACCTACGATTCTTGTGATTCCAGCTGTCCACTCCGTTTCAAGATCAGACCACCACAGCAGCTACAATCAATACTTTTGTCAGACAACAACAAACAAACAAGCGATTTGAAAAATCAAGACAACTCACCGATGACGCCTCATATTGATCCATAGGTCTAATAAAAATAAATCCCATAAAAGATTTAGTCCAAAACACGTGACTACATCCATAAATAACCACCAACTGGCGTTGCATCATTCCATTGCAGCTGAAAGTTATGACCAAAAGTAGTGTTGTTTTTAGCAGAAAGTCATGTTTGCATGGGAGCACAGCTACAAACTCGCTATCAAAATGTCTGCCGGAATCTAACGGTTCCAAGGAGACCCCACTTGAACCAATAGGAGCTTCATGTCCTGACTGACAAGCTACATTACCCAACCAGAAGCTATGTTGAAGTTTATTTTCTTACGTGGCTCACGTCTGTTGCGTCGTACAGCTCAGATGACAGGCATTTCGTACAGCCAATGAAATTGCCTAAACAACGATAGGCGGGAAGAGGGGGGGCAAATAATCCCAACAGCCTTCAATTTGATGAGAAGAGACAGCTGCTGTAGAGCTTCAGTCTGAAGTGTAAATTAGCATAAAAATGCATTTATACTTCATTTTCTCTGTGTCAGCAATACTGGTAGTATATATGAATAGTACCTCTATAAGTTTGCAAGACTATAAGCCTTTTTAATAGGTATATAGTATATATATCAGGAATATTTTCAGTCTCAAAATTAAAAAACACCTAGACATTTCAATAGAAAAACATGTGTAAAATATTCATTTTCTGTGATATTGTTATTTTCTCTGTGTCAGGAATACTGGTAGTATATATGAATAGTACCTATATAAGTTTGCAAGACTATAAGCCTTTTTAATAGGTATTTTTACCTTTAATAGGTATATAGTATATATATATATATATATATATATATATATATATATATATATATATATATATATATATATATATATATAGACAAAAATAAAAACCTCAAACTCATATAACTCAGTGTCAGCAGCACTTAAAGTGATTCTGACTATTGAGGGAAAAAAGCTTCAGATTGTTACCTTTCAAAAGAGACCAAGACCATGCATTTACTCCACATAGTTCAAGTACAGCTTGCAATTTACTTTGGGTATACCTGGATAGGCGTTTTTCGTCAAATTTTACAGGAATGTTAAGAGGTTAAAGGAACAGTGTGTAACATTTAGGACGATTGATTGGCAAAAATAGAATACAGTATTCAAAACTATGTTTTCATCCATGTCTAATCACCTAAAACTAAGAATCGTAGTGTTTCCTTTAGTTTAGAAACAAAACATGTATAGTGTATCAATAGGAGCAGGAACAACTACAAAGACACTCAAAATGGCTACAATAAGATGTGAAATGACTACAAAGACACTCAAAATGGCTACAATAAGATGTGAAAGGACTACAAAGAGACTCGAAATGACGACAATAAGACGTGAAAGGACTACAAAGAGACTTGAAATGTCCCCAAAGAAACAAAAAACAACCAAAATGACTACAAAGACACTCAAAATGACTACAAAGAGACTCTGTGGTTATTTGATGTGGTTATGAAGCTTTAAATGCTAATGCTATGTTTTATATTGTGTAATGGTTTTACTCATTTCTGGCACGGTCAGGATTTGAATGTTTTTGTATTGAAGTGGGCGGGTTCCTAGTTCTCTGATCTGGCAACACGGCCCATGTCAGAGGCAGACATCGCTCTGTTTCCTCACCAGTGCTGGATATTTACCCTCCGCCATTGAATATGACTGTCCACATTCTGATGATGGGTGGTTTATGGTCCATATATAGGGCACTCCCACAATGCAGCAGAGAAGCAGTGAACGTTTTGTTCCCCAACATCCCGTAATGCTGTCTGCCTTATCTCCGTGAAGCAGTATTTCCAACACACTGTATCTCTGCTCCAGCTGCCCAGACTCAGACTCAGACTCAACGTAAACGAGTCCCTGCTCCCTAGTTGTGTATCCGGGCTCGTGTTGTGTAGTCACAGTGAAGAGCAGCAGCGTGGAACACACACTGCAGGGATGAATACAAGCTTTCCTCCCTTCCATGTTTAGCCAGCAAAACAAACTAAACAAGCCACTCTGGTAATAGGTGACCTCGGTGATGAGATGTTTGTGGGGTGCGCAGAGTGCTGTCTGGATATTAATTACATATTTTCCAAGTCTTTGAACCAGCAGGGTCCCTGGAGACGGGGGGCCTTGTGGGAGGGGTGCAGAGTCAGACTCCTGCCAAGCACAAGCACAGAGCTGGGCTCTTCTATTATTCATCCTCCCCCTGTGTTATTGTTCCTCTGTGGAGTTATCCGCACCTTTTTTGTATTTATTTGTTAGCTGCTGTTTTAGAAAAATAAATAAATTGTTTTCATTCATTTGGATATTTGTCTCATGAAGAGCTTAAGTAGTCTGGAATTAGTGAGGGAGGGCTGTTTGTTAAATGATCTCCGTGTCCTTGGGGGCCTAGACCTAAATCTATTTGGACACGGGCTTAGAGCTT
Organism: Taurulus bubalis; assembly: GCF_910589615.1. NCBI lineage: Eukaryota > Metazoa > Chordata > Actinopteri > Perciformes > Cottidae > Taurulus > Taurulus bubalis. Next base: position 24,547,138 of record NC_136601.1, read on the forward strand.
GTAAGCCTATTATTCCCATCTGATTCAAAAACACCACATTGTGTGTGCAATGGTTAAATTGATTGCGTTCACACACGGCCACATAAATAAAAACACGTTGACTTAATACACAGGAGTGTGCATGATATGTCAGCGCTCTGCATTGTATATACACACACACACACACACACACACACACAGTACCTGTGGCTTGTGCTGATTCACAGTGTCACTCAGAGCCGAGTGAGAAAAAGAGTGATTGGCTCTTTTGGTGGCTCAGTGTTGCTCTGCTTTCTTTCCTCGTTCTTTATCTTTTATGTCGAAATGGAATCCGAAAATTGGAATGAATTGAAGGTAAAAAAAAAGAGAGAAGAAGAAAACCCACCTGTGTGCGATAACACAAATGCCATGCAGCTGGAAGGAGCCGTGTTGTCGTCGGCTCATATCCCGCTGATTGACACGCCGAGGTCCAAACCGCCGCTGAGCTGGCCCGGCTTCACAGGAAGTGAATGGGACGACTCTTGGAATTGAAATGGAGGGTAATTGAAACCCTCGAGGTTCGGACTGTGCCTTATAATGGAAGAAAAAAAATAAAGCTGAAAAGATTTGGCTTCCTACGAGGCTGGGAATGACCAGCTGCTGAGCTACGATTCTGGACGTGACTCAGTGAGGTTCAGAGGAGCCGCTGGACAGAGCTGGCAAGAAGAGGAGCAGCTAGCCGACCCAACATCGAGATAAAAGAAAACCTGTGCGAGTGATACCTGCATCTCCATGATCCGTCTCTTCTGGCAGTTTCCGCCGAGTCGGCAGCAGCAGCCGAGCTCGTCGAAGGCTTCACAACATCACCGAGATCGTCTCCTTCATCCCGCTGTGTTGTTATTTTATTTCCTCCCCCCAGACGCGAGTGTCAGATTAAACCGAGGGACATGTGATGTACTACATCTGTCGCTTGCGTCTCCTCGCCAGTCATCTGTCGCACGGCGCTGTGGCGCGCTAACGTCGACGGAGACGCGGTTCACATCGCTACGCTACGTGTTTACATCAACGGTAATGAGCGCGCAATTAATATAGGCTGTCGCCTGTTTGAATCGTCCTCTGGGAGCACGGCTGACAGTTTCAACCAAATTTGTAAAATGTTTTTTTCGCTCGCAGACGACTTGAAAGTCGGCCCTGGTTTCCAGACGGTTCTAATGTCTTTTTTTTTATGGATTCATGGCTGCCTGGAACCGGTCCTGCCTGCTGCTATGGCCCTGCTGATGGAACCGGCCTGGAACCGGTCCTGCCTCCTGCCATGGCCCTGCTGATGGAACCGGCCTGGAACCGGTCCTGCCTCCTGCCATGGCCCTGCTGATGCCCCTCCCCTCTACCTCCTACCTCCTGTCTCCTACCCCCTGCCATGGACGTGCTGATGCCCCCTCCCTCCTCTCTACCTTCTTCTGCTTCCTGGACCTATACTACTCATGATACGTGAATAATGTCTGTCATTCATGTAATGTGCTGTAACTCCGTTACGTTATTCATTCTGGCCACATGACATCTATTGCTTCTGTCCATCCAGGGAGAGGGATCCTCCTCTGTTGCTCTCCCTCAGGTTTCTTCCCTTTTTTCCTTGTGAAAGGGTTTTTACTCTCTTTATTGGGGGGAGTTTTTCCTGATCCGATGTGAGGTCCCGGGACAGGGATGTTATCTGTACAGATTGCAAAGCCCTCCGAGGCAAACTTGTATTTGTGATGTTGGGCTATATCAAATTATAAACTGAATTGAATTGAAGGCATCACGGTCGCACGACACTGCACGTAAACCCCTCGGCCCGGATAAATGACCCCCGCTCTGCAGCTGTGAGATCCGGCTGTGACGCACCTCCACATGCATATTTAATCGGTGGCTCTACGCAAACACCGAGGAGTCGGGCTCCCAGGACCAATGTGAGGATGTCACGCAGGGGCCACAGCACCGATTCCCATGTCTGCCGGTCTCCCAGAGATCAATAAGCGAGGCAGGTCTTTGGTGGGAGTAAACACGGCGACGCGGGAGGTGATTAAAGCGACAATACGCAGCGTTCCTCCCCGAGAGAAGCAAGCGCATTGTCAGCGCCGACCTCCTCCCCCTCCTGTGGCCACGCTTCCGTTCCAACACCTGACGCTCATCTTGACGAGCTGTCATCCAGGCTGAGCTCGCAGCATCTGCATGGCTCAAGCAGCAGACGGAGAACGGAAGCGATCCGCAATTAAGGAAAGCAAAGCTGACATTCAGCGCGTTCCTCAGCTTCTACTTCCACTGTTCCACTTCTCCTCCATGATCCACTGCATCTGCAGCTTATCTTAAATATGCTCACGTTCACTTTAGCTCGTTCATTCTGCTGTTGACGTTTCATGCTCGTCCTTCCTGGAATTACTTTTCACCTCTGATTTTAAAGAAGTTCTCAGTGGGCGTCGAGTGATGCATCGTAAAAGTTATTTTCAATGAGAAGCTTCCACCAGGTTTTATTTTTTACAAGAAAGTCAATGAATGTAACCAAAGTAAATGAACCTGAACTTCAATAAATGAAACATAACATAGCCTTTTAAGCCCTCACCTTAATCCTATTTATTGTTTGAGTTGTGTTTAGAGGTTGTACATGGGGATTATATATATATTATTGTAGCCCTGATTTTTATGTTTAATTTGATACCTAACATGTTTTTCTTTTCTTTTTTGTGGATTTATACCATGTGTTTTTCCCCTTAATTAGGACACTAGGGCTCAACAGGATTAAGCAGGACTGTTGGCATCTACATTTGTATTTTCACAGTGGAGACTGGATCAGCGCTCGTCACCTTCTACATCTGACTTGAACATTTGTGATGCCGGAGATGTTTTTGCTCACGCGATGGACTTTTATCTCCTGAGAAACTCCCAAGCTCTCTAATGAGGACGCTCGTTACCACGGCTCCACTTACTTCCTCACCTACCAACACATATTTTCAAATTAGCACTGAACCCAAAGTACAGCCGAGGCCGATGGGAATGTCAGGAGTTCTTCAGCTATTTGATCATAAATATGAGGCGAGGAGATGTCTTTACCGGTTGATGTGCTCGATGAAGATGAACATGGATGCCTGAAGTGTGTTTCATGGTGACGCATCATTGCAGGGACATTTCATTACAAAACTAAAATGTCAACCTGCTAGGGGTGCTAGAAAAAATGGGAACCATGAATGTTTCCAACGTTTTGTCCCGGTGCATTCAGAAGACGTGGCGATATTTTAACGGATACATGAAAACTTGAGCTTCACACACGACTAGAGGTTCCTCTCGAGGGTCAGCTTCGGTCGCCCGGGTCAGAGTGTCACTTTTTAATGGGGTCGACTGTGGGTCAATAGCACAGCAGGGTCGTCCTTCAATCAGAGGATCGGTGGTTCGATCCCCGGCTCCACTAATCCATGTCGATGTGTCCTTGGGCGAGACACTTAACCCCCCAAAAATGCTCCCGTAGCTGTGCAGCTGTTACAGGGTTTTAATGTTGTTTAGACCAGTAGATTCTCAACTAGTGGGTCGTGACCCAGAAGTGGGCCGCGGACCCATCTTCAGTGGGTCACAGGTCCATGGGCGAAAAAAAGTGTAAGAAAAACGTCCTGTGCTTTTATTTTGAAGGGGATTTTTGTGTGTTGTATTACCTTGTGTCCTTAAGATGCACTTTAGGGTAAACTATAAAAGGGAAAAAAATGTTCTTGTTGGCATACTGTGATATCCTGTACTATCTCTGGTTCAAACTGCACCATATTTCATTAAATCAATTTGAGAAGTTGAACATTTTCCTCGATTTGGGTCGCGGCTTGTCATTCAGGGGTGATGGGTGAATGATGACATGTAGTGTTAATACAAGTACAGTCCATTTACCATTTACAAAAACCTGTCCAGTACCTAAGTTACATAACAGAGATGAGGTGAAACAAGTCAACATCAACTTGGCTTCATGCGGCACACGGACAGCGGTCTCCTGGGTGAGAGTCCTGTGTTTGTTTGACCTGTCCAACCTGTCCGATGGCGTCGATGGCTTTCCTTCGGCGTCCGCTGAGGCCCCTCCCGTCCAAAAGCGTCTCCGAGGGGCCCAGCTGGCAGGAAGCAGAGGCTGACGAGGCGGCCGCTCAGCCCGGATGATGAAGATGTTCCCGTCGCGTCTCGGCCTCGTGGCTCAGCTCCGTCTCCGCTAAATGAGTCTCTCCCCCAAGTTTTATTAATTAGTGTAATTAAGCCTTTTTGACGACTTACTATGAAGTTTGGTCTGAGGTATTTCGTGCCATTTTTCAGCCACCGCTCAGTGCTTAAGCCACACAACATTAATAATGCTAATTAAGCACTTTGACAGTTAATTTAAGATAATTAATACAAATACTAATATTAGATGGCACACAATTGGAGCCAGGCAGAGTGAAACCAAATGCCTTTTTCACACATGCTAAGGGACTTTTTTTATGGAAGCAGAGGGGGGGAGGAAGAAAAAAATATGAAATCAGCTCCAAAATACCTGCAGAGATCTATATTTCACAACCGGGCTGTCAGAATTTTAAATGACTTCTAAAATCACTGCAATTTTTCCGCACAGGGAGACGCAGCTGTCAGGGCGGCTTCCTCGCTGCCCGGCCCCGGCTTTGAGGATTTATTTTTAATTTTTTGTCTTTTCACACTCCAAAAGTTCATTAAATCTCGCCCATTAGCTCTGTTTATAACCCCGTACTTTTTCATCTCCTTAACGAGCAGATTGCTTTTTTTTTTTCCTTCTCTTTTTTTCTCCTCACAGAAATACAGAAGCCCTTTTTAAAAAAAATGATGGTCAAGTCGTATTGCTGGAGAGCTAAAAACAGGCGATCCAGATGGCCCATTTGCGGTGCAGGAAGACGCCTTGGCTCGCTGAAGACGGAGAGGGAATACGTCACTGTCGCCGCCTTAACTACCAAACACATTACCTCTGAAGTATATGCCATTTGCAATGCCGGGCCCATTTCTTAACACCTCCGAGGCCGCTTAGCTTGATCCCCTCTGCTGAAAAAGTCCCAAAAAGATGAACGCAGTGCGCCCGGTGAACAGTCAGGCTCCTGCTTATCGATACGGCTGTGCTCATCTCAGGAGTGGTGTCTGCTCGGGGGCCCCGGCCTGCAGCTGTTGGAGGCCCAGCCAGAAGCTGTAATAGATGGTGATTGCTGTGTAAATAAAGACTACGCATACAAGTGGAAGAGGGCACACGGAATACATCAGAGCTGCTTGTTTTTCGCAGGAAAGAGAAGGCCGTTAGCTCGGGAGCTCAATTAGGAGCAGAACGGTGACATCACAACATGAGGAACGTGCACTAACAATGCAGATAGGGGCCAGTGTGATGCGAGCGGCGTCGGGCACTTGTAAAACCTCCGCCTCGCTGCACACCGTCTCCTCCGCTGGGTATTGAACCGGGATTGGCAAATTGTCTTATTTATCTCCTTTTGACCTCCTCCCCAGACACTTGTCTTAACCTCTGCACATTCTTAATTGAATGAGCAGGAGCGCTGTGTGTGTGTGTGTGTGTGTGTGTGTGGGTGTGTTTGTGCATGTGTGTGTGTGTGTGCTCACTGGCTGGCTGCATGCATGGCATTAGGAAGGTAGAGTTTATTATCAGTCTCAGGCGCCGTCCCGCTGCGGTTAGTGTTTCCTTAATGAGGCTGGAGAGCGGCGCGGGCCAGAGCTCGTTAGCCGGGCTCTGGGGTTAATGTGTGATGGAGTGGCTGCTGGCCCACTGGTAAACAACAGGAACCTGAACCAGGACGGGGGCCACGCCGGACCCAGCATTGTGTTTCTCAGTCCAGCACTCGTCACACGGAAACAGCAAGAAGCAGAGACCGGGAAGAAAAGAGGAAAAAGAATGTTATAACAGGATTTATAATGATATAATATATCATATTAATATTACCTTTCGTACAAGAAATGCAACACATTGTGCTCCACAATAAAAATAACAAGGGAGCCAAGATGAAACTGGGTCTCCACTCTCTTTTCCTTTTTTAAGACCTGGACTGCATCTCCCTCTCCAGAGCTGCAGCGCTCTGAGGCTGATCAACACAACTGAACCTGCTTTGCATGTCCCTTATGCAAGATGGACAACAGCAAAGAACCCAGATCATCACCTACACGGCCCTCCACACCCTGAACCCCTTCGTACCTCTCTGACCTCCTGCAGGTGTGATGATGTCATCTCTCTGCCTTGTTTTATTGTTGCTTTTTACCATGTAGAGAGCCTTTGAGTACTGAATTATATTGTTATTATTATAGTGTAATGGAGTGTGGAGCAATCATCAGTAGGCTTTAAGACAATAATCTCATTGACACAAACAACAACTTGTCTCTCCCACGGCCTCCAGGTCCCTGAATGCACCGCTGGTTATTTGCACTGAAATACGCGGTTGTGCCACGATGCTGTTACTTCCTTATTGAAATGTTGCCAGCCGTGTGAAACCAGTGAAGATCAATTGAAGGGTCTATTGAGATCATTTAGACGTTGAGGGAAACATTAAAAAGAAAGTTATTGGGGTCGCCCTGAAGATTGGTCGCCCTCTCTGCGTCCCGCGTCGACCGCTGTTCCTTCTTCTTCTTCTTCTTCCCCGTGCTTTTGCCCGTGTGGGTATTCTGGAGGCCGGATGTGTCGGCCTGGTTTATTTCAGTCTCTCGCAGCCCTTCACAGACCACTTGACTTTTAAGACCGCCGTGACTTTGCTGTGGAGTTCTTCTCTTTGACTTTGCCTCTCGCTGTGTAAGTTCAGGGGAGGGGGAGGGCAGCACTGCTGCGCATTCGTGCGGGAAAACAAAGTGTTATATTCTCCACCCTCTCTCTCTCTCTCTCTCTGTCACTCTGTCTCTCGGCCGCCCTCCCACTCTAACCCCTGAGGAGCGTGTGGGGGCGGTGTCTGCGAGGTCCGGGGTTCTCGTGTCCTTGGCTGAAGGTCTGCGTTGGGGCTCGTTTTACTCCGACTCCAAGGAATCCTTCCACTGCCGCAGCTGCCTCTGGCGCTTTTAAGTGGCCTCGGGCCGCTGATGGGATTCTCTCCACACGGCTGGCGTTTCTGGGGCCCGACTGCTCCCCGAGCCTCCCCTGACCTCCCCTGACCTCCTCTGACCTGACCTGCAGCCTCTGAGCTTCTCCACGCTGCGGCTCTGGAGGTCCAAGGTCTCGCTTTAATCCGTGCCCGGCCTGGCCCCCGGGTCCTGGGTGACTACACAGGTTCATTACAGCCCCATCAGCATCTTCAACAGCCATTAACGCGATTCATCATCGTAATGGAATCGCTTGTCAGCTACATGGTAATCATTTATAAGCAATAAAGTCACGGGCAGCTTTTTTAGCAACCGGGCTAATTTCCCTGTCATCAATTAGTCTGGTATTACAGTGTGGTTTCTTTTTTTTGTCTGCGCGGAAGGGATTTTAATCAATATTGCGACACATGAAATCCATAAGAGCTTCGCTGTGGCAGGCAGGGCCGGAGAGAGGGAGACGGAGCCGGAGCCGGAGACGGAGCCGGGGCCGGAGCCGGAGACGGGGCCGGAGCCGGAGATGGAGACGGGGCCAGAGACGGGGCCGGAGACGGAGACGGAGACGGGGCCGGAGCCGGAGATGGAGACGGGGCCGGAGACGGGGCCGGAGACGGGGCCGGAGCCGGAGATGGAGACGGGGCCGGAGACGGGGCCGGAGCCGGAGATGGAGACAGGGCCGGAGACGGGGCCGGAGACGGGGCCGGAGCCGGAGACGGGGCCGTAGCCGGAGATGGAGACAGGGCCGTAGCCGGAGATGGAGACGGGGCCGTAGCCGGAGATGGAGACGGGGCCAGAGACGGGGCCGGAGACGGAGACGGAGACGGGGCCGGAGCCGGAGATGGAGACGGGGCCGGAGACGGGGCCGGAGACGGGGCCGGAGCCGGAGATGGAGACGGGGCCGGAGACGGGGCCGGAGCCGGAGATGGAGACGGGGCCGGAGACGGGGCCGGAGACGGGGCCGGAGCCGGAGACGGGGCCGTAGCCGGAGATGGAGACAGGGCCGTAGCCGGAGATGGAGACGGGGCCGTAGCCGGAGACGGGGCCGTAGCCGGAGACGGGGCCGGAGCCGGAGATGGAGACGGGGCCGGAGCCGGAGATGGAGACGGGGCCGTAGCCGGAGACGGGGCCGGAGCCGGAGACGGGGCCGGAGCCGGAGATGGAGACGGGGCCGGAGCCGGAGATGGAGACGGGGCCGGAGACGGAGCCGGGGCCGGAGCCGGCGAGGAGGCAGTGAGGAGGCAGTGAGGAGGCAGTGAGGAGGTAGTGAGGAGGCAGTGAGGAGGCAGTGAGGAGGTAGTGAGGAGGCAGTGAGGAGGCAGTGAGGAGGCAGTGAGGAGGCAGTGAGGAGGTAGTGAGTAAGTTCATGAGAGCTTTCTCTGGAACACGAACATCGCAGCACAGATTGGGTGTGATATGTCGTGTCCTGGGCAATCTGTACCCACACCTTGCACTGGTGTGTGACACACACACACACACACACACACACACACACACACACACACGCACCACCTTGTGACACCCATTCCTTGCGAATCTAAAACTTAAATGTTTTGACTTTTTAACTTAGAGCAGTCCAGAGCTAACCAGTGGAGCAGGCTCACATGGACTAAATGGTATGCGGCCGCTCTGTGAACAAAGTGAGGAGGAGCTCTGATAACTCACACGGAGGGAGAGAGGCTTCATTCTCTACAGGGAGACTTTACTACACTAGATATTTACTGAGATTATAAGTGTTTGATGAGATATTAATGCTCTGAATATTAAATACAGATCCTTTGAAAAAATCTTAACGTTTGAATTAAAAACAGACTAAATAGAAAAACAATGTCAAATTAATGCAATAACACATAGGTATGCAGTATTATGAGGTCTGTGTAATAGTGGGCAAATGCTAATGACAATAGTTCAAGAGAGTATTGTTACCAGCTGTGTCCTCGTGGTAGAATGTGTTCCTGGAGCAGGAAGTACTCTGAGGAGGAACACAACTGTACAAGACAGTCAAGATACTTTACAGGTGTGGGGATGAGATACAAATGAAGGCCGGATTTGGAGACGGGTCCTATCCCCCGCCGAAGTGGAGGCGGGGCCATTGGCCCCCCGACTTTACACTGCTAGGCCTGATTTGGGGTCACAACTTGGGGTCTGATCCCATCACAAGATGTTCTTTAGTTTCCTCCTGTTTTTTTCTGATCTATTGATTCTTGCAGTGGGATTTCCCCGCCATTACACAATTATGTGTTCTTCCCATCCATTCACAGAGTGGGATTCGGGATTGGATTTTCGGTTGTATACTGTCGGGGTCCGTACAACTTTGGACAAGGCGTGCTCTGATTGGCTAGCTATGATCATGCAAATGCTAAGTGGGCGAAAGGGCGCTCGTCCAGTAGAGGGCTCCGTCTGTGCCTCTTAGATCGGGGGTTACGATACCGTAACCTTCAGCATGGCTAGTCCCATTGAAGTGTTAACGGTTAAAGTGGCTTCCCGGAGACAAAGTGTCCTCCCTCTCAGAGGTGTAAAGCTCCCTCTCCCTGGCTACACACTCAGTGATGTAAGTGGGAGCAACAGATGTCCCACTAGCTGCCAGGTGTGTCGAGCAAAGCTCCCACCGAGCTGCGCATAATCAATCGGGTTTAGTGGCGTATCCTCCAGAGTACAAACACATTCACATCACCTTCCAGCGTTTAGACACACACCCGCTGAGTACGTGTGCATGGACGTGCACGCGTCTCCCCGACTGGAGCCAAAGTGCAGCTAAACGACCTGGCTGCGCCGACTTTGTTTAACGCGTCGCTTCAGCGCGACCCGCCGCCGCCGACTCGCGTCAGCCGACTGCCTCCCCCACCGCCGCCGAGCTAATGGCTTTGACTCCGTCAGAGGAATGCCGGCTGTAGCTACCCGCACGTCTCCACGCATCCATAATGCGCGCGGAGTAGTTTGTTGAGTCTGCAGCAGTAATTAAATGCAATTACTTCCCTCCGATTGCTGATTTGTGGCGACGGATGATGTGCAATCTGCTCCCATAACATCACACGCCTTGCCGTGCAAATCAATGCGGGCGCCTGCTGAGGCTCCACTGAATCGGTTTGCAAAGCAAACAAAGAGCCCGGGTCCCTCAGGACCCCGTCTGTGTGGCCGCGGTTCGTGATGTGCTCGTCGTCGCCTGCTGATGGCACGGATGGCGGCTCGATAGTTTGAACAGGACTCTGGGGCTAACTGGAGGGTCAATACAGAGGAAAAGGAGGAGAGAGACTCCCACCGACATGTTTTCCTCTGAAATACTGGCTCATAATATATAAATAAGGCTTTTATCGCGGACCGGAAGCGGTGGCCCTGGTCCAGGTTGGAAGGAGTAATAGAGTTTGTTGCCGAGGTTCAGAAAACAAAGCTTTTCCGTGTTGTTGTTTTATAAATATAAGTGCAATTCATCGGTGATCGTTTGATGTTCTTATTAACTGTAAGAAACGAAGACCTCGTTCCAGTAAAACGGTCTCTTCTCGGTGTTTTGTGCCCATTCTGCGTGGATGTATTCATTAGAAAACAACAGTTCCAAATACTATATTGATGTGCCAAATAATTGCACAAAAACATGCCCCCGGTGTGTGAAGGCCTTTAGAGTACAATACAAGATGAATATGCTGACTCATGCCCATTTCCTTCATTCCGTAGCAGAAGGATAAGTCAATAGAACGTGATAATTAAAGTTATTAAAGTTGTTGACGGGTGTGTGTCTGCTTTTTTATTGTCTCTCTTTTCCTGTGAGTAACTTATACTTGGGACAGCAGTTTGCATGAGGACCACAAATAAAATAAACATAAATGTTACTTCTGTTATTAGACATTCCTGTCATCAAGCATGTGCTCAGACTAAGAGCAACACAGAATGTACTCATGTGATTTATGAAAATCAAAGCCTGATATGTCTCATTCCTGTTCTGTAGAGCTCCATTGTTGCTCTCTCTCTTTCTCTCTATCTCGCTCGCGATATGTGTATTTACTGTATAGATTTATATATACTGCATTTATTTATGCTGGCAGCAAAAGAAAAAATAATAATTTCTATGATCCCGAGGACTGCCAGGAGAGTAAAACGGAGGAATAGACGTGACCAGACAATGTATCTGAACAGTGTAGCAGTCACATGTTGGGTAGTCTCCCGTTGGTTTTGTGGACTACGGTTTGGAGGCCTTGATGTCAGCTTTTGGTCGTCGCCATCTTGGCTTTTTAGAACCAGAAATGGCGCGAGAGGGAGGAGCTAAGTGCAGCCGAAAGCTGATCCAGATACTTTGAGGCGACTCAAAGGTTAGAAATGAACTTCCATGGTGTGGAAACACACTGAGAAAGGCAAGTGTATTTGTAGAGCACGTTTCAACAACAAGGCAATTCAAAGTGCTTCACATAAAACCATTCAAAAGATCAAAACATAATGCAAAAGAAAACAAGATCTAAAAACATCTAAAACAATAAAAACGCTAAAAAAGTCAAAACGATAGAAAATAGAAATAAAAATAGAAGTTGCAGTGCAGTTTAAGAAATGTATTATACATATATAATACATATTTATTGCAGTAGTGAGATGTAGAAATTGATGTATATCCTTGAATCTGGTTCAGGCAACAACAAACAGAAAAGTCTTCAATCTAGATTTAAAGGAGCTGAGGGTCTCTGAGGGTCTCAGCAGACCTTGTTCCAGATGTGTGGAGCAGAAAAGCTGAAAGTTGCTTCTCCGTGTTTAGTTCTGACTCTTGGAACAGAAAGTAGACCCAGACCACCTGAGGGGCCGGGGTGGTTCATAAGGTAGCAGCAGATCACAAATGTCTGTAGGCCCGAAACCACACAGTCCTATAAACCAGCAGCAGGATTTTAAAGTCAATTCTTTGATGGACAGGAAGGGTTCAAGTTGTGAGCCGTATGTCCTTTTTCTCATAGACTTCTATACCATCACACCCGAGGAGTTGCCCCCGGATGGCCATTAGAAGGCTCATGTGACTCCTGGTTATATTTTGTAAAACAAATGCAGCTCTTTTCTTACCTTTGATCTTTTATTTTTTTTTATTTTTGTGAGAGTAAAAAGTCAAACTCTCATGCATGCTTGCCTCTCGGAGCATCTGGGCTATTGAACGCACTACCTAACTCCTACCCGACGCTGTCCCGCCTCCATGAATGATTGACAGGTTCCAAAAACATTCAATTACTCATGTATTTTGCTTTTTCATTTATTCAGGGAAACAGAGTGACAGAATCGATATTTAATCTCAATTGGCCACGATAGTTTTTTCTATTTTCACATTTAAATTTTTGAAACATAAAGCAGGGCTAGTCTTCCCAAAATGAAATGTCAATTGCCTTCAGGATTTTAATTTTCACATTGTCAAAGGCAAGGTAGATTTATTTATGATGCACATTTCAACCACAAGCTAATTCAAAGACATGAAACGTAAACTGCAAGTGCAAAAGAAAACAAAGAAACACAAAAACGGACGAATGCAATTAAAAACAGTCAAGAGCCAAGAGAATAGAAAACAAAAACAAGCTCAATAGAATGAGACAGCTACATATTAATAATAAAAGGCAACGGTAAACAGAAATGTCTTCAGCCTTGATTTAAAGTAAGAGAGTGTTCAGCTGACCTGCAGCTTTCCATGCGGTGCATGTTAGTGCATGTTAGCGCATGTTAGTGCACGTGAGCGCGCCCCACCGGGCGCCGCCTCCGCTCTGCGCTGCTCTCATGTGGGGAGCTGAGTACGCTGCCCGGGCCGGGCACTATGCAGAGCCCTTTAAGTCAGGATCTTCTTCACTCTTCTCTCAAAGAGGAGAACGTTCCTCACATGAGGAAAGATGCTCAGAAGATGTTGGTTCTCTTTGGATCTACCGACATGAGAACAAACATTCTAGTGATGAAGTTCAACAGATCAGATCCTCTCTCTCTGATACCTGTTAGCTGTCCTTCATCTCCACCTCATTCAACCAGACTTCATGCTCTTGTTCAAGCAACACAGACTGGACTTTTCTCACCGAGTAAGAACAACTGAACTGGAAAACATCAAAAGCACTTATTGCTTTTGTTTAAAGTTAATAAATTGCTGGTCTTTAACATACATATTTAAGGTACGGTTTACATTTTTTAAACTTATTTTCATAGCCTTATTGTAACATGTATTCTTACCAGTAGCAGCTCAAAACAATATCATTTTCAGTTTTTTAATAAAGTAATAACATTCATATTGAGTTAATTGAATTAAGTTCAGACTTTTGGTTCGGCCCTCCACAACGGTCCAAATTTCTCATGTGGCCCCTTGGGAAAATGAATTGCCCACCCCTGGACTAAGGTATGTTAATGACATGCGGTTCCCAAGCGCTCTTTGGTGACGTGGTTGATTACGTTACTGTCATCTGTCCGTCATCGTATAAAGCCCGCCCTAACAATTTGATTGGTCCGAACAATTTTTGATTTTGGATCATTTCTCCCCAACGGAGCAGTGCCAGACCGAACTTCCAGACCTCAAATGTTGTGGGCGGGGCTAAGTTCGGCTGGTACCAGGATACATCTTTAGCATACCACCCAAAAATCCACTAGAATGCATGAAATAACATCTTCTTCAACCAAAATGTCCTTGGGGTGGACCATCAGCTATGCCTTTGCTTCACAGAATGTAACCAATGTTGTCCATCTCCAGTAGGCCGCCCTGATCAACGACTTTAGGCCCCACAAACCACCAAAATGCAGGGTACAACATGGGTACAACATGGGGACAACATGGGTACAACATGGGGACAACGCCAAACTAATTCAAATTTCCTGATATTTGAGCCACCAACGTGTGTGGCTGCGTGCGTGGCAAAATTTTGGTCACCCCCGACAAAATCTCACTCCAAGGTTTTTTGAAAAGTTGGCAGCTCTGCAAATGTCATGACAATAAAAAGATGTTAGGTGTAGTGAACTGAAAACATTGTCCCTGTCTGGAAGAAAGTTTTTATTTTGGATAACCTCGTGTTTGAGGTCAAATATAAAGCAACAGGAGTGCCACTGTGCTCAAAAGCGATTCCCTTTTCAATAATCTCTGCCGCCATCCTCCTCTGGTCTCCCTGACCCAGACAACTTTATATTTCTATACAAGGTCCTCCCAACGTCCACAGCACTTTATTCAACAATAAGAAGCAATAAATTCACAGAGATCTGTGGAAAAATGATCAAACGGATTCCCCTCTGTTTTGTGTTCAAAGGGCACAGTGTAATCAGATTTCCAGTGACTTGTGCGTAAGATGCTGCTTCTCAATTGCAGTAAATATTAACTTCTGCAGCTTTCTTGGGAGAGCAGACGATCAAAGAAGGTACTTTTGGGAATTCCCGGTGTTAGAGTGTGCAGCACTTTATTGTTTGGAGATGTGTAGGGTTCCGTAGAGGATTATATGAGTAAGTTTCAAAGATGCCTCTTCATGTGAAAAGTCCTTCTGTCAAACCCAGAGGGATTCGTTCATGTATTATGCTGAAATTACAATCTCTGGCTTTATATATGTGTATAGGTATATAGTGTATATATATGTGTGAAAGGTCTACATGTATTATTATGGACATGCTGCTCTGCATACGGCACGAACAGAGGCAAGCAAAAAAACATGGCTGAGGAGCTCAGGGGAGCACAGGCTGTTTAAAAAGGTCTTTTTAAACAGCCTGTGCTTCCAGTCTGCTAGCCCCCAGCCCTCTAGCCCCCAGCCCTTTAGCCCCCAGCCCTCTAGCCCCCAACCTCTAGCCCCCAGCCCTTTAGCCCCCAGCCCTCTAGCCCCCAGCCCTTTAGCCCCAAGCCTTCTAGCCCCAGCCCTCTAGCCCCCAACCTCTAGCCCCAGCCCCTTAGCCCCCAGCCCTTTAGCCCCCAGCCCTCTAGCCCCAGCCCCTTAGCCCCCAGCCCTTTAGCCCCCAGCCATCTAGCCCCCTACCCTCTAGCCCCCTACCCTCTAGCCCCCAGCCCTCTAGCTATACAGTGCTAGCCTCCTGCTAACCCTCCATCTTGCTGGCTTCCAGTCTGCTAGCCCCCAGACCTCTAGTCCCCAGCCCTCTAGCTCCCAGCCCTCTAGCCTCCAGTCTGCTATACAGTGCTAGCCTCCTGCTAACCCTCCATCTTGCTGGCTTCCAGTCTGCTAGCCCCCAGACCTCTAGTCCCCAGCCCTCTAGCTCCCAACCCTCTAGCCTCCAGTATGCTATACAATGCTAGCATTCTGCTAACCCTTCATCTTGCTAGCTTCCAGTCTGCTAGACTTCAGCCCTCTAGCCTCCAGTCTGCTATACAATGCTAGCCTCCTGCTAACCCTCCATCTTGCTAGCTTCCAGTCTGCTAGCCCCCAGCCCTCTAGCCTCCAGTCTTTTATACAGTGCTAGCATCCTGCTAACCCTCCATCTTGCTAGCTTCCAGTCTGGTAGACCTCAGCCCTCTAGCCTCCAGTCTGCTATACAGTGCTAGCCTCCTGCTAACCCTCAACCTTGCTAGCTTCCAGTCTGCTAGCCCCCAGCCCTCTAGACCCCAGTCTGCTATACAGTGCTAGCCTCCTGCTTACATCCATCTTGCTAGCTTCCAGTCTGCTAGCCCCCAGCCCTCTAGCTCCCAGCCCTCTAGCCTCCAGTCTTTTAGACAGTGCTAGCATCCTGCTAACCCTCCATCTTGCTAGCTTCCAGACTGCTAGTCGCCAGCCTGCATCTCAGCCTACAAAGAGCACTTGAAGGCCAAGCTCGAGAAGGCGAAAGCGCATGACATCTAAATAAACGACCACATTCTGAGCCACTCATCTTGTATTTATTTTGTAACATAAAATAAAGTGGGGGTGTCTGACCTCTACAGGTCATAAATTAAAACAATGATGGATTATCCATTTCTGTTCTGTTCCATTTCTGTAGCCTTATTCCAGTTGTTCCTGTCTCCATGGGTTTATTCCAGTGGGGTCCGTTCTCCATGGGGTGGCCTTTTTCCAGTGTGGCTACAAACTGGAACATCCTGCTGTATCAGCGAACATCCAGGGAATGGCCTTTCAGATGGTGAAATTGTTAGAGTACCTGGGTGTTCACCTGAACAATAAACTGGGCTGGACCGACAACACAAATGCACTTTACCAAAAGGTACGGAGCAGACTTGCTGCTGCATTGCTGCAAATGTCCTCGCTGTGGGACTGATGAAGCATTATTTTATTTGATCTTAAAAGCACGGTTGGTAATCTTGAGAAACTAGAAAGAAAATGCTGGACTTTAAGAATCTAAACAAATTGGAACAAGGCCTACCGTAAAAGCCGGGTTACAAGCCGCTACTACCTTCGATGGTTGTCCCCACTGTAGCAAGCTAGCGCTGCTGCTAGCTCCCCGCTGCTGCTGCCCGCGTCCCACGTCCCCTCTGGCCGAGTCGGGCGTTGAGCCAGGGCTGGTCCTGCTACCTTCGGTGGTTGTGAGGGAACTAGCAGAAGTTAGCGGGGAACTAGCAGCAGCGCTAGCTGGCTAAAGCGGGGAACTAGCGGGGACACCCACCAAATGTTGTAGCGACTTGTAACCCAACTTTTACGGTACTTTTCTGAGCTTTTGTAACACAAATAAAGGCATCAACCAAACATGTAGCGTGGAACAGGTTGAGTTGTGACTGTATTTATGAAGCAACAACAGGAAGTAACATGTCTGATAGTATGTGTCTACGAGTAATTCTCATAACATGAAAACATTAATCAATAGCACTGACAAGGTGTTCTAAAGTAGTATAACCGTGGCTCAAACACTGCACTAGAGTCAGAAGGAAAATATTTATCATTGAGGGAGGGCCATCAGCAATGAGTACCAGGTGTGGCATTCAGTTGCAGGTAACCTCACCCCAAGGGATGATGGGATCCCTGAGCCACGTGACCCGCCCCCTCCTCCCTCCCCCCGTGTGTTTACGTGTGCCCTGATGCAACACACTGCAAATGCTGATGCCAGCTTACGCTCGGGTGCCAAAAAGGGACTCCCTGTCCTTTTGAAGCACATCTTCAGGGATGTTTTTTAGAAAGGTGGTTGTGTAAAGGCGGCTGATGTCTGATGGGGGGGTGGGAAGCTCAGGGATCAGAAGTGATTATGGCTGGTGTTATCGGGCTTGCGAGCTGCCTTGCCAAAGCTTACATCATGGTCTTGATGATGGCGAGAAGGAGCGCGGGAGAGACTGTGTGTGTGTGTGTGTGTGTGTGTGTGTGTGTGTGTGTGTGTGTGTGTGTGTGTGTGTGTGTGTGCATACGTGAGAGTGTCTAGTAAATCTGTCTTTCTATCAAAAAGGGAAGGGAGAGAGTTGAAAGGTGCGAGAGGGAGACGCTCCCGCCACGTGTAGACCTGCTGTATCCTGACATCACCACCACCTGCATGAGCACACAAACACGCATCCACCAGGAGACGGTGGGACTGCCGCTGCCGGAGTGATGGAGGCAAACAAGCAGTGAGAAGAGGAACAGAAATATATAGAAATGATCAGAAATCATATTCTGTAGTTTTGAGGCACGTGCCCCCAATTTACAGATATTGTATATTTGATCATTTTCTCCAAAGCGATTCCAAGCTTTATACCAATAATCATTACTCATTATGGAGCATTTTATTATAACTTATAAAGTCAAGTATCCTAATACTTCATAATTGGTGATAAAATATGCGATCAGGAGATCGGCGTTAATGCTTTCGATTAGCCGACCCCTGATAATGTGACATTGTGAACACCACATCTGTTTAGTGGACGGTGGAGAGCTGGTAACGTTAGCAGCACCGCTAACGGCTAACGTATGGAGGTTTTCATTGAGTTGCATTATGATGCGTTCAGGCTCTGTTCAGTGAAAATGAGTATTGGTCGAAGGTAAATGATAACGTTACCATGGTGTGTTCAAATATAATATTGTACATGTAAGAAGTTTTTGGTGAGAAATTAATGAATCCAGTCTTTTGAAGGAGATATTTTCACATTGGAGTTTATGTTATTATAATATGATATTTACGAGTGCATAACTGGAATAATACCGTGCTATGAGCAGATTATACCGCATTCTAAGTATCTTTATAATGTATTATAGACAAGCGCATCATATAAAGTGCTATACTATATGTACAACCATTTATGTGATTATTAATTATGTGTATGCTTATTGCTTCTTGCACTGTAACGGCATTGTTAAAAAATATCATCATGGCGATTGGGTGTAATATCAGGTAATGAACAAACAAAAGCATATGTGTGTGTGTGTGTGTGTGTGTGTGTGTGTGTGTGTGTGTGTGTGTGTGTGTGTGTGTGTGTGTGTGTGTGTGTGTGTGTGTGTGTGTGTGTATTGCAGAGAGATCTGCTGTTTAATTACCTCCAGCAGAAGCTCTGGAACATAATTACTTTGTGTTTCAGTGTTTTCCTTCTTGATTGGGTTTCGCTGGCATTTCAGCAGCGGCGCTTCGCTTCCATCATGATGAATGTGACAGGCGAGGCGGGCGCCACTTCTGCTGCCGCCGCCGCCGCCGCCGTTTCTGCCCGGGTGGCTGGGGATGGATGGATAGGTGGATGCAGGCGGTGATGCAGGCGGTGGTGCTCATCAGGGGAAAACGGAACCACGCAAAGCTGGAGAATCTGGGAGGATTTGGCATTGTTCTTGTGCTTTGTTGTGTTTACACAGCGCAGCAAAAAGAAATGCTGAAGTTGAAAGCAACCCTGGGAGTGTGGGAGGGCGGCTTCAGCTGCAAGATGTCGGTTCTGCTTCAACCGCTTTTGTTGTTTGTTTGTTTTTTTCCGCCTGCGCTGTTCAGCATTTCATAACCCAGGAGTCGGAGACCTTAGGCCCCTGTGCCACCATTAGCATGCGCTAGCTTAGCCCGTAACACACTAGCAGTCAGTGCTGCTCTTTCACAGCATCGGTAACTACAGTAGGTTTGATTGATTTTTCTCTATCATTTCCTTTGTGGAGTTTATTTCTGATGAGGCAGTTTGGTGAAAGGTTGGTAGCTTTTCTTGTAGAGGGCTTTCATGTATAATTACAATGTCCTGATTATGGGAGGGAGGAAAAAAAGGTTGCTATGCACGTTGCCTAAATGGATATTTGGATGTTGAGTCAGAGTTCAAGTTACTGTGGCACGCTCACTAACAAGAGCATTTTAACGGCTCTTCATATCAGAACGGTGGCCATAACTCATCAAATTGTTTATTTTCACTAGCTTTACTGGCTCATGTCATATTCAATACATGTTTTCAAGCGGACTAATTTGAATTATCTTTGCAGGTCTTTTAGTTACTGAAAAGTACTCCCCGGACTAAAATTTCCAGGAACTTCTTGTATCAAGACTAATGAATATATTTTAGCTTCAACTTCCCTTAAAGATGATCCACCCACCTTTTGAAGGCCCCTCGTCGATATTGCCAGACCAGCAAGCTAAGTCAGGACGAGCAAATCAATCTCACTCTGCTCCTGCATTCAGTTTTGACTTTTTGGAATGTTTTCATTAAAAAGCAATGAAAAAAGTTGGTAACACCTTTTAATCCCAGCATTTGTATTTAATATGCAGCATGAGCATGCCTAGCTCATTTCCCAAAGCACACTGTGATGGTCTATGCTCTTTGAATTTAAGAGACCCATATATAGCATTTGTAGTTCTCAGATCTTAACTGGAGTGCAGCGCTTTGCTTTCAAGATAAAGAAGACGGGCCATCCAGTTCTCAACTTCAGTGCCTTTCTTCAGAGACGGATAGGTCTTGTAAATTGGCACCCTAAAGGCTTTTACCACTGAACCGGCGCTGTCACAGAAGTAGCAGTGTCGTGGGGATCTCACTGGCGCTCCAGCCTGAGGCGACTGGCTGCTCTGTGCAGCAGGAGGGCCATCACAACCGCCGTGTGCAGCAGGAGGATCATAAAGAGCGAAATCTAAACCACCAAATTGGAAATATAGTCGGAAACCTTGTATGTCCAAAACCGTTACTTTTCAGGAAATTATGAAAATGTTTTAAAATAGTTGAAAACTGCGTTGTTAAAGCCCTTTCACCTGATACATTCATTCATTATTTATAAATAAATAAATAAATATAAATATATATATATATATATATATATATATATATATACATATATATATATATATATATATATATATATATATATATTTATAAATAATGAATGAATGTATCAGGTAAATAAAGTACTCCAGACACTGGAGGAAAACTTTATTATTATTATTATTATTATTATTATTATTATTATTATTATTATTATTATTATTATTATATTAGTACATGATTATATAAACTCCCAAATATCTTTATTAAAGCAGTTGCTGCACACAGTTGACGGGATAAACAGTGATTTCTATTGAGAGACAGCAGAACCGTTAAACTGGGTTGTTGGTTGTAATGTTTGGAGACATTATTTGAAATATCATGAGATTTGGAATAATGTTTTGAGAAAAATTAAGAATCCTAAACTGTCAGAAGCAGATGTCTCTGTTTCAGGGATCATAAAACCACACACACATATGTATATATATATATATATATGCATATATATATATATATATATATATATATATATATATATATATATATATATATATATATATATATATATATATATATATATATATATATATATACATATATGTATTTATTTTTGATCAAATGTGTTTAGCACATTAGATTTGACCTGACATTCCGCATACTAATGAGTAGAATGTTGGCTGTAGAATGTTCATAAAAGACAGCAGACACATTCAGATCACTGCTATTTCAACGATGGACCAGTACAGTTTGAGAGTCATGACTTCCAAATAGTGGGTACACATCTCTATAAAAATGTGTGTGGCTATGGGTAATAAAGCTCATGAACACAAAACGTGTCACTGTTGTCGCATTACAACCATTGAGTAGTAAATGTGTAAATACAGTGTCTCTGCTGCTCCTCTGGATATTTGAAAAGCCTTTAAAGTCCAAAAACTAAATGATAAGGACTGATATTTCCATGAGGACTAGTTTTAAAGTTGGGACTGTATCTTTATTTATTGTCAGATACTTGCATGTGTCCCTATATTATTAATGTGTTACAAACCTCAAATGGAGATACGAGGCTTTTGACCGGCACATTTTTTCCCGTCATTGATTTTCCCGGCACTGAGGTCACACGGCTAGCTAGCTAGCTAGCTGTGCTAGTCTCCTCACTAGCCAACACCTCCATCTACAATCACAGTGTTTTCTTCAGAGCGAGGGCCGATGTAAAGCTCACGGTCAGAGCCGAGAGACACATTCAACCCGGGCCTCTCCAAGGTGACCTCGAGCCGGAGGACCAGGAGCCGGAGGTCGCTTTGCCTCATTAAGGAAATGTAGCCGATGCTGAGGCACCTGTCAGCGTTTATTACCCACAACCACAGTTAGGATGGCCAATCCAAACCAGCAACATATACGTTGATAAACCAGCCCAACCCGATAGGAGAGAGAGACAGAGAGAGAGAGAGAGAGAGAGAGAGAGTTACTAATATCATACCCGTAGCGCTTTTGATTTTGCATCATCGATGTACTCACAGATATTTCTTGCCAGGAAAGAAAAACTTACACAAGAATATAAATAACAGCACAAGATCAACAGAGCTGGAATATATAGCTGTTATGTACACAAGTGGTGGAAATATAGGTGTTTATATATGCACATAAATGATGAATAAGTATAAAAGCACTAATGAGCATGTGAATGAATTCATAAATAAAACGTCTACAAGTCAAGTGCCAAGCAACACAAGTAAAGCAAATAAATAATGGTTCTAAAAGACTGGATGAGTATGTGCAGTACATGCATGTGTAGGATTAATATTGACAGTGACAGATGTCCGTGTTAAAGTGTGCGATAAAAACAAAATGATAATCTATAATGGCAGCAGTGTGTATTTTGGTGTGAGAGAGTTATTGACAGGTTGACTTCACTTTTACTCGTCATTTCTATTTGTATCCGCGTTGCTCGTCATTTGGAGGTCACACGGGGTCGTGTTGGACAAATAAACAGGCCGGCTAAGCAATAAGAGCACCAGTCATAAAACACAGAACATATAGACAATTCATCACACTTTAGTGTGATAATAATCACAACACTTTTGAAATAATTAAAAAGTTGAATAAAACCGGGAGCAAAGACATTTAGTTTGTGAGAGGAAGATTAAAACCAGAGACTCTGCTACTCTAGATACTCCTAATGTCCCTAATGTCCCTAATATCATTTACTGTTGCACATTCTCATTTATTCATATCGCTGTTTGTCAGCGGTAGCAAGGACCACTTGGACTGATCACTGCTGTTGAGAAGGGCTCTCCATGAAAGTGTGAGGAAGACGAGCTCGGATGAAGTTCGATGAAATCCTAACTGTTCACCGAGCGCTCCTCAAGAAGGAGGCGGAGTTAAGAAATGTAGAAACAAGCTCTTCTCATTGGTTCAATGTGTAAAGCCGACAGACAGGTTTATGAAAGGAAAAAAGACGAAATACGGAGATGCGATATTTCCGTGCCACGCCGACACTACATCCCCCTTGTCAGCTGTGGATGAGGACAAAGAAGTGCCTCCATTTATTTTGAATGTGAGAAAAAAATGGATAAATCAAATAAAACAGCCCGGCCTCCTTCAGATGTGCCCCGCCCTCAGGGCAGCAGCTGATGGGGTACAGACGGAGGAGACCTTTTTAGCTTGGTCCACCAAGACAGCCAATAGGAGGCGGAGGATTTGGAGACAGGAATAACGCGTCTGATTCATCTGAAGATGAACAGATAGACGGCAGAGAGGCAGGCTGGCAGCGCTTCTTCAGCAAGCTAATGGTGCGCTGTGTTTTCAGTCTCTTAAGTGTGTGTGTGTGTGTGTGTGTGTGTGACAACACATGGAGAGGACTACATGTAGGCATCCACATGAAGGAGAGCAGTGAGGGGGAGGAAATGTAGAAATGTGGAGAAAAACAAAACAGGAAGACAGATGTGGCGGAAGTGGAGGACGGATGGGGAGACACGACGAGAGCGAAGACGCCGCCGAGCGATGAGGATGCAGGAGAAGTGAGCTCAGAGGGAGGTGGACTGTAGATGGAGCGGCTCCTTTACTGCTCGTCCGTCTTCAGACCTCCAGCCGGTCTCCTGCCACCCCCCCCCCCCTCCTGCATTGAGCCCCCAGGAGAGGAGCTTGGGCATGGGCCACTTACACACTGACAGACCTCCTGCCTGGACACTCTATCATCCACAGCAGACGGGACCAGGGGGTCCGGCTCTTTTGTTCTTCTGAAGAATAAACAATGAGTCCACTATCACGGGACCGACCCATAGAGACAGACAACCATTCCTTTTACATGAGCTGCAATATGTAGACTCCACACAGACGGGCCCGTCCTGCCCGGGAGTCCAACCCGGACCCCGCCCCCCCCCCCCCTCCTCCATGAGGACATTTGCTGCCATCATTTGCTCACCATGGATGTCTTCCAGGTTTTCTTGGTTACGGTTTGGTTGGGAGCAAAATGAAACCTTAACCTTCCTCTTGTGTTAGCATTCTCTTGTGATAGCTTTCTGTTTGCATCTCTTGTGTTGGCTTTCTGTTAGCATCTCTTGTGTTGGCTTTCTGTTAGCATCTCTTGTGTTGGCTTTCTGTTAGCATCTCTTGTGTTGGCTTTCTGTTAGCATCTCTTGTGTTGGCTTTCTGTTAGCATCTCTTGTGTTGGCTTTCTGTTAGCATCTCTTGTGTTGGCTTTCTGTTAGCATCTCTTGTGTTGGCTTTCTGTTAGCGTCTCTTGTGTTGGCTTTCTGTTGGCATCTCTTGTGTTAGCTTTCTGTTAGCGTCTCTTGTGTTAGCTTTCTGTTAGCATCTCTTATGTTAGCTTTCTGTTAGCGTCTCTTGTGTTGGCTTTCTGTTAGCATCTCTTGTGTTGGCTTTCTGTTAGCATCTCTTGTGTTAGCTTTCTGTTAGCATCTCTTGTGTTGGCTTTCTGTTAGCATCTCTTGTGTTGGCTTTCTGTTAGCATCTCTTGTGTTGGCTTTCTGTTAGCATCTCTTGTGTTGGCTTTCTGTTAGCATCTCTTGTGTTGGCTTTCTGTTAGCATCTCTTGTGTTAGCTTCCTGTTAGCATCTTTTATGTCAATGGGTCGGTTTTGACCCATGTCTTAAATCAGCTGTAAAATACACTAAACACAAGTATCTATCATCCAATGTGTTCCTCATCTCTTGGTGACCTTGTTAGGCTTCCTTATCCATGAACATTTTGTTTATGTTTTAATATTTTTGGTGTGGGCCTCTGAGCCTTTTCTTTGTCAGGATACCTCCATTTCAATTTTAAAAAAATGGTAAAATGAACTTCAAGAGAATCATATGAATAAATAAAAGGTTGTTGTGTTACCTGACTGTTATTGAGGGGTATTAGAACACTCTCATACTCAATCACTGTATTTTTTAATTTTAATATTATTAACTAAAATAACATCTTTGGTGTCAATTTTGGGTCAATTTTTATTATTTACTTCAAGAAAAAGGCAAAAAAGTATTTTTTTCGGCAATAGAACTTTAATACAAACACAAAATGAAAAGTCATAGCACAAAATTATTTTATTTAACAAGGTCAAACAAACAACAACCGACCAAGCAAATCTTATTTTTATAACTGGGTCGAACCCGACCCCAACAACACAAAGGTCATCATTTCAACCAGAGCATTTTATAATTTAGTGATTTATTTTTAATTTTGTTGAAATAGAGGTTCCTGACAAAGTCAAAAAGCCTTGATGCAATAAACACATTTTATGTGGTTCTTTTATGCATTTAAAACCTAAAACGAGTCGATGCCGACCCGAACACAAGAGGAAGGTTAAAAGATAATATTATTATTTTATGATAATGAAACAGAAGCGGTGACTTTTCATCTGCCTCAGATAACAAGCTATATGGAGGAAACACCTGATGAAGATAGAAGATGATGTCATTGACACTGATGATGAGGTGATGAGACAATTATCTCTGGAACCACATCGTTGTTTAATTTCATTTAAAGTGCTACAATGCTGCAGCCCTTGTGAGAAGACACATCTGGTGTGAAACGTAATTAAAGTAACCGTTTTTTCTCTGTCCCCCACTTTCTAGAAACACATCACACAGCAAGGGGGGAGGCTTATGCAAATATTAATACCCAGCAGCCTCTAGTGAGACAATGTATTGTCATAAAACAAGTAACTTTTCTATTTTTGAACGACACGTTTTTTTTTACTAAAACACCTTCCCAATATGTCAACACTTGGTTTCTTAGTGATTTTTGCAGCGATTTTGTCCAAAAGGTGTCTTATTAGTACAGTACGTGTCAGCGACTGCTCCAAAAGACATTTTTGGGAAATCTTGCTTAGTTCATGCTGGATATTCATAGTTATGATCAAAATAGGTTATAAAAGTGATTTCTTTTGAAAATATACTAGTAAATTCTGAAAAAAATAAAATAACACAAGTAATATAACTAATTTGGGGTTCATACGGCTACTTGAACTACTTGAACAGGGGAAAAAATAACTGGGTTTAAAAGGTCAAAGTCCGTGAGTCCGTGAGGTTTGGTTCTGTCCTCGTTGTGCAGACTTTGCCTGAGGGAATTACCCATAGTTCATAGCAACGTGCCGTTCAGCCTTGACACAGAAACATGAAGGAATAAAGACGGAACATGAAAACACATGAAGTCAGAGGAACGCAGAGACTTTGTGACACAGATTTATTCATCAAACATTCCATTTCATTTTCTTTTGTATTGAATCTGTTTTGACATCAACAAGTGCTGGAAGACGTTCAAATCAGGGAGTAAAATATCTAAAATCGATACCCACGATTGTACATGACACGATATGACGTCGCCACGGTAACGTGATATGTGCTGCAAATTAAAATCCACAGATATGTTCATGAGTTAGTGAGAGGAAAGCCTCTGCGGGGCTCAGACAACACAACCAGCTCCCAGACCCGAACCAGCCTCGCAGATGGATCCTTCTTCTTTTTCTTGGAAAACAGAGAGGGAATAATTGCACTTTGCAGAGAAAACAAAAAAAAGACAAGAAGATCGTCCAACATTAAACCCGCGAGCGCAGAGCCCCAGAAACTTTTCTAATTAAACATTCATTAACTTGTTGGCGTTTACAGACGGAACGCCATTGTGCTGCTGGATCAGGAAGCGAGGAACGCTGGAGGAGACTTTACTCTCCAGCAGAGGCCAGGTCAGGAAACACAGGAGGAGGGGCTGTAATCACTCTCTCACTCACTCTCTCACTCTCTCACTCTATCACTATCTCACTCTCTCATTATATAACAATCTCACTCTCTCACTCTATCACGATCTCACTCTCTCACTCTCTCACTATCTCACTCTCTCATTATATCACGATCTCACTCTCTCACTCTGTCACTATCTCACTCACTATCCCACTCTCTCACTCACTCAAGTGACTGACTCACTCTCACTCTCTTACTCTCTCTCACTCCCTCCCTCTCTCACTCCCTCACTCTCTCACTCACTCACTCTCTCACTCTCTTACTCTCTCACTCCCTCCCTCTCTCACTCCCTCCCTCTCTCACTCCCTCCCTCTCTCACTCCCTCACTCTCTCACTCCCTCCCTCTCTCACTCACTCACTCTCTCACTCACTCACTCACTCAAGTGACTGACTCACTCTCACTCTCTTACTCTCTCTCACTCTCTCACTCACTCACTCACTCAAGTGACTGACTCACTCTCACTCTCTTACTCTCTCACTCTCTCACTCCCTCCCTCTCTCACTCCCTCACTCTCTCACTCACTCACTCACTCAAGTGACTGACTCACTCTCACTCTCTTACTCTCTCACTCTCTCACTCCCTCCCTCTCTCACTCCCTCACTCTCTCACTCACTCAAGTGACTGACTCACTCTCACTCTCTTACTCCCTCCCTCTCTCACTCCCTCACTCTCTCACTCTCTCACTCACTCAAGTGACTGACTCACTCTCACTCTCTCACTCCCTCCCTCTCTCACTCACTCACTCTCTCACTCTCTCACTCACTCACTCACTCAAGTGACTGACTCACTCTCACTCTCTCACTCCCTCACTCTCTCACTCCCTCACTCTCTCACTCACTCACTCACTTAAGTGACTGACTCACTCTCACTCTCTCACTCCCTCACTCTCTCACTCCCTCACTCTCTCACTCACTCACTCTCTCACTCACTCACTCAAGTGACTGACTCACTCTCACTCTCTTACTCTCTCTCACTCTCTTACTCTCTCACTCCCTCCCTCTCTCACTCCCTCCCTCTCTCACTCCCTCACTCTCTCACTCCCTCCCTCTCTCACTCCCTCACTCTCTCACTCACTCACTCACTCAAGTGACTGACTCACTCTCACTCTCTTACTCTCTCTCACTCTCTCACTCACTCACTCACTCAAGTGACTGACTCACTCTCACTCTCTTACTCTCTCACTCTCTCACTCTCTCACTCCCTCCCTCTCTCACTCCCTCACTCTCTCACTCACTCACTCACTCAAGTGACTGACTCACTCTCACTCTCTTACTCTCTCACTCTCTCACTCCCTCCCTCTCTCACTCCCTCACTCTCTCACTCACTCAAGTGACTGACTCACTCTCACTCTCTTACTCCCTCCCTCTCTCACTCCCTCACTCTCTCACTCACTCACTCACTCAAGTGACTGACTCACTCTCACTCTCTCACTCCCTCCCTCTCTCACTCACTCACTCTCTCACTCTCTCACTCACTCACTCACTCAAGTGACTGACTCCCTCTCACTCTCTCACTCCCTCACTCTCTCACTCACTCACTCACTTAAGTGACTGACTCACTCTCACTCTCTCACTCCCTCCCTCTCTCACTCCCTCACTCTCTCACTCACTCACTCACTCAAGTGACTGACTCACTCTCACTCTCTTACTCTCTCACTCTCTCACTCCCTCACTCTCTCACTCCCTCTCTCACTCCCTCACTCTCTCCCTCCCTCTCTCACTCCCTCACTCCCTCACCCTCTCACCCGTCAGGGTGCATGTGTATTTCGTGAGCCAGAGAGAGAAGACGTAGCATGAAGGCTCTCACAGAGGAGCGAGAGCCTTGAGGTTGAATTAATGATCAGCACGATGAATCTTTCATAAGGAGTAATAGTGAGCCTTGCTGGGCATTTCAACAACATGGAGTAAGATGTCTTCGGCCTTTAGTAGCAGTGTTCACACACACACACACACACGCAAATAGATTTTCCATGGAAAGCGCTGAAAGGAAGAGAGACATGAATTCTTATTTGTGCTCAGAAATAACCCCATATTTACAGAGGCTGCAGTGAAGGAGGTAAACAAATATTCTGCCCGCGCTCCGTATTGATCACTAATGCGGTTCAAGGAAGACCCGGGTTAAACAGAGAAGACATCCGATCCTCCGACTCGTTTCCTCAGCTGCCATTAAGCCGAGCTGGAAGAGGTCTGAGCGCGAGGAGCACTAAAGCGCTGAGTGGGCGGGCCTTCTGGCCCCGACGCTTTTACCCAGAAGGGAGCAGAGTAAGTGGTGCACAGAGCACGGCGTCCTCAGACGTCCGGTGGCTGAGGCCCAGAGAGAGAATACGATGAGGACATGTGTAAAACACACGAGGGCCGAGGGCCCGCGGGGTTCCAGGTGGAGTGCTCGCTTTTAAGATCAGCATCAGCATCAGATCCAGCTGGATCACACTTCTGGAACGAGAACACAACGGTGGACTTTCATTGACATGGAAACGTTATTATGTCTTAAATTATGGAAAAGAGAAAAACAACATTGTTCACACCCCTGTGACACGTACCTTTACTTTGTGTATCTATGTATGTTAATGTGGATGTATTTTCTTTTTTGTTCTATTTTATCACCTTTTTTTTTAAAGCCTCAAGGCAGTGCATCGATGTATGTTATGAATTATAATGTCACTGTGATGTCCACAACAAATAAATAAAGTCGAGAAAAACTGAACAGCATCAGCATAAATGTTGGGGATGAAAACAGGTTGCTTTAATATGCTGCTTTTATGAGAACTGCATGTCATCTTCTAAGAACTTCCTGTTTCCTGTCAGCAAAGACTTCTGCAATAATGTCACAGTAGTAAACTTACTTATTAATGCAACATACACAATGTGAGTTGGATTTTATTAGGATTCAAATCCAGACACAACTGAACACAACGCTCAACTCACAATTAGACGTTAAAGGTGGAAAGAGAACAAGAAATATGAAGAAAAAAACAAACACAAATTGTATTAACTTCATAAGAAACACAAAGGTGAAATCTCCTCATGGAAATGAGAGTACAATGGAGGCATGTATTAGACAAACTCGGGTCGGTCGCCGGGCAGCCTTCCCCTCCGTTCCTCTTTAGGGAATCATAAATCACAAAAAGAAGATCCCTCCTTTAATGTCGATGCACGCTGACCTGCTGGAACATCTACATTTGTTTCTGCTGGTTGTAACTTTTGCCGGAGGCCCTCTGGGATGGGCTCAGTGTGCGATGAAAAGCAGAATATTTTCTTTTGTTTTTGGCGGCGTGCCGAGCTCACTTCCTGTGCCACCAGGTGGGCAAACGACCGGGGCAGGTGGGTCCGGGCCCCCGCTGTGTGCTGCCTCTCTTTTAACCGGAGAGGGACCGAGCCGCCATGGCCGTCCATCAGCCCCTCTTGCTTTGTATGACAGCGAGAGAGAGACGACAGACTGTGTGTGTGTGTGTGTGTGTGTGTGTGTGTGTGTCTGTCGATGAGAAGGCTGCATCTGACTGAGCTCAGGTGTTGAGCATTTGTTTCCGCTCCATAATGAAGAAGTAATGAGCAGTCGGACAAGCTGTTGATTAGCTTTTTTCCACCAGTTTGCCGAGCGCTTGCAGATGGCTTTTAGTTGTCTCCACTCAGGTATGTGTGTGTGGGCATCTGTTTGCGTTTGTGTGTTACTGTGTGTGTGTGTGTGGAAGAGCACTTCCTGTGTTTGTGCCTCGCTCGAGTGAGCGAGTGAACGAGGAAAGTATCGATAGAAGTTTCCATACGAGACAAAGCAGTTAGCGGCGGCCTCTTTACCCCGGCGGCTGAATTAGGATTTCCTTTTATAGTGGAGTACTAATAAGGCCATCGGACGGTGATGGATGAAGCATTCCGAGGGACTGACACGTCAATTGTTCTTTCCATAATAGTTTCCTTCAAGTGAATCAATCTAAGTTGGGGACGAGGAGACCCGAGTGCGAGCGCGGCGCTGAGCGCGGCGGAGCAGTGGCCCGGTATCCGGCTGATAGCACACTTAATATGTAATGAAGACAGCAGGTGTCATCTGTATCTGTCGGGCGTCCGGCCCCGGACGGTTCCAGACCATTACGCGTCGGTAAATTGTTTTTACTGAATTATACGTGCAGCGTCACGATCTCAAACAGTCGGTTCCATCAAAACGGGGAAGTTAAAAGGAGATTTTGGCGTTGCAGGAGACGTATACAAAATTAGAATTTACAAAAACTAGAATCAGAATTAGAGATGATTTATTAGACGTTCCACATACGCGGAGTCTGGCTCGGTGGGTGGTGCAGGACAATGAGACATCATTTAAAACAGAAGATTTTACAGTGAAATATGGTAAACAAAGAGAGACGTGGTGCTAGCGTGTGTAACTGTAGGATCCTACATTTCCCATAATGCCACCCAATAGGACCCAACATTTGTGATTCCCACAGACAACATTTTACAACTCTGGGTCGTAATCGCCGGCTACTATTTTAACGTACGCTGCATGTCTGTGATTGGCCGGCCTAGAGACTCGCCAGGTGCATGAGGAAGTAGATCACTTCCTGGGGTTTGCTTCCCGGGAGACCGGCGGTTCGTGGCGCTGCTCAGAGGACATGCAGAAGGGATGTTTAGGATATTTAGGTTTGTTTTAGAAATGTGGACAAACCCGTTATGCTTCATTCTTTTATTAAAACATGAGCTTCTTTGGTGAGCTGCTCCATGCATGCTATACTTTGTATCGGGAGAACTGAGTGGAGATTGCAACAGAAACAGTATTTAACACAGAAAATGACCTGGCGTTTTGGATTGAATGACCTAATGCATGCTGGGAAATATGCTAATAAGCTAACAATGTTTTGAGTGGAGGACAAATAGGACATTTAGTCATCTAAGTTCAGTTAAACAGAACTAAATGTTTGGAATAAGTCATATTAATAACTTGATTAATAACAGCATCTTTAAAAACAGTTTACAAGGTGCGTGGAGGACAAAGCAAAGCCAAAGCAGGACAGTATATATGTATGTATAATATTAATAACATAAAAGCAAACTGTCTAAAATAAAGACAGAAAGACAAAAGAAGCAAAGAGACGAATGATTATGAAATATAAGAATGATAAAAGAGATTTATAAAACAATGAAAACACAGTGTAAAATACATGAAAAGGAAAAGAATATAAGCCAATCAAAGCAATACAAATATAATTTCACATGGAAGTCAATCAAAACATGTTTCTCTCAGGGAAATCAATCCAGAGCCTCGTCTGAGTTGAACAGACTTCAAACTGATGAGCTGTTGGAAACGAGAAAGAAAAGAAAGAAAGAAAGAAAAGAAAGAAAGAAAGAAAGAAAGAAAGAAAGAAAGAAAGAAAGAAAGAAAGAGCTGTGATGTCGTGTTTTACAGCGTAACCAAGCGCAGGTCCAAGCTGTGGATGCACAAATCAACCTCAGCAATGGAAGAATTTCCTCATAATTGTAATGCATCTGTCATACAGAAGTTAAATACAAGCCAGTTACACAGTTTATTAGTTGGCCAGAATGTTGGTTTGCAAATATTTAGATGTGCTTTCATAAATCATCAAGGAGGAAGGCTCTGCCAGAGGCCCGAGGAGGAGGAGACACACTTACTAGTGCACAGTTTTAACCTTTGTCATCCTCCCTGATTAAGGCTCTTATCGCGCTGAATATGTGAGTTGTTAAAGATATGAATCAGTAATACAGATCAGGGCTTTGATTCGTACGAGTGAGAGGAGTTCAGAAATCACGGGAGTCTGAGCCTTGACAACGCACATTACTAACTCTGCTTCTTCCCCGGAGCCTCTGTGCTTCCTGCCTCAAGTTTCCATGGATTGTGCTGTCTGGAGCCGGTCCTGTCTCCTGCCTCCTACTTCCTGCCTCCTACCTCCTACCTCCTGCCTCCTACTTCCTGCCTCCTACCTCCTACCTCCTGCCTCCTGTCTCCTGCCTCCTGCCATGTCCCTGCTGATGCCCCTCCTTTCTCCCTCCTTCTGCTTCATGGATCGTGGTTATCTGGATCGGCCTCCATGCGTATACTACTCATTATATGAATAATTTCTGTCATATTCATGTTGTAACTCGGGGAAAGGGATCCTCCTCTGTTGCTCTCCTGAAGGTTTCTTCCTTTTGTCTTCTTGTGAAAGAGTTTTCTCTACTTTTTGTGGAGTTTTTCCTGATCCGATGTGAGGTCCTGGGACAGGGATGCTATGTGTACAGACTGTAAAGCCCTCTGAGGTCAGCTGGGACTGCAAATTTGGGGTAGCAAAAGTATACGTTTCAAATGAAACCATGGAAGTGTGGATGTTGTTTGCATGTGTGTGCAGCAGCGCTGCATAGCATTACATGTAGTCTGCAGCGAGACTCGGTTTAGTATCTGTGAAAGCATTTCATCAGGGGTCAGGGGTCACCGCTCCTCATGCCCCGGGAATGTAGTTTCAGAAGGGAAACTGCCAAATTCACAAAAGCATTTATAGATCCATGGATGAAAAGCCAGGTCAATAAGCAGGGTCAAGGATGAATGCATATGGTTGATCAGCATATCTGCCGACCTCCAGACATCAAAGCCCAAACGGTGCCGACTCATCGGCTAACTGGCTTCACTACGTGGACATGCTTTAAACGGAGCATCCTGCTGAGTGGCACCTGCAGTCCACCGGCAGACTCCTATTTTCAGGTAAAGGTGTACATGGTACATGTACTTGTACTTGTAAAGTTTCTAGTCATTCAGCCACTCAAAGCGCAAATATACAGTATTTACAGTATATTTAGTTGTGTAACCGAATGGGATAGCTCCATACAGGGCATGAAGCTAACTGGTAGCTGGACGGTCCAACAGTAGAACAGTTAAACGAAAAAGATGAAGTCATTGAGCCTCGTTAAAAACGCTGTTGCACAATCTGTGCTTACGCTCCAAACCGGTCTGTCTCCTGTCTCCTGTCTCCTGTCTCCTACCTCCTACCTCCAACCTCCTGTCTCCTGCCTCCTGCCTCCTGTCTCCTGCCTCCTGTTTCTTGTCTCCTGTCTCCTGTCTCCTGCCTCCTGCCTCCTACCTCCTGCCTCCTGTCTCCTGTCTCCTGCCTCCTACCTCCTGTCTCCTGTCTCCTGCCTACCGCCTCCTGTCTCCTGTCTCCTGCCTCCTGCCTTCTGTCTCCTGTCTCCTGCCTCCTGCCTCCTGTCTCCTGCCTCCTGCCTCCTGTCTCCTGTCTCCTGCCTCCTACCTCCTGTCTCCTGTCTCCTGCCTACCGCCTCCTGTCTCCTGTCTCCTGCCTCCTGCCTTCTGTCTCCTGTCTCCTGCCTCCTGCCTCCTGTCTCCTGTCTCCTGTCTCCTGCCTCCTGTCTCCTGCCTTCTGTCTCCTGTCTCCTTTCTCCTGCCTCCTGTCTCCTTCCTCCTACCTCCTGTCTCCTGTCTCCTGCCTCCTGCCTCCTGTCTCTTACCTCCTGTCTCCTACCTCCTACCTCCTGTCTCCTGCCTCCCGCCTCCTGCCTCCTGTCTCCTGTCTCCTACCTCCTGTCTCCTGTCTCCTGCCTCCTGCCTCCTGTCTCCTACCTCCTGTCTCCTACCTCCTACCTCCTGTCTCCTGCCTCCTACCTCCTGTCTCCTGCTCCTGCCTCCTACTTCCTGTTTCCTGTCTCCTACCTCCTGCCTCCTGTCTCCTACCTCCTGTCTCCTACCTCCTGCCTCCTGTCTCCTACCTCCTGTCTCCTACCTCCTACCTCCTGTCTCCTGCCTCCCGCCTCCTGCCTCCTGTCTCCTGTCTCCTGCCTCCTACCTCCTTTCTCCTGTCTCCTGCCTTCTGTCTCCTGTCTCCTGCCTCCTGTCTCCTACCTCCTGTCTCCTGTCTCCTGTCTCCTGCCTCCTGCCTCCTACCTCCTGTCTCCTACCTCCTGTCTCCTACCTCCTACCTCCTGTCTCCTACCTCCTGTCTCCTACCTCCTACCTCCTGTCTCCTACCTCCTACCTCCTGTCTCCTGTCTCCTGCCTCCTACCTCCTGCCTCCTGTCTCCTGTCTCCTGCCTCCTGCCTCCTACCTCCTGTCTCCTACCTCCTGTCTCCTACCTTCTACCTCCTGTCTCCTACCTCCTACCTCCTGTCTCCTGTCTCCTGCCTCCTACCTCCTGTCTCCTGTCTCCTGTCTCCTGCCTTCTACCTCCTGTCTCCTACCTCCTACCTCCTGTCTCCTACCTCCTACCTCCTGTCTCCTGCCTCCTGTCTCCTGTCTCCTGTCTGCTGCCTCCTGTCTCCTGTCTGCTGTCTGCTGCCTCCTGTCTCCTGCCTCCTGTCTCCTGCCTCCTGTCTCCTGTCTCCTGTCTCCTGCCTCCTGTCTCCTGTCTCCTGTCTGCTGCCTCCTGTCTCCTGCCTCCTGTCTCCTGCCTCCTGTCTCCTGTCTGCTGCCTCCTGTCTCCTGCCTCCTGTCTCCTGTCTCCTGTCTGCTGCCTCCTGTCTGCTGCCTCCTGTCTCCTGCCTCCTGTCTCCTGTCTGCTGCCTCCTGTCTCCTGCCTCCTGTCTCCTGCCTCCTGTCTGCTGCCTCCTGTCTCCTGCCTCCTGTCTCCTGCCTCCTGTCTCCTGTCTGCTGCCTCCTGTCTCCTGCCTCCTGTCTCCTGTCTGCTGCCTCCTGTCTGCTGCCTCCTGTCTCCTGCCTCCTGTCTCCTGCCTCCTGTCTCCTGTCTCCTGTCTCCTGCCTCCTGTCTCCTGTCTCCTGTCTGCTGCCTCCTGTCTCCTGCCTCCTGTCTCCTGCCTCCTGTCTCCTGCCTCCTGTCTCTGCTGGAGTTGAAATATTTGTTTGGGCTATACGAAATAAACTGAACTGAATTGATTCATCAATACATGTTCTTACTGGAATGTGTTCTCACTCTGTGATTACACAAATGAGGAATACATATCCCTTTTATATGCATGCATCGGCCAAATCGGTCAAATGAAGCTTTGAATATCTTAATATTATCACATCAAAGAAAAGGGACACATCTGGAGTAATATTAGTGTAGCCTGATCTGTATGTGTAATATTGCAGATGTACAGATTCTGCTCTTGATTTAGAATTCAAATGTCAAGGTTATGAATGAAGCGTGTAACTATTCGCTACAGCCTTAATGCAATTATGAAATAAATGCCCCTCTGGGTGAGTCTTGCTGGATGTCCTCACTTTCACCCTCGTTTCTCACACATATGGATTTTTGTACAATAATTGTCTCTGATCTGGAGCAGAAAGGTCAGCTGGTCCTCGTCCTCCTGCTCCCCATCGGGTTTCCCCATTTTTCTGATGGTCTTTGATTCTCTTTTATGTTACAACTTTGACATCACACCATTTTTCCCCTCAGCCAGCCGGGGGAAACTGACATTTATGACATAATTTTTACTTCCGTGGAAACAATTCAGAAGAACGGGACTGTTCTGCCTTTAACTTCTGACACTATAATCTCAATTTATGTATTTATTTTAATTGAATTTAGGGGCAATGCCTCTTTATTTTACAACTTGACCTCTTTCTCTATGATATCCCTCTGCAAACCTATTTCCTGAAATGGATAAATGGGGGGGTGGCAGTTTGCTTGATTACAAACAGCATATACAACATAGCATATTAATGATTCTATACAACATGTAAATGTATTAATGGTTCTGATTCGCTCACAAACAAGCGGTGGGCAGAACAACATTTGCTGCTGCCACATGTCATGAATGCGACGGTAATTTTACATGCGCACTTATTTTGTGCGTTATTGATGAATGAGGCCTTGTGTTTTTGGGGCTAAATAATAAAGTCAGGTCTTATCTGTCCTTGAGGAGTAACAATCCAGCTATAAACCTTTGTGTTCACCTGGATTTACATCTACGTTTCAGAGGGAACATTAATCAATAATACAACCATCGCTCGACCACCTTCAGATATTGTGCGGATGAGAGACTTGATGTATAAACATGATGCAGACAGACTTTAGCATGCTTTCATGTGGAGCTATGGACTGTTCCCAGGTCTGTCTAACAGCTGATCACAAAGGCTCTGCGTACGTCTCCAGCTCTCAGATCACTACATTGCTGCATTGGCTCCCAGTTCCTCCTGGAATCAACTTCAAAATGTTATTGCTTGTCCAGAAATCCCTCAACGGTTGAGGTCCTGGATGTCCATCACAGCTCCTGACCCAGTATGAAGCCTGCAGACCTCTCAGGGCGGCTG